>NC_072404.2:165435000-166060000 GCF_028858775.2 Pan troglodytes | reverse complement strand
GACCCTCCACCCTGCACTGTGCACCCTCCTCCTGCCTCTGACCCCCACCCCGCACTGTGCACCCTCCTCCTGCCTCTGACCCCCACCCCGCACTGTGCACCCTCCTCCTGCCTCTGACCCCCCACCCCGCACTGTGCACCCTCCTCCTGCCTCTGACCCCCACCCCGCACTGTGCACCCTAGTCCTGCCTCTGACCCCCACCCCACTGTGCACCCTCCTCCTGCCTCTGACCCCCACCCCGCACTGTGCACCCTCCTCCTGCCTCTGACCCCCACCCCGCACTGTGCACCCTCCTCCTGCCTCTGACCCCCACCCCGCACTGTGCACCCTCCTCCTGCCTCTGACCCCCACCCCGCACTGTGCACCCTCCTCCTGCCTCTGACCCTCCACCCCGCACTGTGCACCCTAGTCCTGCCTCTGACCCCCACCCCGCACTGTGCACCCTCCTCCTGCCTCTGACCCCCACCCCGCACTGTGCACCCTCCTCCTGCCTCTGACCCCCACCCCGCACTGTGCACCCTCCTCCTGCCTCTGACCCCCCACCCCACACTGTGCACACTCCTCCTCTGGGTTCCCCCTGCACTGGCTCATCCCACCTCTGGGTCCCTCAGCCACTGTGCACACTTGCCCTGCCTCTGAGGGTGGCGTGACACCGCCAGCAGGGCTTGGTGCACTCCAAGGGAGTTGCCAAATGCCCCTCCCCAGCCATGGCAGTGCCTCAGGCCAGGATGACCCACACCCTGCCCTGTGCCTGCAGTTCCAAGCCACCTTCCCAGCCTCCCGGGTCTCTGTGGCTGTGGGGAACATCCAGCACCCAAACATGGGCTCTGGGGTCCAGTGACTCCAGGGAGGTGGGATTCGAAGCCCACAGAGGACAGCACAAGTGGCAGCCTGGGAGCCAAAAAGAACCTCAAGGTGACAGCAGGGTGACAGGTCAGTAAGGACGCAGCCCCAAGAAGGCCCAAATGAGCAGAAAGTACTAGGATCAGAGACACAAGGAAAGTGCCACCCAAAAGAGATGTGGGAGAGCACCCAGTGAGGACAGCTGGCATCTGGACAGTGTATCAACACGGCTGGAGGAGCCATCTAGAACATGATGGCTGGGCTGGGGACACTGGCCCCACAGCTCAGAAGGCTGGACTCAGACTGACCAGAGTTGAGAAGCCCAGGTATCCCTGTATCCTGAGAAGTGCTGAAACACTGTGCAACAGAGCCAAGACACTGGCCGAGAAACATGGCCCCGAAGGCTGGAAAAAGACCTGGGAGCTCCGCACGTCAAGCTGCAAGGTGCACGCCCTGCAGTGCCAGGCTGCGTGTTCCTAGTTCAGAACCACCAGAGCCCTCTCCTGGGGCCCATCCAGTCACCCTGATTCTAATGAGAAACGACTTTAGAGATGAAAAGCACAGGAAGGAAACAGGAGCCAGAGGGGGATGGATGGTGGAGAGGAGGCAGCCCCCCATTTCTTCTGTTCAGTCTGGGGAAGTGGCGGCCTTTTAGACTCGGTGAGGACTCCAAACACCATGCATCACTGTGTCCCTGGCCAGGGGCCTGTCATATGCCCTCTGTCGCATTCTCCAGCTCCTCCTAGAGCCCGTCCTGTCTCTGCAGCCTGCCTGGTCTGCTGGTTCTGAACCACACTGGCCTGGACTCCCCTGTCCCCACACAATGACTCTGTCCCCTTTGGCTGTGTTTCTGGTCTTCCCTGACACAACTGTCTTTCTCCCCAGCTGTCCCTGCTGCCCTCAGTCCCACTGGGCTGCTCACTGCTCCTGTGGAATCCTGTGTCCCAGTGCCTCACCACCTGGTTCCCGGCAGACCCGAGCACCCACCGACGACCGTGTTGTAGCCCTCAGGGAAGCTGGTGATGAACTCGTGAGCATTCGCTTCCCGGGCGGCTGTGTACACCTCTTCATCGGAAGCTTCCAGCTTCCCAAAGCGGATGTTTTCCATGATGGTCGTCCCAAACAGGACGGGCTCCTGTGGGTGAGGGGTTATGGAGACAGAGTCCACAGAAACATTCTCTTTGCCCCAGAAACCGGAGGGGCCACCATACACAATGGGACAGTCTATCTGGTGGATTAGATTAGGATCTCTTGAAGAATCAGACGTTCAAAGTCAGAGGTGAAGTGAGGATGCAGAGTGGCCCCCAAAAGGGAAGGACAGTTCGACTTCCTACCAAGGGCCCAGAATCCCTCCCCAGGAGTGGGAGTGGGAGGAGCTGGCAGGGCAGGGCGCTGGGAGTTGGGGGCTTGCATTTGCCTTTCTTCTGCACAGGCACTCTCCCTGGCGGGACAGCAGGCATGCCCTCTTCACTCACGGCCCTCAAAGGGAAGGGTGGACCCTCGCTGGGCAGTGCCACCTCAAGCAGAGGGAGAACAGCTGCAGCTCAGCACCTCCACTATAGGCTTCTCTAGACCTGGATGCTATGGGATTTGCAGAGAATCTGAGGGATTCCCCATCTGTGTAGACTGCTGTAAATGTGGACAAAGCGTCCCTGCTCTGGGAGACCAGGCAGAGTTGTGGCTGCTCCCACGACAGGGATGCCTCACCCAGACAACAGCTGAGGACATGTGAAGACGGCCAGGGTCTCCCGAGAGCAGCAAGGATGAGGGTGGGAAAGAAAGAAAAGGCACCTGAGGACTAAGGGGGCAGGGCCCAGGGGAGGACGGGCAGTGGGAGCCAAGGGCTGCCCATGTGGCCCCGCACCTGGCTGATGAAGCCGACAACCTGGCCCCGGAGCCAGGAGGGGTCAAGGGTGCGCAGGTCCCGCCCATCCAGCATCACCACGCCTGCCGTGGGATCGTAGAAGCGCTCCAGCAGGGAAGCCACGGTGGTCTTTCCTGGGGAATTGGGTTGAGAGGGAGGGAGGCCAGGGATTCTAGGGATTGTCCCAGGAAAGAAGGCCCCTTGTGGCAGTGGAGGAAGGGACCCCACCGGGGTCTCACTGCTCCCGGCCTTGCTCTGAGTGGCTGCTAGAGAAGAGTCAGAGGGTGAAGAGGTGGTGGGCTCCCCTTACCTCCGCCAGACTGGCCCACGAGGGCCACGATCTTGCCAGGGGGCAGCGTCAGGGTGAAGTCTTTCAGCACCTCGAAGCCGGGGCGGCAGGGGTAGCTGGGAGGAGCCGAGAGACCCCCAGTCAGACCAGGCTCCCAGCCCTTGTTGCCCGGGTCCCTCCTGAAGTCTCCCTGTAGCCCTCTGAGAGGGCCTGTTTATGGGGGACATTAGTCCAGACCTCCACCCCGAATCCACTCGCCTCATCCTCGGCCCAGGGACCCATCCCCACGCCTGCTCACCCGTGCTGACCTGAAGCAGACGTTCTGAAATGTAACGGAGCCACGCAGCTGCTCTTTGGGGACGCAGCAGCCCCCAGACAGTGGGATGCAGGGGTTCAGGGCCATGTACTCAAAGACCCGGGTGCCTGCACTCAGCCCCCGGACCACCTGTGGGAGGGGATCCAAAGTCCGCAGGGAGGCAGGAGTAGGGGTGACCACAGCATCTCCAGGGAGTGGCCATGGCTCTGGGCTGGGGTCTCCCCAGCTCCTCTGCCCGCCCACACCCGTCAATAGGCAGCTCCCACAGCGGCACACACGGCACAAACTCCACACCCCCGGCCCTCCACCCTACCGGCCACTCACCTGACCAAACAGGACAGAGAGGTTGGCCATGGACCTGTCAGAAAAAGGAGAGAGGGGTGGAATAGATGGGAACAAGAGCCAGAGGAGGGGAAGGAAGCCACGGTGGGGCGGGGGAGCAAGGAAGCAGGTGGCCTGTGGCCAAATGCAGAGACTGCTCCTGCACCATGGGGGCGTGGAGCCCTGGGACGTAGCAACACCAGATCGCTGAGCCCTGGCTCCCTCCTTGGCCAGATGAGGATGACAGCTGTCCCTCAGCTCAGCCCAAGCCCCTGGGAGGGGGTGCTCCACGAGGAAATGGAAGTGAAGGCACAGGCCTCTGTGGGTGTCCTCCAGTGCCCTGGCCTGTGGTCTGCAGGGTGAGGCCTGTGCACACATGCAGGGGTGATATCAGCCCACGAGGAAGGGAGCCCAGCTGACCCACGGACTCCCTGCTCGGCCCTGAGGATGCGGAGGCCGCCACCATGAACAGAGATCAAGGGTGCGTGGCTCAGAAGGGGAGAGCAGATCTAATGCTGCAGACTCTTGGGGAAGCAATGACTTTGGCAGACATTTAGGTGGAAGAAGTGATGTTAAATCTTTTTGGAGAAAGAAGAAAACAGAAGACACTGGGCCACAGGGGAACTCTCAGGAGACCCCAAAACAAAATTCCCTGAAAAAAACTTTTCTCATGAGCTTGCCCTGCAGATAAGTATACCCACAGTGTTATCTGTCTAGACAGTGGGTGGCCTCCTTCGTCCCGGCAGGGCCGGGGTAGGGCTGGCCGGCTGCCAGGAGGCTGAGGAGGAAGGTGAGTCACTGGTCCCTGACTGGCCTGGCTGACCTGTGACAGTGTGTGTATGCCTGGTCCCCTCCTAAATAAGAGGAAAGACTGACTCCCCAGCAACCCTTCAGCTGCAGACTCACTTCTTCCAGCACTAGGGTGGGGGTGAGTGGGAGGAGCCTCGAAACCCAAAAGGAAAAGCTCCCAGTGGACTCAGTGCAGTCAGCACTTGCTAAAGGCAGCCGGGGGAGGCACCAGGCAGGAAGGAGCCAGCCCAGCCAGCTATCTGTTGATGAGCAGGGGCACATTCTCCACCAGAGATCTGGAAGACATTAGGGCCTGGCAAAGGGGCTGGGCAGCAACTGAAATTCAAAATGCACATGACTCATTAGAGTGTGATGACCCTGCTCTCAGGGGCCGTGGGCTGTAGGCTACGGGCCTGTTCCCAGGTGGAGCCTGGCCCTGATTCTGATGAGGCGGCTGGGCCCCACTTGCTGTCTGTCTGGGCACCTCCCCATCTCTATCAGGAGTACTCAGGATGGGCTCATAGGTTAGGCTGCCTGAGGTAGGCCGGGCCATCCTGCTCCCCTCTCTCTGCTAGACCCCAGCGCCAATGCATGGGCCCTTGGCTTAGCTGGCAGGACCCTGTGGGAAACACGTCAGCTGCTTTATGCAACAAATCCAAACCCCCAAGATGAGTGGGGAAGAATCTCCACATAGGCAGCGCTAGAAGGACCTCCAAGAGGATGGGTCTAGGGCCTGTGGCTGTGGGAGCAGCCAGCGAAACAGCACAGACAAGCCCCTGGGGGTTCTTGTGTGTGTCATAAAGCTGCTGGATGGCCAAGCAGCACGGTGGGAGGTAAAGTCAGAGTCTCAGGCCCTAAAGGGGAAGTGGGGGTCCCGAAGCGGGAGGGTTGGGGCTGGACAGTGCAGCCACCCTCCCCACAGGGAGACAGTCCCACCACTGCCCACCACAGAGGGCTAAGGGGTGATTTTATTAAGGGAGCCACTGGGCTTCTTTTTTTTTTTTTGAGACGGAGTCTTGCTGTTGCCAGGCTGGGGTGCAGTGGCGCAATCTCAGGTCACTGCAACCTCTGCCTACCAGGTTCAAGCGATTCTCTTGCCTCAGCCTCCCGAGTAGCTGGGACTACCACCATGCCCAGCTAATTTTTGTATTTTTAGTAGAGACGGGGTTTCACCATGTTGGCCAGGATGGTCTCGATCTCTTAACTTCACGATCCACCCACCTCGGCCTCCCAAAGTGCTGGGATTACAGGTGTGCGCCACCGCACCCAGCCGCCACTGGGCTTCTTATGGGCCCTCAGGACTAAAACGACCGTCCCATTCAGAGAGGCCAAAACTCTGGTCAAGGGAAGTGGGTCAGCGCTGAGCAGGGCAGGCAGTGGTGGAGGCAGCCCCCCAAGACCCCATCTCTATCACAGTGAGAGCATCTGAACTCCAAAGCCACGACAGAACAGCTCCCAGCCCCCCAAGACCCCATCTCTATCACAGTGAGAGCATCTGAATTCCAAAGCCACGACAGAACAGCTCCTTGGGCTGGAGGAGGGGGCGAGGCTGCCAAGGAGGCCTGAGCCCAGGACCAGAAAGGGTCTGAAGGTGCTCAGATTAGGGAGCATCGAGCAGAAATGGGGCACACGAGGGTGTCCATGCAGCTGCGGAAATGGGAGGAACGTCTCTGTGGAATGTCAGGTTTGGGGCTGAAAATGGGAGCCTGTCTCCATCCGCCTCCCCCTTCCTGGGACAGTACACCCTGCAGTGAGGGGTTCTGATCCGGCGGACACACAAGCAGGGGTGCACCATGCAGCAGGGTGAGGACACATGCCTCAGTAGAATGGGGTGGGGGCCCTGGTGGAAGAGCAGGGGGGTCGTGGGGGGAGGGATGGGGTGGCAGAGGTGATGCACGGTTCGTGGAGACGGGTCTTCACCCTTTGATGATCTGTTACAGCATATTTACTATCTCATTATTTACCATAACATATTTATGTAGAACTGCTTGTGTTTAGCTTGGAAAGAGATAGGAGGGGGGAGGCCCGCCTTGGGCTGTCTGGTGATCAGCTCTGGTCATCCCAGAGGCTCAGCTGAGCGGGTGGTTTCGGACCAATGCAAAGCAATAAGCTATAAGGGTGGGGTGTGTGGGGACAGGAGTCAGCTTGTCATCCCTGGAAGTGGCAGGCATGGGGAAGGGCAGCTCACAAAGCCTGTCAAGGATGGTCCTTCCATGCATGGAATGTCACAGCCTGCAGCGGAAGGGAATTCGGACAGGGTGCAACACGGAGGAAGCTGAGGACACAATGTGGAGTGACAAAACGCAGTCACAAAAGGACATAGTCTGACTCCACTTAGAGGACGTCCCTAGAGTTGTCAAATCATAAGGACAGAAAGTGGAATGGTGGGTGCCAGGGGCTGGGGGAGGGCAAATGGGGATTCGCGTGTCATGGGGATAGTTTCCGCTCTGCCAGGTAAGAGTTCTGGAGGCGGATGGTGACAACAGCTGCACAGCAATGTGAGTGCACCCACTGCCCATGAGCTGCACACTTCAAAATGGTTAAAATGCTGTATTTTATGTTTTGTGTACTTTACCACATTTGAAACAAATTTTTAAAAAGCCTGTCAAGGAAACTTCTGGGTCCTTTGGAAGGCTGAAGATGACAAGCACCTGCCTGCTGCAGCGCCACTGCCCCAGCCGGGAGGGTTGTTATGGGCCCTGAGGGGCTCTCTCTCCCCACCCTATGCATCCCTGGGGAAGCTGGGCAGGCCTGGAGCTGCACAGCAGTCGGCCCCCAGAGAAGGCTGGCACCCGTGTGCCCTAACCCAGCAGGGCTCTGGAGGGCAGCAGGGGGCTCTGTAGCAATGGGAACGGCCCCCACTTACCTTTGCACTGTCTGGGAGGCCACCAGGAAGGACATGAGGTCTCCCCCTGTCAGCTGCTGTCCGGCCACAAGGGAGCCCCCAATAAATAGGGTACCCAAGACCATGCCTGCAGGAGAGGGGAAGTGAGGGAGGATGAAGCCAGGGCAGAGGAAACAGCCCTGGGCCTGCTCTGCCACTGCTGACTGGGAGAGTCAGGTGAGGCGCATGACTGGTCCCAGCGTTGGCTTCCTCCTTGGAAGAGCAAGTCGGGGTGGGCACGCCTCCATGGCCTCCTTGAGGGTGGCCCTGTAGTGTTCCACATGGAGTCCCATAGCTGGGTTGGGACATCGGCACCCTCCCTTTACCTGCAAGAGTTAGCAGCTGGCCCGAGGCGAATGCAGGCAGCCAGCAGATGGAGGGCGGGCCTTTGCCTGCCTTGGCTGCTCCCAGCTCCTCCCCAGCCCACAAGCGACCCTCCAGCCCCCAACTGGCTCACTCACAGTTGAAGGCGATGTTGGAAAGCCCTTGGAACAAGGCGATGCCGCGGCCCAGCTCCTCTGCCCGGCAGCGGCATGCTTCCAGCTCTGCCCCATAGCGCCTGGTGAGAGAGACCAGTGCATTCAGGAGGCAGCTGGGCTGGCACGAAGGGTGGGCAGGGTGTGGGGGGCATCTCTGCTTTGTGCTCCGCCCTCCCAGGACTCACTCCTCTTCCCGTTGCTCCATGGCGAAGGCACGCACAGTCCGCACATTGCCCAGGGCCTCGTCTGCTACGCCCATTGCCCTGGCGATCTGCAAGGAGTCCAGGAAACAGGACAAGGAGTCCAGGATGGGGACAGGGAGGAGTTCCGGGGAGTGGAAAGAGAAACGGTGTGGGGAGGGTGAAGAGGATGGCCAGGAACGCCGGTACCTGCTCCTGACACTGGCGAGACAATTTTCGGAGGCCTGAGCCCATCAGGGTGCCCACTCCCATCAGGGCTGGTGTGGCCACCATCAGCAGCAGCGTGAGGCGTGTAGACAGCATGGACAGGGACACCAGGCAGCCTGCCACCTGGGTGCAGCTTCGCAGCCCCTAGGGAGTGGGAGGGAAGGCGGGAGGCTACGGCGTCCGCACCATGACAGGAAGGACTTTTCCAAGGGTCAGCTGGCTGTAGCTCTGCACTCCCAAGGCCAAGGCCCAGGTCTTGGCCCCTGGGAGGCCCAGTGGCAGTCCACCGGTCACAGTACGTAACCCTAACTCGGCCAGTTGGGGTGCGAGCAGCAGGCCTGAGGGGGCCGAGCGAGAATGCTATGAACTGTGGCATCCTTCCCCTAGACAAATCCCAGCTTGCTTCTCTTTCTGTTCTAGGAACTGAACAAAGAAAACTGCATGGGGGTACACCAGTGACTGCCTAGGCCAGTGTGTGGCATGATCCAGCAGTCAGAGTCGGTGTGGGCGGATAAGGGGAGGGCATCTGTGTTCGGTAGGCCACTGCGCATGCTCAATGCTTGTCAGCAATCCAGGCACTCTGGGGACAAGGCAGGCGAAGTGATTTTGCTCTTGCCAGGAAAGGCTCTTGTCTGAGTGCTTGGGAAGGCTTTCCAGGGAAGATTCGGTTTCAGAGCAGTGGAGAAGCAGCCTGTCCTGACCTTGGACACTGCCTCTACACTTTCCTTCCATGAACTTCCATGGTCCCTCACCCATGCCCTCACAGGCAGTGGGTTTCTCGAGTCAGTATGCGCCTGTCAGCCCAACATCAGGGCTGGGGCGGGCAGGGCTGGCCTGGTGAATCCACATGGGAAAGTGTGTGTGTGGACGTGGTGGGGGCCACTGGGCCACTGACCTGGGAGATGACAAGCTTGAAGGATGACTTAAACTCCTGCACGTCAGTTGTCAAGCGGCTCACCAGCTGCCCTGTCTTATTGGCGTCAAAGAAGGCGATGTCTTGTCTGGCATGGGACAAGAACCAATAAGGAGGGCAGAAAAGGGAGACATTACTTCAGGATAAGGCCCTACCCCCAGACCCCTCAGGCCATCAGTCACCCCAACTCTGCACCCTGCGGCTGGCAGTACCGGAGCAGGGAGCTGAAGAGGGCCCTCCGCATGTCCACAGCCATGCGCTCGCCAACGTGGGACAGCAGCACCAGGTACCCGAAGGTCAGCAGTCCCTGCGCAAGAGCCCAGTGCACTCAGGGATGCCTCGGGTGGCTCCTCGGCGGCCCCCAGCCCCACTCCCGGCTGTACCTGGACACCATAGAGGATAAGCAGGTGGGTGCTGAGATTCTGGGACTCAGTCATGAAACTCCCCACGTGGTCCCTCGTGTACTTGGCCACGACCTCTACCAGCTGGCCCAGGAGCAGGGGGATCTGTACATTCACGAGTGCCGCACCCAAGGCCAGCTGGAATGGGGAGACAGAGGGGACAAATGTTTTAAGTGGGGGAGCCACTCCTCCCCATCCCCAGCCAGATCTTGGCCCTTCCTCTCCCACTACTGAGCACTGCTCTTGTCCAGGTTGTGGCTGGTCATGTGGACACATCAGTGCCTCTCAGAGGTTCAAACCCTGGCTTCCAGTCCCCACGGAACCCTGCCCACCCAGCCACCCAGTGTTGATGCTCCTGGCACCCCTGAACCCCTGGCTAGCCCTTGCTGCTCCCCTGAGCTCTCCCCTGAGAGGCAGCGAGACAGGAATGCCATCCCTTTGCAGCTCTGGGTCCTGCCCTGTCCCCAGGATGGAGAAGTGGGGAAAGCCTCACCACGACGGCTACCCCCAGGACCAGCAGGTGGGGGTGCAGAAACTGCCAGAAGAGCTTCCAGTTAAAGCGAGACCCCACGACATGGGGTGTGGAGCTGGCAGGAGGGGCCTCTTCTGCCTCACACAGGGCCACAAGGCAGAGGTGGGGACGCTTACTCAGTACCATGGGGCCTAGCAGGGCTCCCCCAACCCAGCACCAGGCAGAGGGGCTCCATCTGGGAGCTAGGGGGGCTCGAGGGAGGTGGGCCCAGAGCTGGGACCGCAGGTGGGCCACGGCCCGGAGGAGGGAGGAGCTGCAGTAGCCATCAGAGTACCTGTAAGGAGAGAGAGGCATGGATGGCTTGAGGCTCCGACTGCCCTTCTGCTGACCAGCACACCCATGGGGCTCTGGCTGAGCCCTCTGGAAGCAGCACTTCCTCTTCTTTCAGGCCCTTGCCCCTGCCCTTCTCGGGGCTGTTCTGAAGCAACTTCAGTTTCTAAGACATGTCCATGGGCAAAGTCGCAGAGGAATGAGGCGCTGAGCACAAAATCTAGTCTTAAAAGTCTTATTCCCCCGGGCAACTCTCAGGCAACACCCAGCCAGCCAGGGCCCTCGCAGCCTCGACTCCAGGCTCTGACAGAATGACAGCCTGAAGAACTGGATGGCACGTTAGATGGCCACACACTGCCTGGACAGGAAGGGGCCGGGGGTTTAAGGGACCACGGTGCAGAGAGGTGAGGAAAGAGAGCTGCTCCTGTGCCCGGCACTGGACTTGCTCACAGCAGCCACCAGGGCAGACACGGCCCCACCTCCTGGAGCTAATGGGCTACTTCCCTTGATCCTCACCTCCCTGGGAGGGAGGTGCCATTATTCTCACCTGACAGATGAAAAAAATCATGTGGAGCTAAGAGAGCTGAAATAACTTGTCCGCAGGCAGCAGAACTGGGACGAGCAGGGAACCAAGTCTGCAGTCTGACTCCAGCACCCAGGCTGGCTCTACTCTGCCAGTGTGCCATGTCTTCTGATGTTCCAGGCCCATTACCCTACCTCCCCTCCCTGGCCTGGGGCGCCATGACACACACTCCCTCTCCACAGCGGAAGGAGGAAACAGAGAAAAATAAGAATTCTAATAACTTATCTTGTCATCTTGAATAGGACAATTACCTTCTCTTTCCTTCAGCTGCCACATCTATAAAATGCTAACATCGATTCCACTATTCTAGACATTGTGGTTTTTTTTTTTTTTTTTGAGACAGAGTCTCGCTCTGTCACCCCAGCTGGAGTGAAGCGGCACAATCTCGGCTCACTGCAACCTCTGCCTCCCGGGTTCAAGAGATTCTCCTGCCTCAGCCTCCTGAGCAGCTGGGACTACAAGCACGAGCCACCACGCCCAGCTAATTTTTGTATTTTTAGTAGAGATGGGGTTTCGCTTTATTGGTCAGGCTGGTCTTGAACTCCTGACCTCATGATCCACCTGCCTCAGCCTCCCAAAGTGCTAGGATTACAGGCATGAGCCACCACGCCTGGCCTATTCTACACATTTTGAACCTACTGTGTGCAGGTGCTCTGCTCGGAGTTATGGAGTTACATGACAGCTGAAGTAACTCCCCTCACAGCAGTCATGCTTGAGTGCGGGAGACTCACAGTTAACTGGAAATCAGAGGCACAAAACAGCTTGAAGCCCTGCTCCTCCTTCTCCTCAGAGGGAGTCAGGAAAGGCCTTCTAGGTAAGGGGGAACCTGTGAGGGGGAACAGGCCAGGCACAGGTGGGGGTGGAGTGTAAAGGGGAGAGCTCTAGGCAGAGGAAAAGCAAGTGCGGGTATCTGCTGTAAGAAAGGATGGGAGAGAAATTTCAGGAATTGTATGGTTGAAGCCTGACCTACAAGAAGGGAAAAGAGACATGAGACTTGCGGGAGGGGCAGTTTTCTAGTTCTTATAAAGCTCCTGGACTTGGGGGGCAATAAGGGTCATGGTGATTTTTAGGCCGAGATGTGCCAAGATTAGGTTTTCATTTTAAAGATCGTAGCATGGCCGGGCGCAGTGGCTCACGCCTGTAATCCCAACACTTTGGGAGGCTGAGGCGGGTGGATCATTTGAGGCCAGGAGTTCTAGATCAACATGTTGAAACCCTTCTCTACTAAAAATTAGCTGGATGTGGTGGTGTGTGCCTGTGGTCCCAGCTACTTGGGAGGCTGAGGCAGAGAATCACTTAAACCTGGGAGGAGGAGGTCACAGCGAGCCAAGATCGTGCTACCGTACTCCAGCCTGGACAACAGAGCAAGACTCTGTCTTGAAAAAAAAAAAAAGATCATAGCAGAGGGGCATGGGCTGGAGGCAGACAGGACTGGTTGTAGGGAGCAGAAGTTATCCAGCCAGGAGAGGATGGTGAGATCTAGAAGATCTAGATAAGCTTACTGATGGGGAAAGGTTTAAAAAAAGAGTAGTGTGAGCTTTTCTCTTTACCATCATGGCCTTTCACATCCCTAGACCCTTCTAATTGCAGTCTTCATCTCATCCTTCCCCTGCTTTCAGGAAGGCCTGTGCCTTTTGCCTACATGAGGCCTTCTCCCACCCCATTCCAACTGCCAGGTTTTTATGTCTTGTTTTCCACTGTGTTCTTGTTTCTATCAGAAAGATAGAGACGCTTACTCTCCTTCTGCCTTGTGTAACTGTCCAGTTTTCCCATTACGCCATGTGTTTCTGAAAGGCAGGAAATTATATCTTAGACAGCACTGGCAGAACTCCGGTACATAACAGATGTTCCGCAAATGTTTATGCTTGTTGAGCACATGCATGCCCTCATTAGAGGTGCAGGACAATCTGACCTAACTACTACAGGGTTTTGCAAATGTTTAGACTTCCTGTGGCCTACAGCAAGAAACATATCTTACTTGCAACCCAGTACAATGAACACATACATGCCACACAAAATGGAAATGCTTCACAAAATAACATTTTCTCTAATTCTTAACATGTATTCTGATTCTTTTCTTTTCTTTTCAAGACAGGGTCTCACTCTTTTGCCCCGGCTGGAGAGCAGTGGCGCTATGCTGGCTGACTGCAACCTCCACCTCCCAGGTTCAAGCGATTCTCCTGCCTCAGCCTCTCGAGTAGCTGGGACTACAGGTGCCCACCACCATGCCTGGTTAATTTTTGTATTTTTAGTACAGACAGGGCTTCACCATGTTGGCTAGGCTGGTCTTGAACTCCTGACCTCAAGTGATCTGCCTGCCCCGGCCCCTCAAAGTGCTGGGATTACAGGCGTGAGCCAACACACCCGGCTAAGTTTTGTATGGGGTTTCACCATGTTGGCCAGGCTGGTCTTGAACTCCTGACCTCAAGTGATCTGCCTGCCTTGGCCCCCCAAAGTGCTGGGATTACAGGTGTGAGCCACTGTGCCTGGCCTACATTTACTTTTATTTATTTATTTATTTATTTGAGACGGAGTCTTGCTCTGTCATGCTGGAGCGCAATGGCACAATCTCGGCTCACTGCAACCTTTGCCTCCCAGGTTTGAGCAATTCTCCTGCCTCAGCCTCCCGAGTAGCTGGGACTACAGGCGCGTGCAACCACGCCTGGCTAATTTTTGTATTTTTAGCAGAGACGGGGTTTCACCACGTTGGCCAGGCTGGTCTTGAACTTCTGACCTCAGGTGATCGCCTGCCTTGGCCTCCCAAAGTGCTGGGATTACAGGCGTGAGCCACCGCGCCCAGCCTATATTTACTTTTAAATGGTCCTGACCAACTAAATGCATTTCATAATCTATTGAAAAATACTGACTAATGAACACATATATACTTGAATATTATTTGATGTCTTTCCTTGGGTTTCTCTCTGGTTTAAATAACATCAACACCCTTACTCTTTCCTAAGAACTGTTTTTAAACCTTTCAATAATTTAGCATGGTCTTTTTCCAGCTTCTTGCATTGTCTCCAAACTAAGACTCTAAGAAAGTCTTGGTCGTTGCCAAGAGCATGTGGATTACTTCCCAGTACCAAGACTTCCAGCTCCAGCTCGATCCAGCTCTTGCCCTCCATCAGTCAGATGGGCTTTCCAAATGACACAACTCCACATCCACCTGCCCTTGGGAATCTTCTATCTGTTTGGCCCCCAAGTAATTCACTCCAGGATTAGAAAGGATGGCCAGGTGAGGTGGCTCATGCCTGTAATCCCAGCACTTTGGGAGGCGGAGGCAGGCAGATCACCCGAGGTCAGGAGTTCAAGACCAGCCTGCCCACCAATATGATGAAACCCCGTCTCTACTAAAAATACAAACATTAGCCGGGTGTGGTGCACATCTGTAATCCCAGCTACTTGGGTGGCTGAAGCATGAGAATTGCTTGAACCCAGGAGGCAGAGGTTGCAGTCAGTCGAGACCATGCCACTGCACTCCAGCCTGGGTGACAGAGCGAGACTCTGTCTCAAAAAAAAAAAAAAGAAAAGAAAAGAAAAGAAAAAGGAATCAGTCCCTTCTCATAAAGCATTTACATTCGAGTTGTAGTTTCAGGGTCCTTGTTTGTTTCCCATCTGTCTGTCTGTCTGTCTCTCTCTCGACCAACCTGTGTAGAGTGTTTTGCGAAAAACACACATGTACAAGTTACTAGATTGACTCTTTTTTTTTTTTTTCTGAGGCAGAGTCTCACTCTATCACCCGGGCTGGAGTGCAGTGGCCATGATCTCAGCTCACTGCAACCTCCGCCTCCCAGGTTGAAGCGATTCTCCTGCCCCAGCCTTCCAAGTAGTTGGAATTACAGGCGCGTGCCACCAATCACGGCAAATTTTTGTATTTTTTAGTAGAGATGAGGTTTTGCCATGTTGGCCAGGCTGGTCTCGAACTCCTGGTCTTCCAAAGTGCTGGGATTACAGGAGTGAGCCACCGCGCCCGGCCTATTAGATTGGCTCTTTATCCCTGCTGAACATCTCTAGTTCTTCTTCGACTCACTTTGAATCCTGGAAGCACCACTACATTAAATGTCTCTTCATACTAATAAGAATTTTCGTCCAAATCGCCCAATCAACTCCAGGGCCAGGAAAGGGGACCCCTGGTCGGGAGCGCGGACTGGGCGTGGTCACTGACCCCGAGCGTCCCCTCCTTTTGGCTGACACGCGGCTGCAGACGCAGGAGCCTCCTGCTGGCGACTGGAGTGTCACTATAAATAATTGAGGCCAACACCCGCGGAGTGACATTCCACCCCGGTAGGCCTGGCCTACAGCTCCCAGCAAGCCTCGCGCAAGCCCGTGGACTCCATCTCCCGGCGGGCCGGCACTGCCCTGCCGGGCGGTCAATGGCCCGCGCTGAGTAGGTTTTTCCGTTTTTACCTGACAGCTGAGAATGTCTGGAAGCGGAGGGGCGGTAGCAGCCTGCCTGGGAATGGGCCACCCCGAATCCCGACCCGAAATAAATGCACCAGCATGCTGACGCGGTAAAACAGGAGCCGCCGGCAATAGCAGTTTCACCCTCATCCCACTGAGGGCTCCATGTTGGCTCCCGCCCCCATCCCGACAACCCCCTCGCGCCTTGGCGGTGATTGGTGAAAAGACACATCAATCTCGCTTCAAGCTGTGATTGGAGGATATGTTGTCAGCCCCCTCCTTTTGGAACTGTGATTGGAGGGAATCGCCTATCCGCCCGCCCCCTGCTCTGGGCGGAGCCGAGCAGGAAGTGGGCCTGGCTTTTGCCGGGTGCTCCTGTGGGCTCCGGGTGACGTCCAAAGGGTGTGGCCCGACTGGCCCTCCAAGCAATGGAGTATCCATAGTAACGCGTCAGCCGCCGACCTCGGGCCATTTTCCCAAGGCTCCAGGATCTCTAGATGTCCCGTCGTCTCAAGGGCGTGTAGAACGCGGGTTTTGGGGGAGGAATGAACAAAAATCGACTGGGAGTTTTTTCAAAACACGTACATATGCCCTGCCACCCACCCCGCTCTCCTAGGTGCGTCAGAACTGCTGGGACATCTGTCACGTGAAGGGGTGGGTTGCCCCTCCACACCTGT
The DNA here is from genome assembly GCF_028858775.2 of Pan troglodytes. Classification (NCBI taxonomy): domain Eukaryota; kingdom Metazoa; phylum Chordata; class Mammalia; order Primates; family Hominidae; genus Pan; species Pan troglodytes. The sequence continues at coordinate 166,044,031 of NC_072404.2, read as the reverse complement.
GGGCGTTTCTCATTAGGTGGAAGGAGAGACTTGGAAAAGAAAGAGACAGACAAAGTATAGAGAAAGAAAAATGGGCCCAGGAGACCGGAGTTCAGTTTACGGAGGATCCACGCCGGCACCAGCCTCTGAGTTCCCTTAGTATTTATTGATCATTATCGGGTGCGGCAGGATAATAGGACAATAGTGGAGAGAAGGTCAGAAGGTAAACACGTGAACAAATGTCTCTGCATCGTAAACAAGGTAAAAAAAAATGCTGTGCTTTTGATGTGCATACACATAAACATCACAATGCCTTAAGAAGCAGTATTGCTGCCAGCCTGTCCCCACCTCCAGCCCTAAGGCGGTTTTCCCCTATCTCAGTAGAGATAGGTTTTACACCGAGACATTCCATTGCCCAGGGACGAGCCGGAGACAGAAGCCTTTCTTTTATCTCAACTGCAAAGAGGCATTCCTTCCTCTTTTACTAATCCTCCTCAGTACAGACCCTTTATGGGTGTCGGGCTGGGGGACGGTCAGGTCTTTCCCTTCCCGCGAGGCCATATTTCATCACGTGGGTGGGGAGAAACCTTGGACAATACCTGGCTTTCCTAGGCAGAGGTCCCTGCAGCCTTCCACAGTGTTTTGTGTCTGGGTACTTGAGATTAGGGAGTGGTTTGAGATTAGGGAGTGGTGATGACTCTTAAGAAGCATGCTGCCTTCAAGAATTTGTTTAACAAAGCACACCGTGCACAGCCCTTAATCCATTTAACCCTGAGTTGACACAGCATATGTTTCAGGGAGCACAGGGTTGGGGGTAGGGTTACAGATCAACAGCATCTCAAGGCAGAAGAATTTTTCTTAGTACAGAACAAAATGGAGTCTCCTATGTCTACTTCTTTCTACACAGACACAGGAACAATCTGATCTCTCTTTCTTTTCCCCACAGTCACGTGTACTTGGGGAAGAACTCCCCCGGTGATTCTGACACTCTTGCCCTACGCCTCAGCCATTGAGAACTATTGGTATGGAGGGCCTGTAATTTATCAAGGCGCGGCCTCAGATCTGTCTGCCTCGCAGATACCTTCCTCACCCGGGTCAGAATGACTTGCCTCAGGCTCCTGCCAAAGAGTTTGCACCACTCGTTTCTTCCCTGTAATTACTTGTTTGCGTATTTGTCTCCCCACTGGGCTGCAGCTTCTTGGGTAGTGGCTCTGTTTTATTCATCTGTCCTCTTCCCTTCCAAATGCTTGGCAAGGAAAAGTGCCCTTTAAAATAAATCGACTTGAATTGGGAGTGGTGGTAGGGAGGCTGTCAATGAGAATGAATTCAGGGTGAAACTAGGTAGGACAATGTCCCAGGATTAGTTTGGGGTTGAGCTGGGGAGCTCTTGGTGTATGGGGGGGTCCTATTGTGACTATGGTGGATTAGCCACGATACTGAGTGACATTGGGCGAGTGAGGTGGGGGAGAGACTAGACAACACCCACATAACCCATCTTGACAGATGTCTCAGAAAGATTATGGGAATTTCCTGGCCCCTCTGCAATGTGGGATTCCATTTTGCTACCTCTAGAAGGACAGGGTCTTGTTTTCATAGCTCTGCCTCCTACTCAGAGATAAAGGCATGCAAGACCTGAGCTACTACTACAATACCCCACACAGAAGGAGAAAAGCAGGCACATCTGGATTCAAGTTTTGTGGGTGATTCCATGATTGCCTCCAGTGAACAATCTGGGAAGCACAGTGTCCATATCGCCATTTCAGGGATACTGGCCCCAACATCAGCCCTTAGGCCTAAGCCCTAGAGACCTTGACACCTGGTGGCTGAGTCAGCATCTCAGTAATGGGCTTTAGAAGGAAACCTGGTGATTCAGGGCCTCAAGAATGGCGTTGGGCAAGCCACCAGACCAGCTGCCTGGGTCTCCTCCTCCTTGTTGAGGTGACAACAAGGAACTCAGTTCAGCTCCTCCCTGGGTATCCAAATTATCCTTCCAAGTCCCAGACTCACAGCTGTCCTCCCTTCTGATTCAGCCCTGATGCTTTTCAGGGGGTCCCAGAAGTGGGATCCGGACTTGAGAGAATGTCACAGTTGAAAATGATAAGGATGCAAACGGAATGGAACTTTCAGAGAACCCCAATTTTCTACTCTAAGTTCTCCAAACCAACTCTCAAATCCAAGATAGCTGCCTTTCCTTTCTTCACCTCCTCTTCTTAGTTTTCCCCAACTTGGCTGCAAAGTCAGCCTCCCCTCTTCTCTTCCTTAGCACCTCAGACCAATAAAACATGCAACCTTTTCTTATTCTTTTAAAAAAATTTATTTTTGACCAGGCTCAGTGGCTCACGCCTGTAATGCCAGCACTTTGGGAGGCCAAGGCGGGTGGATCACGAGGTCAGGAGTTCAAGACCAGCCTGGCCAACATGGTGAAACCCCATCTCTACTAAAAATACAAAAAATTAGCTGGGTGTGGTGGCACACACCTGTAGTCTCAGCTACTCAGGAGGCTGAAGCAGAAGAATCACTTGAACTTGGGAGGCGGAGGTTGCAGTGAGCCGAGATTGTGCCACTATACTCCAGTCTGGGTGACAGAGTGAGACTGCCTCAAAAAGAAAAAAAATTATTTTGTTTGTTTTTTAGATTTTGTAGAGATGGTGTTTCCCTAAGTTGCTCAGGCTGGTCTCGAACTCCTGGCCTCAAGTGATCCTCTCGCCCGGGCCTCCCAAAGTCCTGGGATTATGGGTGTAAGCCAACATGCCTGGCCCCTTTACTTCTTCTTTTCTGTTTTGGTCACAAAACATTTCTCTGTTGATCACTGTAGTGTGTGTGTGGAGGGAAGTGGGGGAGGTACACTCTTAAGAAATGAAATAGTTAACATCTTGGCCCTAAGATTTGTTGTAGAGATGGAGTCTTCTCATTCTGTTCCCCAGGCTGGTCTTGAACTCCTGGCCTCAAGCAATCCTCTTTCCTCGGCTTCCCAAAGTGCTGAGATTGATTACAAGTGTGAGGTACTGCGCCCTGCTACAATCCTTTAATAGGATGTTTTTGGGGGGGGGTGGCAGGGGGCAGGATCTAGCTCACTGTAACCTATACTGTTCCAGTGTAACCTGCACCAAGCCCTCCTCCCACCTCAGTCTCTTGAGTAGCTAGGAACACAAGCACACATCACCACACCTGGCTCTAACACGATTTTGCTTTTTGCTTTTGTCATTTTGGCTGCTGTTCTTTTTATCTTTCATTCATTCAAGGTCTGAAGATGGAGATAATAGGAATCTTCTCATCTCAATGTGCTCTTTGGCCCCTCCTCTTAAACTGATGCCCCTCTCAGGCCCTGAGGGATTTGGCCTCAGGTTGCCCTGGAAGGGGTGTGAGTGATCAGACAGGTGACTGAGAGCTGGGATGCCTGAGGCCTGCCTAGGCTGAGTCACCTAGTAATGTTGTTGTCATTGTTCCTGTTGAAGTCCCAGCTCAGTGTCACAGACCTTTGTGGAAGCAACAACAGCTCCCATCGTTCCAACCTTTCTGGAGAAGCCGTGGCCTGATGGTGAGCCGAATGGGCTGGGGGGGGAGAAGAAGGCGGCTGGGGCGGTGGGGAGATCTGGGGCCTGGATCGGTGCCCCTCCTCCCCATGCCACTGCCACCTCCTCCTCCTCCTTCATGCCGGGGACCTGGGGGAGGGAGGATCTCCATCTTCTCTCTGTCCCCTGCCCCTCATACAAGAAGCTCCCCCTCCTCATTTTCCCCTCCCACCGCAGGGCCCCCTTGCTCAGTGCTACAGGGGACAGGGGCTTCTCAGTCTTGCCACAGTGCTCTCCCTATCCCAGCCACCCCCCCAACACAGGCTCAACCTGCAATGACACCTGCCTCTGCATCTCCCTCCTGGGGATCCCACTCCACCCCACCCCTGGCCCCGGCAACCCCCACTCCCTCACAGCAGTGCCCCCAGGACTCTCCTGGGCTGCGGGTAGGCCCTTTGATCCCTGAACAGGATTATGAGCGGCTGGAGGACTGTGACCCTGAGGGGTCCCAAGACTCACCCATCCACGGGGAGGAGCAGCAACCCCTGCTTCATGTCCCTGAAGGGCTCCGAGGTATGTGTGTGGGTGTGGGTGGGAGAGGGTTAGTGGTGCCTGGGAGCTCCAGTACTTACCCCAGGCTGGGCCTCTGGCAGTGGGTTGAGAACGTGGAGAATTGATCACATGCCAGGGGCCGACACTCTCCCCTCTGTGCCCAGGCTCCTGGCATCACATCCAGAACCTGGACAGCTTCTTCACCAAGATATCCTTTGCGCTAGGCCTGCAGAGGTGGCATGGGAAGGTCCTCTTGGAGCTGGCACTGTTCTTGGCAGGGAGACTCCGTGAGGGTGTCATGGGTGGGAGACTTGTTGGGGCTGAGGGGAGGTGTCCTCAGGAGAGGCCCCCCGTGCCTCAGCCTTGTTCCTTGACACGCAGCCACATCTACAGCTACCACCAGCGGAATGGCTTTGCCTGCATCTTGCTGGAGGATGTCTTCCAGCTGGGGTGAGACGCTTAGCCGGGGCCCGGAACTCGGTCCCCTGGGCCCATGGCTTCCTTCTGTCATTTTGCTTCCTTAATTGTGCCAGCTGCTTCCATCCCATGCTTTCCCGAGCAGCCCTGGGGCTCAGCAGGGGCAGGGTCAGGGAGGATAACCATGGGCTGCTCTGGGGGCTGGGGCAGGAGCCCACCTGGCTGTCCCTGATCACTGCAGCATCCCGGCACCCCCCCTTCCTCCCGGCAGACAATTTATTTTCATTGTCACCTTCACAACCTTCCTCCTTCGATGCGTGGATTACAATGTTCTCTTTGCCAACCAACCAAGTAACCATACCAGACCTGGGTCGTTCCACAGCAAAGTGACCCTGTCAGATGCCATCCTACCCTCAGCCCAGTGTGCTGAGAGGTTAGTGACAACCTGGTGGGGCCCTGGGTGTGAAGCATGGGCAGTGGGTAGAGGAGTAGACAGGAGCCCCACTTTGTCCCGTCATCTAGATCAGCAGTTCTCAAAGCTTTTGGTCTTAGGACCAAAAATACACTTAATATACTTTAAGTTGTACTTAAGTGTATTAAGTTGTACTTAAAGTGTATTAAGTATATCTTTTTTTTTTTTAAGACAGAGTTTCATTCTTGTTGCTCAGGCTGGAGTGCAATGGTGACGTCTTGGCTCACTGCAACCTCCACCTCCCGGGTTCAAGCAATTCTCCTGCCTCAGCCTCCCCAGTAGCTGGGATTACAGGCGTGCACCACCACATGTATTTTTAGTAGAGACAGGGTTTCACCATGTTGGCCAGGCTGGTCTGGAACTCCTGGCCTCAGGTGATCCACCCACTTTGGCCTCCCAAAGTGCTGGGATTACAGGTGTGAGCCACTGTGCCCGGCCTATTAAGTGTATCTTAATTACAGTACATTAAGTGTATCTTAATACACTTAAAATTGGTTGAGAATCCTAAAAAGCTTTTGTTTATGGGAGTCGTATCTATCTACATTTTACCTTATAAAAAATTAAAATTAGGCCGGGCATAGTGGTTCACACCTGTAATCCCAGCACTTTGGGAGGCTGAGGCAGGAGGATTGCTTGAAGCCAGAAGTTTGAGATCAGCCTGAGCAACAAAGTGAGACCACATCTCTATAAAAAATAAAAATTAGCTGGGCTTGGTGGTGCGTACCTGCAGTCCTAGCTAAGCCTAGTCAGGAGGCTAAGACAGTGACTGTCTCTGATCACTGCAGCATCCCTACACCCTCCTCCCTCCCAGCAGACGATTCATTTTCATTGTTGCCTTCACAACCTTCCTCCCTGAAGCATGGATTGCAATGTTCTCTTTGCCAACCAACCAAATAACTGTTCCAGACCTGGGCCGTTATTTGGCAGGGAGATAGGAGCTATGATTCTACTGCTGCACTACAGCCTGGGTAACAGAGAGAGACCTTGTTTCAATAAATAGGAAAAAAAAAAAAGAAGGAAATTGTAGCTGAGAACAACTTTAAAATGTAAGAGTGCGGCTGGGAGTGGTGGCTCACACCTGTAATCTCAGCACTTTGGGAGGCCGAGGCGGGCGGATCACAAGGTCAGGAGATCAAAACCATTCTGGCCAACATGGTGAAACCCTGTCTCTATTAAAATATACAAAAATTAGCCAGGTGTGGTGGCGGGCGCCTGTAGTCCCAGCTACCCTGGAGGCTGAGACAGGAGAATCATTTGAACCCGGGAGGTGGAGGTTGCAGTGAGCCGAGATTGCGCCACTGCACTCCAGCCTGGGCGACACAGCAAGACTCCATCTCAAAAAAAAAAAAGAGTGTACAAGCACACATTTCATCAGCTGTCAGTGTGATGTGACATGTTCACGTGTCTTGTAGCCTCTGGAAAACTCCACTGTACTCTCAGCGTACAAGAATGAAAACATCAGAAAGCATTAGCATTATTTGGAAAAAGTTTGACTTTGCACATTTGTGAAGGCCACTTCAGCACCCACCCCCTGCCCCGGGCTCTACCTTGAGAGCTGCTGGTCTAGCTAGATCTCCCTCCTCATGACGGTTTTTCCTCACTCCCGAAGTCTGGTCTGCCTCTTTCTCAGGCGCCCACCTTTCTCCCCCACTGCCCGCCCAACCCCATACAGGATCTGCTCCAGCCCGCTGCTGGTCCTCCTCCTGGTCCTGGCTGCCGGCTTCTGGCTGGTCCAACTGCTTCGCTCAGTCTGCAACCTCTTCAGCTACTGGGACATCCAGGTGTTTTACAGGGAGGCCCTGCACATCCCCCCGGTGAGCTGGGTGGCTGTGTCTGCGGAGGGTGCTGTGAGAGGGTGGGCAGAGGAGAGGGGAAGAAGTGGGACTGTACAGGTGGAAGGGCCAACTGGAAAGAGGGCAGAAAGAGCGAGGTCTTATTGACACCTGCCCCAGGCCCAGAATAATGTCAGGAGGGGGCTACCACCACCTAGAGAGCATGGCCCTTACCCTAAGGGAGTTTAGTTTATTTAGATGGCTCATATACGATGACATATAGTTACATGTTTGTGCTAAAAACATTGATTAGAGAAAAGAGAAAGGGCAGTCATCTGGCTTTTCAGAGCTGGAGGAATTTGGGTTGGGCTTCGAAGGGCAGGACAGGAGGGGAGGGGAGCACATTCTAAGCCCCAGTGCAGGAAGGTGGGGAAAAGTCATGAGCTTTTGGAAGCTGCAGTGAGGAGATGGACCCATCAGCCTAAAACAGAGCCTTCAAAGCCATCCCCCGCATTGCAGGAAGCCACTGCATTGGCCTGTCACTGTCCACTGCTTATGCTCTGCCCTTTGTTTCCTCACCATCTTGAGTCTGCTCCTCCCTCCTCTGTATCTAAGTTCTTTCTTTGAGGCACAGCTTGAAAGTAGCCTTCTGCAGCTTGCTTCCCTTGCTCCCCTGGGAGGTCCGGAGCCCTCTGCACAGCCTTTATGTGCAGCAAGGGGAGAGGTCTTAGAAGGCCCCTGAGCAGAGGAGAGGGAGGAGGCCAGGGAAGCAGAGGTGGTGAGAGCGGAAGCTGGACCTTGGATTGGCTCTGGCGGGAGACTGCTTACCCGTCTCGTTCTCCTCCTCCCTTCTTTCCCCTCCTCCCCTGTTCCTTCCAGGGGAAGGGAAGGGAAGACACTGGGATGTACTGGAGAGGCCAGCCTGGGGGACTTGACTAACCTGGACTGGGAAAGCTGAGTGAAACTGGGCTGAAGTGAGGTTTGCAGCCTTCAAATGAGATCTGACAGTGCCCCACTGCCAGATGTGGACATAGCCCAGGTCCTGGGAAGGCTTCTGGTGACAGAGCCGAAGATGGCCTGGAGTCGGGTGGGGCTGGGAGTGTAAAGCATGCCCAGGCAGAAGGTGGGGAGGATTCTGTTCCAGAGTTGGTGGGTGCACTGGAAATGGGAAGGAGAGATTCTCCCACGAACTGCCAGACATTCTGGTTTTTTGTTTGTTTGTTTTGTTTCTTTTGAGACAGGGTCTGGGTCTTTCACCCAGGCTGGAGTGCAGTGCTGCGATATTGGCTCACTGCAGCCTCTGCTCCCCAGTAGCTGCAACCACAGGTGCACACCACCACGCCCTGCTATTTTTTGTACTTTTAGTAGAGACAGTGTCTCACCATGTTGCCCAGGCTGGTCTCGAGCTCCTAAGCTCAGACGATCTGCCTGCCTCAGCCTCCCAAAGTGCTGGGATTACAGGTGTGAGCCACCGCCCCTGGCCAGCCAGTCTGTTTTGTGTGTACAACTGAGGGGGCCTCAGGCCCTTAAGGAGTTGAGAAGCCAGGTCCAGCACCTGGAGGCGTCCCCAGGAAGTGCATGACTACTGGCCACATGAATGGCAGGGATGATGAACAGGGCAGTTTAGAAGAGGATGAAGGAAGTAGGGCGCGCCCTTGTTAGTGACAGGGTTAAGGGAGGGCAGAAAGAGAAAGGTGGGAGAGGGGGACGATGTAGCTTGGTCATGGCGAGTTTGTGATCGCAAACTCAGTTTGCGGGTTTTCAGGCCGCACACTTCGGGGTGTGGAGCTTGAGCATCACTGTGGAGAGGAATGGGGGGTCGCTGGCTCTCATCAGTGCCCCTTTCAGGAGGAGCTGAGCTCGGTTCCCTGGGCAGAGGTGCAGTCCCGCCTCCTGGCACTGCAGCGGAGCGGGGGCCTGTGCGTGCAGCCGCGGCCCCTGACGGAGCTGGACATCCACCACCGCATCCTGCGCTACACCAACTACCAGGTGGCGCTGGCCAACAAAGGCCTGCTGCCGGCCCGCTGCCCGCTGCCCTGGGGAGGCAGTGCGGCTTTCCTCAGCCGCGGCCTGGCGCTCAATGTCGACCTGCTGCTCTTCCGCGGTCCCTTCTCGCTCTTCCGCGGGGGCTGGGAGCTGCCGCACGCCTACAAGCGCAGCGACCAGCGGGGCGCCCTAGCAGCGCGCTGGGGGCGCACAGTGCTGCTGCTGGCCGCCCTGAACCTGGCGCTGAGCCCGCTGGTGCTGGCCTGGCAGGTTCTGCACGTCTTCTATAGCCACGTGGAGCTGCTGCGGCGCGAGCCTGGCGCGCTGGGGGCGCGCGGCTGGTCCCGCCTGGCGCGCTTGCAGCTGCGCCACTTCAACGAGCTGCCGCACGAGCTGCGCGCGCGCCTGGCCCGCGCCTACCGCCCCGCCGCCGCCTTCCTGCGCACCGCTGCGCCCCCCGCGCCCCTGCGCACGCTGCTGGCCCGCCAGCTCGTTTTCTTCGCGGGTGCACTCTTCGCCGCGCTGCTTGTGCTCACCGTCTACGACGAGGACGTGCTAGCCGTGGAGCACGTGCTCACCGCCATGACCGCGCTCGGGGTCACCGCCACCGTCGCCAGGTGCGACGGCAGATGCCCGGGGTGGTGGTGTGTGTTGGTTTCTCTGATCTGGGACCATGTGAGGTTCCCCCCGAATCCTTACCTCTCCCACCACTGGGGCCCTCTAGCCCTACATCCCACCGCGCGTCCTCCTAATCGCAGGCCCCTTCCCCCCACGGATCCCGCCTTTCAGGTCTTTCATTCCGGAAGAGCAGTGCCAGGGTCGTGCGCCGCAGCTCCTGCTGCAGACAGCCCTGGCCCACATGCACTACCTCCCGGAGGAGCCCGGCCCCGGCGGCAGGGACCGCGCCTACCGGCAGATGGCGCAGCTGCTGCAGTACCGAGCGGTGAGGGTGGGCGCGACGGCGGGCTGAGGAGGAAGTTGTGGGGTCTGTCTGCGCGGAGGGTCTGTCTGGGAGAGGGCATGAGACAAACGGACTACACCAGGAGTCTAGGGAGTGACTGGGTGGGGAGGCTTCTTGCCCTGGCGAGGGTCGCTGGGGACTGCTTGGTCCTGATAACGCGCGTGGGCCCCTCAGCGACCCCTGCTCAGCCTCACCGCTGCTTCCCCAGGTCTCCCTCCTGGAGGAGCTCCTGTCCCCGCTCCTCACCCCGCTGTTTCTACTTTTCTGGTTCCGCCCTCGTGCCCTGGAGATTATCGACTTTTTTCATCACTTCACTGTGGATGTGGCTGGGGTTGGGGACATCTGTTCCTTTGCCCTTATGGATGTGAAGCGCCACGGACACCCTCAGGTCAGAGCCGTTCCCTGGCCCTGGGGGTTTGGGCTGGGTGGGAGTTCGCTTGCCTCTCGGGAGCAGACCTGAGTTCCAGCCCTGGCTCCATTGCTTGCTACCTGTGCCATTGAGCGGGTCACTTCCCTTCCCTGTGCTCTCGTGCCCTCATCTGTCAGATGGCAACAATGGCAATGTGCTCTCCAGAGCACAGCCAAGGCCAGGCTTGTGAAGACACAGATTATGTCTGTATAGCCTATAATGGAGTTGCTGGCACATAGTAACGTCAGTAAATGGGAGCAAAGACCACCTGGGGGTGAGGAATGGGCTTGGCCGGTGGGTGGGGCTGAGTAAGGACTGGTGCCTGGACCAAGGCTGTCAGGATCACCCTGGGCAAAGCACTGAGGCTCAGCCCTATCCCCGAGCTGGCAATCAGTCCAGGGGTGACGAATAGATGACAGGCCCAGGTTCTGCACTGCTGCTGTATTTTTGGGTGATGGTGAACAAGTCCCCATTGTGGTCTGTTTCCTTCACGTGGAAGATGGGGCAGTGTTTCCTGTCCCACCTGTTCCCATAAGGCTCAGTGTTCTTAGCACCTGAAAGACTGTCCTTGCTCACAGTGGCTCTCGGCGGGACAGACTGAGGCCTCGCTGTCTCAGCGTGCGGAGGACGGCAAGACTGAGCTTTCTTTGATGCGGTTCTCCCTGGCGCATCCACTCTGGCGCCCCCCAGGGCACAGCTCTAAGTTTCTTGGGCACCTATGGGGCCGAGTACAACAAGATGCAGCTGCCTGGGGTGCCACCTCGGCTCGCAGCCCCTCCACCCCGGGGGTGCTCAGCAACTGCACCTCGCCCCTGGTGAGTCCCAAGCCTGGCCTCCCCTTCTGCCTTCACCCCCACAACTCCTCTCCAAACCCTTCCCCTCTAGCCTCACCTTAGGTAGTAACCTGCCTCACCAGCCCCCGCCCCCAGCCTGCTCTCCTGCCTTCTTTAGGCCTCTGCTTCCTCCCTATTCCGTTTCTGTCCTCTCTTCTGACTCCCTCTTTGGCTTTCCCTCTCCTCTTGCACCCAGCCTGAGGCCTTCCTGGCCAACCTCTTCGTGCACCCTCTCCTGCCTCCGAGAGATACAGCCCCCTGTCCAGCTGCGGCCACAGCCAGCCTCCTTGCCTCCATTTCCCGAATTGCCCAGGACCCCAGGTGAGGAGTGGAGGCTGAGATGCAAGGGTATGTGGGGTGGGGGGGGGTGGGCTGATCCTGTAGGAGTGGGGAGCCGGGGCGCTGTGGGGGGATTCAGAAGGGGAGCCCTCTGGGGTGTGGCGGGAGGAGGGCATGACTTTTGACCTGCTTCATGTTATGTTCCAGCTCTGTGTCCCCAGGAGGCACTGGGGGCCAGAAGCTGGCCCAGCTCCCAGAACTTGCTTCTGCCGAGATGAGTCTCCATGTCATCTACCTGCACCAGGTGAGTAGAGGGGTGCCCAAAGGAGAAATGTGGAGAGAAGGCAGGTGAACAACATGGAGACTGAGGTGGGGTGGAGTCTACAGAAGGGTCTAGCAGAGTGGCAGGAGGAGGCTGAAAAGCCCTCCGCCTCTAGGCCAGGTGCTTGGCCCTGCCCTCCTTGGGGTGCAGCCCTCATTCCTCCTCCTTTCCATGCAGCTTCACCAGCAGCAGCAGCAGCAGGAGCCGTGGGGTGAGGCTGCAGCCTCCATCCTGTCCAGGCCCTGCTCCAGCCCCTCACAGCCACCCTCGCCTGATGAGGAGAAGCCATCCTGGTCAAGTGACGGTGAGGAGGGTGGGGCCTGCAGGGGACAGAGCCTGGTGGACACTGGGCATCATGGAACTGCCCAGCTGATGGCCTTTTTCACCAGGCTCCAGTCCTGCTTCTAGCCCCAGACAACAGTGGGGAACCCAGAAGGCCCGGAATCTGTTCCCCGGAGGGTTTCAGGTGACCACAGACACCCAGAAGGAGCCTGACCAGGCCTCTTGCACTGACTGAGACGACTCCTCAGGGTCAGTATTGCCTCCTGTGAGGGGAGGGAGAAAGGACGGCATAGGTAGTTGGAGTCCGACTTGAAGCGATGGGAGCAGTGGTGGGAATTTGGGGTGATGGGAGGTGGTCATCTCTGGAATCTAGACCCCTGGACTGCTTGCCAAGAGCCGTCTCCTCCCACAGGTACCCTGGCTTCGGCAGCCACAGGAGATTGGAGGGTGGAGTAGAAAAACACAAGGAGTCATTGTTAGAGGCCCCATAGATGACAGGCCCAGGTGCTTTAGTTGGGCAGGACCTGGGAGTCAGTGAGGAACTCGCCCCGAGAACAGAGAAAAGGTAGGAAAGGAGAGGAGATGCTGATGGCATCTGGAAACAAGTCTTAGAGATGGTCTCCACCCAGAGGGAATAAGGGGAGACATCCCCAACTGGAATGTGTCCTGGAGCAGCTGCCTGGGAAGAAGTCCTCGAGTTTCCTCAAGGTGGGGGACAGAGGTCAAGGATGAGGCCGAGCTAAATGGAAGGGTGACAGTGAGGCAGGTGGGCTTTAAGGCTGTGGATTCGTCATGCTGGCGGCTGCCAGCAGCACTTTCAGGTTCCTTGGGGCTTGTAGGGGATGGGGACTTGTCAGTGGAAAGACGGGAGGGATGATGTTTTTGGACTTCAGTATGGGTGTGATGTCTCAGGAAGTGGGTGTGGCTCCCCATCCTGTATAAAATAAGCAGTAAAGCTTGCTCATGGCTGTTGTACATCTCTGTGACTCTTGTTTCTGGCAGGCCCCACTCCTGGCAGCTGAGTGCTGCACCTGCCTTCTTGATCACGAGCCTGAGAACTGCACGGGGGAGCAGCCCAGACTGGCTGGAAACCATGTTTTCAGAGTGCAGGGTCAAGCGGCGTGTAGGACTCTGTCAAAAGAATGACCCCTTTCCCCACCACATACCCACAACTGCACAGGTTAAAACAGAAATCTTGTCATTTTATAATTGTAATCCACGCCGGGTGCAGTGGCTCACACCTGTAATCCCAGCACTTTGGGAGGCTGAGGCGGGTGGATCACGAGGTCGGGAGTTCAAGACCAGCCTGGCCAAGATGGTGAAACCCCGTCTTTACTAAAAATACAAAACCTAGCCGGGCGTGGTGGCAGGCACCTGTAATCCCAACTACTTGGGAGGCTGAGGCAGGAGAATCACTTGAACTTGTGGGGTGGAGGTTGCAGTGAGCTGAGATCACGCCACTGCACTCCAGCCCGGGTGGCAGAGGGAGACTCCGTTTCAAAAAACAAAAAAACAAAAAAAAAAACTGTAATCCACATGAGCTGGGGTAGGCACTTTAGTAGTTCTCCTAACATCTGGCACAGTCCCTTACGGTAAATCTTCTATAATAAATACTTGATTTAGAGATTAGACTTTACAGGTAAGATACTCCTGAGAGAGGCAAGAGGAATCTAACATTCGCCTAAGAAACAGGAAGGGGGTAGCAGTAGGCCCTGGGGTACCGCTGCTGGGAGGGGCCTTCCAGATTCGGGCGGACCCAGGCCCGAGGCAACAGGCCTAGAGAGGGAAAAGAGGCGTTTTGCTCCTTCCTGGAGGAATAATGCTGAATCCTTGCAGCCTCTGGACAGATGTGAGAAGGCACCACCTCAAGAGGGGAGGAGCGGGCCTGATCCTGGTCGGGCGGACCTAAGTCGGGCAGCCGCTCTCCCGGAACTGGAAGGGAAAGCCAGGTGGCTCTCAGGGGCTGTTGGTGTCTGAGCCGGGAGGGTCGAACGCCCAGGGCACTGCGCCCCGCAACTGACGCTCCTGCAAGGAAAAGCTCTGGGTGCGTATGCGGCTTGTCACCTCCTGGGTGCGCAGCGTGAGCCCGAAAATGTCTTCGTGGTAGCGTTGCTGATCCTGTCGGAAAAGAGCACAGTGGATCAGAACCCGACTCAGAGACCTTAGCAGGAACCCCGCACGCTCAGGCCCGGCCCGCCCCTCCGCACCCGCAGCACGCCGATGACGTCGCCGGCCTCGTCCAGCTCCATGTCGCCCTCCGTCGCCAGGATGCGCTGCACGGTCTGCAGGACGTTGGTTGCCATGGTGACATCGCCGCAGACAAACATGTGGCCCCGCTCGAGGCACAGCACGCGGTGCACCTCCGCAGCCAGCTCCGTCCTCAGGATGTCCTGCACGTAGGTCTGCGGGGCGGCGGGGTTAGGGCGGGCCCTTGTGGGGGTGGGCGCGGGGGCGCAGCCCGGGGCTGCTGGCTGGCCCTGGACGTGAAAGTCTCCGGAGCGGGCCTGGTGGGGCCTGCGTGCCCTGGGGCGGTGTCAACAGGGGCAGAGCCAAAGGGGCGGGGCGGGGGCGGGAGGAGGCGGGCCTAGAGGGGCCGGGGCACAAGGGTGGGCCAGAGTGTGCAGGGGTGGCTGAGTGGTCGTGGGAGGCCACGGGAGGGCCGTGGTTGGTGTGCCCCGCTGGAGAGCGCGAGTCCTCCCCTCTCTCCCTATCTTCAGGTTACCATTGCGCCCTCAGAGTCTCACACCTTGGGGTTGTCAGGTTCCCGGGAGAAGGCGGTGAGGACTCGGCCAAACACCCCGCGCTGCTGGGCGTTCTGCACCTCGTCGCGGTAGAGATGGTCAAGTTGGGAGCATCGGCAGCCGAACACCAAAGTCATGGGAGTGGGCTGCAGCCCTGCAAGCAACCCCACGCTTGGGAAGGCTCTTCTCCGGGGCACAGTGCTAGTGGGGCCTCCCCACAGGCCACCGTCGCCCAGCCTGGCAGCCCAGCGTTTTGGGCTGAAGCCACCATTACTTTGGCTGTTTCATCTCTAAGAGAGTGTAGAATGCTTTCACAGAGACCCTGCACAGCCCTGATTTACAGAGGGAAGGGAAGGGCGGGTGAGGTGGTGGCCCCTGGTGGAGCTGCGCTAGAATGCGCGGCTTCGGACTCAGAATTCCGTGCCCTTTGCATTGTGTGACATCGCAGTCCCCTTCCCCGCTCCCACTTCATATTCTCCCATACTTTTAACTCTCCTCCCAGTCACAGCCCTCTTCTTTTGATTGACAGACCACCCTGGGCACCCCATGCTCAATATGAACACCTTGTAGCATATCCTTAGGTCTTGGACAGACCTCGGTCAGCTCTGGCACAGTCAAGAATCCACCTTGGGCAGTTCTTCTTTGAGTCTTAGCCCTAATCCCTTTGAAAATTCTATTTTCCTTTGTCCTCAATCCAGTCAACACCTACTATGTACCAGGCACCAGGAAGCCAGAAACTCAGGGCCCAGCCCTTGCCTTTGGTACCTGCCCTCCCCTTGGTCTCATGAGCCTCTTTTCAGCTTTGTGGACTTTGTTTCCTGCCCTCTCTTTCCTATTTCCTGCCTTCCAGCCCCACCCCTCTGTCCCTAGATTGTGTGACTCCCTTCAGGCAGTCCTTTAGTCCCCAGCCTCACCTTTGCTCTCAATGTCATGCAGCCGCTCCTGCCAGAATCCCCGGAAGGGGGCAATGCCAGTGCCTGGGCCCACTAGGATGCAGGGCAAGCTGGGATCGGGTGGCAGCCGGAAGGAGGGAGCCCTGGCAGGAGAGACACTCCATCAGGTCCCCTTTGCCTTTCCTGCCCCACCATTCTCACCATGCAGGGTGGGTGGAGCAAGGAGGACCCAAGCTCTTCCCATCTCAAAAAAAAATAAAAAAAAAACAAAAAACAACTCTACTTGCTGAAACTCCTTGGATCTGTGGTTTCTGGAGATTGCACCAAAGGAAATATAGTTCATTTTGGATTGAAGAATACTTAGATGACTCAGGGGATTTAGAAAACGTGGGAAGGGTGAAAGACACTTTCAGTTCATAATGGGTTCACTAAGTGTGTTTAAGTATCCTTAATAGTGGTATTTAGTTTATGTTCAGTAGATGGGTACGGTTTATTTGTAGTTTAGCCATCTGGGTGGATTTGAGTCACCAGGCCCAGCTGATGGCAGCCTAGGAACTGTTCTCAGTCCTACCAGGACTTTTGGTTCCTGGCTGCGAGAGCGGGCAAGACTTCTGGACACAGCATGAAGGAAGGGTCTCTTAAAATCCTTCACCCTCGGTCCGGGTGCAGTGGCTCACACCTGTAATCCCAAGACTTTGGGAGGTGGAGGTGGGAGGATCGTGAGGTCAGGAGCTCGAGACCAGCCTGGCCAACATAGTGAAACACCGTCTCTACTAAAAATACAAAAATTAGCTGGGCGTGGTGGTGGGTGCCTGTAATCCCAGCTACTCAGGAGGCTGAGACAGGAGAATCTCTTTTTTTTTTTTTGAGACAGAGTCTGGCTCTGTCGCCCAGGCTGGAGTGCAGTGGCACAATCTCGGCTCACCGCAAGCTCCACCTCCCAGGTTCATGCCATAGGAGAATCTCTTGAACCCGGGAGGCGGAGGTTGCAGTAAGCCGAGATCGTACCACTGCACTCCAGCCTGGGCGACAGAGCAAGACTCCATCTCTGGGGGAAAAAAAAACCAAAACCTTCACCTTCTTTGAGTCCTTGGTGACACCAAGGCCAAGGGTGGTCTTAACCCTAACTAGTAGTTCTCCCTGGATTGAGTGAGGATTTAGTGACTGTAGTTCCCAGGTGCCATGCTGCCCAACATCAGACAGCCCAGGGACATAGAGAGGAACACAGAAGCTTTCAGAAAGCCACAGGGCCAGCCGGTTTGATCCCAGCTCTGGCTCTGGGAGCTATAGTTTCAGGGCAGAACTCTGAGTCTAAATGAATGAGAGAGCCAAAGCTTAGCCAGAGTTCTGAAGTGACCTAATGACACCACACCCTTGACATGTTACAGAGCTCCTTCCTGTTTCCAGTGACACCCCTCACCAGTGACACTCCTCACCAAAGCTGCCACCCTGACCCTGGGCAGCTCCCCACCAAGTCCTCCATCTCACTTACCCCCGGATGAAGCAGGGCACAGGGTCTCCGGGCTTGAGCTGGCTTAGCCACGTGGAGCAGACTCCATAGTGCAGGGGGCCCAGCCCATCTGGGGGTGGGAAGGAGAGGCCGGTGAGGGGCCAGAGAGGGGCCGGTCCCAACCCTGCTGTGGCCAGGCCTGCTCCTGCTCGTTGCCTCACCCTGAGTCCTGTATGCCAGCACAGCTACAGTGAGGTGGATCTCTCCTGGGTGGGTGCTGGGTGCCGAGCTGACTGAGTAGTACCGGGGCTGGAGCAGAGGCAGCTGGGTGAGGAGCAGTGGGGCAGGCAGCGCCACCGACGGGAACTGCTCCAGCACCTCCAGCAGCGTGGGGCAGCGGAACCACTTCCACTCCTCGTAGCGTCGGGGATCCTGGGGGAGCAGGATGCAGTGGGTTGGAGGCCCCATAGCCCTTCCTAGTAACCTCCCTTCTTGACCCCTCCCCCACTGAGCCTCTTTAGGGTTTCTCCCTGCTCAGTTCAGGCCAATAGAGCTTTCTCTAAGACCTGGAGAATCCAGCCATGAATTCTTCCCTGAGGAGCTGGGTCTTAAAGCACCAGTGTATGTCGGCCAGGAGAAGAAAGTCCAGGGGGGACTTTGCATGGGGGTTTCCTGCCACTGGGGCCCCCCCAGCTCATCCCTTCTCTCTAGCCCCTGTGCCTCATTGGGGTGGTCCCCAACCTGGCTGAGGGCCTCCAGCTCCTGCTGTTCCCTGGGCTCTTCTGCCAAGGTGCTGAGCAGCCGCAAGAGCTGAGGGCTGGGTGGGGAGGTGATGTCCAGGAAGAAGGTGAGAGCCTGGCGCAGCGTGCACGGGGGCAGCCGGGGGTCCCGCACCCAGCCGGGGGGAGGGCCACCTGGGAATAGTGCACAGGGAGCTCTGAGGACAGGGCCCAGCAGGACTGCAGTACCTGGGCCGATGTTTGTGTTTTGGTGACTGTTAGAGAGCCTGCCCTTGAGCAGCGGGGTCGGCCTGTCTAGGTAGCCTCAGTGTATTGTTTGGGGGCCCCTGGCCGGACTGGGTTGGTCTGGGCTCCTCTGCCTCTGACTCCACCCCCTTATTTTAAATAAAACCCAGGCATTGATGTGGCAGCAAATAGCCCCAGTGCCAGCTCCAGAGCAAGCTAGATTGCTAGGGGAGCCTTGGAGAGGAGCCCAGAGGGAGGGGACAGCCTTTTGGTGGGGGTGCATTTGAGGGTGTGGGGATGGTCCAGCAACAAGGCCAGCCCAGCAGTGGGCAGCACAGCCAGCTCTGAGCCTGCCTGCTGAGCTGTGGAGGAGGTGGCCACCCGCTGGGTCGGGTCCTGAGCTCCTGGAGGCCTGGGGCCGGGGGTGGGGCTGGGCATGGGGCTGGGCATGGGGCTGGTGTGCCCTGTTGCATCCCAGGCTGCCCCTCACCAGGGCTGCCCTTCTCCAGCTGCTCTACTGCCACGGGCTCAGTGGGCGCCGGCGGGTCCTCCACGCGGCTCAGCAGCGCCTCCACAAGGCCGGGCCGGTTGGGCGGGCAGACACCTATGTGGTCCCCCGGCTGGTACTGCAGCCCCTCCTGGCCTCCGGTGTCCAGGCGCACCAGGATGGTGGCCCTCCTGGGGGTGGGGAGAGGGGCACTTATGGGGAGTCAGAGAGGGGTGGGGGCGGGAGAATGTGGGAGGAGGAGGGTCCAGGGTCAGGGTGTTCAGGACAGGGGTGGGGGGGCGGTAAAGCCGTCGTCCTCACGTGGACTTGCTGCTTTGCAGGTTTTCCACTGAGCGGATTGTAGCCTGGAACATCTTCCGCCTGTGCACGTGGATCAGACCTGGGGGCGGGGAGGGGCAAATGAGGCAGCCTGAGCTAGGGAGCAGGGCCTGGCCCCAGAGTGCTTTAGTCCCGGGGTGTGGGGGCCTCAGAGAACCAGCCGGGTTAGGGTGAGGGCAGGGCCCACCTGGCAGCAACTGCAGGCCCTCGGCCTGGGCGCTCAGCCGGTACCTCTGGCGCTTCCAGCTCCGTTTGGGGCTGAAGATGTCTCGGGCGGCGGCCTTGGCATCCTCTCCCACACAGAAGGTCTCACAGGCGGCCTGCGGGACAGGCCGGTGAGGGCTGAGGACCTCCCGCCACCAGGGGTCGCCCTAGTGAGGCGCCTGGGCGGCTTCACTGCGTCTTGCTCCTGGGGGGTCGGCAGCCCCAGTGGCTGAGGCCGGCGCCAACGACAGCACCTTTTCCGCCAGCCCATTTCATGGATTGGCCGCTGGGCCCAGGGACCCGGCTGGCTCTTTCTCTGCACGTCCTGATTGGTGCATCGTTCCTTATCTGGTGCGTGTTAATCCCGTGATCCGAGAAGCATAGTGCTTGGCACACGGTAGCTCTGTGAAGGCGTCTGTGTGTTCAGACCTGCATTCAAATTCCGAATCCCGTACTTACAGTGACATGCCTCAGTTTCCCCATCTTTACACCTCATTGTGTTCTGGTGAAGATTAAATGAGATACTTTATGTAAAGCCCTTAGCTTTCCACAAAGTGCGTGCAGATAGTAAGTGCTCCTGGGAAGGGACGCACAATTCGGGCGGCAGAGGGGACCCCACGGGGCAGATCCCTGGGAGGGTGTGGATCCCGTCTACTCCTGCTCAGGCACACAGCTGGAAAACTGCTGGGCCAGTCCCAGGCTTGAAATGCAGGGCTCACCCGTGATTGGCTGAGCCTCATATCACCAAGTCCCGTTAATCTTTCTTTTGTGGTGCGTGTGAAGTCTTATATCTCTTCCTTCCTTCCTCGGCCCCCTCCCTCCCTTCCTTCCTATCTCCACTGCTGCTGCTCTGCTTAGCTCAGCCTTCCTGCGTCTGGTTCGGTGATGCTGTAATGGATCCTACGCCTCTAAAGTCCTATTCCCAAAACCTGATGATGTGGTCTCATCCCGCTGCAATGGCTCTTTTTGTTTAAATTCTTTAAGTCTTATTTTCCGTTCCCTTCTTCCCAATCAGGGCCTATGTGTTTCTGCAGCCTGACCTCCCCGTCCCTGAGGTAGCCCCCACTCCCTCTCCTCCTAGGATGCCCTCCTCCTCCAATCCAGGCAAATCTGCTGAGCTCCAGCCTGGGCCCCGGGACAGCAGCACTGCCCTGAACAGTGTGGCACTGGGGAGACCGAGCCCTTGTCAACTGCAGACATGATCCCCAGACAGGCAGCACTGCCCCTGAGGAAGCCCAGGCTTAAAAAGCCACAGCCCCCAGGGATCCACCTCTCCCTGTGCTTGCTTGCCTGGCCCGGGACCAGTTCTGCGGTGCAGGCACCGCCCCAGGCTGTCTGGCCTCTGACTTCCTGTGGCTTCTGTGCTGGCCTCAGCTTCAGCCCTTGCCTCTGTCTGACCTTCTCTCTGTCCCTTCCTTCTCCCTCCATCCTGCCCATCCTGGGTGGGGTCCCCTGCCCTGCACCCCCTCCCTTTGTGCGCCCACTTGTGAGGCCCAGCCTGTGCCTGGCTGAAGCTCCCTCCTGCCAGGGCCCTGCCTGCTCTCTTTCGGCTGCACTTCTGCCTGGGCTAGGCACCCCTGTGGTCGGCAGGGCCATGTCATCCTCTGCCCCTGACCCAGAAGAGCTGGCTATGCCATGGAGAGATGAGGGTGGATTTTGGAAGGAACAGGAAGGGACCAAAGAACCAAACAGAATCAGGGCAGAGTGAGGCAGGAGGAGGCATCCCAGGTGGCAGGAGTCAGAGCAGGGGCTGGGCCCGGGCTCACCTGGAAGGCAGCCTGGGCCCAGCCTCGGAAGGCCTCCTCCTGGCCGCACAGCTCGTCGCCCTGGCCCAGCTGCAGCAGCCGCTCCCCGCCCAGTTCCTCCAGCCGTGTGTCCACCGCACGAGCAAAGGCGCAGAAGTGGGGGTATGCCCGGGAGCCGAGCCCGAACACACAGAACCTGGGGTGCAGGGGTCGTCACTGGAGCTCCCTTTGCAGGCCACGTTTGCCCAGGCAGCTTGCCCACCCGTTGCACCCCTCTTGGTGAGGCCCTGACCTGAGGGTGCCCAGGGCCCCTGCACTGTCTGTGTTACTGGACTCCTTCCTCTTCCGCCGCCAAGAGGACACCAGTGGGTCTGAGCAGGAGATGCTGTTGAAGCGGATCTTATAACTCCTGGCAAGAGAGGACAAAGACAAGGTTGTCACAGGGCCCTGGGGATACAGGCTAGGCCCAGCCCCAGCCCCAGGGACGGCTTCAGGGTCTCTGCCTCTGGGACAGGAAAGGCCCTGCCCTTGGGAGGGGCTGAGGGCCAGCATCCCTGGGGTTCCGAGCCTGGGGCCCTGACACACCACACCCCCATCTCTGAAGACCTCAGGACTGTCCCGGCTCTCAGAAGCAGGCAGGTCTGGACTGCCATTCCAGCCTGGAATGGAGGGCATCCTGGAGCCCTGGCTTTTGGTGGGAAAACGACTTGAGGCACAGAGGGAGAGCTTTTCAGACCCCCTTTCTGTTTGTGTCTCCAAATGCATCAGCTCCCCCAGCTCCCCCAAACTCTCACCCAACTCACTTGTGCTGTTCCGGCCGAGGGGAGCTGTTGTAGGGGCCGGACATCTCCATCAGGGCAGCTGCAAAGCTCTGGCGAGGGGAGTGTTTGCATCAGGGTTAGTTTTGTTTCATTTCAAACTACATAGAAGTTTAAAACTGTACCAGCTGATCCTCATTATTATTGATTTGTAACTTAATTTTTATTTGTTTTGAAAATCTCAAAAGCGATCTGATGTTTTTGAAAAATGACATTACAGAAATGTGTAAAGTGATAAGACAAAAGACCACCCCATCTTCCCTCCGGGCATATGCGCCATTGACAGGTGTTAACCTTCCAGCCCTTTTTCCTTGAACTTACGTGCATGTGCATATTTATAGTTTTTTTTTAAGTAAAAGTGGTACCATACTGTACTTCCTTGGTTTTAATCAATAATTTATTGCAGACATCCCTCCAGGTCAATACAACAATATTGACGTAAGTAGTAGTATTGTTTTTAGATATGGGTCTTGCTCTGTCGCCCAGGTTGGGGTGCAGTGGCTCCATCATCATTCACTGTAACCTCAAACTCCTGGGCTTAAGGGATTTTTCTGCCTTCCTAGTAGCTAGATCTATAGGTGCGTGCCACCACTCGTGGTTAATTTTTAAATTTTCTGAAGAGATGGAGTCTCACTGTGTTGTTCAGTCTGGCCTTGAACTCCTGGGCTCAAGCGATCCTCCGGCCTGGACTTTCCAAAACATGACCTCAGTCTTTTTAGTGGCTACATTGTACTTCACTGAGACTGAAGGGCAGCTCGGTGGTCTGGGAACAGGTGCTCCCTCAAACGCCCTTGTACGTGTGCCTTGCTCCCACTTTTAAATGCTTCAGCTGGGTAATCCTTAGAAGTGGAGTTGCTGAATCCCCACTTGTTGGGGCAGGTAGATCGTCCTCGCAGCTGCAGGGGAGGGCACAGCTCTTTCCTCACTCCTGGCTAACAACGGCTAGAGCAAATCTTTCCTGTTTTAGTGGATTTCATGGGTGGACAAACTCTCAGTTCCTTCAGCAGTGCCCTGGTCACTAGCAGACATTGTGCAGGTCGCCCTCCTCAGAAGACCATGGCCTTGTTTGTGCTGCCATGAAGAAGCGGCATCAAGCGGACCTCCCAGGGGGAAGGAAGCTGGAAGGAACTGCATCTGGTGCTCAACTGCAGATGCCTCTGGGTGCTGGTTCCCAAGTGCGCCAGAGTTAGCAAGAACGATTTGAATTTCATTTTTGAATGTTTTGTCAACGTGCAACACAAGTCCAGAGGTGCACACATGTTGTAAATGTACAACTCTGTAAGTTTTCACAAACTGAACACACCTGTGCAACCAGCATCCCATCGAGAAACATTACCCGTGGCTGGGCGTGGTGGCTCACACCTGTAATCCCAGCACTTTGGGAGGCTGAGGTCAGGGATTCAAGACCAGCCTGGCCAACATGGTGAAACCCCGTCTCTACTAAAAATACAAAAATTAGCTGGCCATGGTGGCGGGCACCTGTAATCCCAGCTACTCGGGAGGCTGAGGCAGGAGAATCGCTTGAACCGGGGAGGCGGAGGTTGCAGTGAGCCGAGATCACGCCATTGCACTCCAGCCTGGGCAACAGAGTGAGACTCCAGCTCAAAAACAAAAACAAACAAAGAAACATTACCCGCATCCTAGAAGCCAACTTCGTGCCTTCTTCCTGTCACTGCCACCCCTATCCCAGTGACTAACTCCTCTCCTAATTTCTAACTCCGTGGATTAGTTCTGCCCGTTTCTGAACTTTATATAAAGTGAACCCTGTAGTACAGTATGTATTCTTTGGTCTGGCTTTTTTTTCTCTTCACATTTTTTGAGATTCACCTGCACTGTTGTGTGTGGTTGTGTTTCGTTCACACTTAGTGCAATATGGCACTTGAATATACCACAATTTATCAGTATTTGTCGATGGTCATTTGAATTGTTTCCAGTGTGGGGTATTACAAACAAATTTGCTATAAATATTCCTTATTTTTAGTGAATATACCCCACTTCCTGTGAGCTGTATTCCTAGATTTGTTAAAAATTTGGGATAAAATTAACATACATTGAACTGCACAGATGTTAAAGGGCAGTTTAATTTGCTTTGCTGTTTGACAGTTTTATTTTATTTATTTGTATTTTATTTTGAGTAGAATTCTTGCTCTGTCACCCAGGCTGGAGTGCAGTGGCGTGATCTCGGCTCACTGCAACCTCCACCTCCCAGGTTCAAGCAATTCTCCCGCCTAGCCTCCTGAGTAGCTAGGACTATAGGCGTGCACCACCATGCCCAGCTACTTTTTGTATTTTTAGTAGAGACAGGGTTTTGCCATGTTGGCCAGGCTGGTCTTGAGCTTCTGACCTCAAGTGATCCACCCACCTGGGCCTCCCAAAGTGCTGGGATCACAGGCGTGAGCCACCGTGCCTGGCCTGGCAGTTTTATTTTTTTAAAAAGTGAAAGATTAAACATGCATCTACCCTATGACCTACCAATTCTACTCCTAGGTATTTACCCAAGAGAAATAAAAACATAAGCCCACAAAAGCCGGGTACAAGAATGTTCATAACAGGTTTATTCATAATAGCCCCGACCTGGAAACAGCCCAAGTGTCACCAACAAGAGAATGGGTAAACAAACTGGGGATATTCACACAATGAACGGCACTCAGCAGCAGAATGAGTGCAATACTGAGTCACGCAGCAACACGAGTGCGCCTCAAAAACAGCCTCAGCAGGAGACGCCGCAACACCGCGTGCTTCCATCTAGGTGCCGTTCTAGAGCAAGCGAAACTAATCTGTGGTGACAGAGACTTCCGGCAGGGAGACAGACTGGGAAGGGATTCATGTGAGGAACTGATGAGGGAACTTTCCAGGGTGGTGAAAATGTGCTATGCCTTGTGAAGGCTGTAGGTTATATGGGTGTCTATACACCTTTATGCTAAAAAAAAGTCAATTGCTGGTGCTATTTTTCTTTAAAAGGTAGGTCAGAATGAGGGCTGAAACGGACACTAAGGCAGCAAAAAGGGTTTCACGAGATTCAAACTTGCTTAAGATACTGAGGGCCAGGTGCAGTGGCTCACGTCTCTAATCCCAGCACTTTGGGAGGCCGAGGCAGGTGGATTGCTTGAACCCAGGAGTTAGAGACCAGCCTGGGCAACATGGCGAAACCCCATCTCTATAAAAAATACAAAAATTAGCTAGGCATCATGGCATGCGCCTGTGGTCCCAACTACTTGGGAGGTTGAAGTGGGAGGATTGCTTGAGTCTAGGAGGTTGATGCTGCAGTGAGCCATGATTGTACTACTGCACTCCAGCCTGGGCCACAAAGTGAGACCCTGTCTCAAAGGAAAAAAGAAAAAAGAGTACTGAGGAAGTACTTAGTGCTAATAAGGCCTTTAACACCTAGAAGCTGGAGCAGGTAAGACTCAGAAATGAGCCTAGCCTGGGGCACCTCAGAGATACCTAAGCTTGCAAGAGAAGGAATTCAATGATGGTACTCTAGCTTTGTGTTTCTTTTTAAAAAGTGAAGTTATTTAATCTATGTTGGCATCTAAACAGCGCTCAATTTCTTCTTTTGAAAAAAGAGCCTGCGGCGGGAGGATCTCTTGAGGCTAGGAGTTCAAGGCCAGCCTGGGCAACATAAATAGGTTCTCAAAATAAATAAAACAAAGAAAATAAAATAAAATGCTGGAATAGTGTTGTACATGTTGTAAATGTACAGCTCTGTGGATTTTTACAAACTGAACACACCTGTGTAACCAGTATCCCATTAAGAAACATTACCCGCATCCTAGAAGCCGCCCTCAGTGACGTATCCCTGTTTTTCTTGTCAGTGCCCGAGCACAGTCTAACTTCTTGGTCAGCCAGGATGTGCCTTCCTTGTATTAAAAACTTGCACTGATAATGGAAATGACTTGGGGATGCAGTTAAGCAAATGTGCTTGCAGGGAGGCAGCCACATGGGTGGGCTGGGAGTGTAGCTTGTGTGGGGTTTCAGGCTCCAGGGGTCTCTTAGCATCTCCCTTTCCATCCTGGCGTGTGTGTGTGTGTGTGTGTGTGTGTGTGTGTGTGTGTGTGTGTGTGTGTGTGTTGGGCAGAGGTTCCTGCCCAGTCACTCCAATTCTGAGTCTCTCCTCATTCCCAGCAGCCCCTTTCCTGGAAGTTCTCACCTCTCCATTCTCCGGGGGATCCCCATTCCCAAATGTGCTGGTTACCACCAGCACCAGCGTCTCGTGTTCGAGGGACACCACGTCATACTCATCCATACACAGGACCTGTGGGTGGGAAGACAGATGTCCTGGGTGCTGTGGCCCCCGGAGGCCCTGCCCTCCTCACTCTGGCCTCCCTGGCAGTGCAAGATTCAGGCCCCAACTTGATCTCTGAACACCTGTGGTTCCGGGTTCCTCATGAGTCCTGACTTGTAACACTTCCTGTCCTCCAGGGCACCCCTGAAGATGCTGATAGAGCCCCCTCTTTCTAGCTCCCTGCTCCCCTGGGCTCAGCCCTACCCGGGGATCAAAAGCCTTCCGGAAGAGTCTCCCCAGCTGCTGTGCATAGCTCTGGGCCCGGCCGGTCTCGGAGCCATACAGGATTGTCGCCTTCACTCGCTTCGCCATCACCGTGCCCATGAGCGAGGCGGAGATCTTCACGGCGCTGCGGGAGAGGAAGGTGTGAGGGTGTCCCGGGTGCACAGAGGCAGGGCTTCCCCAGGCAAGGGTCCAACCCCCTCACAACAGGGTTTTGGGATACTGAGTGGTAGGCCCAGAACCCTGCTGGGGCAGGGTCCCCCAGGGTGTGTGGGGGAGAGCGGGGCCCCCGGGGTGTGTGGGGGAGAGCGGGGCCCCCGGGGTGTGTGGGGGAGAGCGGGGCCCCCGGGGTGTGTGGGGGAGAGCGGGGCCCCCGGGGTGTGTGGGGGAGAGCGGGGCCCCCGGGGTGTGTGGGGGAGAGCGGGGCCCCCAGGGGACCCACTTGGCCACTTCTTTAAAGGTCTTCTTCCTGGTGATGCCGGTGCCCTTGGCGGCACTCCCCTTCCAGGGGTCTGGCTGCAGAGAGATGATGGGGTTGGGAGGGGAGGTAAAGAAAAGGAAAGGTTAGAGGTCCCCAGGGGCTGCTTAGAATTAGAGCTGGGCCCAGGCTGGCAGAGCCAGTTAGGGTGGGCACCTGGTAGCGGAAGGCCGGGGACAGGAAATAGTTGACCATCTCCTGATGGAAAACAGGAGTGAGGCTGCCCGAGATGGGGGGCACAATCCAGGCCCAGTCTGCAGGGCAGCCCCCCCTGGCCTTCTGCTCATTCTCCAGGTGCTTCATGAAAGAGGCCGTGGCGGCGTGGTGGTCCACGATGGTGACTTTGGCCAGCTGGAAGGGAGAGAGAGGGGGAGAGGCTCAAACCAGACCCACAGACCTCGCCCATTCTTCCTCCACCACTCCGGTCACCCCAAACCACATGTGCCCTCGATTACCCCATATCTAACACACCCTGTGTCCCCTTAAACCACAATGTCACCCTCACCCCAAACCACATCACGCGTGGTCATGCTGCAGGTTCAACATGCAACAGCAGCTCTAATCTCCAGCATCTGCATGCCTGGTCCCCAAACCAAATAGCCCACACAAATTCTCAGCAGGCCCCGGCTTCCTCAAACTACGACTCCTGGTGTGCCCTTGATCCTGGTATTTGTTTCCAGGATCCAGCGGGTCCCACAAACTGCAATACCCAATATGCCCTGAGAATCAGCATGACTGGGCATGCAGTAAACAGCAAGGTCCCTGGCACACAGTAAGCCACCAGATGACAGCGCCTGGAATAGTACCTGCCCTGTCCCCGAACCGCAGGCCAGTGTGCGCCATGGCACTGGGACTACGGAACTTCTGCCTGTCCAAATCCTGCCCTAGTTTCTAAATGGCTGCCTCTCCTCCATCCCCCGCCCCTGCTGCCCCCGTACGCAAACCCTTTGCCTTCCTGGCCAGTCTGGGCCTGTGCACCTGGTAACTGTGCAGCACGGCCACGTTGATTTCCACTGCTGCCTTGTCTTTCCACAGGGACGAGGTTGTCCGGGTATCCAGGTCCATGCAGACAGCCACATCCTGGGGCAGAAGGGTGTGTGGCATCGGTAGGGACAGAGGTGATCACGGGGGTGGGGTGGGGAGACTATCTCTGTTTCCCGTGCATGGCTGGAAGGAGTGAGGTGAGTGGTGTCCATTGGGAGGCCTGGCTGCCTAGGGGGCTGGTTCAGGTTTTTGCCTGCGAAGGCACCTCAGAGCAGAGAGGGACTTTGGGCCAGTCGCTCCTCAGCTCCAGGCTTTAATTTCTCATCTCTAAAATGGTCTTAACCTTTTCCCAGTCAAGGTCCCCTTTGAGAATCTGATGAAAGCTCTAGAGCTATGGGTCCTATGCCTGAAAGAACAACTACACGTTCACACCCATCCCCATGCCCCCCTCACCCACCCACTCACACCCACACCCACCCACAAACCCACACACTCACACCCACACCCACCCACAAACCCACCCACTCACACCCACACCCACCCACAAACCCACACACTCACACCCACCCACCCACAAACCCACCCACTCACACCCACACCCACCCACAAACCCACACACTCACACCCACACCCACCCACAAACCCACCCACTCACACCCACCCACCCACAAACCCACACACTCACACCCACCCACCCACAAACCCACACACTCACACCCACACCCACCCACAAACCCACCCACTCACACCCACACCCACCCACAAACCCACCCACTCACACCCACCCACCCACAAACCCACACACTCACACCCACCCACCCACAAACCCACCCACTCACACCCACCCACCCACAAACCCACCCACTCACACCCACACCCACCCACAAACCCACCCACTCACACCCACACCCACCCACAAACCCACACACTCACACCCACCCACAAACCCACACACTCACACCCACCCACCCACAAACCCACCCACTCACACCCACACCCACCCACAAACCCACCCACTCACACCCACACCCACCCACAAACCCACCCACTCACACCCACCCACCCACAAACCCACACACTCACACCCACACCCACCCACAAACCCACACACTCACACCCACACCCACCCACAAACCCACACACTCACACCCACACCCACCCACAAACCCACCCACTCACACCCACACCCACCCACAAACCCACCCACTCACACCCACACCCACCCACAAACCCACACACTCACACCCACCCACCCACAAACCCACACACTCACACCCACCCACAAACCCACCCACTCACACCCACACCCACCCACAAACCCACCCACTCACACCCACACCCACCCACAAACCCACCCACTCACACCCACCCACAAACCCACCCACTCACACCCACACCCACCCACAAACCCACCCACTCACACCCACCCACCCCCACAAACCCACAATTTCACACTCACCGCCTACACACATCCACACTCACACCCACACACCCACACTCTCACACTCGCCCCTACACACCCCACAAACCCACACTCGCCTACCCCTACAAACCCACACACACCCCCTACACACCCCACAAACCCACACTCACCTACCCCTACAAACTCACACACACTCACCCCTACACACCCCACAAACCCACAGTCACCTACCCCCACAAACCCACAGTCTCACAGTCACTGCCTATACACACCCACAAACCCACACCCACCTACCCCCACACACCCACACTCACCCACCCCTACAAACCCACAGTCTCACACCCACTACACACCCCACAAGCCCACACTCACACTCACCCACTGCACACCCCACAAACCCACACTCTCACACTCACCCACTCACACGCCCCACAAACCCACACTCTCACACTCACCCACTCACACCCCCACACACACCCCTGCCACCCCCTACCCCTTTGCTTCAGTGGTTCTAGAGCTTGTCCTCAGTTCCCATTTAGGAGGCAACCCTGGACCTGCTCTGATTGGCCCTGTGGCTGGCATTTTGGGGATGGAGTGAGAGCCAGACTCCTGCCTTGGACAGGTGCGTTCGGTGCCCGAGCCCCATCCCGCACCTCACCTCCAGGATGTTGTAGCGGTGAGGGTCACACAGGTTCCTCGTGCCGATCTCAGTGCTCATGTACCAGCCACTGAAGGGGGCTGCGGGGAACTCCAGGCCCCCAATTTCCAGCAGCATGTTGGACACTGCTGGGAGGGCGTACCAGCGCAGGCCCAGGGCTGCAAACCACTCCAGCCTGGGGGTGTTGGGGTGTGGGATCAGCACCCCCTTGCAGGCCCTTCTTGAGAGGCTCAGGGATGGCCCCCTCCATCCCACCCAGTCAATCCCTTTGGTGCTCACGTGGGGTGCTCCAGGGGCACCTCAAGGACCAGCTCGGGGGGCAGAAGGAAGAGTTCTGGGGGCTCATCTGGGGCCTGCAGCAGCAGGGGCAGCACGTCGAAGCGACCGTTTCCTGGGGTCCAGCCGTGCTGAATGCAGAGCTGTGGGGAGTGGGCCAGAGGGGGGCCTGGGGCTGAGCCTCATGCCCTCCTCAGGGACCCCTCCATCCACTGTCTCCTGCCTTCATCTCCAGGGTCCCTCATTGGCTGGGTCTCCGTGACCACCCAGGCACCCCTCCTTTGGTGTTTTTCATCCTTTATCTCACCGAGGCTCCCCTCTTCCTGCCTGGATCCCCCGAGCCTTCTCCCACTGGTTTCCTCATTCTCCACCTTGGGGACACCCTCATGGGTGGCCCTTGGTGCCCACCTCGGTGATCTCCACGTTGGCTGGGTCCCCCCGCACAGAGCCGTCCTGCTGCCGGTAGCCCGCGTAGCGCACCAGCTGGCTGTTCCAGATTCGGAAGTCTCCTCGGCCAGGGCAGCGCTGCGGGAACACTGTGATGGCCGAGCTGGCACGCATGGGGAAAGAGCTGGTCAGAGCCCCGCCTTCCCTGCCTTGGGGAAGAAGGCTGGGGCCTGGCGTGGTGGGGGGCACTCACCGAAGGTTGCCCCGGTTGGTGGCATACTTGATGTGGTTGCAGATGTAGGTGAACATTTCCTGTGCAGACCTGCAGTCCCGGGCATCGAACACCTGAGCCAGCCGAGGCAGCGGGAGAGGAGGGTGAGGAGAGAGACGGGGGGTCTTGAGTATCAGCCCCAGAGGAGCTGCTGGTGAGGAGGCAGGGGCCATGGTTCACTCCATGGCGCCCTCCTGACCATTGGCAGCCACACTGATCCCTTCCTGCCCTGCTCTCTGACATATGTAGCACCATCCGGGCTGCTTCTCATCTCCTCCCTGGGCCAGGTGTCTCCCCATCCCTACGGAAGCTGACGTGGTATCCAGTACAGAGGAGGGACTCAGCCTCTGCCAAACTGATGCTTGGGTTAGGCACCAACGGATGTCTAAGAGGCCGCCTAGGAGTGTGGGCAGCAAATCCCCCATGATCCATGGCATTCAAGAAAGGACGGGTGATTCTCTTTGAGCACATGGATGGTGGGAAGGGAAGGCTGCACCAGAGGCCTCCTAGGACCCTGCTCATCCCGACATTCTGAGTGGAGGCCCCAGGAGGAGGCTGGGAGGTCCCACTCCTGCCTGAGGGAGGAGGAAACATGTGTCAGTGACAGGGGCAGGGGAGTGGCAGGGACCAACCTGGGGTCAAGGGAGGGACGCAGCTCTGAGTGGGGTCCACTATGGCAGCTCAGATGGATCGAAGTTGAGCTAAAGCTTTGAATGACTTAGAGGGTCAGGCAAGTGTCAGATAGGATTGTTTTTATTTTATTTGAGGTTCCTTTGGGATTCACTGGGCACGTGGCTTTATTTCAAACTCTTTGGCGGCCAGTGATGGTGAAGGAGGCCAAGGCCATGGGACCAAGTCCCCCATGGGGCAGCTTGCTTCTCTTAGTGCTGTGGTCACAGGCGTTCCAGTAACCAAGGCCAGCCCCGAGTCTGTGGGCTGGGGTGTGAGGGAGGGTGCGGGCCGAAGCAGGGGAACTGGGGTAGCAGCGGGTGTGGGTGAGGGGCTGCACTGGACTGGCCTGGCGGGAGAAGCCTTCTCTCTTGGGGGAGAAGCAGCAGCCAGGGCTTTTCCAGGAGGCTGCTCCTGCTACTGACAGCACCGCCCAGGGAAGCTCCGCTCAGCTGTCCTCACCCCCGCAGCAGGTCTAGACTTCCTCACCCCTGCAGCAGGTCTAGACTTCCTCACCCCTGCAGCAGGTCTAGACTTCTTTCCCCTCCTCCAGCCAAGGCACTACCATAGGGCCTGATAACCAGGTCTTCACTACTGGGCTGAGGTTCCCCTGGGTGCTGAGGGTGGGGCAGTCCCCCTACCTTTCCAGTCTCTAAGGGAAAAGGCAAGGATCTCCCCCATAGTTTGGGACCTCCCAGCCCCCGGGAAGCCTTAGGAACTGCCCCGCCACCCCGCTCCCCTTTTGGTAGCGCCCGGGTCTCTCAGTCGCTGGCCAGCCGCACCTGCAGCTTCCCCCACTGGATCCGGCCCACGCAGCGGGGAGCGTTGCGCCAGGCCTGCTTGGCCCCGAACACCAGCTCGCTCTCCCTAAGCTGGTAGGTGCCTGTGGCTGCCACCTCGGCTTCCACCTCTTGAAGCCGCTGTTCGTGGGCCTGGGAGCCGCTCCTGGGGAGGAGAGGGGTGGGAAGGGGACAAGCAGGAAGTTGTGTGGGACAGGGAGGCCCTCCTCCAGGCTTTGTGCAAGCGCTGGGGGAGGGCGGGAGGGGCCCACGTGGTGTTAGGATCTGGGAAGGGAGTGGGTCATGGGAAGGTCGTCACGGGGTTTCTGGGGCCTCAGTGGGACAAGGGAGGCTGTGGCGTCCGGGAAGCTGTCACCTCTTAATGGAGCTGTAGTACTGGTTGATGAAGTCCCGGGCCTGACTCAGCAGCTGCTCAGGGGCCGGGGGGCCGGGGGAGGGCCGGCCCTGTAGTTTCCGTGGAAATACCAGGGAGCCCAGGCAGCGTCTTGGGGTGCAGGGCCCATCCTGGGTCGAGGGAGTGCAAAGGTCAGGACAGGCCAGGGTGCAGGGGTGGGATGGGAGTTGGGGGCAGGGAGGAGGGGTGCAGGGGTGGAACAGGGGGAGAGGGAGGAGGGGTGCAGCGGTGGGATGGGGGAGAGGGAGGAAGGGTGCAGGGGTGGGATGGGTGAGAGGGAGGAAGGGTGCAGGGGTGGGATGCGGGAGAGGGAGGAGAAGTGCAGGGGTGGGACGGGGAGAAGGAGGAAGGGTACAGGGGTGGGAGAGGGGAGAGGGAGGAGGGGTGCAGAGGTGGGATGGGGAGGAGGAGGGGTGCAGGGGTGGGGTAGGGGCAGAGGGAGGAGGGGTGCAGGGGTGGGATGGGAGCAGAGGGAGGAGGGGTGCAGGGATGGGACGGGGGAGAGGGAGTAGGAGTGCAGGGATGGGACGGGGAGAGGGAGGAAGGGTGCAGGGATGGGACAGGGGAGAGGGAGGAGGGGTTTAGGGGTGGGATGGGGGAGAGGGAGGAGGGGTGCAGGGGTGGGATGGGGCAGAGGGAGGAGGGATGCAGGGGTGGGATGGGGGAGAGGGAGGAGGGGGTGCAGGGGTGGAATGGGGCAGAGGGAGGAGGGGTGTAGGGTTGGGACGCTGGAGAGGGAGGGAGTGCAGGGTGGGATGGGGAGAGGGAGGAGGGGAGCAGGGGTGGGAGAGGGAAGAGGGGTGCAGGGGTGAGATAGGGAGAGGGAGGAGGAATGCAGGCAGGGGACGGGGGAAGAGGGAGGAGGGGTGCAAGGGTGGGACGGGGCAGAGGGAGGAGGGGTGGAGGCGTGGGACAGGAACAGAGGGAGGAGGGGTGCAGGGGCTGGATGGGGCAGAGGGAGGTGGGGTTTAGGGGTGGGACGGGGGCAGAGGGAGGAGGGGTGCAGGGGTGGGATGGGGCAGAGGGAGGAGGGGTGCAGGGATGGGATGGGGAGAGGGAGGAGGGGTGCAGGGGTGTGACGGGGGAGAGGGAGGAGGAGTACAGGCGTGGGATGGGGGCAGAGGGAGGAAGGGTGCAGGGGTGGGATGGGGAGAGGGAGGAGGGGTTTAGAGGGGGACAGGGAGGAGGGGTTTAGGGGTGGGACGGGGGAGAGGGAGGAGGGGTTTAGGGGTGGGACGGGGGAGAGGGAGGAGGGGTTTAGAGGTGGGATGGGAGGGGTGCAGGGGTGGGAGGGGGAGAGGGGTGCAGGGGTGGGATGGGGGAGAGTTTGAGCCAGGGTTGGGGGTAAGGCTGGAGGCTGAGGGTCACCCAAGTCCCGTGCATGTCCCTCAACTCCTCTGGTTCTTCCCAGTCCTCTCCTCTTTTTGGAAACAAGGGACCAATTCAAAGAAGGGTTGAGCTTCCCTCTCCGGCCCCATCTGAGGCCAGGCCTTACCCACCCTTTCCCTGGAGACGATGGGGACAGGGCATGCCGGCCTTACCTGCTGCGCCTGGGCGCTGAGGGTGTCATAGGTGATGCTCCCCACCTCCCAGTTCTTCACACGAGGGAACTTGGGCCCCTCTGGGGGCTGGGTTAGCGGGGAGCTCGGGGGGCTGTTGGGAGCCAGGGATAGGGTCATCAGGAAGGGTTTGTTTCCTTTCAGCCTCCCCAGATGTCACCCGGAGGCCCCTGTTACAGCACTGGCGATCTCACAGCCCACCTGCCGCATGCCTTCTGGCTTTCCCCATGCCTTAGGAGCTAGAGGCGAGCTGTGCCTCCGTTTATAGACCAGGGTCCTGGGCTGCAGGGGCTGCTGGTGCTGAGCTCCTGAGCCCCTGACCCGAGGCTGAGTTCGCATCCCACCTGCAGCGCCCACCTCACCTCTTCTGGAGATGGGGTGTCCACCCCCCGCAAAGCTGCTATAAGCCCTACCCTGAGGGGGACAGAGCCTGGTGCTTGAGTGGAGGGAAGCCCTGCAGGGATTCCTCAGCTCTGATTTCCCTCCGCACTCACAACCCCTCCTGACAGCAGCCCCATGTGTGAAGGGAAGCCTCGCAGGCCTTATCACTTCCTCCCAGAGCCACCAGCGGCAGGGAGGAAGGGAGGGACTCAGGCCAAGGGTGCGCCTGAGCAGCAGGGCCCCGGCCCTCAGCCTTCCCTGCATAGCTGCCTGCAGCCCCAGCCTGCCCCCGGCCTGGCACCCCACCAGGCCTCCGGGTCTTTCCTCCCTCCTGGGACCTCTACCCCCGGGAGGACTCTTGTGGGAACTGCATGGTCCAGTTTTCGGGTGACAGCCACGAGGAGAGGGGGCTGGAGCAGGGGAAAAAAGCCTGGTGGCTCTGTCTTCTCAGCCTGCTTACCCCAAGGGCCTGAGTTTCCTGCCCAACTCTCTCCCTCTTCTGGGAGACCCCACTTTCTCACTCTCCTGTAACCACTGCTGTCAGCTCCTTTCTTCTCCAGCTAAATAATCATCGCTGCTGTTGAAGGCTTGCTGTGAGCTAGAAACTTACTTCCCCATGGAGTAAGTATTGCCATATCTCGTTTTATATAAATGGAGGTTCAGAGAGATTAAGTAACTTGCTCAAAGTCAAACAGCTCCTGGCGGCAGAGCAGCATTCAAACCCTGGCCAGATTCTATAGCTGGCACCCTTACTCCCAGCTTTCACCTGCCGACTCTGATCCTGGTCTCCTTTCTGAGCCTCCCAGACTGTCCTGTTCTATGCACATCAATAGCCCTTTTGCATTTGTGACCTGGCCCTCCCGGCTCAGCTACAAGTTCCAGACCTTCCCAGCCCCAGGCTTCAGGCCTTGACACCACCCTTGTTGCCCACCTGCTCCTAGCTGCCTGGCCCTTACCTGTGTTCTGGCGCTGGCGGGAGTAGGGATGCTGGGGCCCGGCTGGGCTCAGGGGCCGGGGTGGCTGGGCCCTGCTTGCCGCACAGCCCAAGGCCCAGCCCCAGCCCCAGGCCGCAGGGTGGCCCAGACTCCTGGGCCACGCTCTTCAAGTTGCCCATGTTACTGTGCGTCCACTCTGCTGCCTGCTCCAGCAGAGCCCTGGCCTTTTCCTTAGGAAGAGGGAGGGGACCGAGAGGAGGGGGCAGTGGGAGGGGGCTCTCCAGTGCTGGCCCTCGCCCCGCCCCTGTCCCATACACAATGGGACAGGAACAAGCCCGGCTGGGAGGCTCTAAAGCCTCAGCTCCACGCCCGCTGGCCTGAAGGGTGGGGGGCCGGACGCCTGGGTTCCGCTGTGAGGACTGAGGCTGATAAGTGGGAGCCCAGGTGTCCAGCAGAGCCCTGGGGCTGCAGCGTGGGGGCTGGGGCATTGGGGAGTGGCAGGGTAGAGCCACCAGGGGGTCATAAAGGTCCTTCTGTGATGTGGCACCAGACGGAAGGGCCTTCGGCCTCACCCCTGTGTGCCTTTCCCTGGAGGGTTGGGCAGAAGGTGAGCACCGTTTCTGTAGCAGGGGATGGCAGCCCACACTCTCAGTGACCACAGGGACCTCTAGGGTCATGCAGGTTCTCTCCTTCACCTCCCCCCATACATACAAGAGCTCCTGGATCCCCACCCTTGAGTCCTTTTGGGTTCTTGGGGATAGAGGCCCAGCAAGGATGTAGTGACTTTTTGTCCTTGAGTCTGACATTAGGGTATCCCTTCCCCTCCCAGCCCCAATTTCCTGGAACCCCCACACCCCCATGACTCAAGTGGGGGACACAAAAGAGCAGGAAGCTGCCTTCCAGTGCCTCCACCCCCACCCTGTCATTCAGTGACGCATGCTTCCCGGGGCCGCAGGTCAGCAGAGAGACTAGGGCTGAGGCAGGGTCAGCCGGCCAGGGAAGAGCTTGATGCCCTGGTGGGAGCATGGGGGACTAGGGAAACTACAGTTCCCAGAATGCAGGTGGGGTACACCAGCACTCTCCAGGCACTTCAGGCCAGAGTGCATGCTGGGGTTTGTAGTTCTGTGCCATCTGAGGGGCTGGAGAAAGGCCACTAGCTGGGCATCTGGTCCACAGGGGTCGAAGCCTCGTGATTTCGAGACCTCAGAGACTGAGAGAAAGTTTAAGAAAGAAACGGAAGCTGAGAGACTGGGAGAGGCAGAGACTAGGAGCAGCAGACAGACAGACAAACAAACAAGAGGATTTGTGTTGGCCAGACTCCTCTGAGAAGCAGTGGAGGATAAGGTTGGGGTGGGCCTGGGTGGGGGGCCGGCAGGCGGAAGGAACGGGCTGTGCTCAGAGCTCTGGGGTCACACCAAGAAGGTGGGTTCTGCCAGTTTTGGAGGGTGGAGGGTGAAGGGGCCTCATAAGCTGCTCCTGGACACTAGTGTGCCCTGCTGCCCCTGTCTCAGGAGGAGGGAGATGGAAGGGCGGCATTCAGCCTGGGCTTTGTCCCATGACCCCAAGCCTGAGGCCCCACCCCACCCCACCACCTCACCTTCCCAGTGAGGCAGGGGATGGGATCCAGCCCCTACTTTTCAGGCATCTTCCACCATGTTGGAGGAGACAACAGATCCCAAGTCTGGCTTCCATATTCAGCCACCATTTGAAATGTGCATGACCAAGGATGACTCATTTTCCTAGGTCCCAGTTAATGGAGCTGTGACTGGCATCCTCAGGGTCAAGGTGACAGGCAGCATCAGATGCTGACATCCTTCTGTCTTTTTTTTTTTTTTTAGACAGAGTCTTGCTCTGTCACCCAGGCTGGAGTGCAGTGGTGTGATCTTGGTTCATTGCAACCTCTGCCCCCCAGAGTGATTCTCATGCCTCAGCCTCCCGAGGACGACAGGCACCCACCACCACGCCTGGCTAATTTTTTTTTTTTTTGAGACAGAGTCTTACTTTTGTCGTCCAGGCTGGAATGCAATGGTGCTATCTCAGCTCACTGTAACCTCCGCCTCCTGGGTTCAAGCGATTCTCCTGACCCAGCCTCCTGAGTAGCTGAGATTACAGGCACCCACCACCATGCCCAGCTAATTTTTATAATTTTATTAGAGACAGGGTTTCACCATGTTGACCAGGCTGGTCTCGAACTCCTGACCTCAGGTGATCCACCTGCCTCGACCTCCCAATGGGCTGGGATTGCAGGTGTGAGCCACCATGGATGGCCATTGTCTTCTTGCCTGCACCACTGGCTGTGGCCCGTCCCTGTGGCCACCTGACCCCTCCCAGGCTTTCCAGTCCCATCTGGGCTCCACACTCTGCTAGATTCTTCTGGAAAGCAGGGCTTACCTTACGCTTTGGCACTACCCAAAACCCTCAGCCAAGAACAAAGCCACTCCAGCACATTGGCCTGGCCCTCATTTTCCTTGGTGCACTGCTTGAATCCTCTGTTCTAGACAAATGGGCTTTCTCGTGTCTCCCTAATGGTCCTGTGCTTCCCTGCCCCTGGGCCGCTGCTGTGCTGTTCCCTCCACCTCTCCCTTCCGCCTTTGACAAATGAAAATCTTTTTCTTCCTTGAGGCCCAGCCCGGGCAGCTCTGGAGGTGCACCACCCAGGCCTCCCTCTTAGAGAGCAGGTACCTGCTGCAGAAGGTGCTGGTGGCTGACAGCTTCCAGATGCCAGCCTTCAGTCCAAGGCCACGTGCTTCCCTGGAGTCTTGTGTAGGATATAATAAATTCCTCTTCTAAGGTTTTAGCCTGTAAATTAAGTACAATGAGTTCTGAGATCCTCTCCAAAGAACCAATGCATCAGTATGTTCAGCTTTGTTCTTCATTTTAAAGTTTAACTTTCATGTTCTCTTCGTCTCCTTGCCCCTAGTTTCAGTAAACAACACCCTCCTAGCTTCTATCACCTGCTCCGAACTGAGTCACCACTGGTCACCTGCTCTGACCTGAGTCATCCTGAGTCACCTGTTCTGTGACTGTCCTTCCTGCCAAACTACTTACCCTGCCAATCCGGCTCTTACCCCTGCTCTCTTTAAAATAGCCAGTAACAATTAGCTCAGACGGTGTGGTTCAACCCTAGCCAATAGGGGAACGACACAGCTGTAGGGGCTACCTGCCTTAGGGATAAAAACCCCTTCCCTTCCCTTGTTCAGGTGTGCTCTTGCCATTGCTCCATCTGTGAGATGCACCCTTCTATAGAAGTAAAATTGCCTTGCTGAGAACATTTATATCTGAGTGCTATTTCTTTTGTGGCACCGAAAATTTATTTCTAACACTTAGACAGTAACTGAGCCCCGGGGCGTCTGTGGGTGTACCATCCCCCGCTGGGCTGATGTGAGGCCCTTCTTCTTCCTCCCTCCTCTGCAGGTGTGAGCCCGGCATTGTGGGCCTGATCCTTCCCCTGCCCAACTCACTCCTGCTCCCGGTCCCTGTTATCTTTCTCAGGCATTGCCCCCAGTATTCCTCTTATGCTTCCAACTCCTGGGACTTTGCTTCCTGAAGGACCCAACCAACACAGTCGCAGGATGACTCCTCTGTGAGGTCTTCCTTACGTCCCCTTCTCCATGCTCTCCGGGTGGCTGTCACCCTGTCCCCAAGGCCCCGGGGACAGCTCTTTCTCTGGGCCCTCCTGGTCGTGGTTTTTGGGCAGCTTGCTCTGTGAGTGTGGGTTCTCACTTAAATGAACCTGTGTGCTCTGGAAGACACAGGTCAGTTCCTCTCTGTGGGGATCCTCTGCTGGGTTGAGCTCCTGCACTGAGTGGGATTGCTTCATACATTGGCTTGTTTTGTTGCAAATGTGTGCAGCCGCCTGGGGACTGGAAGCTGTGCTCTGGAGGCAACGGAGAGGGTCCACTGAGAAGGGAATTGGCTGAGGCTAGATGGGTCTGGGTGGGCAGAAAGAAGTCAGTCTAGGTGAAGGGGAGGAGTGCAAGAAGGACCACTCTGTGGCCACAGGGAGGATGGGTTACAGTTCAGTACAGCCAGCACTGAAGGCTGAGGGTCACAGGGAGGATGGGGTCCAGTTCAGTACAGTCAGCGCTGAAAGCTGAGGGTCAGAGTAGGCCTGGATTGGGTTTGAATTGGGGCAGAGGGTGCCATGGCAGGGTCTTAAGAAAAGGAGGAAAAAAAAAAAAGTCAAACAGACAGAAAAAGTCAGAGATGAATGCTCTCTGGACAGGGGATTCCCTGCTTCCCCTTTCTTGGGCGGTGGCCAGTGTTGTCCGGAGTGTCCTGCCTTCCATCAGGGTGCTCTGATGAGAACAGTTGATTCCCCCGCCTGTCGGAGGAGGCCTGCCGTCCCCAGGGCTCTGCCTGGTGCTGGCCTGCTCTATGCCTGCAGCCCTGCCAAGAATGATGCCCATGCGTCTTAGTGGCTGACTGCTCATATTGGTAACCATGTTTTAAAGAGGACTTTCCAAAAAAACAGTTTTCAAGGTTGGAGATTTGGTGTTTGGCTGAAAGAATTTCCATCTTCAATCATGAGATCTGAAGCTGAATGGGCTTTGGAGATGATCTGGTTGGGAACTGAGCCCCCTTGTCCCTGACAGTGGCTGTGTTCCCGCCTCGGGGAGGGCCGGCCCAGACCCCAGGGGTAAGGTGACAGCCTTCTGTGGGTGAGTAGGGATCCCTCCCTGGGGAGGGCTGTGCCCTGTGCCCCCTGCCCCCTCCATAACGCCAAAGAGGCGGCAAATCTTGCCCCTGCCTTCCCTCTCAGACCAGAGTGCTCTGCAGGGCTGGGCGGGGGACGCCTTGACCTTGGAGGGCTGTGCTGGGAAGGGAAGGCCT
Source organism: Pan troglodytes (assembly GCF_028858775.2). Taxonomy (NCBI): domain Eukaryota; kingdom Metazoa; phylum Chordata; class Mammalia; order Primates; family Hominidae; genus Pan; species Pan troglodytes. Next base: position 166,004,058 of record NC_072404.2, on the reverse strand, counting down.
TGGGCCTGGGGTGTGTGCATGGGGGCCTGGGTGGTGAGGGCAGGGGTGACTGAGCGGAAGTCCCTGACTCTTTATAGCCCAGCCCGGGGCTGTTCAGTGTGAGCTGGAAGTACCCCACCCTTGCACTATGAGCAGCTTCCTTCCTGCCTGCTGGCAAGGACGGGTGGGGAGCGGGGAAAGGAGGGAAGGGAGGCGGGAGCAGCGGGAGAGGGGCGGGGAGCAGCTGCCGCCAGGCCTCCCCCTCCCGAGGATGTAACTCATGCTGAATGCTGGGGGGCGGAGAGATTTGCTCAGCTTCCAGATTGCAGAATTGGTGCTGAGCCTTTGGTGAGGGCGTTGGGGTGGCTTCTGGGATGCTGAGGGTTCCGGGCTGTGGACGCGGTTGCCGATCTGAAGGGGCTCCTGTGTTGATCCTGGGCGCCCCCTGGTAGCCCCAGCCCTTCTTGAGACAGCCACATGAGGGCAGCAGAGAGCCGAGGAGGAGCGATTTCAGCACAATCGTGGGATCAGACACCACGAAGGGAGGGGGAGACCCAGGGGATAGGAAAGGAGCCAACGGCATCGGGTGGTAGGTCTACACCAGCCATCTGGGGTCCCAAGGTGGCTCATTTGGGCCCACCCCCAGAGGAGCAGATTGGGACAAATCTGCGCCTCCCTGCTTCCTGCACAGACCACATGGGGTGTGTCAAACCGAAGGCTCAGGAGGTAACTTCACATACACACGTACACCCACACACATACATCCATGCATGCATGCACACTTTCTTACACATATATCCATGCATGCATGCACACACATACACATATATACATACATACATGCATGCATGCACACTCACACACACATACATCCATGCATACTCTCTTACACACACAAATGTTTCGGGGAACGTTTGATTTCCCCACAAATTCATAAGTTGAGATCCTAGCCCCCAAGGTGATGGTGTTAGGAGGCGGAGTGTTTGTGAGGTGTTGAGACCGTGAGGGAGGAACCTTCCTGAATAGGATGCGTGCCCTTAAGAAAAAAACCCCAGAGAGATCCCTCACCTTTCCATCATGTGAGGACAAAGTGAGAAGGCGCTGTCTATGAACATGGGTCCTCACCAGACCTTTCCATCATATGAGGACACAGTGAGAAGGCACTGTGTATGAACCGTGGGTCCTCACCAGACATGGAATCTGCCAGCACCTTGATCTTAGACTGCGGCATCCAGAACTGTGAGAAATAAATTTATGTTGTCTTTAGGCCACCCGGTCCTTGGTGTTTTCTTACAGCAGCCTGAACAAACGGACACACACACATACATCCATGCATATGTGCACTCTCACACACACACACACACACACACACTCTCTCAGGGCAGTGGTGTTGAAGGAAGAATCTAAACCTGAAGGTTGATCAAGGCCTGGAGATTCTTGCATTTCCCTTGGGAAGGTGGAAGTTGGTCCAGACTCCCAAGAGCCCCCAGAGGCTGGCAGACCCCTGCCACTGCCAGGGTAAGGTCTTGGGTTTCCAGGTCACTGAGTCTGTCAGCCAGGAAGCAGAAGCGTCTGTGGAAGAGGTTCACCAGGCTCTGCCCCAGGGAGCCCACCTGAGGGCGGGGCAGCATCTCCCTGTGCCCCCTCCCTGCTCCCCAGCTGGGGAGCTCCCCCCCTCACAGTTTTGCAGTTGCCCATGGGTTGTGCATCCTGGGCTCCCTCACTGACCAGCCTCCTCATCTGGGCCCTGCCCCTCCAAAGCTAATTTGGGCCAAGAGCATCTGTGTGGATATGAAGGCTTTCCCATCCGTGGGAACTTGAAATTTCCTCCTTTTTTTTTTTTTTTTTTTTGAGATGGAGTCTCGCTCTGTTGCCCAGGCTGGAGTGCAGTGGCGCGATCTCAGCTCGCTGCGAGCTCCGCCTCCCGGGTTCACATCATTCTCCTGCCTCAGCCTCCCGAGTAGCTGGGACTACAGGCTCCCGCCATCAAGCCCAGCTAATTTTTTTGTATTTTTAGTAGAGATGGGGTTTCACCGTGTTAGCCAGGATGGTCTCGATTTCCTGACCTCATGATCCGCCTGCCTCGGCCTCCCAAAGTGCTGGGATTACAGGCGTAAGCCACAGCGCCTGGCCGAAATTGTCCTTTATTCCGGGGATCCAGAGTGAGAACGAGGGGGTTTCAGGGGCAGGCTGAGGCCTCCTGAATGCTCACCATAGGTGCCCTGTCTTGGGCTCTGAAGGCCCTACATACAAAGTCATCCTATCTGCTGAGGCAAAGATATAAGGTTACCTCGGACTTGAGACGGATGGTTGTCAGGGATCCATCTGACAGGCCCTGCCCCCTTCCTGCCTCCTCCTGTCTCCCTCTCCTGCCACCCTCAGCCTGGCCCAGTTTCCTGGCATGGTTGCTGTGGCATCTCTTGGGAATTGGAGCTTTGGGCCTCAAGTGTGCCCAGCATGGAAATTCCACAGCAACTGTCACTGGGATCGTCTGGACAGAACCCTCTCAGGTGCCCCCAGGAGGGGCTGGGCCCTCTCTCCAGACCAGGGTGGGAGGAGCAGCCTTTAGAGCCCCCTGCTGATTTGTGAGATGTGGAAATCCTGACTCCAAGCCCTGGAGAACCTTCAGTCATTGGTGACTTGTCTTTTTTCCTGCTCTCCCCAAATGGATTACATGCCCCTGACTCCCAGTGACCTCCCAGAGGCGTCCCTGACATATTTGCTGTTGATGATGACCTGAGGCTTCCGAGGGGCTCCCAGGAAATGGGGTTCCCAGTCTGTCGTCTGGTTTCCTAAGCACCAGCCCCGTCTGCGCTGGGCACTGCTGAGCCGGTCACTGCTGAGCCCACTTCCTAGAGGAGATGTTGTTCTGCTGCGCGGATCCAGAAGGGGGAGCTCTCAGGGCCTGTTCTTCTTCAGCAGGGAAAGATCAAATGCCCTCTTCCTGGACATTTAGCGCCCCAGCATTGCAATAGGCCTTTGCCGCCACCTTCACACCCTCACTGGCTCTATCTGGCCCTGCACTGGACTGCTGGTCCCCCAGAGGAACAGAGATGAGGTCCTGACCACAATTCTCAGCTCAGCCAAATTCTCCCTAAGCCTTCCTCCCTTGCGAAGCCTTCCCTTATCCTTCTGGCCTTAAAACGATTCCTTCAGACCCTGAAGTCAAAGCATTCATGGTCTGTCTGGGCGCCGTGGCTCACACCTGTAATCCCAGCACCTTGGGAGGCCCAGGTGGGAGGATCGCGTGAGCCCAGGAGTTTGAGACCAGCTTGGGCAACATGGGGAGATCCTGTCTCTATTTTACAAAAACGAATAACATTTTTAGAAAAAGAAAAAGCATTCATGGTCTGCACCACTTCTTAGACTTGGGATCTAGGACTGTGTAACTTCTCTTGTCAGCCGCCATTATTTGTATTTGGCTCCTGTAATATTGTCTAATCATGGGTGAAAATATTGTCTTCTCAACGAATTGCAAATTTTGTAAGGCCAGGGACTGTATTGTATATCATATATTTTCCGTAGGAACACTTCTCAGTGGGGGGCACATAGAAAGCTCTGGATAATTGTTTGTGGGTATATCAGGGAGAAGATGGAGTGGGAGACCTGTTTGTTTATTGTTTTTGTTTTTGTTTTTTGAGACAGGGTCTCACTCTGTTGCCCAGGCTGGAGTGCAGTGGTGCTATCACGGCTCACTGCACCTGGGCATGGTGGCTCATGCCGGTAATCCCAGTACTTTAGGAGGCTGAGGAGGGTGGATCACTTGAGCCCAGGAGGTCAAAACCAGACTGGGCAACATAGTGAGACCCTGTCTCTGAAAAAAAATGCAAAAATTAGCCAGGCATGATGGCGCACACCTGTAGTCCCAGCTGCTTGGGAGGCTGAAGTGGGAGGATCACTTGAGCCCGGGAGGTCAAGGCTGCAGTGGGCCATGATTGTGTCACTGCATCCCAGCCTGGGAGACAGGGTGAGACCCCATCTCAGAAAAAGAAAAGTTAACAGGTAGCTGCAGCCTTGACTTACCTGGCTCAAGCGATCCTCTTGCTTCATCTTGCTGAATAGCTGGGACTACAGGTGTGTGCCATCACACCCAACTAATTTTTTCTTTTTGTAGAGATGAGGTCTCGCTATGTTGCCTAGGCTGGTCTTGAACACCTGGGCTCAAGCCATCCTCCCGCCTCAGCCTCCCAAAGTGCTGGGATTACAGGTGTAAGCCACCGTTCCTGACCATGCAAGACCTATTTGAACCTGAGTTCTCTTCTCAGGTCCTTGGTGTTGGCTGGCTCAGCATCTGATGATCCTTGGGATGGGCTAGGATATGAAGCTAGTGTTGGGTTAGCATTTTTATTCCAAGCTGGGGTAGGCTCTTAATTCTGCCTGATATCAGCAGAATGAACAGCAAAAGTTCTGGAGAGCTGACAGAGCAACCTCTGTATCTAGAGTTCTCTGGTCTCTCTCTCTCTCTCACACACATATCTCAAATTTCTTTAGCTCTTGTTATATGTGGTATGTAATCTCCCACCTGGCCTGGTGTGGTGGAAAAATCACTTAACTAAGAACCAGGAGACACTATTTTATGTCCAGCTCCATTTCTAACTTGTGGCACAACCTTGAGGCAGAGTCCTTGTCACTGTGAATCTCTGTTTTATTGTCTAATATATGAAAGTGTTTGCTTCTGGCTCTAATATTTCATAAAGCAACAGAAACTCCCAAAGGAAATCTCAAGAGTTGCAAGTGTAAAGTTCAGGGGTTTATTCATATCTTTTCCTGATGGCTGTCAGAGGAGTGAGGGAGGAAGGCACACTCTGAAAGCGCATGAGACATGGTTTTCTCAGCATTGACTGGCAAACCCAGCTCTTGCTTCACCCCGTGCTGCCTCCAGGAGCTACTGTCCAGCTCCAGAGGCATTTTCAGGATTTGGGGTGACCATCTAATGCACTGTGTCCTGAAGAGTGCCTCAGTCTTGTCACCTGGGCTGCCCTCCCTGGTTTTCTGCTGAGCCTGCCGTAAAGTATTTTCAGCACCTTGGACAGAGACAAAGCTCCAACCTGGCTGGAGGCATTGAGTAGCCAAGAGAGCTTGGGATCTCCTCCAGGGCCAGCTTTCCTGGCAAGGTTGCCCAAAGCATGTCTTGGTTCTTCATATTTTTTAATCCTTTGAAGGCACTCAAAAATAAACCCCCTAATATATGTCAAAACAGTGCACTAGTTCTGCAAACTGTCAGGGCATTTTTTAAAACAAAACCAACCTATTTTCTAGAATAGTGTTAGGTACACATTAAGTGCTTAGTAAATACATTTAAAAAGGAATACATGCAAATTCAACCTTCAGACAAATGTCCCAGCCTCCTTATAATAGGATTCTTTCTCCCCATCAGTCCCTCCTGTATAGTAATTCTGGAGCTTCTAGTACTTGCTAAGTTTTGCAGCCTCACTTGAAGCCCCTTCTTGTGTCTAAAAATCCCAGTCTTTAAATCAAAGGAACAGATGACTATTAAGTTTTCAGGCAGAGGAAACTGAAACTGGCCCCTTCTCTTTCTCATCTGGGGGTAAGTATAGATTGGTGGGGAAACCCACACCTGACTCCTCTTGGGATCTTGCTTTATGAAGATGTTCACCACCTTCCTTTGTACCTGAGAAAGCCCTTACCATGCAGAAGGACCAAAATCACCCAGGAAATTTTCTGAGCTGCCCCAGCCCACTCAGAGCCCTCCTTCTTCTGAACACCCCTCCACGTATCCTCAACATCACCAGATTGTTCTTCTGACATTTCATATCCAAGTTTTTTCATGCCTATTGGTTCTTTTCCCGGTTAGATAATGAATTCCCTGTGTTTGTGGTTTCCAGTAGATGCTACTGTGATGCAAACACAGCAGATAAAATGGGAGATTGATCAGTCTTGGGGGCTTCTATCTTGTCCTAAGGGGTCTCCTGCACCACTTATTTTTAGTCTGACATAAATATGCAGGATGGATCATGGTGCTATTTGTGGAGTAACCATTGGCTCCAAGTGCACCCAGGATGAGAGAGCAGAGGCAGGAGGTGGAGGTGAAGATGGCTATTGAGGAGAAACAGAGGAACCACTCATGGGTGGGTGTGTTGCTGTGTGGAATTAAGGAATCACTCACTGCTAGAGCTGGACGGGATCTCAGAGATCAGCTTGTTTGGTCTCCTCATTTTACAGGTAAGGAAAATGAGATTTAGTGGTACTCCTAAAGTTACACAACAAATGGGCCCTTTTCCATCACCTCTGACCTGGTTCAAGTGTTGGGCATCTCTCCCTTGGACTATTGTATTGCTCTATGTGGCAGATGATATTTTCCCAAGGTGGTCGTGCCAATACATATGCTTTTCTTCCAGTGTGACAGCAACACCCCTCCACTGAGAGGTGGGGGTCTGTGTTTGTTCTCCTTGCATCTGATGGGTCACGATTACAGCAGAAGTTGTTTTATGTGATTTTTTAAGGCTAAGTTATTCAAGGAGATACAGCTGCTGACTGGTCTTCTCTTGGGACACTGGCCCTTGGAACACAGCCACCATGCTGTGAGGGAGCCAAGTGGCCACACAGAAGGGCGTCGTGTAGCTGTCTGGCCCCAGTCCTAGCTGAGGTCCCAGCCAACAGCCAGCACCAACCACCAAACGTAAGTAGATGAACCTTCCAGTCTCTAGTTTGGAGTAAAGCAGAGAAAAGTGGTCCTGGTGGAAACTACCCCAGTTGCAAATCCATGAGCAAAATATATCCAACTAAACCACTGGATCTTGGGATGGCTGTTATGCAGCAATAGGTAATGGAAAAACCTCATATCCACCTCATTTTCTCCAAACTATTATACACGTTTCATTCAATCAACAAACCTTTCTTGGATACCTACTCTTTGCCAGGGTCTGTACAAAGACAGACAGAATATTTACATTCATGGATTCTGCATTCAGCTGCCACTACTGTTTCCTGCCACTACTGTGTCCCCCTTGCAGAGATAATAAAATTCATAGTCCTCATCCCTCTGCAAATGGTGCCAGCCTGCTGCTCCACTGCCACCACATCAAATTATTTTGTCCTCAGACCCAATCTCCATTCTCCTTTCTTTATATATCCTTATGTTGTCTCTTCTATCTGCAATGCTTCTGCCCTGCCCCACCTCCAACCTTCAAGGACCTGCTCTGAAATCTCCTTCCCTGGCAAGGCCCTCCAAGACTCCTCCGGTTGAAATTAACCAACACCTCCTCGTAATCCCACAGCACTGACTGCAGACTGCAGTTTCTGTCTGCCCACCGTCTCCCTCAAAACTCACTAGACTGTGAATCCCTGGAGGAGGGATCCTGGCTTATCCCTCTTGTCCCCCAGCAGTGTCTGGCACAGGGCCCAGTACTTAGAAAGCCCCCAGTAAACACTTGTCGATGCAACTAGTAGCAGAACCAGAATTAGAAGTCAGATCTCCCGAATCCTAGTCCCCAGGGCCTTACTTGCTTCTTTTGACACCACAAAGGCAGGGAAAATGTCCCACCAAAGGTGGGGATCAGGTTGTCCAGAGAAGACCTTGGAATGGACCAGGGGTTGGCGGGATTGCTACATGTGGAGCTGCAGAGGGCGATGAGTGAAGAGTGTCCTGGCTCTTGGCTAGGGGTTTCAGGCGGGTTCCTTCCATCCTTTCTTCCTTCTTTCTTTCCTTCCTACTTCCCTTCTTTCTATCAATAAGCCCTGATCATCCACTTCTGGAGGGGAAACATGCTGTTTCTTTGATTCTTTTCTTCTCCAACTCCAGTTCACATCTGAAAAAAATCTCTATTCTGGGGACCCAGTTGCACAGAAAAACAAAAAAACCCACCGTGTTCAAGCATCAAGGGACCTGCTCACTCTGTTCTTCCTTCCCCAGGGTTTCCCAGGAACCATTGCTCTGTAAGCTGTCTCTCCTGTGCCCAGCCGACTGGAACTGCTTCCCAATCCCCTGTGGGTAACCCCAGGCTCTCCTGGGCCTGACTTTGGTGGTGTCTTGCCTGGCCCGCTCCTTGGGGGACCTCTGGCAGAGTGGGCTTCCATTTCTCTTTCTCCTTCCAGGATGTCCTGGCTCCATGCCTTCGGACTGAGCAGAAGCAGAGAGCAGGGTGGGCAGGATGCTTGCTGCAGACTTTTCTCCCTAAATTGTTTCTTTTTGGGAGCTGGGAGGAGCCTGGATATCTCACTGTAGCCTCTCTGTTCCCTCAGTCACAGGCAGGGTGCGGGAGAGCTCTTCCCAGGAATGGTCTCTGAAATGGCTCTTGGAGCTGAGATGGGGGTGGGGCAGATTCTAGAGGCTTAACAGCCCAGCTCTTGGTATTAGGGTTGGGCACTTTTCTCTTTGTCCCAGATCTGGGGGTAGCAGAGGTGGGAAGTTGAAGGCAGTGGGGGCTTCTCCATCAGCTCATCCGAGGCCCAGAAATGTTGCTTTGGGGAGAGCTTGTCCCCTCTCACAGCTTCTCTTCCTCAGCTCAATTCTTGAGTGTGGGGGCGGCTAAGTGGGTCTGCCTTCAGGCTCTACCCTGAGCCTCCAAGGAAGTCAGAAATCTACATTCAGCTTTGACTTCTGAGTATGTGGAGTGGGCTGGGGGGAGAGAGGGAGAGATCTGTCTCTCCTCAGCTTGAGGGAGCAGCTCTCTTCTTGCCTCTGTGCACAGAAGGAGGGCTACCCCGTGCCTGGGCTCCTCTCTGTTTGGGAGGATGAAGGGCTCCTCTGACTCCTGTCTTCCCTTTGGGATAAGAGCAGAGGCCTGTCCCAGCAACACGGGTACAGGAGTGGAGGACAGCTGGCCAGCTCAGATGAGTGGCTCCTTCCCTTCAGGGCCTGGCTCTCCCTCTCCCTTGGTCTGGAGAGAGGGGGAGGCTACAGATGTCCCTTTCCCTTCTCGCTCTCCCATGCCCATTCTCAGCTGCTGGCCTTTGCTCACTTTCTCTCCATCCCCTGGCCTGGACAGGAGGACACTTCACTCACACATGAATCATCCTGGATTCATGGTAGGCAACCCAGCAGCCAGGGGTGGCCTTGGGGCGTGGCGGGGGCTGGGCCAGTCATGGACTAGGTTCTACCCGGAACCCAGATGTGTTGATGCACCTGATGCCAAATGCTACGCCAAGGAGAAGCTTGTGCTGTGGAAGGCCCTGGGCCCCCGGGGGGGTGAGTGAGGAAACTGCTGGCAGTGGAGAGGGCCTGAGGAATAACTGCACAGGCAAGAGCCTCTGGACTTTTTTAGCATCAGCTGTGGAGCCACCTCCTTCTCTCCCACTGGCTGCCTCCCTGAGTCACTGCCCACCCACCAGCAAATAAAAAAGAGTGTCATCTGCTGGCCAGTGGCCCCATTTGGCCCCAGTGTTTGCATCTTTGTGCTCCTGGGTGGAAGGTGAGAGTCTGGGTAGGGTGGTCTCACCACGACAGTTTTCTGCGCCTTCCTCCTTCGGGACTCCGCTTCCTTCCCTGCCCTTTGTTCTTCCCCTCCCCCCATGATGGTTCTCGCTGGTGACAAGACCCAGCCCCTGCTCCAAGGACAGAGGCAGCTGCAAGCCCTCAGGAGCCCCCACATGGCCCCATCCATCTAGACAGGTCTCTGATCCGGCTGCAGGGAGGGGACCCTCGGCTGTTCAGCTGCGACTCCTCCCTCCCCGCCCGCCCACTCAGCTGTCAACACTCGCCTCCCCGCCCTGGCCTTCCCGGGGCCCTGCCTGACTGCTAAGTCCGAGGACACCGCGCCCGGAGACCCTCACTCAGACCCATGCAGGCGATGAGCAGGCGGCGGGCAGACACCCCGCCTGCCCTTGAGCATCCCTAGGCCTCCTTGCCTAAATAAGGGAGCCGCAGCTGGAGCGAGCCAGCTGGCCGGGGGGAGGGGCCTGCGGCTAGGCCAGGGCTTTCCGAGGGGCTGGGCCGTGGCCGTGGCCGCCGCCGCAGGGCCCCAAGCCCGCCGATTGGGCGTGCAAGGCTGGCCCCGGGCTGCCGGGGGAGGGCGGGCCGCTCGCACACGGGGATCCCCTGGTTGGAACCTCGCGCTCAGGGACCTCTCTTTGATCCTGCAGCTAGGAGGCCGCAACTGCTGTCAGAATGTCCCTCTCTGTGCAGCTCCTATGCAGAGCCCCACAGAGGGCTCTCTCTCTCTCTCTCCGTGTGTGTGTGTGTATATGTGTGTGTGTGTGTGTGTGTATATGTGTGTATGTGTGTGTGTTGGGGCAGGGGGCGTGCCCCTTCTAAGTTTAACCCTCCCTTATTTCAGAGCTCTGCTGCTCTGGGGCCTCCAGATTGTCTTGCTTTTCCTATTTCCAGGGTCTCCCTTGACCCCGGGCTCGTCTTCGAGGGCCCAGGCCTTGCCCCGGTCACCCACAGTAGGCACTGAGCGCGTGCTGTGTATACCAAGCCAGTGCTCGGCGTGGTGGGGAACCAGGGCATAAGGACCCGCCGTTTCCCTTCAAATCAGGTTTCTTAGTCGCTAATCTGGGGTGGGGGTGGAATCCCTTCCCCCATCCCGGCCGCCTACAAGCCGGCCATGGCACCTGTCCTCACGGTTTCCCCTGCCTAAGGGTCCCTTCCCCCTCTTCTGGGCGCGCGAGTCCCAGGGGCTCCTTGGCAGAGCGAGGGGCTGGCGCTGGGGGAGCACTCGGCGCGGCTCAGCCAATGGGAAGGTCGGGCGCGCGCGGTGGGGCGGGAGGGGGGAGAGAGGGCGGCGCTGCGGGCGCGCGGCAGGCGGGAGGGGGCCGGGAGGCGGGGGCCGGAGCCGGAGGGGCGCGCGCCGCATTAACCCTTCCGCGGCCGGGCAGAGCCGCAGGCGCTGCCCGAGCCGCGGGCGCTGGAGCGGCTGTCGGCGCGGTGGCAGGCGGGAGCCAGGAGCCCGGGGCTCGGGCGGGCGGAGCGCAGCGCGGGGACGCGGCGGAGCGGGCCCCGCGGCTCGGCGGGGGCCGGCAGACAGGTGTGCCGGCGGCGGGCGGCTCGCGCTCAGGCGGCTCCAGGCCGGGCCCGGGGTCCGGAGCGGGGAGCCGGGAGCCGAGCGAGGACCCGGCGCCCGCAGTCCAGTCTTGGCCGCGCCCGTGCTCGGCTTGGCCGCGGGGTGCGGGGACCACGGCCCGGCCGGGCCACCCGAAGCCTAGTGCTGGGCCGGGCCGGGCCGGGCCGGGGTGGGTGGGGGCCCGCCCGGCCCGCCCATGGGCTCAGGATGCCGGTGCGGAGGGGCCACGTCGCGCCGCAGAACACCTTCCTGGACACCATCATCCGCAAGTTTGAGGGCCAGAGTGAGTGGGGGAGGGGGCTGAGCGGGGAGGGGGCTCTGGGGGCGGGCCGAGCTCTTCCGAGTGTGGATGGGGGGGCGTGCCCGGGCCGTGTGCGTCGGCAAGTGCGAGTCAATGGGGCCTGGTGGGCCCCAGGCTTTGGCGAGGGGACGGCGGGGGCAAGGCTTGGTGCACCGGGGCCGTGGGCACCGGGCCAAAGGGTTTGGGGTTGGGGCTTGGGGCGGGAAACTCAGCTCAGGCTTTTGGGATCGGAGTGTGTGTGACACGCTGAGTGTGCAGGGAAGGGATGTGGGATGGAGTGTGCAGGTGTCCCCAACTCTGGGTGCGTGGACGTGGATGGGGCTGTGTGCAAGGGCATAAGAGTGTGTATGACCCAAACCCTGGGATCCCGAGAGTCCAGCGCGCACACTGGTCTTGCCAGATCTTGACTGTGTTGTGCCTGAGGGACTGAAAAGCCGTGGATGCAGGGTCAGCCCATAATCTCTTCTTGTGTGTGCCGTGTGTATATGACCCTGAGCCCATGTGTCACCCGTGAGTTAGACCCTGTATGGGCGGTGGGGAGGTGTCTTTGACAAGGCTGCGAGCTTGTGGGCTCTGTGGAGACGGGGTGTCCTGGGGCTAGAGCTGGGCTTTGAGGGTAAGCAGCTCCCTGTGGTACCCCCAAGTTGTGGGTTTTCTTGCCCTGGACACTGTCACCTAATTCCCTTATGGGGACCGGGAGTACAGCACCCCTAATGCCTGCCTGGTAGGGAGGCTTCTAGAAGGGTCCCAGATTAGGCAAATGTCCTGGGGGTGGGCAGCATTCATGTGCCTGTCCCTAAGGCTGCATGAGCCACAGTGGGTGTGACTGCCAAGGGCCCTGGGAGTTGGGAGAGGATGACATTCCTTGCCCATGACCCTGTGAGCACAGGACAACGCGTGCTTGTAACGGTGGTTGGGGGAAGGAGGGGTCAGTCCGATGGTCAGTATTGTGTGAAGCGGAGGAACAAGATGATCCTGAGGGGGTGGAGACAATGACACTGGTTGAGGGCCTCCCTGAGAGGTGGGGGTGGGCCCAGGGGGAGGCTGTGGGCGGGCCTACGAGGAGGCTGGGATGGATGTGGGGGGGTGCTGGATTCTAGCCCTACCTTTGCCACTGACTGCCATGTGACCTTGAGTGACTCTTCCCTCTTTGGGTCTCAGGTTCCAGGTCTGTGGAGGAGGGGCAGGCTTTCTGTCCCATCCCTGTATTCCAGGATCTCAGTGAAGGGTGTGTGGTGGGGTGGGGCATGCCTTCGAAGAAACTTGCTCTTCTTTCCCCAGCCTGGGAGAGAGGACAAGGGGTGGTTTTTCTTCTATGAAGCTGGGGTGTGTGGCTGGGCCTCTGGACTGCCTTGGACTGTGGCAGAGCTGGAGGCCGAGTTAGGGGGTCTTTTCAGGTGACAGGAAACCCTGACTCCTGGAATTGATGGCTGCCTGGGAGGTCTGGGGGGCCTTGGGAACTGGCCAAAAGATGACCCAGTTCCAAAAGGCAACTTTCTGGGGGCCAGGGGAAGGGAGAATCGAGAAAGGTGGGAGGAGGCCAAGTCCCGATGGCCTGGGCCTATCTCAGGGTGCCCTGCTGCAGCCCAGCCTTGCACGTAGGATTGCCTAGGGCTGCAACCTGAGGGCTATGCCTGCTGGGGAGGGGAGGGGAGGGGAGGGGGAGAATTCCAACTGCTACTGAAAGCCCCAGCATTACAGGCCAAAGTGGCCGGAAACTTCTGTTTATAAAAAGCTCTTATCCCAGGAGCATCTTGCCTGGCACAAGTGAGGCTGCTGCCTGCCTGCTGCTCACTCGCCAGCCTGGCTCTCCGGGCAGGCCTGGAGTCAGGGAGCCAAGTCTGGCAGAAATGGAACCATGGGGGTGCTTATCCAGGATGAGGCCAAACTGAGGAAGGCCTCACATCCCTGGGCAGGTCCCCTTTCTTGGGTCTGTTTTCCTACAAGTGGGGCCAAAGTCTCAGGCCCCGCCCAGGCTCCAGGTGTGTCCAGGGTTTGGAGCTGCAGGTCCCTCTCTTTGCTTCCTATGACCTTGGGCTTCTGCCTGTGACCCTCAGCTTATTCTTCTGCCTCTGCCAGACCAAGGTTCAAAAGCTGGCTCTATCATTTACAAGCTGCAAGACTTGGGCATGGTGCCGAACTTCTCTGGAGCCTTGGTTTCTTCATCTATAAAAGGAGGATAATAACACCTACCTTATGGGGTTGTCAGAGGACCTAATGAGATGCAGCGTCCTTAGGTGTTCAACGTGTAACTTCCCTCATCCTCTCTGGCACACCCACCCCTCAGCTCCTGACTGCCCTTGGGACGGGGGTGGTGTGCAGAAGTTCTAGGGGGTACTGACCTGGTAGGATCCTCAGATAATCGGGGAGTGATTTCCTAGGGAGCCTCAGGATAAGGAGTGGCTCAGGGAGCGCCCCCCAGTCTGGAGAGCAGGGAAATTAAAAGCAGAATCCAGAGAGCCGGTGCAAAGGGAATCCTGGCCGCCATCTCTGGCCTTTCCCAGGCTCCCTTTCTAGGCCCAGTGTTTATCCCTCCGCCGCGGCTGCTGACACGCGTTGCTGACACCCGCCAGGCTGGCCTCAGCCTCGGGCATGGAGGAGGCGGCGGGCTGCTGGCGGCCTGCCCGGGGGAAGCCACGCAGCCCGCCCGCGGGCCAGGCGGAGGAGGGGGCGCGCCGCGCGGCCCGGCCGGCCAGGCACCTGTATCGGGGCACACGCACAGCTGCGTTCGCCCCCTGCTGGGGACCCCAGTCCCAGCCATGCTTCCTGTGGCGGGGAGTCCCCGGGCGGCTGTGTGAGTGGAGAATGTGGGGAAGGGCTGGGAGTCCCCGAGGCTGGGGTCCCCGCTCACGCGCACTCTCCTCCCCGCCCCCCTAGGCCGTAAGTTCATCATCGCCAACGCTCGGGTGGAGAACTGCGCCGTCATCTACTGCAACGACGGCTTCTGCGAGCTGTGCGGCTACTCGCGGGCCGAGGTGATGCAGCGACCCTGCACCTGCGACTTCCTGCACGGGCCGCGCACGCAGCGCCGCGCTGCCGCGCAGATCGCGCAGGCACTGCTGGGCGCCGAGGAGCGCAAAGTGGAAATCGCCTTCTACCGGAAAGATGGTAGGCGCGGGCCGGGGCGGGGCCACGACCAGGGGCGGGGTCAAGAGGGGCGGGACCACGGCGAGGGGCAGGGTGCGTGGGGGTGTGGGGGTGTGGGGATGTGGGGGCGGCTGGAGAACGCCCCGAGCCCGGGCAGGGTTCTGTGGGGGTGTGACGCGGGCGGGGGCCCTGCGGTGTGCCTGTGGGAGGCGCGGTTCCGGGGCCTGCGCCTCACTCTGCTGAGATGGTTTTCAGGAGGGCAAAGGAGTTGCTAGGCTGTGGGTCTGGCTCCTCTGGTCCTTTTTTTCCCTGGGCAGGTGTGGGCACGTAGAGCAAGTTGGACTAGAGTTAGACCGAGCTGGGATGGCAGGTACGTGCGTGGATGGAGGTTAAAAGTCAGACTGGCAGTTGGGCGCTGACATCCGGGCACAGGCCCCTATCTACCTTAGGGCAGTTGCTGCCAGGTGACAGGTCTGGGAGATGTCATGGAGGGACAGGAGGGCTGCAGGACTCTGGCTGTCTCTGCTGCCCCCCTCCTGCCCTGCGCTTCAACAGCACCTGGGGGAGGTGCGTGCCTCTCCCCGCAACCTCAGTTCCCTTTGTCTCAGCTGTCGAGCGCCCCGCCCTGCCACCCTCTCCTGCGCCAGGTGTCTTTACTCAGCCACCGCCTCCCAGCACAGCTGCTCTGGGCTTCCGGAGAGCGGATAAACAGAGCCCGGGGTGGGGCTCCTCCCACACCGTGAATGCCCTGTTGGGGTGGGCTCTGGTCAGGGCGGGCAGAGCAGGAGGACTGGGGTCCTGTGGGCAGAATCCGGCTGCAGAGGCGGCTCTGGAACGCGTGCAAACCTTGCTGCTTCCTAGCGTGTGTCCCATAAGCATTGACTCAACCCTTGTGAGCCTGGCAGGCACTAGGCTCTTGGAGATGGGCAGGACAGATGAGGCTCCTGCCCTCAGGGAGCTTGTCTGCTGTAGACAGTGAGCACGCTCTGCTTTCTGTTTGGGACCAGGCCAGCCAGCTCCATGTGCCAGCCCTGTGTGCTCAGGGTTGGCTGGGGTGGCCCTGCAAAGCTTTGCATCCTCCAGGCTGTGCTTTTGCAGGCGTGCACAGTCTGTGGCATCACTGGACGGCACTAGAGGGGGCATGGTCCCTGCACCCTGTGGAAGAAGGTTCGCTCACAGCAAATCAGGGTTCTAACTGGCAGGAGGCAGGGGCTGTGAGACTAGACTCAAACCCTGAAGGCAGTGGATGGTTTCTAGGGGCTAGACACTGGGCCAAATGCTTTACTTCTCTTATCTCAGGCACTCTTCACAACCCAGGGAGGTAGACACTACTGTTGTCTTCATTTTGGGGGATGAAGAAACTGAAGTTCACACAGTCACACAGCTAGAAAATAGCAGTTGGGAACGGAGCCCACATCTGTCTGACCGGAGCCCTGTGCGCTCTGTTCTGTCTGTCGTATATTGAAAATGACACCAGGTAGTTGCAGGTCTATCTGTATGCTGTACATTATCTCATGTGAAATTTTATTGTAGAAGTTTGCCAACCACAGGTGTACTGAAGAGAATGTGAACCCATAAGTCCTGGGTTTGTGTCTAAGACAATGCTGGAAATTATACACTACTGGACAAGTTGGTTGACTTCCCTGGGCCTGTTTCTACTTCTGGGATAACGTGCCTTGCTTTGGACCTTCACAAGGGTGCTGAGCTTTCATAGAGAGTGCCTGCAACGGGCTGTGCTCTGTAAACACGGTGCCAGTCCCACTACGATGTAGCTGTGCTGGGGATTTGGCCTCTTGGCAGCAGCGGCTGAGGGCTCTTTCCTTTGGCTGTGGTATGTGTGGAGTGCTCTTAGGTGGAGCTGGCCCTCCCTCCCAGTCTAGGCTGGCCCCTTCTGGAGAGGATGGCTATGGGCCCCCTTCTGCAGAGAAGTTATTTTAGGATCACCTAATCCAAGCCATTCGACTTGCAGGTGGAAGGACGGAGAAGCAGAGGTCTGATGACCAGTGAATCAGTGGAAGGAGTGGGATTAGAACCCAGATCCCCAGCCCAAGTTCAAACTTGTCCCCTCTCCAGGTTACAACTCCAAAAAATGGGGCTGTGACCCAGAAAACTCTGTGCCAGCAATCTCTGTCTGTCCCCTTCTTCACTCTCACCTAGTTTCCACGGGGCTCAGGTGTCTCCTGTTGGCCAACAGGCTGGCCTGGCACTCAGCCACCTAGGACCCCATGTATCCTGGCATTCTAGGCCTGGGGTGATGCAGACAGATTTCCTCAGCCTCCGCTTCTTCTGCCTTGAAACAGTCCCTCCTGTGATCCCCGGGACCTGGCTTGGGCTGCGTGTGTGCGTGCCTGTGTGTGTACTCACACATGGGCCCAGTAGGGAGGCGGAGGTGAGGAATGCCTGTGCCACCCCTTGTTTCTGTCCAGGTCTTTCTCAGGGTCTCTGCCTGGGCCAGCCTCGGGTAGGGGGAGCTGGGCAGGAGGGGGAGCTGGGCAGGGGGTGGAGCCTTCTGCTGGCAGGCGCCGCCGTGGACAGCTGTGCTGTGTTGGTGCCTCTAGCCTTGCTCTGCGCAGTGTCAGGGCCTGGAGCCAGACAGCCCCATTATTTAGTTGCTGGGACTGCTGGGAGGTGGGGAGGCTAGACTGGGGGAGTGTGGGCTGAAGGGAGAGACACGAGGTGCCTGGGGCTCACTGGCCCTGTGCCCCTTGAAGTCAGGCCCGGGATTAAGGTGGAATTGGGGGCAGAGTCCAGTGGTGTGAGGCTGGCTGGTGGTAACATCCCCGCAAGGCCCTGGGGAGGCACCCCGGGCAGCAGGTGCTGGCTGGGTCCACACCTGTGCTCCCACATCGCCATGGGGGCTGTGGCTCCTCCTCTGCCAGTCCTCACAGAGTCCCTTCTCTCTGTGCCCCTGCATCCTCTCTGCTCTTTGTTCCTGCCTCTGCTCCCCTGCCACCGTGCTCAGCCAGCCTGACTGTGCCCACCTTCTCGGCTCCTCTCTCACTCCCCACATCTCCTTGCCTTTGTCTTCTGCCTGCCTGGCTTACTGTCTGTCCCTTGGTCTTTATCTCCTCTCTGGTGCCTCCTCCTGTCTTCTTCCCTCGCCTCAGCACCCCGGAACCTTGCTCCTTGCCTCTCTCCCTCTCTCCCATTGTCCCCCACCCCTCGGAGCCTCTATCTGGAAGGCTCTGTCTGGCTGCTCATACCTCGGACTGGCCTGGCCTGGCTCCATGTCCCTGTGTCCCCGGGAGCTTGTGCGTGGGTGGGGACGGTGGTGTCTCTGGAGAGGAGTCTATTGGCTTCTCCACTCCAGCTGCAGGCCGGTTGCCATGGTAACAGGGTCAGAGGGCCCCCCCCCCCTGCAACAGCTGATGCTGCGGCTGTTGGGAGGGGGTGGAGACCTGCTGTCCAGGCCTGCTCCCCAGTGCACTGTGCCCAGGGCCTCAGAGGTGGCCCCATGCCCAGTGGGCTTCGGTCCATCCCCGGCCTTGGACCCCAGCCTCCCCAGTGCTCCTGCAGGCCTCAGACCTCAGACTGCCTTGAAATCCTCAGTACCTCCTGTGATCAGCCCCACTCCTCTGGGCCTCCTGCCCTTCTCTGTCCCCCAAGGCCGTCTGTCCTGTCCTCTTCCTCGCCTTCTTCATCTCTTCCTGTGCCCATTCCTTTAAATCAGACGCCCTGCTCTTGTCACCACCACGCCTCACCTTCTCCCTCATGGCTGACCCCTCCCCAGCTCAGATACCCACTTTCTGCTTCCTTTCAGCCCCCTAGGTCTGAGCTGAGGATGAAAGAAGCTTTTCCTTGAAGGGGAGCCTTGAGGCTGGGAAGGCAGGTGGGACAGGGATTGGTGCATAAGCGGGTTTTGTTGTCTTGAGATAGGAGGCAGACCAGAGCGATCCCAGAGGATGGGGCTTAGACACAGGAGAACTTTTCCTGTGGCACTGAAGCTATCAGGGGAGCGCCCTTCATCGTGGGGACAGCGGTGTTCCTATCCTTCTGGTCAAGGCCTGGTGCAGCCTGGAGACAGGGCTGAGTGGGAGAATCTGCAGGGCTGCCCGGTGCGGGCGGGGGTCCATGGGGGCCCTGCTTCTGAGCCAGTTGCCTCTTGCCCTGCAGCACCTTCCCTCCACCTTTCCCTTCTCTAGCTGGATCAGAGGCCTGTTGGAGGGGCTCCACGGGGGTCAATCCTGAGCTGCGGCTGTCTGTCCTGGTCTGCCGGGGCTGCAGTCTTCCTATCCCAGTCCTGCTCCAGGGGTGAGGCAGGCATGACGCAACTGAAGGGTGCTATCTACTCCTCGACCCACCCTGGGGTCTGGAGAGCGTCGGGAGAGCGGCTTCTCCGTGTTGCGTCTTCTGCAGCCCCCGGAGAGGAGCTATGTAAATATTTGCGAAGAGCTGTCTGAGATGGGAGCAGAGTTTGATGGTGGCCTTGGGCTCTGGGGAGGGGGGCCATGGGGCAGCAGAAGGGCCAGCTTGGGGGTGTGTGAGGGGGGAGACTGGGCCTCTTTTCTCCCCAGAGGTGGCTTCCTGGGTGGGGTGATTTTGGAGGTTCCAAGAAAGCCCTTCACGTGTTGGTATTTCCCTGAAGCGTTCCTGAAACTCCTCCCTTAGAGAACTTCTGCGTTTAGAATGCTCCTTTTTCTTTAAAAACACATTCTCGCTCATTGCCCCCTCCCAGTATAGAGACAGAAAGTATTTAGCCCTTTAGTGTGAGGGAGTTTAACAGAACTTCCCTCCCGACGTGGGCAGGAGGGCCATGGGAGTCAGGGTCAGTAGAAGAGGGAGGGGTGCTGGGACAGGTGATGAATGTGGGGTGCTCCCCTAAAGTCCCCTCCATGTCCTTAGTCTTGCCCATAAAGATCTCTATGCTGTGGCCTGTGGTTGGCCTCAGATAAACCCCTCTCCTTTTTGGGTGCTTATCCAGGATGAGAAACACCTTGGGAGCCAGGCAGCCTTGGTCCTCCGCCTCCTGCAGTACTGGAGGAGGTTCCCTGTCCCTCTCCCCGCCACCAGGCCTTGAGCTCCAGGTGGGTGGAGAGCAGCCCATCTGCTTTGTTCTCTGTTGTATCTGCGTGCTCAGTGCACAGCGAGAGCTCGGCACTGTTTGCTGAATGAATGAATGAATGGGGTGGGCAGTGTGCTGCGTTGCAGGAGCCTTCCCTGGGAGTCAGGTGACTTGACAGGAGTTTCCAGCTTGGTTACAGACTTGCTGTGTCTGGGAGTCCTCTAGCCTTGCTTCGCGTGGACATTGTGGGGCACAGGAGCATCTGGGGGCTCCCAGCTTCTTCACCCTCAGAGGTGGACCGAGGAGGATGGGGTGGGGGGACAGACAGCACAGCTGAGGTGGGGGTGATGCCACCTGACCAGCAGCACAAGGCACTTCTATTGTTGTGACTGCACTTTGTAGTTTGCAAACTGGGGAACCACGCTTTACCGCAGGTGGTCCTCATGGCCCTGTGAAAGGCAGGATTCCTCTCCGTCACTTTACGGGAGGGAAGCTCTTGCTTAGAAAGGCTGAGGCACTTGCCCAAGTTTACCCAGCTGGCGGGTGGCCTGAGTGGGAACCCGAGCCTAGCTGTCCCCTCCCTGCCCAGCGTGGAATGCCACTGCACCAGCTCTCTGGCCCCCAGAGAGCCCTTCTGGGGCATGATGGGCTCAGGGCCTCAGGAAACTTGGATTTTAGCTGGGGTCTGCAAACCTCCATTCCTCGTTTGCTAAGTGGGATCATAGCACCTGTCCCTGATGCACTTTGGGGTGTGAGGGTGTTCCTGGAATGAGATGACAGACACCCACAAAGCAGCGTGCGGTGCCAGAGCTCATTCTCCTCGCCATGAAGCAGGGCGTCACCTAAGTGGCTGCAGCTTCTAGCCCGTGCTGTTGCAATCGTGGGAAATGAGCCTGACCCAGGGCCTCAGCACCCCTGCTCCTATGGTGCACCCCGCCCCATCCCGCATGCTGCCTGCCTCTCCCCTTCCCTCCCCGCAGGCTGCTGCTGGCCCCGGGTCCTGCCTTTCCCCCAAGTAATTGAAACCACAGCATTCGTGTTATTGCTTTTTCCTTTCCCTTTCATTTTATTTTTCCTTTTCCCTTTTATCTCACTCTCCAGTCTCATTACCCTCCCCATAGGCAACTGTTCAAATGTACTTACTGTGAATGTGTTGCTTGCATATGTTCTTGCAAATGTGTATTTTGTCTGGATATATGCATATAGATTTAATTTATGTAAATGATATTGTGCTATATGTTGTATTTTGGTGTTCGCTTTTCTTACTTGGGAATGTGCTTTAAGTCCAGCTGGGTTGCTGTTCGACATCTAGTCTGTAGGTGCGTATTCAGTGGCATGCGGCCGCCACGCTTCACCCACCCACTCTCCCGGGTGGGTGTCTCCAACTCCCAGCCACTGTAAATGAGGCTGTAGTGAATATCCTTGGACATGGTCCCTTCTGGACTTGGGTGAGGATGTCTGTGGGATACACGCCCAGGAGTGGAATTGCTGGATCGCAGGACATGTGGACACTTAACTAAGTACTGCCATGCCTGTCATCACCCTCCTTCTCAGAGCTCGAGATTTCCATACCCGCATATCTCGGCCACTCTCGACATTATCTACCTTTCTAAATTTTGCCAATCTAATAGGTGACAGTGATTTCTTGTTGCTTTAATTTGCACTCCTTTGATTTCTGTTGAGTCTGAGCATCTCTTAGGCCTGGTAGCCTCTTGGGCTTACTTTCCCGTGAATTGCCTGCTCATGTCCTTTGCTCATTTTAATTTTGATGTCGCCGTCTTTTGTCCTTGTTGATTTGCAGGAGTTGCTTGTGTACTCTAGAGATACCAATGCATACTGTTAAACATTCAGTGTATTTCAGATTTTAATTCCTTGTTGAACTGGAAACAGATATTGCAAATATCTTCTCCCATTCAGTCTCTCTTCAATTTATCCAACAAAGATACTTAATTTTGATGCAAACAAATTCATTGATTTTTAGCTTTGTTTGTACTTTTGAAGTGTCTCAGGCTGCAGAGGGTCTCCATTTTCTTCTGTTCTCTTAATTGTTCTGCTGTTCTCAGTTAGGTCTATAATCTGTCCTGAGACTACCCCGTATGTGGTGTCAAGTAGGGATCGAGTTTTATTTTTTCCATGTAATGTGCCAACTTTCCCAACGCATCTTGTAAACAGTCTGTTCTTTTCCACTGAATTGTGGGGCAGCCTTTATCAGGTTAATCTCCCACATAGCCATGAGTCTGTCCCTGTGCTCTCTGTTCTGTTCCAAATATTTATTTACTGGCTCTTGCATTGATATAGCTTAACAAAAACCTGTAGCCTTCCGTATGTCTTAGCGTCTGCTGAGGCAAATCCTCTCTCTTCATTCTGTTTTTTAAAGGCTGACATAGCTATTTGTGGATCTCCCTTGTTCTTCATAAACTTTATTTATTAATTAATTAATTTTTTCAGATGGAGTCTTACTCTGTTGCCCAGGCTGGAGTGCAGTGGCATGATCTCGGCTCACTGCAGCCTCTGCCTCTTGGGTTCAAGCGATTCTCCTGTCTCAGCCTCCTGAGTAGCTGGGATTACAGGTGTGCACCACCACATCCGGCTAATTTTTGTATTTTTAGTAGAGACGGGGTTTCTCCATGTTGGCCAGGATGGTCTCGAACTCCTGACCTCAGGTGATCCGCCCGCCTTGGCCTCCCAAAGTGCTGGATTACAGACATGAGCCACCACGCCTGGCCTCCCTTTTTCTTCATAAACTTTAGAGAAAGTTTATTGAATTCTTGGAAAGAAAACACCCACTAGATTCTTGATTGGAATTAGTTTGGTTCTATAGATTAATTTGGGGAGAACTGACATCTTTGTATTTGTCCCACTTCAAGAGCCTGGATTGTCTCTCCATTTACCAGATGAGTTCTGTATTTCTTGCTAGTTTAAGGTTTTGTTCCCTTTTGCCCTGACTCCAACAGGGGTCTTGTACCTTCTTGGTCAATTCCTGGACACTTAAGAGTTTTTGTTGCTATTGTAAAAGACGTATTGTTTTTGACTATGTTTCCTAATTGCTTGTGTAGAAAAATGCTTTATATTTTTGCGGGCTGATCTTGTATCTCGCAACCTTGCTGAACTCTCTGATCTAATTAGTTCTAATTGTTTATCTGTTGATTTCTTGGGGGTCTCTAGGCAAGTGACCCCGTCATCTGCAAATAATGCCAGTTTTCGCTGTTTATGTTTGGATCACCGTCACGTGTTTTGATGCTCGAATGTTCCACCTGACTTTTTGGGGGCTTTTCATTAGCACTCGTATTTGTTTGTTGGTGCTTCACAGTGTCCTGTGTGTGTGTGTTGGGGGGGGCAAATCAATGAGGAATTATAACTCTTGGCTTAAGCTGTGACTCATGGCAGAGCTGGAATTGGGACAGGGCTTTATCAAAGCCTTACCAGGCTGTCTGGGGTATGCTAGGAGCCAAGACAGAGCACAGACCTAGAAGCCTACAGGCCACTCACTAGAGGAGACCCCAGAGTGTCCCCTGGTGGACAGTGGCAGCTGTGTGCACCTTCACTGCCCTGTGGCAAGCTGTGTGTGGGGTCACAGTGAAGGGGGGCTGAAGGGGACTGAGGCTCAGACGTCTCACACCTGGTGCAGTTCCTGCTTTTGCCGCCTTCCCTTGGGTTCCTGGGTGCCTCTGTGTTCCATGAAAACTGATGACCAGGTTGAATTTTGCTTCATCAAAAGGCACCTTAATTCCCATGGTTGCTCCATCTGCTGTCCAGACTTGGGCTGGAGGGCACCACGGGCTTGAAATGGGCAAATTCTGCTGTGAAAGGGTGGGCTGTGCCCCTGGATCTGGAAGGGAGCTGAGAGGGTGGGGACATGGCCTGTCCCCACCTGTTATGACTGCAGATCACCAACCCTGAGTCCACCCTCAGTTCTTCTGCAACTGCCAGTCCTGCCCTGGCCTCAGGGCTCTGACTCGGATGGACGGGGAAGCCCGGCCAGTGTACAGTGGCCTTCTAGACGATGGGCATTGTTTGGACAAGTTCTCCAAGAGCAGCGTCCATGTGGGTCAGACGGAGCAGTCAAGGAAACCTTTCTAGAGGGGGTCCTAGAAGGCTGGGGAGGAGTTGGAGGGAAGAGGGGTGGGGGCCATGGGGAGCAGGAGGGAAGGGCTGAAGCTGGGGCGCAACTGCCCGGGACTCACGTGCCTGTGCAGGGAGCTGTGGAGAGCTGCTTCCTGGCATCAGCGTGCCCTTGTTTCACCTTCCCAGGCTTCTCAGCAGGAGGGCAGGGGGTGGGACTTCCAGTTCATGCACCACCCGAGAGGCAGAGCCAGGCCCCAGAGCTTTAGAGAAGCTAGAGGACAGAGATCTTCTGAGGCATTGCTGTGGTCCGGGGCAGAGATGGCTCAGGCATGCCACATGCAGTGGATTTGGGTGGGTCTAGATGACTACAGCGGCCCCCAAGACCCTATAAATGATCCCATAGATTGCTGGCTGGGTCTCAGGCTGGAAGGGGTGGTGAAGGAGTCTGTCTGGAGATGCTGCTTCTGTGGGGTCAGGGTCTGAGCTTGGGGCCCCTCAACCTGCTGCATTTCCCAGATCCTGGAGGCAGGAGCTTAGGACTGGTCTCTGTCTCATTCAGCACACACACACACGCGCGCACACACACACTCTCTCCCTGTCTCTGTCTCTGTCCCTCCCTCTCTCTCATTCACTGTTTGGCCTCTTGGGCTCCCTAACTCTGTCCCCTGGGCCTGCAATGTCCCTGGCCTTTCCTAGGCCCCTGGCTGCCCATGAGAGCTGTGTTAGTGACACGGTGGCCCCCTGCCAGGAGCGGCTCCTGCTGCATCTTCCTGTCGCCGCCACCAGGCTAAATATAACCTGACACTGCACAGCCCTGGGCTGCTGCTCCGGAGACAGCCTCTCTGCCTGGGGGCGGACAGGCCGACTGGAGCCCCAGCCTCCTGCCCTCAGCGTGACTTTGGGCCTGTCCTGGGCACAGCTCCTCCTGCTCCGAGCGAGGCAGGAAGGCGACCAGGGCGAGGATGGCTGCCTCCCTGAGGTCACCTTCCCTGCAGGGACCCAGCACCCTGCCTTGTTAGAGTTCTGGATGCTTCCACAAAGCCATCTGTCATCTCATCTGGCACCCAGTGCAGGAATCACTTGTCCCCACAGTACCCGCAGGGAGCCTGAAGCCCAGGGAGGTGGGTGACCTGCCCATAGCCACAGAAAATAGAGGGAACGCAGGAGCCACCATGGCTGGGGTAGAGTGGCTCGGCTCCCTGGGGCTCCTCCACCTGTCTGGCTTGTTCCCTCTCCTTCCCTCTTGCCCCATGCATCAAACTGGGGTCCTGTTGGATGGGTGGTTCACTGGGGGCAGGTGCCAGGCGTGTCTTGTTGGTCATGGTGGCTCAACACTTCGTGGGCACGGATGTGCTTAGTGATTTGCAGAGGACTGGGAGGAGCTGCCTGGGAAGAAGCTGTGATAGCACCTCATTTACAGAGGAGCGCACGGAGACTCTGACCCCAGAAGGTGCCTAAGGTCACTCAGGGCCATCTGCAGCCTCTTCCTCCCCACCTGGTGCTGACATGGGAGATAAGGCCTGCCCCTGCCACAGCCAAATGTGGCTCCTGCCTGGGGCCTGGCCTAGGCTAGCGGTGCCCAGAGGTGGGGAATTGGGTGGAGCCCCTGACCTCGGATGGGTTGGGATGCTGGGCAGGAACAGTGCCCCCCACCCCAGGTAGACTGCTGGGTGTGGATTGGCACCAAATGAAAGCAAGCTGGCGTTGTGTTCTGAGAAGTGATGGACACCTTCTGTGGTAGCAGGATGGCGCTGTACCTGCCACTCTGGGAATGTGTCCAGGCCTGGCTCTCCCGCTCTGCTCTGAGCTGCATGGCCTCTGGAGGCCTGCTAGGTGGCCAGCCTGCCTGCCTCACCCAGGCCATTGGGCCCAAAGGCACGGGGGTTCTAAGGAGCCACGGAGCCTGTGCAGGGATGGTTGCGTCCATGGGTGCCTCCCCTTACAGAGGGCCCAGGAAGCAGAACTGGGCCAGGCAGGGAGAACCTTCTCACCCAAAGTAAGGTGTCTTCAGCCAGCGCTGGGGCTGAGGCTGGGGCGGGAGTGGGGTCGGGACTGGGGCCGGGGCGGGAATGGGGCCAGGGCAGAGTGTTCTGGCATTAGCCACATGAGCCAGGCTGGCCCTGGGGCCTCTCATTGCTAAGCTCCCTCCACCCTTGTCTGCCTCTCTTCTGTCTCAAGCTTATGGTGACCTCAAGCCAGGCTCTGAGCTTCACATATCTTAGGCCATTTCACCCCTACGGCCCTGGGGGGTGGGCAGGATCACCCTGTGTTGCAGATGAGCGCCCCGGGGCTCTGGGCCGGTAAGTGACCGGCCCAAAGTCATTCTAATGCAATGTGCAGAGGCCACCTGACTCCACAGCCCATGCCCCCTCCTTTTGAGACTGGGAACCCTCTCCCCTGTTGCACCCCCTCCGCCCTCCTTGTCTGTCCTGGCTGCCCCCTGAGTGCGCCCAGTGCTGGCTGCCTCGGGAGTGTGGGCTGTGCCTGCCACGGAGTGGCTCTCAGCGGAACTGCAGCCTGCAGCAGCTGGGTCCTTCATCTCTGCCCTGGGGAGCTGGGGCCACTGGCAGGAGCCAGGGCGAGTCGGTGGGAGAAGGGAGCAGAGCGAGGGCCTGGGGGTCTGGAGTAGGTGGCACTGGGGCAAGTGAAGGGACTCCCATCCCCCCGTGACCCAGCCAGTGGTGGAATGGAGTCTGGCTGGGAGGCCTGGCTGAAGAGCTGGGAGCAGGTGATGTGGCAGTTCACCGAAGCCCCAGCCGACCCGGCAGGGTGGTTGCAGGCAGTGCCTCTGAGAGCCCAGGCCTATCTGGGGCCCCTACTTTCCTTCCTTCCACATCCCCTTGATGATCGCTAGATCTCCCCCGCCCCAGCCCCTGCCATCAGGCAGGGCTCCAGTTCACATTTTTTGAATAACCAGGCCTTTGACAGGGTTATTTTGAAAGGAAAAATTTCTTGAATCTCGACAAAGGAAGAGGGCCAGCAGTCACTCCTCTCTCTCTCTCTCTCTCTCTCTGTCTCTCGTGTGTGTGTGTGTGTAAGTGTGAGTTACAGGCTTGTGCTGTGAGGTGGCGTATACCTAGAGTTTCTGCGACCCTGGCAGGGGGTTTTGAGATGTGGGGTCCTGGACTGGGTGGGCTTCAGAATGCCATTCTGGGCTGTCTTGCTGAGCAGCTTGAGCTGAAGAGGGGACGGGCTGCTGAGGTCTCAAGGTTGGAATTTCTGGGGCCCTGTGTTGGGGACAGAGTCTCCAGCCCATTCTGAAGGTTGGGTCCATCTTGGCTCCAGACTCTAGACTTCTCTGAGGCAAGCTCCCTGGTGGAGGACTTAGGTTCGAGGGCCTGGCTGGCTGTGGTCCCTGGGGTGGGTGCTGGGGTCTCTTGGGCTAAGGCTTCCTGGTCTCCGGCCTCTCCTCAGTCCTGGTGAGGCGCATCCCTGTTCAGGCCGCTGCCGGCCATCACCATATTAGGGCATAAACTCCAGGCAGGCTGTCTGGGTGCCAAATGGTCTCCAGCTGGGCCCAGCCCCCTGCAGCTTCCAACACCACTGCTGTGTGTCAGAGGCCGGAGGTCAGGGGACAAGAGTGGCTGCTGCAGGGAGACCCAGACAGAGCCCCAGAGCTCAGGGCCCTCGGGCGGGGCTGTGAGGGTCTGGGATGTGGTGAGTGGAAGAGCTGTGGGGTGGGGCGGAGAGTTCCTGGCCAGCCCCTTCACCTAGTGCCATCCTGTTTAAGCTGGTTTCAGAAGACCTCGTTCCCCTAGATGAATCCCCAGCGGGTTAGAATCCCCGAGCCTGGCCAGCATCTGCCATGCATCAGGCCCTTCCCACCTGGCCTGCTCCCTGCCTCCCCAGCACGCAGCCCCTTGGCCTCACTGTCAGGCTTCAAGCACCAGCTCCAAGTCCCAGGGGTGGTGTCGCCTCCAGGTTGCCGGTGTCTGTTGCCGGCTTCTACCTTGACTCACAGCACCACCACTGTCGCCCCTGCTGTGGGTTTGAGATCAGGAGTAGGGGTGAGCCAGGGAGGCTCTAGGAGGTAGAAAGGTGAGGAGAGGCTGGGTGCGGTGGCTCACACCTGTAATCCTTGCACTTTGGGAGGCCGAGGCAGGCAGATCACTTGAGGCCAGGAGTTTGAGACCAGCCTGGCCAACACAGTGAAAACCCTGTCTCTATCAAAATATACAAAAGTTAGCTGGGTGTGGTAGCATGCAGCTGTAGTCCCAGCTACTTGGGAGGCTGAGGCAGGAGAATCACTTGGACCTGGGAGGCAGAGGTTGCAGTGAGCCAAGATCATGCCGCTGCACTCCACCCTGGGTAACAGAGTGAAACCCTGTCTCAGAAAAAAAAAAAAAAAAAAAAAAAAAAAAAGGGAGGCTGGGTTGCTAAGATGGAGTGGGACTGCATGGTTTGTCACCCTCGCCTCTCCCCCATGCCTGCAGCCTCCCTGTCTGCATGGCCTGTCACTGACACCACCAGCCAGTGCTGGCCCCAGGGCGTATGACTCTAGGTGCTAGGCACTAACGTGGGGACGGGAGACACTGGGAGGCAGAGAAGACAGCTGAGCAGAGGGGGAGCTGAGAGGAAGGAAGAGGCTCCCTAGGGAGAGTGGGAGATGAGGAACCTGCCTGGTGGGTCCCTGGGGGGCCATAGAGGAGCTGGAGCGGGCTGTTAACTGCCTTCTGGTTTCATTAAGGACTTCCTGTGGGCAGGAGGTTCTGAGCTGGGCCTTAGGTGGAACTGAGTGCTTGGCCTAAAAGGGGCTCCTTCAGAAATCAGCACGGGTAGGGGGGCGGGGGGCGGTGGGGCAGCAGGGGGCCCATGTGCTCAACAGGGAGCTGAGGGAGACCAGGGGTGCTTGGCGTAGGGGACTGACCTCATCTGGTACAGGGCCTTTGGCGGACAGAGAGAGACTGGAAAAGAAAAAATCAAGGATCGAGGGGAACGCGAGGCGAGGTGAAGATGAAAGATCTAGAAGCAGTGCTTCTTAGACTCTTTGGTGAAGGATCAGTGTTTTTTAATGCTAATATGTTATAGGCTGGTACATCTGTGAAATACAAGAGCACATGCGTGGATTTTGTGGTGATGCCAAATTGCTGTAAAGTTTTTGAAATTCTTGCTCTCAACGTCTGTCCTTATCTTGTGTGCTGACACAACGGCTGGTGCTAATCTAGAGAGAACAGAGAGACAGATAGTAACAGCTAACCGTCTGTAGTGTGCGGCATACGCCAGGCATTGCCTAAGCGCTCAGCATGTGCTGACTTGGTTAATCTTTATAACTCATGAGAAAAGAGTTATATACATTATGTGTATCACAACATCACTGTGTACCCCATAAATATGTACAATTATTGTGTCAATTAAAAAGTTAAAACATTTTAAAAAGAAAAAATTATTATTCTTCCCATTTTATAGACGGAAAAAATGAGGCACAAGGATGTTAAATAATTTAGGAAAAAAGCATAAGTGATTAAGCAGCAGATCCGGGCTATGAACCCAGAGATCGTAGGCCTGAAGTCTGTGGGCTTAAGCACTGTGCTACAGCGCCTCGCGTGAGGGAAAGGCAGAGGTGCTGGGAGGATATGAGGAAATGAGATAGGGAGGAAATGAGATCAAAGATGGCGGAAGAAAGGATCATAGCCAGCGTGAGAGAAAGTGCAGCTGGGAAAGAGCTAGATAAATCATATAGGCAGAGAGAGGGGTAGGGGAGCCTGGCAGCAACAAGCTGGGGTACACAGATTGAGGGGAGCCATAAGGGCGGCAGGCACATGGCCGGGTGGGGGATCAGGACGGGAGATCCCAGAGAGGAAGGGCCATACGGGGAGGCAGAAGTGGACGGGCCCACTTGGGTTCCAGGGTCCATCCTGCCTGGCTTTCTGCTCTGCCCACTGAGAGGGTGCCAAGGGGGCTATGTCCTCCCACTCTGCAGGGAGCTGCTTCCTATGTCTGGTGGATGTGGTGCCCGTGAAGAACGAGGATGGGGCTGTCATCATGTTCATCCTCAATTTCGAGGTGGTGATGGAGAAGGACATGGTGGGGTCCCCGGCTCATGACACCAATCACCGGGCCCCCCCCACCAGCTGGCTGGCCCCAGGTAAGTGTACTTGCTTTAGGGCAGGCTCAGGGGTTCGTGGTCTCACTTCTCTGGGGCTGTGAGCTGTCCAAGGTCAACGCTCTGCAGGAAGGGAGGATGTAATGGTTGGGTGGGGGGTCCCCCCTTTGGAGGTGGGAAGTGAACCCTGTACCCTGAGGATGTGGCTTGGTTCCCCTGGCCCAGGATGGACACATAGGGGTGGAATGACAGGGCCCAGAATCACAGGTCCTTGGCGTGGGCTAGCACCGTTTCCCTAGCTTCATCTGTTGGGCTTCCCATCCCAGCATCCCCTGGAGCGGTCCTCTCTCCAGCCTGGCTTGAGCAGCCCAGGGTGGGGAACATGACCACCTGGGAGCAGCTCCTCCCCTTAGTAGGAAGCTGTGTCCCATGGACTCAGCTGTGTGTAGTTTCTTTCATCTGCTCCTTGTTCATGGACTGGCCAAGTTTCCTGGGGGTCTGGGCTAGCTGAGGAGAGGCTTTGAGGGAATGCCCACCTGGGCTGGACCATCCCCTTGACAACAAAGGCTCTGAGTCCCTTCCTCTGTCAGGATGCCCTCTTTGGCTTAATTTTAATCTTTCCCTCAGCATCATGACAAAAGTGCTCACCTCTTGGTTTCTTACACTCTAAAATGACAGTGTCAGTAAAACTGGCCCTACCTGCTCATCGGATGCCACCCCTGACGGCAGGGCCCCTGGCATTGCGTCGCCCACTTAGGCGCAGGCCCCACGCACTGGCTGTGTGACCTCCAGAGAGTGACATGACGCCTTTGTGTCCACACTTCCTCATGTCTAAAATGGGGACGCTGGCACCCAGTGGCCGGTGTGAGAGACAGGGATGATTTATGGAATCCGCCCTGAAGTGTCGCTTCAGATATGGCGGTTTATGATGACTGGATTCTAGAATGATTTTTGAGACTCGAGGTCAAAATATTGTGAATGGAAGTGGGGATGGGGGGTTGCCCGTTCCCCTCCTTCCCTTACCCAGCGGCTGGGGGTCCATTTCCCAGGCCTTGCCCGCTCCGGGGCTGCTCGCGGTCCCCACGACCACGTGCCTCTCCTCTCCCGCAGGCCGCGCCAAGACCTTCCGCCTGAAGCTGCCCGCGCTGCTGGCGCTGACGGCCCGGGAGTCGTCGGTGCGGTCGGGCGGCGCGGGCGGCGCGGGCGCCCCGGGGGCCGTGGTGGTGGACGTGGACCTGACGCCCGCGGCACCCAGCAGCGAGTCGCTGGCCCTGGACGAAGTGACAGCCATGGACAACCACGTGGCAGGGCTCGGGCCCGCGGAGGAGCGGCGTGCGCTGGTGGGTCCCGGCTCTCCGCCCCCCAGCGCGCCCGGCCAGCTCCCATCGCCCCGGGCGCACAGCCTCAACCCCGACGCCTCGGGCTCCAGCTGCAGCCTGGCCCGGACGCGCTCCCGAGAAAGCTGCGCCAGCGTGCGCCGCGCCTCGTCGGCCGACGACATCGAGGCCATGCGCGCCGGGGTGCTGCCCCCGCCACCGCGCCACGCCAGCACCGGTGAGGGCGCCGCGGGACCCGTTCCGCCCCAGCCCACGCTTCCTCTGCTGCCAGGCTTGCTGCATTCTGGGCCCTCGGCTTCTGACCTTTTCACTACGTCCTGGGTGCCTGGGAGATGGAAATCCCATTAAGCACTTATTTAATTCCATTAAGTGGCTTGTTGCGCTATTAAATGTCCATTCATCCCATTACATTCTTCCACTCCCAGAGCCCTGGTGGGCCCCTGGAGCTGGCTGTCCCGGGACGGCCTGGAGCAGGGATGCCCTGGGCAGGAGACGTGCCCAGCCTCCGAACACCACCTGGCCCCCTGCCTGCCAGCGTCCTGGGGCAGACCGTTTCCTCTTCCTCTTCCTGGTCTCAGGGCTGTCTCCTGGCTGCTTCCTTAGAGTGGGACAGGGGTCTGACCTCTCTTGTTTCTTGTGACTCCCCTGGCCTCTTGAGCTGACCCCATGGACTCCTGACTGTGCAGGGCCTGGTCTCCACTCTCGCTCTATGGGTGGCCTGCCTGGCCTGGGGCCCTGGGCCTGCTGGCCTGACCACGCTGCCTCTCCACCTAGGGGCCATGCACCCACTGCGCAGCGGCTTGCTCAACTCCACCTCGGACTCCGACCTCGTGCGCTACCGCACCATTAGCAAGATTCCCCAAATCACCCTCAACTTTGTGGACCTCAAGGGCGACCCCTTCTTGGCTTCGCCCACCAGTGACCGTGAGATCATAGCACCTAAGATAAAGGAGCGAACCCACAATGTCACTGAGAAGGTCACCCAGGTAGGCGCCCAGCGGCTGGGCTCTCCTCTCACCTTGGAGGAGCTTGGTGAGGGGGTGGGAGTGGGCTGTGGTCCAGAGCCGGGTGGAGGGGGCTAGCCAGTGAGGGCCTCTTGGAGGGAGGCAGACCTGAGGGTTGGGGTTGGCAATCTATTCCAGAGCTGGGATGGGGGGAGAGGGGACAGTCTGAGAAGTCCTGGAGAGGGGACTGGAGGGGTCTGGTAAAGGGCTGGGAATGGCAGATGCGGAGGTCGGGTGGATGGGGTGCGTGCCTTCAGGGCACTGGGTGAGGACAGGGCAGTTGAGGCTGGGGACATGACAGGGCCAGTAGCAAGGGGGGAAGGCGGCCTGAGGGACATGAAAGGTCTGGCTGCAGGGTGTGTGAAGGAAGTACTAGGGGCCAAGCCAACTGGGAGGCTTCAAATGAGAAGGGGTCACAGAGGTCAAGGACAGGAGGGTCCTAATTCTTCCAGGCCAAGGTGATATGCCAGGCAGAGGGTGGGCCTCAGTCCTGTGGGGATGGCCAGGATGGCCTCGAGGGGCCCAACTATGTCCCTAAAGCATGGGAGAAGCAAGTTTTCTTCTCATAGGGAGGTGGTGGGTACAAAGATATGGAAGGGTCAGGTCCCTGAATCCTGGGCCAGAGAAGACCCCTCAGCCTTGGGGGCATTAGCCAGCCTGGTCTTCTGTCCCCTCCTGGGTTTGGGGTCCTCCTGGCAGCAAGAGGACCTGCGACCCCTCCATGGCTTCATCCACCCGACACCTTATCCTAGCCTTTGGGGGCTGGGGGTGGGTGGGTCAGGAGTGCAGATCTCTGCAGTGAGTGAGAAGCCTGGGATAATGTGGAGGACTCCTGTCCCAAGCTGTCCCCTCCTGCCCCTTCCACAGCAGCTGCCTGGGTTGGCTCATGTAAGGGAGCTGCCCTGCTACCTCGGCGGGCTCCTGGCCCTGCTCCCACCGCCTGGCTCTCTGGGTCCCTGCCAGGTCTCCAGCCCACTGGCCTTGACTCCAGAGCATTCCCCCTCACCCCAGGCCCTTATCTGGCCGCCTACCCCTCTCTTCCTCCTCCCTTGCTTCTCTCTTGGTTCCCACCTGAGCCCCTGGCATCTGCCCTGCTCCTGTGCCCGCTGCATGTGCCCGTGAGTTGCGGTGGGTCTGTGCATGTGCGCCTGTATGTGTCGGCCGGCGTGTGTGTTCCTGCCGGTCACTAGCAGTCTCTCCATCTCTGGGTGTCTCTGTCTGACTCTGGCTGGCTCAGCACTGGACCGGCTGGGCGGGGGTGTCAGGGAGACCATTAATCTGCGGTGACAGGCCCGGCTGCTGGCGGAGGGGGAGGGGCTCAGGCTGCGGGAGCGCCACTGCAGGAGCCCGGGCGGGCTGCGGGGGAGGGGGCCGCTGGCTGGGCACCGGCGGGGCGGGGGAGCCTAGTGTGGCGGGGTGGGGGTGGGGACCTGGTAGAAGGAGGGGCCGGCTGGAGGAGCTGAGGTTCCGAGTGCGGCCGCTGCTGGGCTGGCGGGCGGGCAGAGCACGGCACCCTGGCAGCAGGGCCCACGCCACGGGGCCATGGGCAGCTCGAGCCAGGCAGGCTGCTGCCCACGCTTACTGCCAGGGTGACCCCAGCCCCGGGGCCCAGCCACAACCACCCTGGCTTCATGCCAGGGGCTGCTCTGGTTGCCAGTCGGCCAGCCTCGGGGGTGCAGCCTGGGCTGGGACTGCTGCTGGGGTGCAGGTGAGGCAGTGGCCAGGCCCTCAGGCCCCAGGGCAGGCAGGCTGCAGGGAGCCAAGTCCTCCATGGCGGCCCCAGCCGGGAAGGCGAGCAGGACAGGGGCTCTGCGGCCCAGGGCCCAGAAAGGCCGGGTGAGGCGGGCCGTGCGCATCTCCAGCCTCGTGGCCCAGGAGGTAGGTGACACCCGGTCCTTCCTCTTCTTTCTGGGGCCGGCACGCTGAGGCAGGTGGCTGGCCCAAGGGCTCTGACTCCAGGCTGGGGAGAGGGCTGCTGGGAAGTAGGAAGCTTTGGGAGCCGTGGGGCCTGGCCCTGCTCACCCGCGCCTGGCTCCTGTTCTCATTCCCTCCCAGGCTGGGCTTACAGAGTTTCCCTTGCTGGGACTTCCCCGCTCCTGTGGCTGCCATGGCCCACAGTCCTGGAGCTCAAAATGCAAAGTGGGGAGATGACAGGAATGAGATGGGTGCCCAGAGAGATGGTGGGGAGGCGGAGTGGGACAAAGGAGCCCATGGGCAGGACCAGGAGAAGCCGGCAGGCGACAGCTGGGCCTGGCATGGAGGCGCTGGGGCTCCTTTGCTCTGTGTGCTGGGGTTGGACCCTGTGGGCAAAGGAGGCTTGTGCTGTTTTGGGGGGTCGAGGAGGCTGGAATGTGCGGAAGCCACTGTGTGGGTGGTGAGGGCGCGCTGGGCTGAGGCACCTGGCTCATCTCTTCATGCGCAGCCGAGGTGTGGTGGCTGGGCCATGCACTACTCTGTGACCTCCTGGGAGCCATCCAGCGGCTCTTCTGTCAGCCTGGGGCAGGCTTGGGCCGACAGTGGAGGAGGAGTGGGAGGTGGCTCAGGGCTGAGTCTGGGAATCCCATCCCTGCCCCCACCACCCCACATCTGCGCATTCTGCCTTGACTCATACACTCTTTCCAGCTGGGGGACAGGTACGGGTAGGTCTTCCCACCCACAGCTGAGGAGCCAGGGTTTGGCTTAAGCAAGCCAGCTTCAGTATTCTATAGGACAACAGGCTGGGGGGACAGACCTGGCCCAAGGCCATAGGTGAGCTGGTGGCTGCAGAGCTGGGACTGGCCCCTGTCAGGTGTGCCCCATGCACGTGTGAGTTTGTACCCTGGGGCAGTGTTGCTCATGCTGTGTGCAGACTCAGGGGTAGGGTCACTGCTGTTAGGGGTGGTCCTGACACCTCCGCCCAGAGGCTTGACCTCTCAGGCACAGAGAAGAGCCCTATCCAGGGGCAGCTACCTTCTTCTGCCCCCTTATCAGCAGGGGCCTGGCCAGTGTTTTCTTTTTTTTTTTTCAGTCCCCACTTGATCACTGAAGGGCCACCCACCCATGGGCATTTGCTCTCTGCCTTAAGGAGCTGGGCACTTAGACAGCAGACAGAGCAGAAATGGAGCCTGTGAGCCTGTCCATGTGTTCCCTCCCTGCTCTAGGCCTCAGCTGCTCCCGCAGCCCATCTGGTACCGCTGGAGGCCCTGTGTCCACCCCAGGGTGGTCAAATCTTTGACTATGACCCGTCTTGACTTCTAGTTATTTCCTCTAAGGAGATGTTCTCCCAGCAGCGCCATCTGTGAAGGTGTCTTGGGCAAGCCCAGCTTGAGTATGAAGGGGAGTCTTTGGGACTCATCAACTATGGCCTCCCCAACCCGAAAGCCTGAGGGTGTGGGGGCCTGGGAGTCGGTGCTTCTGGGAGCAGGGCCAGCACCTCTGGAATTCATGGGGGCTGGGCAAGGCCTTGGGTTCAGCTGGCTGCCCAGGGATGGCAGGGAGAGCTTGGGGAGGGGGCTTTTGGGTTGAGCTGCATGCCTGAGAGAGGATTCTAGGGAGACCCAGAAGCTTCTGGGACAGTGTGGAGAAGCTGGCCGGAGCTCTTCTTAGTTTGCCTTGGGAGCAAGAGGGACGTGCCTGCTGTCACCGGGTCCGGATGGCCAGCCTGCCTCTGTCTGATGACTGTGGAGGAGGCAGAGTGTGAGTGTGAGCTGGTACAGGGGCTGTGTGTGTCACCGCTGAGCAGTCCCTGTGTGCACGTCCCTCTGTATAAGTTGGGTGCCATCTCCTCCCTGCTGGGCTATGTCTTCTTTGTCCCTTTGTAAGAGGGTGGGAGGATGAGGACTGTGGGCTGTCCCGGACCTGTGTGGAGAGGGGGCTGAGGGAGCGAGCTGTGCGAGTGGAGGGTGGGAGTGTCTTGGTCTTTCCCCATCCTGGTTGCCTGGTGTCCTCGGGCCTGTGGCATGAAGAGGGGCTGGTAGGAACTGCAGTGACTACCAGTCAATGGATTGGGGCTATGGCTCCTGGGGCCACTGCCCAGGTTGGGAGCTGTTGTCCTTGGAACCCTTTCCGGTCTGAGACTATGGCGTGTGTGGTTGGGTGTGTGGGCCAGCGTCTCAGGGCAGTCACAGTGGCAGGTCTGCATCTGCATTGCTGGCGGGGAGCAGCACTGGGTGTTCCTGCCGAGTGGCCTGAATCCACGTCTGCCGGGAAATGTTGGAACTGTTTGGAGCCAGTCCTGTGCTGTGTGGCATTTTGGGAACCATGATGCCCAAACCTGGGGGTGGCCATTTGCTGTGGTCGCTTGGCTGAGGGGTGGGCATTCTGATGGAAGCTTTTTTTGGCCTCCTCCTCATTCTGCTTGGCCCCGGCAGAGATGTCATCGCTCCTGCCCCCGAGGTCCCATGGCCTGCCTCACCCACACCTCCGCCTTCCCCGGGTGCAGGTCCTGTCCCTGGGCGCCGACGTGCTGCCTGAGTACAAGCTGCAGGCACCGCGCATCCACCGCTGGACCATCCTGCATTACAGCCCCTTCAAGGCCGTGTGGGACTGGCTCATCCTGCTGCTGGTCATCTACACGGCTGTCTTCACACCCTACTCGGCTGCCTTCCTGCTGAAGGAGACGGAAGAAGGCCCGTCTGCTACCGAGTGTGGCTACGCCTGCCAGCCGCTGGCTGTGGTGGACCTCATCGTGGACATCATGTTCATTGTGGACATCCTCATCAACTTCCGCACCACCTACGTCAATGCCAACGAGGAGGTGGTCAGCCACCCCGGCCGCATCGCCGTCCACTACTTCAAGGGCTGGTTCCTCATCGACATGGTGGCCGCCATCCCCTTCGACCTGCTCATCTTCGGCTCTGGCTCTGAGGAGGTGGGGTCAGCAAGGAGGCAGGTGGTGTAGGGAGAGGAGAGGCCAGGAATGTGGTGGGAGGTAGTGGGGTGGAGGGGGTGGCGAGGAGGACAGAGAAAGAGAGAGAGAGAAAGAGAGAAAGACAGTGGGAGAGAGACGTGGTGGCAAGGCAGCTGCAGAGGCAAGGTGGGTACCCCAGCAAACCTATGCTCCTTCTCTCCACACAAGCTCCTCGCAGGTTGCAGAGGGCCACACAGGACACCTTTTTTCTAATTCGTCCATCCCAAGGGGCCATTATTTTGTAGCGTCACCAAAGTGCCCTAGAAGCTGGTGGGAGTGGGCAGGCACCCTAGGGTGATCACTGCACCTGTCAGTGCCTCTGTTTCCTCATCCACACTATGGGGGCTGCCTCTGTCCCAAAGCTAGCACTAAGATTAATGAGACACCTGTGCTGGGCCCAGCGTGGGCTTCAACTCTTAGGAGGAGGGTCTAGGAAGTCTTGGGGGATCTGACCTCTGATGCCCGCTCTGAGGGCCGCAGCACCTCCCCTCCTCCCTTGCCCCCCTTGCCCCATCAAAGGAATGTGCCCCTTCCCTGTCCCCCAGCTGATCGGGCTGCTGAAGACTGCGCGGCTGCTGCGGCTGGTGCGCGTGGCGCGGAAGCTGGATCGCTACTCAGAGTATGGCGCGGCCGTGCTGTTCTTGCTCATGTGCACCTTTGCGCTCATCGCGCACTGGCTGGCCTGCATCTGGTACGCCATCGGCAACATGGAGCAGCCGCACATGGACTCACGCATCGGCTGGCTGCACAACCTGGGCGACCAGATAGGCAAACCCTACAACAGCAGCGGCCTGGGCGGCCCCTCCATCAAGGACAAGTATGTGACGGCGCTCTACTTCACCTTCAGCAGCCTCACCAGCGTGGGCTTCGGCAACGTCTCTCCCAACACCAACTCAGAGAAGATCTTCTCCATCTGCGTCATGCTCATTGGCTGTGAGTGTGCCCAGGGGCGGGCGGCGGGGAGAGCCCACGGTGGAGGAACCCAAGTTGGAGGAAACTGAGGCTGCTAGCCGGGCCAGAGTGAGGCCCCTGGAACTTAGACACTCCAGGGGCCACCATCGTGACATGGTTTGGGGGCTGGGTCACCAGGGCGGGGACTACTGAAGGGTGGGGTGTGCTGGAGCGCAGATGTACAAGGGCGTCTCGTGGGCATGTCGACGCTGAGACTGAGACACTGACCTGGTGCGGGGCCTGAGCAGGGTCCCTGTGGGTGGGTGGGGTCCCTGCAGAGGCTGACGGCCCCACGTGCCCACGCCCCCAGCCCTCATGTACGCTAGCATCTTCGGCAACGTGTCGGCCATCATCCAGCGGCTGTACTCGGGCACAGCCCGCTACCACACACAGATGCTGCGGGTGCGGGAGTTCATCCGCTTCCACCAGATCCCCAACCCCCTGCGCCAGCGCCTCGAGGAGTACTTCCAGCACGCCTGGTCCTACACCAACGGCATCGACATGAACGCGGTGAGGCCACCAGAGCGTGGCCAGTGGGTGGCAGGCTGGGAAGAGTGGGGTGGCAGAGGGGAGCCTCTTGGCACAGCAAACAAGTCTCAGGCGGTCACAGTCAGTAGTAAGGACCCTGGAGGCACGTTGCCCCTTTTTGCCCATGAGGAAATGGAAGCCCTTGGAACCCCTTCCCTGGAGAGCTCCCCTTTTGGGGTGGGAGGTATATGTCACATAGGCGATGGGGTTAAATCCTTGTGACAGCCCAGGGCGGGAATGGTCTCTATGCCTTACAAATAAGAACATGGAGGTCTAGAGCCCAAGGGTGCTCGGCCAGGCATGGTGAAGCTGGAGTGGGGTCCCAGGTCCTTCCCAAGACACTGGGCCCCCTGATGCTTCCGAGATCTCCCAGGCCTGGAGATTGAGATTTCTCTGACATGGAGGGGTGGGATGGTGGAGTGGAGTGTGGGTTGGGGGGTCCCAAGGGAGGGTGTGCTGAGCTGCCCCCCACCCTGCCCCCAGGTGCTGAAGGGCTTCCCTGAGTGCCTGCAGGCTGACATCTGCCTGCACCTGAACCGCTCACTGCTGCAGCACTGCAAACCCTTCCGAGGGGCCACCAAGGGCTGCCTTCGGGCCCTGGCTATGAAGTTCAAGACCACACATGCACCGCCAGGGGACACACTGGTGCATGCTGGGGACCTGCTCACCGCCCTGTACTTCATCTCCCGGGGCTCCATCGAGATCCTGCGGGGCGACGTCGTCGTGGCCATCCTGGGTATGGGGTGGGGGGCGGGCACTGGACTGGAAATGCCCTCTGCAGCCTCAAGAGGTGCGAGCCTTCTGAATATGCAGTCACTGGGGCTGCGGACCTGGGACTGCCTGCAGGGTCACTGGGCTCCTTTAATTCACCTAAAGTCAGGCCCTCCAAGCGGGGCCATGGAGAGGAGCCCCACGTGGGGTGAGGCTGCTGAACTCTGGGGTTCCCACATTCTCCTTCCCTTCAGGATCTGCCACAAACAGACACTTTTTGCTTCCTTAAAGTAGGATCAAATCTAGATCCTCTAGCCTGGGCAGTAGAGGAAGAAATGCTAGCCTGGAAGCTCGGCATTTGGTTTCACTAAGGGCCATGTGGTTCCCTGCAGCCTCATGCCTGGCCCCTTGACACATCCAAAGCAAAGGGAGTCCTGCCCCCTCCCCCCACTTCCTTTCTACCCTGCCTGTGCACAGTGGGTGGGTTGGTGTGTCTGGACACTGAGGACTTCCTCCCCCTTTGCCTGTCCTTCCCTTGGCCCTGTGTGCCTCAGGGCAGATATAGCAAACTCTTTCCACCATAGTTGATGGTAGGACATTTTAGATTTTGTTTCTCAGCTCTGTACAAACACAAATACACACCCCCACAAAACTAAAATCAAAGTTTCACTACATAACACTGGGCCTTACTGCATGTGGTTCATTCTAGCATTTCTGTTCTGTGCTGTGCCTAAGCTATACTACTGTATGTTCTTTCAGTAAAAAAAAAAAAAAAAAAAAAAAAAAATGCTGGTTTTGATTCACTACTGTGTTCTGATCTTTGGTTTGAAGAACATTGCTTATAAGGGTGCAGTGATTGGCTAAGAGGGTGTTTGGGACCTGGGGTTTGGGGTAGTCCTGCTGGCTGGGTCTCATTTGCTGGGAGACCCTGGGCTCCTGGCCCCTCTGGCACTGTCGTGCCTGCTGGGAGCTGAGGGAGGGTGGGCTGGCAGATTGCTTCCCCGGTTGTGTGGGTTGGGGGCCGGCTGGCAGGCGACCCAGCTGAGGGGACATGCTCTGCCCGGGGTGGGGATGCCGGGAGAAGGTGCCTGCTGCCTGGATGCCGCCCCCCGGGGCTGAGCTCCCTGTCCTCTCCATGGCCTCCAGGGAAGAATGACATCTTTGGGGAGCCTCTGAACCTGTATGCAAGGCCTGGCAAGTCGAACGGGGACGTGCGGGCCCTCACCTACTGTGACCTACACAAGATCCATCGGGACGACCTGCTGGAGGTGCTGGACATGTACCCTGAGTTCTCCGACCACTTCTGGTCCAGCCTGGAGATCACCTTCAACCTGCGAGATGTGAGTTGGCTGCCCTGAGCTGGACCCCATCCTCCTGCTTCCAGCTGTGTGGCTGCCCCTTTGCTGTGTGACATTGAATGTGATGCTTCTCTGTCTCAGTTTCCCTGTCTGTCAAATGGTATCATAGAGCAGCCTACAAAAGTCCCAAACTCAGTCTTTGCCTGGGGCAAAATCACACTGGGGGCAGGGAAGGGTTTTCCCAGAGCTGGGGCGCCCAGCCCTACTTTTTCTGTGTTAAGGAGGGAGCTTGGGGCCTGACCCTGGTGGGGCAGGAGAGCACCGAAAGGGCCCTGATACTGATTTTGGTTCCAGACCAACATGATCCCGGGCTCCCCCGGCAGTACGGAGTTAGAGGGTGGCTTCAGTCGGCAACGCAAGCGCAAGCTGTCCTTCCGCAGGCGCACGGACAAGGGTGAGGCGGGGGAGGGGAGGAAGGGGGAGGGCGGGGACAAGGTGAGGCTGGGAGCTGGAAGGCGGGGTGGGCCGTGTCTGCTTTACCCAGGCCTCAGACCTTCCCATCCCTTCCTCCAGTGTGCCCACTCCACACCCCAGCTGTCCAGATGCTGCCCATCTTTCAGGGCCCCTGCAGCTGTCACCTCCTCCAGGAAGCCCTCTTCCACCCTCCAGGGCAAGCCTAGGCTTTTTGGACTTCACGGGGCTGGGGTCTCTGTGAGCACTGAGGAGGAAAGAACATAGAACAAAGGAGGGCCAGGGAGCCAACGATGGGGCTGAGGCCCCGCAGTCCCGGAGATCCGCCAACCCCTGAAGCACCATTGCCAGTGCTTGGGCAGTCAGGGGGTCCTGGGAGTTCTTGGTCGGCTTGACAGTGGGTGCAGAAGAAGCGACTGGGGACAAACCAGGGCGTCCTGCCCGGTCCTCTCTCAGGCTCGCTCCTGTCCCCTCCTCTACCCTCGCCCCCTCCTCTCTGCTCTCCTCCCCTCTCTGAGGCCCATTCTCTGTTTCCCACAGACACGGAGCAGCCAGGGGAGGTGTCGGCCTTGGGGCCGGGCCGGGCGGGGGCAGGGCCGAGTAGCCGGGGCCGGCCGGGGGGGCCGTGGGGGGAGAGCCCGTCCAGTGGCCCCTCCAGCCCTGAGAGCAGTGAGGATGAGGGCCCAGGCCGCAGCTCCAGCCCCCTCCGCCTGGTGCCCTTCTCCAGCCCCAGGCCCCCCGGAGAGCCGCCGGGTGGGGAGCCCCTGATGGAGGACTGCGAGAAGAGCAGCGACACTTGCAACCCCCTGTCAGGTATCCCGGGCGACGGGCGAGGGAGGACCGGGCGTGGCAGCGGTGGTGCGTCTACCCCGCTCACCCAGCTCTGCTGTCTGGCTGCAGGCGCCTTCTCGGGAGTGTCCAACATTTTCAGCTTCTGGGGGGACAGTCGGGGCCGCCAGTACCAGGAGCTCCCTCGATGCCCCGCCCCCACCCCCAGCCTCCTCAACATCCCCCTCTCCAGCCCGGGTCGGCGGCCCCGGGGCGACGTGGAGAGCAGGCTGGATGCCCTCCAGCGTCAGCTCAACAGGTGAGGGAGTGCAG
Source organism: Pan troglodytes (assembly GCF_028858775.2). NCBI lineage: Eukaryota > Metazoa > Chordata > Mammalia > Primates > Hominidae > Pan > Pan troglodytes. The sequence continues at coordinate 165,962,331 of NC_072404.2, read as the reverse complement.
GTGGGGTGGGGGGGCACGCCCTGGGGTCTGGTCCAGGTCCTGGCGGTGTTGTCTGGTAGAGGGAGAGGGCCTGGCTGTGTGTGCAGCAGCTGGATCCCCTTCTTCCATTCCTAGCCCAGCTGGGGGCTGCCACACCTCTAGCGTGGAGGGCCTGGGTTGACAGGCTGCCCCTCCCCCCTCCCCTTCCCCTTCCCCACTCCCGGTGGAGGCTGTCACTGGTGTCCCCACTTCTCTGAGCATCCCCCACTTCCTGCCCCAGGCTGGAGACCCGGCTGAGTGCAGACATGGCCACTGTCCTGCAGCTGCTACAGAGGCAGATGACACTGGTCCCGCCCGCCTACAGTGCTGTGACCACCCCGGGGCCTGGCCCCACTTCCACATCCCCACTGTTGCCCGTCAGCCCCCTCCCCACCCTCACCTTGGACTCGCTTTCTCAGGTAAGCTCCAGCCCTGCTTCCTCGATGTACCCCTACCCGCTTGTTCCCCGATTCCAGCCCAAATCTGCTTTGCTGCCTTTCTGCTGGGCTCTGTGGCCCAGCCTCCCTGAACCTTGTTCCTGCCCTCCTCCCACCCCTGTCCTCCTGGAGGAAGGCTGCTTCAGGAGCTGCAGGCTCAGGGCAGGGCAGGAGAGTCCCCCGTCCAAAGCCCCTAGACAGCTGGGTGCAGGGAACCTGTAGGCTAAGTGGCCCGCAGCCTCACTCCCCTAGTGTCCACAGCCTCCACCGCCAGGCCCCGGAGCATCGCCTGAAGAGCCAGCTCCAACTGTGGTGCCTGTGTCACGGCCACGGGTGGTCTCCAAGAACTGACTGAACCCGAGATGTGGCGGTGGAGGCTGCATACCAGAGTGTCTAGGGACAGGGTCCCAGGTCCCTTCCGTGAGCGACACTCCCTGGTCTCACTGTCCTGCCCATCCTTGCCCTTGGCAGTGGCTGTCACAGGGTCATCTTGAGGGTGCTTGGCATTTCCCAGGGTGCAGAGGCCAAGCCTCCAGGGGAGGACTTCCTGGGCCTGCTTTGCCCCCTCTGCTAGAGATGGGCCTTAGTTGCCCCTTGTCCTCTCCTGGGTGGACCTGCATGTTCCTGGCCTCTGCAGGATGGCGGTGTCTGTGCCAACCTCCGCGTCCATGGTGGGGACTCCTCTGGCTGCCAGAGGCGGCCTGGGATCTGCTCCCTCCCCACTTCCCTTGGCATCCGCTCCCCCCTCCCATATGCTGCCTGCTCCTGTTTGCAGACACCAGGGCCCACGTCAGCAAATGTGCCAGTCTCCCTTCGCAGCCGCCCCCGCAGAGCTCTCACCAGCAGACGCTCAGTACCCACAAACCCCTCCCGCCTGCCCCGGCCCTCTCCCTGGCCTTCAGATGCCTGGCCGCCAGCCTGCCTCTGTTTCTAGGTCCCCGAGTTCTTTCTGGATTGCGGGAAGGAATCTTGTCTCTTTTTCTGTCCCAGCTTCTGTCCCAACACAGAGACTGCTTGTTCCAGGTTGGGTTGGGCTGGGCTCAGCGGCCACATTCCCTCGGGAAGAGACAGGGGCCTAGGGTTTTCCCTGCTCCCAGCTCTCTTGTTTGGCTCCTGCTCTCAGAGAATGCCTTTCTCTACTTCCCACCTTGGTGCCTCCCCTTGGTGGCCCCTGTCCTGCTCTCGCTGCCTTGGCTCTTGTCCCCTCCAGCTTCTCTGCCCACCTGACTCTCCTCTTGGCCCTCCTGTCCTCCCGTCCATCCTCTGTCCCCGGGTTCTCCTGCCCCTTTCCCTCCCCTTCCTCCTCCTCCATGGCCTCTTTGCCTGCCCATGCTCTGTGTGTATTGCAGGTTTCCCAGTTCATGGCGTGTGAGGAGCTGCCCCCAGGGGCCCCAGAGCTTCCCCAAGAAGGCCCCACGCGACGCCTCTCCCTACCGGGCCAGCTGGGGGCCCTCACCTCCCAGCCCCTGCACAGACACGGCTCGGACCCGGGCAGTTAGTGGGGCTGCCCAGTGTGGACACGTGGCTCACCCAGGGATCAAGGCGCTGCTGGGCCGCTCCCCTTGGAGGCCCTGCTCAGGAGGCCCTGACCGTGGAAGGGGAGAGGAACTCAAAAGCACAGCTCCTCCCCCAGCCCTTGGGACCATCTTCTCCTGCAGTCCCCTGGGCCCCAGTGAGAGGGGCAGGGGCAGGGCCGGCAGTAGGTGGGGCCTGTGGTCCCCCCACTGCCCTGAGGGCATTAGCTGGTCTAACTGCCCGGAGGCACCCGGCCCTGGGCCTTAGGCACCTCAAGGACTTTTCTGCTATTTACTGCTCTTATTGTTAAGGATAATAATTAAGGATCATATGAATAATTAATGAAGATGCTGATGACTATGAATAATAAATAATTATCCTGAGGAGACTCCAGTGGTGCTGGGAGGGTGTAACTGTTACTTGCTGTGTCCTGTGTTCATGTCTGGACATGCATAGGTGTGCCTGCACAGGAATCCGGGTCTGTCTGCATGCCCAGGCCCACAGGGCTGCCCCTGTATCCAGGTCTGGGTGTGTGCAGTGGGGGTGCTCCCTGGGGGCTGACACAGGTCATCTCCAGGGAGACAGAATCTTGTCTCTATAGGGCCCTGGATTCAAGATAACAAAAAACCCCCTGAACCACATGCATTTAGAGGCAGTCCTGATGGGACACTGACCTGGTGTCTAGCCCCTGAGGGCCATGTGCCTCTGCTGGGTGGGGCACCCTGGCTCCCACAGCTTGGCTTCACACTGACTGTGGAAGCAGCCCTGCACTTGTCTCCCTCACCCAGTTCCTGAGCCTGCGTTGACCCTAACCTGAAATTGGTCTGAGTCCTGGCTCCCCCTGCCACCCACAACTTAGCCTTATCTTATCCAATACAACTGGGCCCCGGACACACTGGTGACTCCAGCCCTGACCAGAGCTCACCTGGTGTCTGGCTGCAGATGGACCTCACTTGTATCACCTTGGTCCCCTGTGATCCTGGATCTCAAGAGGAGCTTCCTGAAGAGGGTGCAACCTTCAGGGTGACTCATTCCCATGACCGGGGAGCAAGGCAAGGCAGATGTCTTGGGGACAGTGAAGGGTGTATGTGCAAGTGCCTGCGTGTGCCTGTGTGTGTGTACATGTGTGTGCATGTGCTGCTGGGCTTGTAAGGATGTGCAGCCCCCAGAGGAATGTGGTGCAATGACCGAGGCTAGTGTGGAGAGCCAATGGGTGGCGGGCAGGCTGTGCCCAGCTGGGCGGGTTTGCAGGCAGGGAGCTGCCAAAGGCCTCCAGAGACAGAGCAGCTTCTCACTGAGTCTTTGAAACCTCTGACCCTTGGAGGTGGGTTTGTTGACTGTTTTATTTTATTTATTTTTTTTTGAGATGGAGTCCCGCTCTGTCACCCAGGCTGGAGTGCAGTGGCACAATCTCAACTCCTTGCAAGCTCCGCCTCCTGGGTTCAGGCCATTCTCCTGCCTCAGCCTCCTGAGTAGCTGGGACTACAGGCACCCACTGCCACGCTCAGCTAATTTTTTGTATTTTTAGTAGAGACCGGGTTTCACTGTGTTAGCCAGGATGGTCTTGATCTCCTGACCTCATGATCCGCCCGCCTCAGCCTCCCAAAATACTGGGATTACAGGCGTGAGCCACCGCACCTGGCTGTTGACTGTTTTAAAGACAACTGTGCCGTTCTCACTGCCCATGCCTGGGTGGGGCGGCTGTTGGTCTCTGAGCAGCCTGGAAGGTTCCCTGTGCCCAGAGCAGGGAGGAGAGAAGGAAGGGATCTCCCCCTTTCCAGGGCCTGGGAGAGACAGGGAGAAGGAAGAGATCCACAGGTCAGAGGGGGAGAGGGGTGACAGAGAGGGATGCCAGGCAGAAAAGACAGGTTTGTGCATCAGGATCTGTCCCACACATGTACACACATGCACATCAGGATCTGTCCCACACATGTACACACATGCACATGTGAGTGTGAGCTTGCTTCTGCTCATGGTTTAAAAGTTTAACACAGGCCTTCCTGGTTGGTTGATGTGACTGTCACTGCAGGTGGGGGCCTAGCTGGGGTGGCCTAGATTTGGTGTCAGTGGGGCGTGGCTCTGCTTATGGACTCTGGAGCCCAGGGCAGGAGACAGACCCAGGCAGTGGCTTATGGGGAGCAGTGAAGGTACATACGAAACTCAATGCTCTTCGCATGCTGGGCTGTGAGCTGAGCCAACTCCCCGCTCCCTGGTGCTGTTTCATCCTTGTCATGGTCTGCCCTTGTCCTTAGAGTGCCTTCATCTTGGGAGTCTGCCTGATGCCCACCACTCCGTGTCCAGCAGCCGGGCTGGGTGTTGGCGGACACAGAGAGGAGAGGAAGAAAGGGCCTTTGCCCCACTCCTGGCTTTGTAGCAGAGGTGCCACCGGTTATTTCTTTGCGGCACCATGCCAGCACCACGGTTAGCTATCTTCCCCTAGGTGAGGGCCCTGCCTGGGCGGTGGAGGTCTGGTGTGGATTTTGGTGCTCCTGAGGAGTGGATGCATGTGTGTGAGTGAGTGTGCATGTGTCTGTGCTCAGGATGGGGTCTGGCCCAGCAGAAGGCAACCTGTCCATGCTGGTCCTTGATAGAAATACACGGGTGTCCCGGAGTCAGTTCAGTCTGGATGGGTCAGGCTGCCCAGATGCCCCTTGCCAAGTCCCTTCCAGGACTCCCCTGCCAAGGCTGGAGAGTGGGTGAGGGGCAGTCACAGTGGCTGCGTTTGCCAGGTGGTCCCTCGGTCTGGTATGCAGCTGGGTGCTCTGCCCTTGTGTCCTGAATCCCTACCCCAGCGGAGGGCATGTTAGCATCCACATGAGGACAGTCAGTTTCTGGCTGGTCCAGTGACTGGCTGGAGGTCACATCCCTAGTTGGTGGCAGGTGCGTCAGACTTCAGGTTCTCCCCACCCATCCTCCCGCCTGCACTGCCCAGCCACAGGCAGGCCTGCTCCTTGGCTCCTCCCCTCATCTGGGCTCCCAGAGCGACAGGAAGTTTGGTGGTGAGGACAAGGGCAAGCCGTGGTGGTGCAGTCCCTCCCCTCCCGCAGGGCTGGGCACCTGGCTGTTAAGGGCCTGTCATCCAGAGCTGAGGGTTTTCCCCAACCAAGAGAGCCAGAGGGTGGGACGGGAGCTGGAGGGAGCTGTGGCAAGAGAGGAAGGGATCCATGTGGTTGTCAACACCTGGCAGAAGCCTGGCGCAGGGCCCCAAGCTGGAGTCTGGTCAGGAGCTGGGAGCAGGAACAGAAGCGGGAGGGCAGCGTGGCCTGTCTCGCCTCCACCTCCATCCCCAGGCGTGGAGGGATGCCCAGCCTGCCTATCCAGGTGCAAGCTGGTCTCCAGCACCTGTCCTTACCTAAGATCTCATCCCCGCTCAGCCGGGTGGTGGCAGCTCTCACATTTCACTGACAAATAACAGCAATGGATAGTTCCTGAGCACGCCCTTTGCGGCAAGCATTATTCCAGCCACCTGAAACCAAAGCCCCAGAGGCTGAGTGACTTGCCCGAGCATACCCCACTCCTGAGAGTGGAGCTGGAAGGTGAGCCCAGGTGGTCTGAGTCACATGCCTGCTGGTCCTGAAGGGACAGGTGGACTTCTCCCCCTTGCCTGCAGGGCAAAGCCCTCTGTGCCAGTTTTGCACAGAGGTTCTCATCTTTCTTTCCAGACTCACCTGCCCTCTCCCCTCCCTGCCATGTGGGTCATGCTGCAGCCACGCGAGCTTCCGTCCTGTTCACCATGTTCTTGCATCTGCCCTGTCTTGCTCTCTTCTTGTGACGCAGACTCCCTCATCCTTGGTGTGGAAAGACCCTTCTGTCTTCCCAGCCCTAGCATGGACGTCGCCGCTCCTGAGGCCTTCTGCAGGTTTCTCAGCTGGTTGTGGCACTCGCTGGCACCTGTGTTAGGGGCTCCCCACACCCTGCCTGCTTGCTCGTCTGTCCTCCATAAAGGGGAAGGGCTGAATGCTGGTCATCTTTTCGCCTATTCCCACCCAGCATCTAGCACAGTGCCCAGGACCTGATGTGGCCACTAGGCAGCCCACAAGACCCCATGTTTGAGGATTTTGCACAGAAAAGGGAGATGTCTTCCTGACAGAGTTGGCTGGGCTAAAATTTGCTTCTGTCCCTGGAGGTCGCTTTCTTCCCAAAGGCTTGGCCTCTGGATTGTGGCTGCCTCCCCGCCTGCCTCCCCGCCTGCCTCCCCAGGGAGCACAAGCCCCACGCCTTCACTGGCAATGTGGCTACAAATGCTTATCTTTTTTTTTCTTTTTACTTTAGCACAACCAAGGTAAATATTAAATATTTGAAAGAGAATAATGGGAGCAGTGGGGAGGATAAACCAGAGACTTGGACCGAGAGCCTCAAGACCATTCATTTTGTAGATTGAATGTTGGGGCCTGTCCGTGGCTGCCCCAGTCTGTGGGCTTGTGGGCCCCACCCTGTTCCCATGCTCTGGGATGCCTCTGAGGTGGAACTGGGGATACTTTTTTGCAGGGGGGTTTGCTCCCAGTTTCCAGTTTCCAGGTGGCCTCTGAGTGGAGGGCTCCAGCTCACCGTCCTCTGGGTGGTTGTTCATTTGTCCTTCGATGGTCAAGGCTGAGGGAGGTTACACCGAGGGCTTTGCAGTTCCAGATTCAGGTCTGTGGGATCTACCTTTTCCCCTGGTGGTGGACAGTCTTCTGGAAACTGAAACCTGATTGAACTTGCTTTTCAGTGAGAGCTTACAGTGCTGTAGGAAGAGGTATTTCTTTGTAGGAGTCCTGGCAGCTTGACAACACAAGGACCATAAGAGGACACATGTGGTGTGTTAGTGTCTCTCAAGTGCTCAATGATGTTGAAATAAATGGAAAACGCAGGGCCTTCCAAAGTGACTGTTTTGAGGCATTTTTAGATAATTGTATATCATTAAAGAGTGGTTAGTGTGAAAATTGATTTAGTAAAAGATTAAATAGTAACTATTTTCTTAAAGCTGCATATATGCCTGGTATTAAGCGATAAAAACTCAATTTAAGGCTGGATGCGGTGGCTCACGCCTCTAATCCCAGCACTTTTGGGGGCCCGAGGCAGGTGGATTGCTTGAGATTAGGAGTTGGAGACCAACCTGGGCAATATGGCAAAACCCTGTCTCTACAAAAAAATACAAAAATTAGCCAGCATGATAGCACGCACCTGTAGTCCCAGCTACTTGGGAGGCTAAAGTGGGAGGACAGCTTGAGCCTGGGAGGCGGAGGTTTCAGTGAGCCGAGATCGCACCACTGCACTCTAGACTGGGCAACAGAGCCAGACCCTGTCTCAAAAAAACCCAACCCTCCCACCCCCAAAACTCAATTTATCTTGATCTTTTTATTACAGTAGCATTTTAAAGAGGGTGCTTCTTAATCACTTTGAATTACTAAACATCCAAGTACAATTCTAGTTTTTTGTTGTTGTTGTTGTTAACTTTCGTCTTCCAAAAAAAGAAAAAGAGAATGCATTCTGAGGCACTTGTTTAAATAATCAGCTTCATTATTTTATATTAATAATCACACCTTATAAGTGAGTTGGAAGTCTGCAAGAGACATTGCTAAGAAACCAGAGCAGAAGAATTTAGCATGATCCTCTTACCATTATTTTAAAATTAGCAATAGCATAAGGTCTGGCTGCAAAAGACTTAGATGCTAACTGGCAAGAAAATCACTCATTAGGGAAACAGTCTGGAGAGGGCTCTCATAGCAACACAACCATATGTGACAGCTCTGCTTCCCCTTTCTGCTCTACCAGGTGATGGCAGCCAGATAATCAGATGGAACTTGCTGATGAGGGACACTAGGAAGGTCAAATCAGGGTGGTCTCCTGGTCTTAAGCAGCCCAGGTGGAATGGAAGTCTTAGCAGAGAGGCTGTATTTAATGTCAAGTTGCCCTGGGTGCCCTGGGATGATGGCTCTTCCGCTGGGAAGTTTGGCTTTCTGTGGGGCTCTAAGTGACCTTAGGGAAGTGTTATTCTCAGGCTGGAGAAAGGAGCATGGAGGAATGAGGATTAGGCGACATGGGAATGAGTGAAGGGACTCAGCTGTCCTCCATCCTCTGGCCCTGGGGGAGCTTTTTCTTTCAGATACTGAGAAATGGGTTGAGCCCATGTGCCTAGTGCCACCCCATGTCTCTGGGGATGCCTGAGGGGCAGGGGCGAGGCTTATGTTCTGAGTCAAGGCACCTGAGACGTTGGAGTCAGCAGGCACTGGCTCCTAAGCATGCAGCTGGTTCCTGTGCCTGGGAGGATTGCTTTAGCTCGGGGTTCAAGACTAGCCTGGGCAACAGGCTCTTAAAAAAATAATTTAAAAAAATCAGCTGGGCATTGTGGCATGTGCCTGTAGTCCCAGCTACTTGGGAGGCTGAGGCAGGAGGATTCCTTGAGCCCAGGAAGTTGAGGCTGCAGTGAGTCATGATCGCCCCACTGCACTCCAGCCTGGGCAACAGAGCAAAATACCCTGTCTCCAAAAAGAAAAAAATGTGAGGGGCCTTTGTGAGCACTGGGGAAGTTACCTCACGATACAGGCCAGAAAACAACTTAAAAGATGATCCCAGACCTTCAAGCCCTAAGTTCTTGGCCACCCTGTCAGTGCCACCTCACTGGTGACCTTTTTCCTTGTCCTCCCACAGCCACTGGGATGCTATCCAGATGCATCTGATGAACCCCAGGGAGGAATTAAAACATGGCCCTGGAAGGGAGGAGAGGCTGCAGTATGGCTTCTGTCTTGGTCAGCAAGCAGTTTTCCCATAATAATAATTAGCCATCATAATGAGGCAGCACGTTGCAGAGATGCGGAGCTGGCAAGGATGAGGAAGCTGCAAAGGAACTGTGCTGAATGGGAGGCACAGAACCTCCTGGGAGAGCAGAGCCTGGTGCAGGTCTGAGGGTTGGGCTGGGCTTGGCTCAGTGGCTCCTGTCATGCCTCAAAGGCAGTCCTGAGGCGCACAGGAAGTGGTGCGTGATCGTAGGCTGAGCTGTTCAGCTCAGGGCTTGCAAAGCCCAGGTCTTAGGAATATCCCTTCCTGAGCCAATTAGCTTCCTACTTGCCGAGGCAGCTGCTGCAGCTTTAGCCCAGGCTATTCTCTTGCAACCTCAGGCATCAGGTGAAGGATCAGTGTTTGGAGGGGACGGCAAGTGCCATTGCTTATTAGAGACTCAAGTCACACCAGACATGACTGAGGAGGTGTTGGGGCACAGCGTTGCTTGCTAAGGACAAACTCCTTGAAGTTTCCTGCTAACTTTTCACCAACTGGTAAACGTTGAATGTTCTGGGTAACTGCCAAATTTGTGGTTCAGAAATGGAAAAAGTGCAGAAAAGCTGAAAGTGACTTTAGCAAAGAGGCAGCTCCTTTGGCTGAAGTGCTTGGCAGGGTGGACGTAACTGACGCAGCAGGACAGACACGCCTCTCTCCTCAGCATCCCCTGTGGGTGGCGTCTCCTTGGTCCTGGGTCTTGGGTTAGCCCCGCAGCTGGATCTGGTGCTGGTGAGGCTCCTGTCCAGGTGGCCTCACTCCAGCAGAGCAGACTGGGCCTTGTGGGTGCTTACCATGCCCGGGATCCCCCGTGGAGACTTTATACCCCAACCCAGGGCAGGAGAGCTTTCACTTAAAATGTTTTCCTTGAGCCCCACCTAGAATCACAGAAAGTCGCCAAAAGTCATGAGAGAGCACAGTCCACCCCGTCGTTTTTCAGTGGGGGAGAATGAGGCTTAAAGTTGCTCAAGGCAGGAGTTTCCAGAGCAGCACGGCCCCTCACTTCCCGTCCTGCTGCAGGCTGGATGGGATGCAACCGCACCCTTCAGTAGCTCATAATTTAGCTGGGACCATATAAGAGAAATAAAAGAAAATGACCATGGCCCCACTTTTATGAAGTGCCTAACAGAGCTTCTTTTATTCCTATTCAAGTCCTCCTCATTCTCCAGGACCTGGCTCCTGGCAGCCCTCTCCATAAAGCCTCTCCATGAACCCTTGTCAGTCTACAGCTATCCTCTGTGGCATTGCATGACACACGAAGCCACACCGTCCTGTAACTTTTTTTTTTTTTTTTTTTTTTTTGAGATGGAGTTGAGTTTTGCTCTTTTCGCCCAGGCTGGAGTGCAATGGCACGATCTCACTGCAACCTCTGCCTCCCGGGTTCAAGCGATTCTCCTGCCTCAGCTTCCTGAGTAGCTGGGATTACAGGCATGCGGTACTATGCCCAGATAATTTTGTATTTTTATAGAGAGGTGGGGTTTCACCATATTGGCCAGGCTAGTCACGAATTCCTGACCTCGGGTGATCCACCCGCGTTGGCCTCCCAAAGTGCTGGGACTACAGGCGTGAGCCACTGTGCCCGGTCCTGTAACAGTTTTTTTAAATTAATTATTATTTTTTTAAGAGACAAGGTCTCCCTCTGTTACCCAGGCTGGAGTGCAGTGGTGTGACTATGGCTCACTGCAGCCTCAACCTCCTGAGCTCAAGTGATCCTCCCGCCCCAGCTTCCCGAGCAGCTGAGACCACAGGCGTGTGCCACCACACCTGGATAATGTTTTCTCACTGAAAGTGGAAACAGCCATTTCTGTCTTCTATATTAGCAGAAAAAATATTTTTAAAAACCCGAAGGACTGAACTTTCAGTTCTTACTGCAAAGCCCGCAGGGGCAGGGTTATCTGGACCGGAGGGATGTCCACTCTTTGCTCACAGCCTGACTTTGATACTGTGTTCTCTGTGGCCTAAGGAACTTACAATGGGGCTTCAGTAGTCTCATATCCTAAACACGTTATCGAGTTGTCTTCATTTTCAGAAATCATTAAGGGACACATTTGACCCACATAGAGACTGGCAGGGTCCCAGTTGCCTGCTAAGTTCTCAGACAGGGCCAGGCTGATGAAAATTCAACTTAAGTCATTAATTGCTGCATAATAGCAATGGTGCCGTTGTGAATGGAGGTGGGGTCCTTAGAAACTGGCTCTGGAGGATGGGGCAGGGACTTGGCTCTTGGAGATGCGGCCATGAGAGCTCCTGGGAATGACATGGAGGGAATAACAGGTGTCTTGACACTAGCACCTGGAGGTGTGTGAGGGGCCAGGATGGACTGCGGATAGACCAGTCAGCGTACCCAGCGCAGTCAGCACAACCAGATGGCCATGTGCTCCGGGGCCAGAGGGAGACGGAGGGACACTGTGGCCCAGATGTAAATGATGGATTTGCTCTTTTTGTATTTTATTTTATTTTTTGAGATGGAGTCTCACACTGTTGCCCAGGCTGGAGTGCAGTGGGGCGATGTCAGCTGAAGCGATTCTCTGCCTCAGCCCTCCCGAGTAGCTGGGATTACAGGCGTGAACCACCATGCCTGGCTAATTTTTGTATTTTTAGTAGAAATGGCATTTCATCATGTTGGCCAGGCTGCTCTTGAACTCCTGACCTCAAGCAATCCTCCTGGCTCTGACTCCCAAAGTGCTGGGATTACAGGTGTGAGCCACCATGCCCGGCCGCATCTTTTTGTATTTTAAAGTGAAATTTAAAAGCACATGTTAAGGGTTAAAATTATGAAACAGACCTGATATAAAACATGTTATTTTGGGGATAAATTTTCCTGGTTGCTGTTGTGGAGAAGGTGGAATAGTTCACCTTTGGTGAAATAAACTAGAAATGTGGTGTTAGTCTTGTCTACCTAACACGACTATAAATTCTTTGCAGCCAGGGCCGAGATTGCGGTGGAGATGAAGTGAGGGTCTGTTTGAGGAAGTCTCTCTCCAGAGATGTGCACGAAGGACCAGCAGCAGAGTGGCACTGCCTGAAGGTGTCTTTGTGAACATCCCTGCCCCTGAGGATTGGAAATAGAAACCTGGGGTTTTAATTCTGTCCATTTTTGTCATTGTCACAGAGCTCAGTGAAAGCTGACTGGCTACTTGAAAATATCAGGGTTGGAAAGTGGGCTTTTGAGAAAACTTATCAAGCGATAGATCACTGGAGGCTGGGAGGGGCACAAGATCAGGTGCTGGGGAGCTGAGACCAGCAGACTGGAAGGCTCTTGAGAGTGCAGGGCTCCATCTATTTACCATGCCGAGCAGGAGATGGAGTCCTGGAGGCAGGAGGTGGCTTGCCCAAGGCCATAGAAATAGAGTCAGGGCCAGGTTTAGGACACAGCTCTGGCCCCTCAATTCCACAAATGCAGAACTGTGATGCTCCCAACCCTTGGAACATAGCTTTGTAAAACCCAGATTTTTCTTTTTTTTTTTTTTCTTTTTTTTTTTGAGATAGGGTCTCCCTCTGACAGCCAGGCTGGAGTGCAGTGGCATGATCACAGCTCATTGCAGCCTCAACCTCCCTTGGCTCAAGCGATCCTCCCAACTCAGCCGCCTGAGTTGCTGGGACTACAGGTGAGCACCACCATACCTGGCTATTTTTTTTTTTTTTTTTGGTATTTTGTAGGGTTTCACCATGTTGCCCAGGCTGGTCTTGAACTCCTGGGCTCAAGAAATCCACCTGTCTCAGCCTCCCAAAGTGCTGGGATTACAGGTGTGAGCCACCATGCCTGGCCTGGCCTGTTCTTGGGTGTGAAGGTATCTGATGTGCTGAGTGGCCTGTGCGTGGGGTTCTTTCTCCAGGGTTGGAGAGGGATGGTGCAGAGCCCTTTAGCTGCTCCCATTCATTTCCACAGAAGGTGTTATGTCTTTGAGAAGAGGGAAACAGTGGAATCTGTTTCAATCAATATTTATTTGGATAATCACCATCTGGCTGGAGCTCCCAGGCCCTCGCCCTACCCATCTCTCCACTTCTCTGGCTGCCTGCCAGTGGATCCCAGTTACAGGCCTGGACCTCAAGGGAGGGCGAGGACAGTCTCAGGTCAGAAGGAACAAAACTAGGCTGTCTTGTCCTGCTCTTATGTCCAGGCGGGCATGTCTTTCCTCCAGTCCACGGTTTTCAACCAGAGGTGATATTGCCCCCCAGGCATGCGTGGCAATGTCTGTGCACTTTCGGTTGTCCCACTTCAGGGTGGTGGTAGATGGGTTGTTACTGGCATCTAGTGGGTAGAGGCCAGTAACATCCTGCAGGCACAGGACAGCCCCCACAACAGAGAATCAGCCAGCCCCAGATGGCTATAGTGCTGAGGCTCAGAAACCCCGCTCCAGGCCTGTTCTTTATGATTTTTTGGGAAGAGGGGTTTCCCAGCTGCCTTCTTCCCCTACACAACATGACAGCAAGCCACTGCGGGGCCTGGTTTCACCTCCTACCTCAATGTTTTCTCACTGAAAGTGGAAACAGCCATTTCTGTCTTCTATATTAACAGTAAAAATATTTTTAAAAACTGACTGTAGTTTAAACTGAATGTCCTGGGAGAAAGGCAGGTTATTCCTGTGAGGAAGAGATGGCTCCTTTTGTTCAGGAGTACCCTGCAGTCTGTTTGGTTATTAACGATGAGGTCCTTAGAGAGGGGCCTGGGTAAGTGAGAGCTGGTCAGAGATGGTACACCAGGAATCGTTTCGGAGTCTTTTTTTTTTTTTTGAGACAGAGTCTCACTCTGTTGCCCAGGCTGGAGTGCAGTGGCACGATCTTGGCTCACTGCAACCTCTGCCTCTTGGGTTCAAGTGATTGTTGTGCCTCAGCCTCCCCAGTAGCTGGGATTACAGGTGTGCAGCACCATGCCCAGTTAATTTTTGTATTTTTAGTAGAGACGGAGTTTCACCATGTTGGCCAGTCTGGTCTTGAACTCTTGGCCTTAAGTGATCCGCCTGCCTTGGCCTCCCAAAGTGCTGGGGTTACAGGCATGGGCCACCCCACCTGGCACACTTTTGAGTCTTTAAGGGCATCCTGGGAGAGATGAGGCCCAGCGGTGAGAAGGAGAAGAGACTTCCATGGCCTATGAAGACGTGCGGAATTATTTTTTGGTGGGAAATGGCCAATGAATATTTAGGAAAATTGATGTTCGACATTTAGTGTTAGGTTACTTCGCCCCAGTGGTTCTGTTACCCTCCTAGTCCTCAGTAAACGCTTGTCACACACATTGCTGTTTGTTAGTGGTGCTTGGGGCAGTAGAGGAGGGGACATTTCCTGGAGGACAGAGCTACACGCTGAGCGGAGGCAGGGTAGAGGGAGGTGGGCAGCAGCCGGCCACACCCCCGCATGGCTGCAGTCTGCTCCCAGCATGGGTGATGCTAGGACATTCCCTTGGCCCCCAGATATACTACTGAAGGTGACTTTAAACATTTTTTATTTAATTATTTATTTATTTCTGAGATGGAGTCTCGCTCTGTCACCCAAGCTGGAGTGCAGTGGTGTGATCTCGACTCATTGCAACCTCTGCCTCCCTGGTTCAAGCAATTCTCCTGCCTCAGCCTCCCGAGTAGCTGGGATTACAAGTGTGTGCCACCACGCCCAGCTAATTTTTGTGTTTTTAGTAGGGGCGGGGTTTCACCATGTTGGCCAGGCTGGTCCCGAACGTCTGACCTCAAGTGATCCACTTGCCTTGGCCTCCCAAAGTGCTGGGATTACAGATGTGAGCCCCTGTGCCCAGCCCCATTTCAAAAATTTTTAAATTTTCATTTTTTAAACTTTTATTTTAGGTTCAAGGGTACATGTGCAGGTTTGTTATGTGGGTAAATTGCATGTCGTGGGGGTTTGCTGTACAGGTTGTTTTATTACCCAGGTAATAAGTGTAATACCTGAGGTAGTTTTTTGGGCTGCACCCTCCTCCCATGGAAGATGACTTTTTTTTTCTTTTGAAACAGAGTTTTGCTCTGTCACCCAGCTGGAGTGCAATGGCATGACCTTGGCTCACTGCAACCTCTGCCTCCCGGGTTCAAGCGATTCTCCTGCCTCACCCTGCTGAGTAGCTGGGATTACAGGCACCCGCCATCATGCCTGGGCAACTTTTGTATTTTTAGTAGAGATGGGGTTTCACCATTTTGGCTAGGCTGGTCTCGAACTGCTGACCTCAGGCGATCCACCCGCCTCAGCCTCTGAAGGTGCTGGGATTACAAACGTGAGCCACGGTGCCCGGCCAGAAGGTGACTTTTTAAGGGGCTTGCTGGGAGGAGTGCAGCAGACAGGCCAATCTCCATTTTGTATGTGTGGGCCTTCCCCATGGTAGACACAGGGGTTACATATATCATCACAACCCTTTGTGACCACAGCTGCTCGTTGCCTGCCCCAATATCCATTATTCTTTTCCTCTTCAGTAATGGAACCTCCAATGTTGAGCTCATCCCATGGCTTCCTAGAATAACGACCATTCACCAGCCCCCTTTGCAGCTTGGTGTTGCCCTGTGATTAAGCTTGGGCCAGTAGGATGGGAGTGAAAGTGCCATGTGTAACTTTTGGGAAGCGCTTTTTAAGGGAGGAGAGTTTCTCCTTCACCTCTCCTTCTCCCTGCTGACTGAAGCGTGAGGTGTCACTCTCAAGATGGATGAGCCTCATGGACAAAAGCTCCCAGGTTTCTAACGATGGAAGAGCTTCCACACTGTGCTGACTGCCGCAGCTGCTGCCCACTGGCCCGAGGCAGTTAAGAGAGGTAGGAAGAGGAGTGTATGGGACCAGCCATGCTGCCTCCCTTCTCCAGCACCCTTTTCTCTCTCCTGAGCAGAGGAAGGCAAAGGGGACTCTCTCTGGGTCTGTGAATTAATCACAAGCCACTGGCCTTCATAGGATGCTTGGGACTAATTCTGGAGCTTATTCATGGCTGTTCTGCCCTGAATTCATGGCCATTAGCCCCTCTTCCCTCAGCTCCTGGCAATCCCATACCCATCTTTCTTTGCATAAGCTTCTTATCAGCTCTACACCTGTTATAGCTGCTGGTCATCTGGTGTCATGATGTATCAGCCAGTGTGCAGTTATAAAAGCAGACATTACTCCAGATATTTCAAAGAGGATTTAGTTCAGGGACTATTGGAAACATGGGCTACACATGTGGAAGAAGAGCTGCCACAGTGAACAGGAGGAAAGGGTGATGCCAATAGGTCAGGAAGCTGCCACTGCCCCTCGGAGAGAGCCCACAGCACACACTCACTGCTGCTGCTGGAGAGCTGCCGAACGCAAGCTGCTCTGTGGTCCCCACGAAGCCACCAGCGCTGCTAAAAGCCACAGTGGCCTGCTGCAGTTGTGGCAGAAGCTTAGTGGCTTCTTTCTCCTCTCCTCTCCTGTCATTGATTCTCATTGGTGAAACTCAGCCAGAACCCAGTTGGTGAGGGAGTCTGAAATGTAATTTTTACAATTCAGAGGGAAGTATGGAAAGGAGTGTGGGTGTCAGGGCTAAAGGCCAATAATTGGCTCATGGAGGAAAGTGCGCAGCTTTCCAGGTGAGCCTCACCCCTTGTATTTTTTCATTTTCGAATTAAAATGTGTTTTTATTGAGGAAAATTTAAAATATATACGAAAGCACTAAGAACAGTCTAATAATCCTTTAGGTATTTATCAGATAACTTTAACAATGATCAATTCATATCCAATCTTGTTTCCACATACCCTCCACTCCCCAACACCAGATTATTTTGGTGCAAATCCCAAACACCATATAATTTCTTTCTTTTTTTTTTTTTTCTGAGATGGGGTCTCAGCTCTGTTGCCCAGGCTGGAGTGCAGTGGCGCGATCTCGGCTCACTGCAAGCTCCGCCTCCCGGGCTCACGCCATTCTCCCGCCTCAGGCTCCCAAGTAGCTGGGACTACAGGCACCCACCACCATGCCCGGCTAATTTTTTATATTTTTAGTAGAGACGGGGTTTCGCCGTGTTAGCCAGGATGGTCTTGATCTCCTGACCTCGTGATCCGCCTGCCTCGGCCTCCCAAAATGCTGGGATTACAGGCATGAGCCACCGCGCCTGGCCCAAACACCATATAATTTCATCTGTAAATATTCCAATTTTTCTAAAAGATGAGGACTCAAAAAATACATAGCCACAATAGCTTACCACATCTAAGGTAGAGTAATTCCCTGATATCATCAAATATTCCGTTAGCAATCAAACTTCAGTTGTTTCATATATCTATATCTCTGTATATGTATATATACACACATACATATATTTTATAGAGACAGGGCCTTGCTATATTGCCCAGGTTGGACTTGAACTTGTGGGCTCAAGTGATCCTCCTGCCTCATCCTCCCAAGTAGCCGAGGATACAGGTGTGCACCACTGCATCCAGCTTCATATATTTTTGAAATAGTTTTCTTTATTTGAACCAGAAACCAAATAAGATCCATACATTGTAACGAGTAGATATGACTCTTAAGTACCTTTTATTCTATGGGGTCCTCCTCCATATTTTTCTTTGTGTTTTGTTTTGATTGAAGAATCTAGGTTGTTCATTCTTTAGAGTTTTCTACAATCTGAATTTTGCTGATTGTATCCTTATGATGTGGCTCAACATTAGAGGGGACCAACAGGTCTTGGTTTTACCCACTGCTAAAACCAAGAAAGTCCTGAGCAAACCAGAATGGTTAGTCACTCTGCATTTTTCTCTGTCACCCGTATTTCTCATAAGTTGGTAGTTAAACCTAGAATTTTTATCAGACTCAGGCTTCAATTTTTGGCAAGATTATTCCCTAGTTAGTGGTGTATTATTCCAACAGGAGACACAGAAATAGCTGGCTGCCTCTCTTCTTGTGATTTTAGCAGCTATAAACGATGGTTGCTTAAACCTATGAATTCATTACAGGTTGCAAAATAGTGATGTTCTAATTCTGTCTTCCTTTTTCATTTATTAGCTGGAATTCTCTTATAGTGAGAAATGAACTCTCAGCAACTCTTTGGTTACCCAGAGGTAAAGTTCATATCGTAAAGGCAATATAAACATGCAGTTCATTCCCTTTATTTGCTACCTTTCAAAATATGGTTCTCTGACATCTCCCCAAAGTGAAGAATGATATTCCTCTAGTGGTATTATAAACTCATAGGCTGGAAAAAAAAAACAATGTATTTCAACACTTCCTAGTTATTATCCTTATTGATCTCACATGTTTCCATCTTTGGCCAGTGGGAACTTATATTCAGGTTGGTTCCTGAGTTATTTTGACATGACCCTGGTAGGTTTTTTTTCCCCCCAAACACAGCTTTATTGAGCCGTCATTGACAATCAAAGGATTGCACATATTTAATATATATAATCTAATGAGTTTGGACATATGCAAATGCCTGTGATAGCACGTCCACAATCAGGGTGAAAGATCCAAAACCTCCCAGAGTTTCCTTGTGGGCCCTTGTGTGTGTTAAGAATACTTAGCATACAAACTTGATAGCTTCCTTGTTTTATGATATTACAAGATGTTCCAAACCAAATCATTTTGTACCTTTCCTGTCCTGATCTTGGAAACAGCCATTTCTCCGATGAGTCTCGGTTCTTTTTAATAGGAAATGTATTTATAGCTAGGAGTTCTCATTACTACTAGGCTGGTCTCTGTCCTTTCGATGGCTATAGCTAGGAAATAAGCATTCCTTTTAAGACATTATATAATGTGTTCATGCTGTTATCACTAATTCTCATTCAGAACTACAGAGTTTTAATTTAACCTCATTGATCTTACATCTTTATCCCCTTTTCCCCACACTGAAAATCCTGACTCTTAATGGCACCAACATCATTACTCATTGGCTTTATCTCACAACAAACACACATGCAGTAGTCTCAGAGCAGTAATACCAACCACCACAACTAACACTATGGTGACTGGAAATCTCTTTGTGATATTTTTGAAGTTCTTTTTGTCCTTAATATATCCCACTAGGGATGTATAGTGAAATTACTGTGTTTAAGTCGGTTGGAATAATTCCTTCTTGCATGGTTATGTTCCGTAATTATGGTTCATTTGTGTAATTTCCCTTTTCATTTTTAGGACTTGCATTTTAAGTTTAATTCTAAAGTTGAATCTACAAAGCAAAGTATATTCAAAGAAGTCTCATTTCTATGCCTGTCTACTCCCCTCCTCTCCCATAGATAACCGTTAAGGTATTTGTGTTTGTCCTTTCAACATTTTTTAAAATAAGCAAGTGTACGTATGTATGCCTCTAGTTTCCCTACTTGTGTTTTTTAGATGAATGAAAGTGTCCATACGTACTTTTTTCTTCCTTGCTTGATCCACTTAGTATCTGGAGAGGAGTCCACATCAGTAAGAAGAGACACGCCTCATTCCCTCACAGCTGTGTAGTATGTCATCATTTGGATGTAGCTGACTCAAACGGTCCCCTGGTGGTTGCCATTTGTTTCCAGTCCTTTGTTGTTATTACAAAATTCTGCTACAGTACATAGTCTTGTGCATACATCCTTTCATATTTTTGCTAGTATATCTTTGGGAGGAATTCCAAGATTTGCTGGGTCAAAGGTCAATGCATATGTAATTTTGTAAGATATTGCTAAAGTTCCCACCAGCAACGTGGGAATACTTCTTTCTTTAACCTCGCCAAAAGACTATGCTGTCACACTTTTGGATCTTTGCCCAATTTGATAGATGAGAACTGGTATCTGTCTTTTTAATTTGTATGTTTCCATCGCAGGTTGAATTCCCTGGGAGCAGACTCTGAGACAGAGACTGGAAGGAGGGAGAAGAGGGAGGACTGGGTAGAGGGACAAGTCCGCCTGTGACTCAACCTCAACAGAGAGCCCAGCTGAGCCCACAGTGACCTCTAGGGCTGGCAGGGCCCTTCAGAGAGGCTGCGTAGGAATGATGGGCCTGGCTGTTCTATCCCCGTGTTAATCCATCACTGAGTGTGGGCTGCTCCGGAAGGAGGTGTGACCTTTGGTGAGGCAGTTTTTTTCCTGCCAAGGCAAATCCATGGGAGGGTGGACAGCAGAGGGCCATCCTCTGGTGGCACTTTCCATCATAGGTAGGGATTATGACATTCATTTCAGAAAGACAATCTGGGTGACACATCACGGCATCCACCCTCATTGCTTAATTTACCTATAATATCTACTTTAATGATTTTGTTTTCTACATACTATCTATCTATCTATCTTCTATCTAATCTATCTATGTATCTATCATCTATCAATTATCTACCTATCATCTATCAATCACCTATCTATCTCTGTTATCTATGTATCTATCTATCTTATATCTATCAATCATCCATCTATCATCTATCAATTTTCTTTGTATCTATCAATCAATCATCTATCTCTGTCATCTCTCTCTTCTATCTATCTATCTATCTATCTCTATCATCTATTTATCTATTTATCTAGTTGATTTGTCTTGGATTGAGACAGGTGTGTTAAATATTCTTATTTTTTTTTTAAACAACATGTTTCTGTATATTTCTCCTGTCATCTCTTATATTTTCTGCTTCATGACAGTTGTTGCTAAGCCACTGCCATATAAGTGGCACTTACTGTTAGATCTCCATCATGATTGCAGACTTTGGGATTCTGTAGCCTCCTTCTGTGTCTCATATAATGCTCTCTGGTCTGAATCCTGCCTTGTTGGATATCAAGATGGTGACTCATAATTTCTTTTAATTTTTATTTGCCTGTTTTATCTTTCAATTATATTGAACATTTTGATAAGCTTTTATTTTTAAACTTTTGCAATCTCTTTGTATTAGTATTGCCTCTGATATATAGTATAATATTGGATTTTTCCTTTTTTGCCAATATGGATACCTTTTTCTTCTAACAGCTGAGTTAAGCCCCATTATATTGATTGATCTGATCTATGTGTTTGACCCCAGTTGTCACATTGTTTTATTATACATATCATTGTATACACATATCTATATCTATATCGATATATCAATGTGATCAATTTTTTTAGCTTTCTTTTGGTATTTCGAAGGTTTGAATTTTTGTTCTAATAAATACCTTTATTCTAATACCTTTATATGACACTTTTAGCTTCCTAGTTTTGGTTATTTTGTATTAGTTCCCTACTTCAAGCAATATTAAAATTGGTTAGTAATATCTTCTCCCTCCCTTGTCTCCTCCAGCATATATTCTGAAGCGATACTCTTTGAATTTCTGTTTCTACCTATAAGGCAACCAGCAAGCTTGTTTTACTTTTTATCTACTTTCCCCACTCTCTCCCCTGTTTTCTTTTTCTCAAGGGATGTGGTCTCTCTCTGTCATCCAGGCTGGAGTGCAGTCGTGTGATCAGAACTCACTGTGGCCTCGAATTCTTGGGTTTCTGTGATCCTCCTGCCTCAGCCTCCCGAGTAGCTGGGGACACAGGTGCCACCACCATGCTGGGCTCCCTCCTGGATTTTTGACTGTTGTAATCTATCTACAGTGTCAGAACACAGCCGTCACCTTCTACATGACCGCCCTTATAATTATCGTTTCATCTTGGCACTGAACTTACAGCCAGTCCTTGTATGAACGGCTTTCCAGTCATTTGTGTTGTTTGAAGCTTGTTCTTTAGTGGATTCTTCAGTAAAAGTGCACGAGAGTGACACTCCCTGAGTTCTCCAACATTTGCAGACATAACTAAGATCTGTCAATAGCCTTTCCACTTAAAGGTTGTCTTGGCTCACATTGTCTTTCCTTGAGTACTTAAAATATTTTACTTCACTGTCTTCTGGCATAAAGCATGGCCATTGAAAAATCTAAATGCAACCTAATCTTTCCTCCACTTCCTTCCATAAGTAACTTGGTCTGTTAAACTGGACATCCAAAGATTTTTTTCTTTTCAAAGTGTGTAGTCCCACTAGCATATGTCCCTGTTGGTGGTCCTGTGACGACTTTCCTATTGTACAATATGCTTCCATATCCAATACAGTATGCAGTTTTAAGTATCTTTATTTCAGGAAAATTCTAAATTTAGTTTTCCATGTTATTCTGTTCTGCGGCTTTTGTTTTCTTCTTGGGGATTTTTATTATATGAATACTTCATCTTCTTAGTCCACCTCCTGTTACTTTCTCTTGTATTCTTTTCATTGCCTTGTTCATACCTTTTAACTAAAACTTTTTTCTTTTCTCATCCTTTATTTCATTTAAGACATTATCCACTGTGTCTATTTGCACCGACAGTTCTTCTAACTTAGACTTCATTTCTAAAATAATTTTTATTTCACATCTGAGTCTCTTCTGTCTTTTCATACTATTGTTTTATTTCCTTATTTTGGATCTTTTCTACTTCTGACTCATGCTGGTCTTCATAGCGTCCATCACTTTGTGTATTTTTGTTCATTTTGAACTATGAAGGGCCAGTGTTGGTTTGTGCTTTGGCCAAG
Organism: Pan troglodytes; assembly: GCF_028858775.2. Lineage (NCBI taxonomy): Eukaryota > Metazoa > Chordata > Mammalia > Primates > Hominidae > Pan > Pan troglodytes. The sequence goes on along the minus strand of NC_072404.2, from coordinate 165,940,223 downwards.
TCATTCTGGTTGGTGAGCCTTCATTGTCTGCAGGATAGTATTTGGCTCCTCATCGCTTTTTTCTCAAATTAACTTAGAATGATATTTATGTGAAATTATTTCCCACTGCTCATGCTTAAGTAAAATGAATTTTCTGTACTTTTAGGGAAGAAGCTTGGGCTAGGATAACTTTTTTTGGACTTTATGACTCTAGAGTCTGGTTTCTGTTCTTTCACTTGGGGTTAGAAGATACGAACCCCACATTCTGAGCACTCTCTCTCCTTTGATCTCCTCCCTCACTTTAAACTGGGCCTTGTCTTCTCTTTGTCCCCATTGACCCCAATCCAATCAATTCACATTCTTTTCTCAGCAGTTTTTCCCCAGTGCGAGATTTGGACTCAGAAGGCAGCTGTGGTGTGTCAGTGTGCTGAATTCCCAGGGTCCAGGTCACTCCAGCACAGTTCCATCTTACTGAGGTCCCCTTGTTCTCACCTCTGACTCGGCACCTACACACCCCCTGCCCGGTGTTGGCGGCTGTGCTCCGACAGGCCTGCAGGGAGTCCCTGGACACGCACCAGACGGGCTGTGCTGTTATGATCCCCGGGCCCAGCAGAGGCCCAGCTGTTTTTCCTGCTCTTCCTCCTTTCTACACAACTGTTTACGTCACGCTGCTCTTGAAGCTATCAGCAGTTTGCCCGGACACATTCATAATTTGGGTTTGTGAGTTTGTGGGGACACCTTGTCACCCAGATTTGTTGTAGATATTCTCCATAGATCTACAACAGGAAACGTTTTCAGGAAGGGTTTTGGTTTTGCTATTCTGGTTCTGTTCTCTTTTATGTGGTGATTTGGGGACATATATACATATATATATATTTTTTTTCTTTTTCTTTTTAGAGACAGGGTCTCACTCTGTTGCCCAGGCTGGAGTGCAGTGGTGCCATCGTAGCTCACTGCAGCCTCAAACTCCTGGGCTCTGACAATCCTCCTGCTTCAGCCTCCAGAGTAGCTGGGACTATAGGTGTGAGCCACCAGGCCCAGCATTGATTTGAGGATATTAAACAAACAAGCAGTTGTGGGCCATTAATATCCATATCTGGTCCTGTTTATTAATTGAAATTATTAAGAAATTTTAAGTGTAATATATACCTGGTGATGTTAATGAAATGCTAGTTAACTACTGTATCCTATGTGCTGGAAATGTCCTATTTAGGGCAATGTGTCCAAAGGGCACAGACTGAGTAAACATAATAAAGATTTCAGGGTTGAATTAAGTTTTCTAGGGCTGCTATCACAAAATGCCACAAACCTGGTAGTTTTAAATGGCAGAAACAGACTTTCTGGCAGTTCTGGAAGACAGGAGTTGAAAGTGTTGGCAGGCTATGCTCCCTCTGAAGGGTCCAGGGAGGAGTCTTCTTGCCTCTCTCAGCTTCTGGTGGTTGCCAGCAATTCTTGGCATCTTGATGACATCTGCAAAGGCCTTATTTCGAAAGAAAGCCACGTCCACAGGGACCAGGTGGACATGGATTTTGGGGGACATGATTTAACTCAGTACAGGGGTCTTAGGTTAGGTAATTATATAATAGGGGGACTTCCTAGATAAAGAGAAACAAAAATATTCCAGAAAAAGAGTCAGGAGACCTAGACCCAGCTCTTCCAACCTCTGGCATCGGCAAGATGATCACTGAATCCCTATTAATGAGTTTCTTTTTAGAAGCCTGAAACCCTCCTGTAGGCTAAGAAGGAAACGAGTCAGAATAGGTGCCAAGAGCTATAGATTTTCTCTGTCTGGGGTCATTATTCCATTGCCTACAGGCACATACTTGGCAGCTCAAAGTAAATCAGTCACATTCACCAGTCTAGGTGGATGCATTGGTTATTTAATTAATTGGATGTACATAGTTCAGGGTCCTAGCTCTTGATGGGCACCTGCCAAATTCTTGGCAGTCTAGAAATATCCCAAGGGAACTTTTCTGACTTATAAATAGAATTCTCATAATCACACGTGCCACCCTTGTTCTACCACCAAGCCTACACCTCATCAGTGTATTTTAACAACAACGACAACGACAATGAACAACAGCAGCAATCCTATTCCAACTCACCATTTCTGGACAGTGTTTTATGTCTTCAGAACATTAGTAGCTGCTTCACAATGAATATGGAGCAGTCTCTTAGCTAGTTGGCATGGTCCTACGAATGATTAATATGCTCTTTGTCTTTCTGTATCATTTTTAAAAGATTTGAGCAGCTTCTCCAGGAACTTTAATTCTACTGGACACACACTGAAGTTGTGATATTTGAGGCCCAAGGTAGGATAGAGTTAGCTGTTTATTCCCCCAAGGTCACAGTTATCCAGTGTATTGCACACTGTCCTCCACCATTCTCAACAACTTTCCATTCATTCTCTGCTAACGTCATACCAACTTCCCACCAGCCTCGCAAGTCAGCCTCCCAATTTCGTATTACTAACTGGTCATCTCTCAACTGTGGGCCATTGTCCCCAGCAAGGCCTTTTACCTTTATGTGGAGCATCCTCTTGGGTCTTAATGAATAGCAATTTGAGTCATTTTTGCACTTGCATCTGTCCCTGCATGCATCTTTCTATTTCTGCGTATCTTTTCATACGTCCTTCTCTCCTACTGGCCTTCTCTTTAATTCTCCTTTTCCTCTGGTAACGAGATCTGTCTAGTCTACTTTCCTTCTATTCCTTTCTCTAACAGGGGTATCAGGCAGACTTGACTTGCAGACAATAGAACTAACTCTAGCTGTTTAAATCAGAAAAGGATTTAATACAGAGAATTAAGTGCCTATAAAAATGTTGCCAAATTGGAAGACTGTTTCCAGACCCACTCTTAGAACACCAGCAAGGAACTGGCAAGGGAACTGCTACCTCTCCCATCAACCAGGAAGCGGACACCAGAATCACCCACTAGCTGCAATCCAGGATCAGGAAGCAATGGCTATGCCTGTTTCTCCCCAAACACAATGCCGTTCATTGCAATCTGCAGGCAGAAATGTTGTTGTCACAATTGTTGGTGGAAAATGGATGCCTTCCATGCTGCTGCCTCTCTTCCTACTTAAATCAGTTTTGAGATCTAGTCTACGGGCATGCACACTTTACCTGGAAGAATGGATGGGCTGGAGTGAAGCTCAACAGTAATTCATGGGCAATGGAAAATATTTGGCCAGAGACTCAGAGGCTTGGCAGGGACCCAGATAGATGATTGGTGATAGAACAACCTGAGGAAGAGGGAGGTGGGTGAACCCTGAACATGTGAGGATATTTGTGTCCCATGTGAATACTCCAGAAGAGGCTCTCAGTAAACGCAACCCAGCCTGTGGACATTGGTCAGCCTCCCCTCCACTTCCCCCAGCCATCCCAGTGATCTCTCAATGGGCCCGTGTACAAAATGCCTGTGGCAGCAGAGACAGAGGCCCAGATTTGGGCTCAACGCTATGGATTTTTCCATCACCAAGTCTGGTCTGCATCCTGCTAGCACTAAGTGCTCAGCTTCTTCTTTTTTTTTGAGATGGAGTCTCCCTCTGTTGCCCAGGCTGGAGTGCAGTGGCATGAGCTTGGCTCACTACAACCTCAGCCTCCTGGGTTCTAAACAATTCTCCTGCCTCAGCCTCCTGAGTAGCTGGGACTACAGGTGTGCACCATCATGCCCGGCTAATTTTGTATTTTTAGTAGAGATGGGCTTTCACCATGTTGGCCAGGCTGGTCTCGAACTCCTGACCTCAGGTGATCTGCCCACCTTGGCCTCCCAAAGTGCTGGGATTACAGGCGTGAGCCACTGCACCCGGCCTCAGCTTCTTAATAAGTGTCTTCTTGACCATGACAGTATTACATACAAATTACTTCTAACCAAGGAAGTGATTTTACTTCAAAAGAGTGAGATGCTGGAGGGACATTCACAGGATTCCACTGTCTGGCAATGTCCTCAGATCACCTGAAGTGCTGGCCTGATGGAGGGGTTGGCCTGTTGGAGATGCATTCCAGGCACGGGCCTGCTCATGTCACAAGGCCCAGGCTGTTGCTCTCCTCTGAGCCTTATTCTTACTCCCTTCTGCCCCATCTATCTTAGCCTTTTTCTCTTTTCCCAGCTTCCTAAAATTTTCACTCCCCAGTGTGTCCTATGAACCATTGTTCTACTGGTGGTAAAGTTCAAGGTCAACTCATTTCTTCCCCTCACTCTACCTTCATATTAACTGAAGCCTTGCTCTCTGTCTTCTGAACACATTTTTATTAGACAAGGCACTTTATGTTGGAAGTTGCAGAAACCCAGCTCCAACTAGCTTATGCTAAAAGGGAATCTGTTGGCTGCTATAACAGAGAAGGGCAGGATATTACTGGTTTTAGGTTAGGCTGGATTTACATGATCAACTGATGTCCTGAGAGCTCAGTCTGTTGCCAACTTTGGCTCTGCTTTACTCTTGTTGGGTTCACTCTCTGGCAGTATCTTTCTGTGGCTTTAAGAAAGCGACTGGTAGCTCCAGGTTGTGATCTTTACAAATGCAGCTCTCATGAGGGAAGCCCTGTTTCTCTTTAATAGAAATAACCAGGCTGGATGCAGAGGCTCACATCTTTAATCCCAACATTTCAGGAGGCCGAGGTGGGAGCATTGCTTGAGCCTAGGCATTTGAGACCAGCCTAGGCAACATAAAGAGACCCCATCTTTACCCCCACCAACAACAACAAAAAGAATTAGCTGGGTGTAGTCCCAGCTACTCAGGAGGCTGAGGTAGGAGGATCACTTGAGCCCAGGAGTTTTTGAGGCTGCAGTGAGCTAAGATAGTGCCACCGTACTCTAGACTGGGCGACAGAGTGAGGCCCTGTCTCTAAAGAAAAAGAAATAAAATTAAATCAGCAGCATCAAATGGAAAATTGGCCCTGCTTGGGTCATGTGCCCATCCTTCTTGAATTAATCTAGGATGACCAGGCATGTGCCATGTGATTCTTCCTTTGTGGGGTAGTTGAACCATGCAAAGCTGTGTGAGGGGCAATTTCCAAAAGGAAGGAGAGCTGGGCCGCTGGAGCATAGCAGAGCCCACTGTGATTCTGCGTTTCATACCCCTGCCATTTATGCCACAAGTGACTTTCCTCTTCTTCCTTTAGCCTGCATCTGCCTTCTAGCTGCTCATGTCCTATTTCTTGCTGGTGAGTGTGCCCATATTTTCATACTTGATTCACTCAGACAACCAACATCTAGGTTGGGAAATCGAACTCACCGGCCCCCTAGAAGCTCCTGTGTGATGCTTCCTGATCACAATCTGTCTGTGAAAGACAAAACAAAAAATACCTTTAGAAAGTAATAGCAGGAAACTAGAAGCACTAAATCTAAAGGAAAACATTAGTTCATATGACTACACTAAAATGAAGAATTTCTGTTTATCAAGAGACATCTTTAGAGAGTACCCATACAAATTCCCACAATGACAAGGACATATCACAAGGATAGAGGAGCCAGCCTGAACGAGCTTCCAGTGGCCAAAGCTGGAACAATTTGAGCAGGAAAGTAAATAACAATAGTAGTGAATTATAAACTAAAGAATACAATAAATATCCGTGAGTACAAACTGATATAAATACATGATTGAGTATGTAAATAAAATGGGAAGACGGGATAAGTCTTCCATACAGAAGAATTCTAAAGTAGGTAGACGCTCCTCCCTCCAGAAATATGAGTTTCAGCATGAGCTAGACTTAGGGACTTGCTTCCAAAGAACGGAATATGGAAAAGGGAGAAGAGTCACATTACAGTGGGAAAGCCTTAACCAAATGCTCAAAGCTAATATTCCCCATGATGAGCCATGCTGAGATCACGTGCCCTAGATATGAAGTGAGGAGAAGGGCGCCTCTCGTCTGTGGTTCGCCTCTAACACATATGCCCAGTCTAATCGTCCAAAGACATCAGACAAGCCCAAAATGAGGGACATTCTACAAAATACTTAATCTTCAAAAGTGTCAAGATCCTAAAAAAGGACTAAGAAATGGTCACACGCGGGAGGAGGAAACCTAAGGAGACATGACAATGAAGTGAAACGTGGTGTCCAGGATTGGATTCCGAAACAGCAAAAGGACATGAATGGAAAGAGTGGTGAAGAGTGTTTCGTTTAATTAATAGTATTGCACCACTGTCAGTTCCTCAATGTTGACAAATGTACTGTGGTAACTTAAGATGTTAACGTTAGGGGAAGCTGGGTGAAGCCTATGTGGAACTCTGCATTATCTTTGCAACTTTTCTGTAAACCTAAAATTATTCCAAAATAGAAGTTTATTAAAAACACATCTGTATGGCCAGGTGGGGTGGCTCCCGCCTGTAATCCCAGCACTTTGGGAGGCTGAGGCGGGCAGATCACTTCAGATCAGGAGTTTGAGACCAGCCTGACCAACATGGGGAAACCCTGTCTCTACTAAAAATACAAAAATTAGCCGGGTGAGGTGGCGCATGCCTGTAATCCCAGCTACTCCGGAGGCTGAGACAGGAGAATTGCTTGAACCTGGGAGGTGGAGGTCGCAGTGAGCCGAGATCACGCCACGGCACTCTAGCCTGGGTGACAAAGTGAGACTCTGCCTAAAACAAAAAACAAAACAAAACAAAACAAAACAAAACATCTCTGAGAGGAAAAAAAGCTGAGTCACAGAGGGGAAGAAGGTATGTGCAGTGCACATAACCTACAAAAGACTCCTATTCAGAATGTACAGAGTCCTTACAAATCAACATGAAAAAGGCAGTGGAATCAATAGAAAAATGAGTAAAAGAACAGAACAAGCACATTGCAAAATAGGACAGCCAAATGGCCAAGAAACATGAAAAAGTGCCTTGTCTCATTAGGGAACTGTGCATGAATTATTTTTTAAAATATTTGTTTTGTGGCTGCGTTTCTTCTTCGTGCATTCCAATTTTGTGGGAGTTGCAGCTCCTCTGCCTTCCTTCATAGCTGTCACTTTCTCTCTTTGTTTGCCTTTCATTTCGCTCGCCCGTCTAATCCGTTTCCCCCTTCTGGGTTCCAAAGTACTTTCTCGTGCTGCTTCCAGTTTTGTCTTCATTTTTGTGATGATTTAAATTTTGATTCTACTCTTTCCTGGGTTTTGCCAGCTTTCTTTTCATATCCTTCTGTTTTCTCACCATCTCTTTCTTGAGCTGTTACTTCATTAAGTTTAAAAAATTCATGGCAAAATATTTGGATATGCTTTTCATCTGTTCATTGCAACACATTTTTGACAAGTGTTTTTTATCTGCCATTTTTCTCTCATTTTTAGTCTATAATATTTTTGTATAGATTGTGTATAGATCTAAATATTATCCTTCTTTGATGCAGACAAGTTTTTCTTGGACCAGATATTTGCAGGAGGTTCATAAGAGGTAGGGGCCGGGGCCATTCTAGGCTGACACAAATGAACCTGTGAATTATACATATATTTTAAAAAATAGAATTTGTTTAAACTTTTTCTTTTCTCCGCTCAGCAGGGATAGGAAGGTGTAGAGCTGTCTGCAATGCAAAGTCTTTCTTCTGCTGTTGCCTTAGGGTGTGTATTACTTTCATGTTTGTAGTAACAAACACTGCAAACTTAGAACAATGCACATTTGGCTTAAAATAACACAACTTTATATCTTACAGTTCCACAGATCCAAAAGGGGTCATAGTGGGCAAAATGATTTATGACCCCTTTTGGATCTCCAGAACTGTAAGATATAAAGTGGTGTCAAGATGTTTGCAGGGCTATGTTCCTTCTGGTGGCTCTAGGGGAGAATCCACTTCCTTGTCTTTTTCAGCGCCTGGAGGTCAACGACATCCCTTAGCTTATGGCCTGGTCCTCCATCTTCAAATGCATAAACACAGCATCTCCAGATCTCTCTCTTGGACATTCCTGCCTCTCATAAGAACCCTTGTGATTACATTGGGCCCACCTGGAAAATCCAGGCTAATCTCAGCATCTCAAGATCCTTCATTTAAACATACCTGCGAAGTCCCTTTTGGCAAGTAAAGTAGCGTGTTCACAGGTTTTGGGGATTATAATGAGGACATCTTGGCGGGGGCACTCTTCTGCTGCCTCAGGGGTCACAGTCTGGATTAGGATGCTTATTATATGTGCCCTTGGGTCAATGCCTGAGGAAGGGAGGAGGGGAAGCAGGAATGGGCAGAGGCAGTTGTTGGGCTGGGATGCAGCCTGACAGCCTCTGTTCACCCATGAGGAGGTCCGGGGCCGAAAGGAACAAGAGAGTTGTCTGGGGTTGGGCAGATGTGGTGAACTTTGATACTTCTGCTTCCATCAGTCTTCGGATATGGGTTGCACACAAGCTGATGTGACCTGGATGAGCAGTGGTCCTCAGCTGAAGAAGCCCTGGTGAGGCTGACAGCTCGAGGTCGCCCCTGATGGCACTTGCAGAAGGTGGGACAGGTCCTTCCTCAAAGCAGGGTTTGGGTGGCGCATCTCCATGGGTCCCCTTCCCTGGGACAGACTGCTTCCTACAAAAAGCCCTCATCAGTGTGACTGCACCTCCACCCGCCTCTGCTTCTTGGGATCCGATTCGGTCTTGGGAGGCCCCCTGGGGTCTGCCTCCACTGTTGGAAGTGAGGAGTCCCAGGTTTTCTCTGTGGGCTGCACCCTCATCCTCCTGAGCCACCACTGCCAAGGACTCTCTCCTCTCATCCTGCATGCGCAGTCTTCACTCCATTTGGAGAGGATATTGTTCAGAGACCTATCTGTCTCCTAGCTTCATCAGGTATGGCCACTGTGTTTTGGTTTTCCTTTCTGCTCGATGGTCCAGGGCAATTTCCAAGAAGGTAAGGGGAAAGCCATCTGACACCATAGGATCCAAACTGCTCTCTCCCCTTCTTAGAGAATCAACTTCTCTCCACTCTAGGAGGACAGGAGGCACTGTGACCTGCACTCGCTCCCGCACCCCACCCTCTGCCACTCCACTTCAAAGGCATGCTATCCCTTGCAACACACAGTCCCAACAATCTGTGTGGCTGGTGCCCTCTGGGCCTTACCCCCTCTCCTGGATGATCCTGACTTCTCGTCACTCCATTCCTGGGGCACACATATTATGGTGAGCATAACTTGCAGGCTCCCTCCATCTCCACCTCGCTGTAGACATACCTGAACTCCATCCTGTCTTGGCCTTAGCTGCATCAGGCTTCTGAGATCCCAGACTTGGCATTTCCCCACTGGTCAGCACTGCCTGCATCTCCAGCCTGTCCTTCACCTCCCTGATCAGCGTTCTCAGATCCAGGTGTCCTTCCCTCCCTGATTGACCCAGTTCATCCCACTGTTGTTGCTACACTTGAGCCCTCATAACTTTTCAGCTACTTCATGAAATTCTAGCACTTGGACATTAAAATGGGACTTACATGTACTCTAGGTCAACTTGTATTTGTGGGAAACAGCCTCCAGCTTTCTGTGTGGTGAAGCAAGGGGCCCGGGCGTGCGTGGCCTGGGCCTGGGTGTGTGGTCATGTTTTCTCTAGCTGGAGGATGCTCCTCCAGCTCTCTCTTGGCTGAGGGGCTTGCAGAGTGGACAGGAGCGAGGTATAGAGGAGAGCTTTGAGCATATAAAGAAGTTCTTTTGGGTTGAGTTCTCTAGATGGGGTTTAGGGGAGGAAAAAGAATTCCCAGTCAACAGAATCAATTTGGGACTATCCTCTTTGAAGAAAGGGAGTTAGTATAGAGTGGGGAAAACATTTGCTTTGGAGTTGGATTGACTTGGGTTCAAATATGAGCTCCAACATGTGCTGGCTGTGTGACCTCAGAGTCATTGCTTAAAGGACCTCATTTATTGTACCTGTAAAGTGGTTAGTGACAGGATCTCCCCATATGTGGTCATGCAATTTAAAGGATATGTGAAAAGCTTGGCAAGTGTTTAGTTAGGTTAAGCCATGCTCACTGCTATAGTAAGCCAACTCCAAAACCTTAACCATGGTTAAGAAATAAACCTCAACCATGGTTTATTTCTCATTAGGGCAAGGTCCCAGGCAGTGCTCCTCCCTGCCATGACAGGGGTCAAGCGGCTCACATCCTGTGACTCTGCCCTCTCAGCAGGCGGCCTCTGTAGTGGCTGCCATGTGGAGAGTGGCTACCACGTGGTGACCAAAGAGACACACCAGCTTGGAACTTTGCTTGGAGCCAGTTTCATGGCCCCATTGAAATGCATGGGAGGCTAGGAAACATGAGGGAGACTGACGGGCTGACTCACGTATCTTAGTTCTTTACTCCACAAACATGACAACATTTTGCATTTTCCTTTGAATGAGAACCCCATAACAATTCCTTTAGCAAATCCCATGGTGGCCTCAGATGTCCTATTAGAAAAGGGGGTTCACACTTCCACACTCAGGTCTGGATTGGGACCAGGAATGTGATGGAGAGGCTGGCAGTAAGGACATTTTAAAAAAAGATGTCTAAATTTCTCAGAAGGAGAAGGGAAACCAGAAAAAGATGGGAGAAATTTAAAACTCTGGGGGATTGAACCTGGACTGGTGGTGAATGTACTTTCCTTACTGCTGGAATGTTCCTTTGAATCCATGCAAAATGAAAATCCCCTCCACCACAGCCCAGATGGATGGACCCCTGTCCAGGAACAGAGCATGCTTGACTTCACTGGACAGTGCCTGTTGTAGGCGAAATCTGTCTTCTAGTGCCTTCCATCTGTTGGTCCTGCTTCTCCTTCCAGCTGCTCCATAAGCCCAGCCTCTGACAACGACTCAGATATGTTAGGCAAATGCTCGGGTCCCCTCAACCTTTTCTTCTCTGGGCAAAACAACCCTTAACACTGCAACCACTCCTGGGAGGACAGAATTTTGAGATGCTGGCAAGACACAGGGAGAGAGCCCTCACTAGCCCAACATCGCTGGCTTCATGAGTCTGCAGAGCTTAACCCTTGGCTGCCCCTGTGGGGAAAAAAGAAAGGCCCCCAGGAGAGCTTGGTTACTAGAATCAATGCAAATGGCAGGAGACAGGTTGCCTTCTAGGCCAAAGGTAAATCAGAGGTGATTTTAATAAAGCTAAATAAATAATGCGAGCAGAGGAAGGGCGACTTGGGGATAGACAACCCACAAAATGGGGAGTCCGAGAGATGGATGTTGACGGTGTCTGCCCAGCACTGTCCGGGGGACGTAGAATTTGAGTGTTGTGAGCATCCAGGGTGCTGGAGCGCTGATGTCTCAGGCAGGGAGAGTTGTCAGGCCATATCATAGCATTGGGGAGATGCCTTCCAATATTAGCACCTGCCATGGACCAAATTCCATGTTCACAGGCAATGTTTAGTTTAACAATTTTACGTCCCAGTTCTCTGATCCTGGGAAGGACAGTATTCTGGTGGGAAGGTCACTCTGGTGGTTGGAGTGGGAACGAATCCACTGGACCCTGGTTCATCTATCAGTCTATTGCGGGCAGGAACCACTCTCTGCTAGAACGATTCCCCAGGGAGGCTGTGCACCACTGACAGTTGCCACTGTTATCTATTTTCCATTCTTCCCTGTTAGTAGAATCCATGTGCCAGCTAAAATACTCACCCTCCAGACCCTCCTGAAGCTCAGGGGAGCTGTGTGCCACAGTTCTGGCCAATGGAACGTGGGCGGAAGTTTATAGGGAGTGTATCCTTTTTCACGATAACAAAGGTAAAGCCCTGCTGGAGAAAACCTTTTTGCCCTTCCCATTTCTTTCTACCTAGAACATGATTATGAGGCTTGGAAGTGCAGCAGCAATTTTGTGACAATGAGGACAAAAGCTACACTCAAGGATGTCAGAGGAAGAAGAGAGAGAGGGGCTGTGGCTCCTTGGTGACATCCATGAGAAGCTGCCCCAGCCCCTACTTGCCTTGCTCTGGACATTGTAGAAAATAAGCTCCTGTCTGTTTAAGCCAGAGTTGGTGGTGGTCTTCATGGATGCAGGTGCTAAGCAGAGTTTCTGGGCTAGCAGAGCTGAGACAGGACCCTACAATGTAGTCAGTGCACAAGGTGATGCGTCTGCGAGGTCCTTGGTGGTCTTCCCCTTGGATACTTCTCGGTGTTTTTCTGATCATAAATATAACTCACATACTTAGTGAAAATTCAGATGAATCAGTGAATTTTAAAGAATAAAGAAAAAAATTTCCTTAAGCCTACCACCCAGAGATAACCACTGTTTACACAGTAGTGAATGTCCTCAGAGATATCTGTGGGTCTAGTCGATATAGGTAATGCATTTTTAAAAACATATATAGGATTGCATTTTGAAACTTGATATTCACTCAGCAGTGTATTGTGAACCTCTTTCTAGTGATTTTGTTAAGAAAATCCCTTCTGAATGTTGTCTGATTGAAAAAATATCTCCATTATTAATGTTGGCTCTTTTCACACTTAAATACTATTATTTAATCTATTATACTGTAATTTAGCCGATCTATCCTCAGTGGGTATTGAATTTCTGGTATTATGTGTAGAGCTGCCATGCAGGGTCTCGGGAGAATGTCTTTGAGAACTTCCTGATCGCCTCCCGAGGAACATCTCTGGGAGTGGGTTTGCTGGCTCAGAGGGATGCAAGCATGAGGGTCTCTCACTCCCTGGCCTGAGCTGCTTCCTGCTGTGAGGTCCCTGCTCCTGCACTGTGGGATGTTTCTGGAGATGGTCTCAGCTTTGCTGACTTCTTCTACATGTCTGTGCTCTCTGGCTCAAAGCGACCCGAGACAGCTCATCAGTAGTTCAATCACTGCCGTTGCCCTTACACATGCCCCATGACAGCTATTCTAATTCCCATCCCACTTCTTAAGCCCCCAGTCCTACCTTTCTGGAACCACTCTCAGGGAGATTTCCTTCTTTGAAGATCCAAATTAGGCTAAATTTGAGCTCGGTGTATAAGGCACTCTGCAAAAGGTTTAGCTTTCCAAGAAAACCACTAGTCAGAATGGATTTTCTTTGCAAAATCCTTTTATTTTCCAATAGAAAGGGCCCTGAGTGGGTGCCGAGACATCGCCTCCAGTGCGTTCAGCCACCCTTTTGCAGGGTGCTCTCTGTACAGTGAGCTCGTTTGTACCCAGCTCTCCACGTCCTCCTCCTCCCCAACTTAGGGGGAGGGTCGGTCATCCACAGGGACTCTGTGGCTGTAACCCAGTCCCGCTTTTCTCCTCCAAGGTGAGCTGCACCCCTCCTTTTCGCCCAAGTTGATTGACAGCAATCACAATGGATCTCAGTGTCCCTGTCCTCATTAGGGGAATTGCCAAGCTGGCTCCCTCTGTCTTGTAACAGAGATACTGTACAGTAGCCAGCACTCAACGTTTTCTAATGAAACAATGTAAGACATGAGGCTGAAGAACGTTCTGTGCCCATTGTATTCACTTGTTATATTAACAAAATGCATTAAGTACCTCGTGGGATCAGGCTCTCCTAGGCCTTGGCGTACTGGTCTATTTAGTGATGGTTTTCAAAGTCCACACATTCACAGGTGGAGGAAGTGTTGTAATTAGCAAATGGGCAGAGGCTGTCCCCCAGCCTGCCACTTCTGCAGGGCGGCTCAAGTGTCCCTGGCAGCTCAACCCTTTCTTCCTTTCCTCCTGGATAAGAGGAAAGGTAGATTAGATTCCAAATCTTCCCTCATCCTCTGGTTCATGGCGCTTTGTCCCTTTAGATATGTTAATTATTCAGCTTCTCTGAGTAACGAAGAAGCTCCCTTCATGAGTGCCCCCCTTACCAAGAGAAGCTTGCCCTGGGCTCCATCCCAATTCTCACCAGATTTCCTGACAGACACACAACCCTCTCCGCTTCTCACACGTGCGCTCTTTCATGCACAGCCTGGCTCAGCTCCTGCACTGTCTTGAAAACACACCACTGGCCGCCCCCCTGGACCTGGAATCTGTGTTCTCTCCAGGCTTCGACGTCTTCCACTGCCACCTCTTCCAGCTTCACGAGTGCAGTCAGTGGCCGCCTGACTTGCAAGCTGACTTCCATTCCCTTCCTCTTCTCTGCACCGACCATTCTTCCAGGTCGCCTTTGTTGGCTTCTTGTTTCTCCTCCTGTAAAGGGCTGATGGCCCCCAAGGTTTCCTCTGCGCCTTGAGCTCGTTCCTGTCTACATCTAGTTTGAAGAGCTCAGGCACATGCACAACTTCCTAAGACATACGTAGGATAGCTCCCAGGCCCTTGTGTGTGGCAGGGTGTGTGCATGGGTGCACGTATGTGTGTGTGGCAGGATGTGCATATGTCTCTCTGTGTGTGCACGTGCATATGTGTGTGCACATAGCAGGGTGTGTGTGTGCATGTATGGCAGGTGTGTGTGTGCGTGTGTGTGTGTGTGTGTTGAATTTTCTGATGAGTGGGAGCGATGTAACTTTCACTCTCTCTATTCCACTATACTGGCCTCCTCGCCAGTCCAAAAACAAGGCGAGCCTTCTCTCACCTCTGCCCTTTTTTCTGCAGAAATGCTCTCTCTCCAGGTGTCCCCATGACGCTGTCCTCATCCCTTCTGGTTTCTGCTTCAAGGGCACCTTGTGAAAGACTTCCTGACCCACCCATATAAAATAGCGACCTCATTTGCTGAGCTTTAAAATGTTTCTCCATAGCCCGTACCACCGCTTGACATCTCTCAAACACACACACACACACACACACACACACACACACACACACCCCACACGTTTATTTCTTTATTGTCTGTCTCCACAAACTTAGAAGCTCCTAGTGAAAAAAGATTTTGTCTCCCTGGAAGTCATACAGTAAATATTTGTTGAATAAGTGAATTCTCATTAACACCTGGTAGGAGCAAATCTGTTGATAAGGTTATTAGCTGCAGAATCCCCTCTACTCAGTTTAAGAAGAAAAGGATTGATTCGGGGTTTGTGGTAGATCATAGGATCTTGGAGCTTGGAAGAAACAGACTCAAGAATGAGCTTTCAAGAATGACTTCCCGTGTGATACCGCAGACCAGCCCCTTGCCTCTGCCTCAGTCAAGAGTTTCTAGAGCAGGAAGCCCCATCAGCCGCCAGCTCCAACAGTGCACGGCTTCTGCTACCAACCTCAATGGGACCTCTGCACTTTCCCTCTTCCCCACATAACTCAGGTCTAAATCTAAGTGTCGTGGGCCCATATGTGGTTAGTGGAACCTAAATCCCATGTCCATTCCCTAAAAATAACTGAGGCTCAAAAATGTGGGCTCCTCCCCACCCTCTGGTGTTAGGAAGGCAATGTTCACTTGGGGAAGAGGTGTTCAAAAGATTTTGGGGGCTGGGCGTGATGGTTCACGCCTATAATCCCAGCACTTTGGGAGGCTGAGGCAGCTGGATCACTTGAGGCCAGGAGTTTGAGACCAGCCTGGTCAACATGGTGGAACCCCATCTCTACTGAAAACACAAAAATTAGCCGGGCATGGTGGTGCACACCCATAGTCCCAGCTACTCGGGAGGCTGAGGTGGGAGGCTTGAGCTCAGGAGGCAGAGGTTGTAGTGAGCCAAGATCATGCCACTACACTTCAGCCTGGGTGGCAGAGTGAGACCCTGTCTCCAAAAAAAAAAAAAAAAAAAAAAAATTTTTGGGAAGGCTGGTGGCGTGGTGGCTCATGCCTGTAATCCTACCACCTTGGGAGGCTGATGCCGGAGGATCACTTGAGCCCAGGAGTTCAAGACCAGCCTGGGAAACATAGTGAAACCCTGTCTCTACAAAAAATAAATTAGCTGTGTGTGGTGGCACCTCCCTCTACTCCCAGCTACTTGGGAGGCTGAGGTGGGAGGATCACTTGAGCCCAGGAGGTCAAGACTGCAGTGAGCTGTGACTGCACCATTGCATTCCAACCTGAGTGACAGAGAGAGACCCTGTCTCAAAAAAAGACAAAAGATTTTGGGGAGCCATGAATGACAGATGCCAATTATATATACTTTCCTAGGTTTTCCATTCTGATGGGATTAAATGTTTCTGTCACTGTAATTTTAATTTTCTATTAGCTTTCCTTTCTTGTATGTTCTGTTAATGCTTAGTCAGTTTTTTTTTTTTTTTAAATAGAAACGAGGTCTCACTATTGCCCCGGGTGGTCTTGAACTCCTGAGCTCAAGTGATTCTCTTGCTTTGGCCTCCCAAAGTGCTAGGATAACAGGTATGAGCTATGGTGCCCGGCCATTAATACTTAGTCAGTTTTAGACATTGCAAATGCCTTTTTCTAATCAGGCTTCCGTATGTTAGTTTTGTCTATGGTATTCTTTATTGATTGATTGATTGAGACAGGATCTTGCTCTGTCACTCAGGCTGGAGCACAGTGGCACAAACATGGCTCACTGACACTTCAACTTCCTGGGCTCCAGTGATCCTCCCAGACTCTCCAGTAGTTGGGACCACAGGCATGCGCCACCATGCCCAGCTAATTTTTGTATTTTTGGTAGAGACGGGGTTTTGCAGTGTTGCCCAGGTTGTCTCAAACTCCTGAGCTCAAGCAATCCAACCACCTTGGCCCCCCAAAGTGCTGGGATTATAGATGTGAACAACTGCACCTGGCCTTGTCTACGGTATCCCTTAAATAGAAATTCTTTTTGCCCCTGAATGGTCATAAAAAGTTAACTTTTACCTATGGTGGGTCCTCCGGAGTGCTGAGTTGTATCAATTAGATTTTTTTAAAAATAAATTTTATTGTGTATATTTAAGGCGTACAACATGATGTTACGAGATCCATGTAGATAGTAAAATAATTACTATAGTGAAGTAAAGTAACATATCCATCATCTTATATTAGCACTTTTTTTTTGGTAAGAGTAGTTACAATATACTCATTTAGCAAAAATTCCCAATATGATACACTATTAGTAACCAAAGTCCTCATGTCTGGATCTTTAGATTTGTCCATCCTACTTATCTGCTATTCTGTG
Organism: Pan troglodytes; assembly: GCF_028858775.2. Taxonomy (NCBI): domain Eukaryota; kingdom Metazoa; phylum Chordata; class Mammalia; order Primates; family Hominidae; genus Pan; species Pan troglodytes. Next base: position 165,923,414 of record NC_072404.2, on the reverse strand, counting down.
TCCTTTGACTCACATCTCCCCATTTCTTTCTCCCACCTTACTCCTGGCAACCACTGTTTTATTCTCTATCTCTGTGTATTTGCCTTTCTTTCTTTTTCTCTTTTTTAAGATTACACATATAAGTTTGATCACACTATATTTGTCTTTCTGTATCTGGCTTATTTCAGTTAGCATAATGTCCTCCAGCTCTGTCTACATTGTGTCAAATGGCAGGATCTCCTTTATAAAGCCGAATTAATATTCCACTGTGTATACATACCATAGTTTCTTTATCCATTTGTCCACTGACAGACATCTAGGCTGTTTCTGTACCTTGGCTATTGTGAATAATGCTGCAATGAACTTGGGAGTGCAGATATCTTTATGAGGTGGTGATCTCATTTTCTTTGGGTATATGGCCAGTAATGGGATTGCTGGATTATAAGGTAATTTTATTTTTAATTTTTTTGAGGAGCTTCTATATTGTTTACTATAATGGCTAAATGAGCTTATATTCTCACCAGTAGTGTACAAGGAAGGTTCCCTTTTCTCCACACCAACACCAACACTTGTAATCTCTAGTCTTTTTGGTAATGGTCACCTTGACAGATGTGAGGTGGTATCTCATAGTGGTTTTGATTTGCATTTACCTGATCATTAGTGATGTCGGGCATCTTTCATATATCTGCTGGCCATTTCTATGTCTTCTTTGGAGAAATGTCTATTCAGATTCTTTGCCCATTTTTAAATTGGATTGTTTGTTGTTTTTGCTGTTGAGTTGTATGCGTTTTTAAAAGGCATTTTCGATATTAACTCCCTATTAGATACGTGGTTTACAAATATTTTTCCCTGATTTGTTGGTTGCCTTTTTTGTTGTTGTTGATTGTTTGCTTTGCTGTGCAGAAGCTTTTTAGTTTGGTGCAATCCCATTGATTTATTTTTGCTTTTGTAGCCTGAGTTTTTGGTGTGGTATCCAAAAAGTCATTGCCAGGGCCAATGTCGAAAACTTTTTCCCGCTTGTTTTGTTCTAGGAGTTTTGTGGTTTCAGGTCTTACCTTTAAGATCTTTTATCCATTTTGAGTTGATTTTTGTGTATGGTGTAAGACAAGGGTCCAGTTTCATTCTTTTGCATTTGGAAATCCAGTTTTGAATATAAATTCTTAATTTTTATATAGGGAAAACATCAAGTTTTGCCTTATAGTTTGTGCTTTTTAGGTCTTTCTTATGAAAGCTTCCCTGAATCCAACCCCAGGTATCAAATACATGATTGTAATTTTTTCTATTGGCTTTATAGTTACATCTTTCACATTGAGATCTTTAATTCACCTGGAGCCCACCTCTGCATATGGGTGTGGCGGGAATCCAACACCCTCCACCCCCTGTTAAGGAGCTAGTTTTCTCAGCAATCATTTGCTACACATGTTCTTCTTTCTACCCTGACTTGTGGTGACTTCTCTGCCATAAACCAAGTTCTTGTACACACGTGGGTCTATATCCAAGTTCTCTATTTTGGTTTATGATGCCAGCACTTTACCTTCTTATTACTATGATTTTTGGGTTATCTTCCTTCTGGTGAGATACATTCTTCTTGGCTCATCTGGGATCTGTGGAAGGGTGAGTAAAAGCAAATCTTTCTGTCCTTTTCTTCGGAGTCCCTAAGCTCCACAATAGTCAAAATGAAAGAAAAATACCGGGCCTCTGACAGCCAGTTAAAAGCGACCAGCACGGCTGCCGGACTTAAGACATGGAGGATGGCCAGAAGATGAAGAGGGCAGAGAGATGATGGGACAGGATGACCAGCTGCAGAGAGGAGTACCCTCTCCGCTGAGAGCTGCAGAGATGACCAGTGTGCAGAGAGGAGCTACCCTGTCTGCTGAGAGCTTCAGAGACCTGCAGAGACCTCCGAATGACTTGCCTGCAGGCAGGAGCCATCCTCTCCAGGCCTCCTCTGCTGAGAGATGAACACTCAACGGAGGACCTGCCTATAGAAAGGAGCTACCCACTCCTCTGAGCTGTTCTAACACTAAATAAAACTCTTCTTCTTCTTTACCCATCACTTGTCTGTGTACCTCATTCTTCCTGGACACAGGACAAGAACTCGGGCAAAGGCACCGTGGCCACAGAGGTTTCCAGTCAGAAAAGTCGACACCCCAGAGATCCTGTAACATCTTTAAAAAAATTATGGTAGTAATTTGGGAACTTTTATTCTTTCTTATAAATTTTAGAATAAATGTATTGCATTCCTAAAAAAGGACAGTTGGAATTTGATTAGGACAACAATTGCGGTAATAATTGGGTAGAATTGATACTTTAATATTAAGTTGTCCAATCCAACAACACAGATTATTCTGTTTATTTAGATCCACTTTTATCTCCTTTATTAGAGAGTAAAAATTTCCTTTACAGAGGACTAGTATATTTTTTTTCAGGCGTTTTATAGGTTGTGTTGCTGTTATGAAAGGTATCCTATTTTCTTATATGTATATATGTCTTATTTTCTCCTATATATTATAGGTGGTTAATGTGGTATAGACAAAGTGTTATTGGTCTTTGTAAGTTGACTTTATTTACATCCATCCAGCAACCCTGTTATTAGTTTTAATAATTAGTTGAAATTTCTATGTAAATTTTCATATAGTCCACAAATAACATTTTAATCTCTTTCCTCCTTCCAACTTCTATACCTCCCTTTCTTTTTCTTGTTTTATAACATTGGCCCTGACTCTGGCTCTTTGTTACATAGCAGCAATGCTAACAGGCACCTTATCTTCTTGCCAATCTAAATGGCGATGTTTCTAAGGTTTCTCCATTGGACGTGATATTTGCTTGGGGTTTTGGTATGCAGTCTTTAAAAGTTGAGGTGATTCTATTCAAATTCTAGTTTTCTGAATTACTCTTTGGCTCTTTGCCATGAAGGGCTGCCTGTCCCCCATGCCCTTGGCCCACAGAGCACAGCCAGGCTTCCGCCATGCCACCACATGCAACTCCATGACTTACAAGCTGGTGGCTTACAAACAGGATGTCACTCCTCCTGGGAAGCATCCTCCACCACTGTCCTGGAGGGACATAGCTCAGCCCAGGTGGAGGAGAGTGGTGATGCCCTCCTGTGACACACAGACACCTCATGCACACCTGTGACCTGTGGTACACAGGCAGGAGGGGTCATGGAGAGAAATGACATTGGCTGTGAAACAAGGTGATTTGGCCTCAAAGTTGGGACCTGCCATGTACTAGCTGTGTGACTGTGAACAATTTATTCAACCACTCTAAACCTCAGCTTCCACATTTGTGAAATGGGGAATCTAACTGTTCTTGGGGAAACCACGTGGTAGTTTGTTAAATAAAATAGCCAGCAAAAAGTATTCAGCAGAGTAATAACTGTCCTCTATTGTATTCGTAATCCATAAACGAATATCATTCACACATTATGAGCAGGGTAAATGCTCTTGATAAGAAGTTAAGCAAAAGCTATATATAGACTAAGTCGACATTTGTTTTAAAATTTGCATAAGTAAAAGACCGAGGAGAAATAGATCCTTTATATTTGTGTTTTCGAATTTTTCTGTAGTGAGCACATGATTACCTCATAAATCTCTGAAACATGTTTTATGGAAACAGAAAGCCCAGTGTGACTCAGCAGTGCCAAGGCTGCCAAGAGAGCTGGCGGTGGCCCGGCCGCTTCAGCGGAAACAGCGCCCGCACCTGGAGGTCCTGGGCCTGCCACCCTGGGCCCTGGCTGGAGCCCAGCTACACCAGCGCTTTGTTTAGCTCTGGGCATAGGTAGCCATGGAGACCCTGAGTGCCACGGTGGAACAAGAATGTGGCAAGTGTGCGAAGGCCACAAAATCTGCAGGACAAGAGGGCTGAGAAAGCCAGGAGGGGTGATGTGGGATGGGAAGAAGCAGGGAGCCCCCCGCCCGGTAGGCTTAGGGGGGTAGGGGAGAGGGGGAGAAGAGAGAGGGACAAATAGAGACAGAGAAAGAGAGAGAGAGGTATGGAGAGAGAGATGGAGAGAGGCCGGGCGTGGTGGCTCATGCCTGTAATCCCAGCACTTTGGGAGGCCGAGGTGGGCGGATCACGAGGTCAGGAGATGGAGACCATCCTGGCTAACACGGTGAAACCCCGTCTCTACTAAAAATACAAAAAATTAGCCGGGCGTGGTGGTGGGCGCCTGCAATCCCAGCTACTCAGGGGGCTGAGGCAGGAGAATGGCGTCAACCTGGGAGGCGGAGCTTGCAGTGAGCCGAGATCACGCCACTGCACTCCAGCCTGGGTGACAGAGCGAGACTCCGTCTCAAAAAAAAAAAAAAAAAAAAAAAAAGAGATGGAGAGAGAAGAGGAGGTGAAGGAGAAGGAGGAGGAGGGAGTCCCAGTGTAAGGAGGCGCTTCTGCTGTGGCCGTCTGACCTCAGGGCCCACCTATTGCTTTCCCTGTGCCTGGCCCCAGCATGTTCTTCTGAGCACTGCCCTCCCCACTCAGCCACAGTGTTCTACAGGTCCGTCCATTGCCCCATGGTCCATGGTCCTGGGCCCTGAGATGTCTTTCTTGGGAGTTTGCAAACTGGCCTGGGAATAGAGACTCTCTCTCAGGCTGCAGGGCCTGCAGTGTCCTCAAAGGCCATGGCCCTGCAAGAGGAAAAAGATGAGAATGAAATCAACCAGTTCAGGCGTGAGCGCCCGGCCAGCTCCTCCCAGAGGCAGGTCCCTGCCCTTCTCCAGGGTCTGGTTGTTGAACGTTCCTTCACTGGGCTCGACTCCCAGGCATCTTGTCAAAGTTCGTCTCCTTTTTCTTGATCTTGTTCAAGTTGAAGTTTTATCGCTTGCAACCAAAAAGGTCCTGAGTAACACAAAATGACCGGTATCAGTGGTAAAGAGGAGCCTGAAGGAGAGGCTCCAGGAGAGGGTGGCCTGGGAAAGACATTGTAAAGGTGTGGCTCCTGGGGATGGGGGTGGGGCCCCAGCTGCCTGTGCTGGGTGCGCACATGCTCTGTCTCTCTGTCTCTCTCTGAGTCTCTGTCTCCCTCCCTCTGAGTTTTCATCTCTGTCACTCTGTCTCATTTTCTCAGCTCAGTAGAGACATTGGCCCTCTTTTCCAAGCTCCCTATTTTGCCCTGTCTCCTTCACTCTCTGCTGCTGTCCTGCTGCTAATATGCTCTGCCTCAGCAGCCTCCCCACCCCGCAGCCCAACTGTTCCCGTGCCATCCATGACCATTCCTGCAGGCTCAGGGACAAGCTGGGCTTTGACACATGCCCTTGACTCCTACCCCCTTGGTAACATTTCCCACCCCCACCCTGCAGTCCAGCTCTCCCACCTGGGTCCCAATGTGGGCGGTGGCGGTATATCTGTGCCCAAGCTTGAAGCCCCCTCTTTCCTTCTGTGTGTCCTGGATTCTCTGAGCTCTGGTGCTTTAACCTCTGGGATCCTTCCTGGATGTGCCTCTTCTTTCAAAGCCTCCTACCTTGGCCCTGATTTAGACTCCTATCATCTCTTGTATGAAGATTTTCTGTCTCCTGCATGATTTCTCTGTTTTTGTTCCTCCCTAATCCACCCCCCACCCCGCTGTCATCATGGCAAGCTCACAGATCTCTTTGTGCCACTGCCATGCAGAGAGCTCTGCCAAGGCCCCGCCAGCTGTGCAGTAAACCCCAAGGTCGGGCCCTCTCCAGGCTCAGCCAGGCAACTGCCCACCTGTCACATTTTACTCCAGGCACCCTGGACTATTACAGCTCCCAGCACAGAATGCAGTGATGTTTCTCAACGGTGTGCCTTCGATCAAGCTGTCGCCCTCGGTTGGAACACCCCCTCCACAGTTCCCCAAGCCTGGCTCACTCTCTGCCAGACCCCTCCCCTCGCCATATCCCAGCCTGCAGGGAGAGGTAACCTCTGCATTTACACCACGATTTCTAGTTACTTCCTCATGAATCAGTGCTTCCCACTAAGCAGCAGGGGCCTTGAGGTTGTGGGGCCTCTGATTTCACCTCTTTGTAGTGTAGTCCAGATATTCAATAAACAGGGACTCAGGCCTCACGAAGCAAGGAGGGGACGGGCCGAGGCTGCCTGGGCCGGGACACAGGGGCTGCAAGGGTGGAATGCAGTGCATGTGCAGTGTGGCTGGGGAGGGAGCTCAAGTTCACTCTGCAGAGGCTTGGCTGCAGCAGCAGCCCTTTGATCCCCGAGTTACAGACCTTGCCCTGGGCCGGTTCTTTCTGCTCTGGAGCTGGGGCCAGGGACAATATCACAGAGTAAGGCCAGTCTGGAATCTAGAAAAGTGTCTCTAAACTAGGAGACTCCTCCATCCCACCCAGAGTCCAGAAGCAGGCTAGGGTCCCCTCCATCCAGAAAGAAGGTGCCCTCCCCCCAGCAAGCTGGAAACATCAGAGTCGACTGGAAATCCAGGTTTACTGAGGGACTGCTGTGTTCCAGGTCCCAGAGGTGTAGGTCCTGGAGGTGTAAAAATGAGCCAGGGGCTTTCAACCCAGCGAGGCAGAGAGGCAAGTGAGGCCAGGGGTGAGAGCAGCTGGGTAAGCACAGGGAAGAGGCCCCAGTACCCGCGAGTGCTCCATGGTACAGAGCCTGGGTTCTCACTGGAGAGAGAGACAGAGTAAGCGCAAGTGCATAAGGCAATTCCCTACAGCAACAGTGAGGGCAGAAGACAGGGCTGTGGGGGCTGGGTCGCCGTGGAGAAAGTCTCTTTGGGAAGTGACATTTGAACTGGATGCGCTGGGTAAAAGGCCAGGAGAGGCAGATGCAGAGGAATCAGAAGATGCAAAGCCCTGAGGTGGAAACAAGTTTTGGTGTGGCTGGAAATGAGGATGTCATAATTTTGTCAAAGTAATGCTGCCCAGGCCAGGTGCAGTGGTTCACACCTGTCACCCCAGCGCCTTGGGAGGCCGAGGCAGGAGGATCACTGAGCCCAGGAGTCTGAGACCAGCCTGGGCAACATAGTGAGACCCCTACTCTAAAAAAAAAAAAAAAAAATTAGCCAGGCATGGTGCACACCTGTAGTCCCAGATATTTAGGAGGCTGAGGTGGGAGGATTGCTTGAGCCCAGGAGTTCAAGGCTGCAGGAGTGACCTGTGATTGCACCACTGCACTCCATCCTGGAAGACAGAGAGAGACTCTGTCTCTAAAATAATAATCATAATAAAAAACAGCTCTCAAACTCAGTGCATTATGACAACCAGTGTTAATTACTCTCATACTCACAGGTCTCAGATGACTATAATTTGGCTGATCCAGGATAGGTGTGGCTGGACGGCCCTGCCTTAGGCTGTAGGTAGCCTGGGTTTGACGCAAGTTCAGGTGGTTGCACCAAGTTTGTCCTGGGGCACAGCAGAGGCTCTCTGGAGGAAGCTCTTCTTACCCTGGACTTCTGGAGTGGAAACAAGGAGCCAGGCCATGCGGGCGCATGGAGTGCTTCTGCTAGTTCCATCCTCCAACAGCCCCAGGGCCAAAACACGTCACGTGGTCAAGTCCAACATCAATGAGCAGGGGAGTCTATACGGGAGGAGTGTGAGTATTTGCTGAATAATAATAACCCAGACTCTCACCCGCCACCTCAGAGAGGAGCTGTGAGGACGGAGGGAGTCACTGCCTGGTTTGTGCACATGTTAAATGCTTACTCCATGCTAACTGATACGTGGAGGATGTAGGGATGGGTTAGATTCTCAAGGTCTTGATAAATCACGTTGAAAATTTTGGGAGCCATGGAGGCTTCAATCAGAAGGGTGACAGGGTTTGGTCTGGATTTCAGAGCAACCCCTCTGGAAGCCGCGTTGAGGTTGGTCTGATGGAGGCGAGACTGGGGTCTCAGGGTGATGAGCAGTAAGTCATCATGGGGAAAGGAAAGATGGAACGAATTCAGGAAATGCTGGGAAGGTGGGACTCAGGGGTAGATGGCAGAGGGGCTGTGTGGAGGGAAGCAGGTGCCTAGGCTCTCGGTTCTTGGCTTGGGTCAAGGGACATGATGATAGACCCTGGGCTGGGGAGCACAGGAGGAAGGGCTGGCCTGTGCAGGGGATAGAGGAGGTGATAAACCGGCTTAGACATGTGGAGTGTGAGGTTCTTACAGGATGTTTAGGTAGAGGTACAGGTCTTGGCGTGTAAGAGAAGAATATGGACATGGGACATATATTTGGGAGTCAAATCGGTTAAGGGGCAGGCAGGAAGTGAGCCCCAGTTATTGAGGTTTCCAGGGAATGGGAAATATGCTGGGTTGGCGCAGGGGAACTCCAGTGGCGCATATTCACATGTGGCTGACGTCGCCGTGAGATAGCCATCCTCATATTCTTCTTCTAAACTAAAGCCTGAAATTACTTGGGGGTGGCAAAGCCCAGCAAAAGAGCCCACCCCCAGCCTCCACGGCTAAGGCTTGGCCAATGAGTTGTAAGACAAGTGATGTCTGTGAATTCTGGCAAAGCACAGTGAAGGTAGCCATACCCTTCTCTGTCCCCTCCTCCATCCTACTGCCTGACTTGTATGAGATGGCTGGAGCTCTGGCAGTCACCGTGGACTAGGAGGCTGGGGGCCACATCCCAGGTGGAGGCCGTGAGGAGGAAGGAGGCTGCGTGCCCTAGGCCTTCATGGGGCCCCTAAGCCACTCAGGACTGTGTTTACAGAGAAACACGACTGTCTCTTGTTGAAGCCGCTGTGAACACATTTTTCTGTTCCATTCAGCTGAACTTGGTCCACAGGGAGCCATTTTGAGTCTGCTGTTCTTGGTCAAGCCTCACCCCGGGGGCATTTCCAGCCTCTGTTTTCTCCGCGGGATTAATAAGAGGCAGCGGTGCCCGGTCTAGTCGCCGCGAAGTGTTGTGCGCCACCTGGTGGTCGCGTGGCAGACAGCATTCCTCCAAGCGAGACAGCACCAGCAGCTAAAATGCAGCTATCTGCACCTCGAACCCAGCCCATCTTTTAGCCAATGACAAGCCAAGTGCCCCAGAGTCCTGCATGACAGTGGACGCTGACACGAACTCCAGGAATTCCAGATTGCATGGAGCTTCTCGGCTCAGGTGTGTTTTCGGAATCAACTGCGGGCAGTTTCCAAGGAGCCGGTTGGCGGTCCCTGCGTCTCCTCGCCCAGGTCGCGAACTTCTGTACTAAAGGATTCCATGTGACCCCTCTGCTGCAGACTCCGGTCTCAGAGCAATAGTGAGAGCTGGAGAGAAGGGAGGGAGATGACTCACTGCTTTACTGAGCAGGAAATTAACACCAAGGGAGCCTAACCTGGCAGCAGCCTGGAAAAATTGGTTTGCGGTGGTTTGAGCAGTGGGCAAAGTGGGTTTATGTGGGCGAGCTTATTAACACTTCCTTTTGCTGACTGTGGGTACAAGCTTGAAATGGCCAACAGTGCAGCAAATAGAGACCAAGTTGCAAAAATGAGTCTTCATCTCACTGAAGTTTGAGAAATTGCAAAGGCTCGTGGAGAGGCTCCTGGTGCCGGGACACGCAGGTCTCCACCCAATCTGGCCACTCTGTGTGTGACCCGGGGCCCGTCCTCTGTCTCCAGGCTCCCCTTGCTACATGAGGTGGCCGGAACACTGCCTGGGTTTTGAGGCCAAGGGTTTGTAGGTGTTGGTGAAGAGAAGGGGCCCCCAGGCTAGGTGAGGGGACCTCAGTTACCTCCCCCTTCCCCAATCATCCTTTTCTGAGGCCACCTTCAATTGCTACCCTATCCTAAAAGGCCTCGAAAAGCAACAGGCTCTGGTGTCCCGACATCTTCTGGTTTCCTCTTCTTTCTGTGAAACAACTGAGTCTCAGCTTTTCTCATTTGCATCCCCACCTGGCAGCTGAAGAGCCGCAAACAAAATAACACCTGCTTTACATGAAGGGGAAGTGACTTGGGGCTGGAGTGAGAGGTGGGCCCGGGTCATAAGTCCTTGTTTGTTTTCTTCTTTCCTTACCCTGCTTGGTGGGTTCTTCGTGGTCCTCCGCAAAGAGGGTTTGGGAATGGCGGGTGTCTCTCTCACTCGGAGCCAGCCCGTCTCTCTTCTGCACTGTTCCTGAGCCTGGGGTGGGTGTCTGGAGCGAATGGACTGGATTCCTCCCCAGCCCCAGGGTCTCTGTCTCTGGTGCGGGGCAGGTGGCTGTGTGTTTAACAAGCCTCTCCCTCCTCGGTGTACCCCCTGATCCACAACCAAACACGGTAACTCTGGGAGTGTCCCCGTCTCTGGCCCTGCATTCTGGGGTCTGTGAACTGCAAATTGCTAGGTGGAGGGATCTGCCCACCCCAAACGGGAATTTCCAGGGAGAGGGATCTGTCCACCCCAAGGGGTGTGGCCAGGGGTCCTCCTCCAGGAGATGAACCCCACAGACATGACTTTGGGTCCAAGCACCATCAATGCCATTTCCTGGGGCTGCATGGCTGGGAACCAGTTTGCCGACCAGTCGGAGCTAGATAGGGAGGGGGCAGGGCCGAAGTGGAGGTCTCCCCCTTTCCTTTCACTGCCTTTCTACATGCGGTGCTGGTCCTGGATCTGTTGTCCTGAGACCCTACACTTGTCCTCTCCCTCCTCTGCCATGTCTTGTGGGGACAGACCCCTGCAAGTGGTGTCTCCCACACTGCCAGGTTCCACCCACGGGAGGGCTGAGCGTGAGACAGAGGGGGCAGGACCTTCTTCCCCTTTCTCTCCAGCTGCGACAGACAGGCCCCCAGGGCTCCCAGCTTCCACTGGTGACCCGGCTGCAGGGTCTGGGAACTCCACGCCCTCCCTCTGCCCCTGCCTCTCTGGGCATTGCTGTCCCTGTTTATCTCTTAGTTCACCCATCCTCCCAGCTTCCAGTTCCCTGAAGTCCAGTGTCTCTGTGCTAAGTCTCCCAGCAGTCCCTGATTCCCAACACGTGTGTCTTGCTGGATCTTCCTTCCCCACCTTAATCACGCTGGCGCAGATCCCCCCATAGTTTTTTGATTGTGTTTGTGTGTGAAACAGGTCTGTCAAGTTCAACCAACATCTGACATCCAGTTCAGTTTTTCCTCTCCTCCCAGCTCTGCTGGACCCCAGGTCCAAGGCTCCTACCCTGGGGAGGGGCAGGTCTGGCCATCCCCTCCTCTCTTCCTCTCCCACACCTGCTGATGCTCCTGGGGCCAGGATGGAGGGGAGGGGGCTTGAAGGAAAAGTGGCCCCACTGGCGTGGCCATTTTTGCTTACATGGACCCTTGGGCTCCGGGTGGCTGATATGCAAACACTGGCTCTGCTGCTGGATGCAGGTGTGTGTTCTTCCGAGCATCATGGACCTGGACCTGCACAGTGCCCTGATGACCTGTCCCCTGCTGTCCACCCCACAGCCTCTAACTGCATAGTTCTCCTCATCTGCCTGGCTGCCCTCTCAGAAGGGGGTGTTACTGGATTCCTGTGGCCACCACCACAAGGTGCATAAACTGGGTGACTCAAAACAACAGAAATGTATTCTTTTGTGGTTCTGGAGGCCAGAAGGTCAAAATCAAGGTGTTGGTAGGGCCACGCTCCTTCTGCAGCCTCTAGGGGAGCATGCTTCCTCATCTCATCTGGCTTCTGGTAGCCCCAGGTGTTTCATGGTTTGTGAAAGCATCACTGCAATCTCTGCCTCTGTCTGCATATGGGCTTCTTCTTTGAGTGTGTATGTGTCTCTCTGTGTCTTCTCTTCTTCTTATAAGGACACTGGCCATTGGATTAGGGTCCACGCTACTCTAGCGTGACCTCGTCTTAACTGATCACATCTGCAAAGACCTGTTTCCAAATAAGGTCACAGTGATAGGTACCAAGGGTTAGAACTTCAATATATCTTTTTGGAGGACACAGTTCAACCCACAACAGGTGCAGACACACTTTGGAAATATTGTGGGTTCACTTTCAGACCCTGCAATAAAGCAAATATTGCAATAAAGTGAGTTATAAAAATCCACTGGTTTTCCAGTGCATATAAAAGTTATGTTTACATTATACTGTGGCCTATTAAGTGTTCAATAGCATTATGTCAAAAATACAATGTACATACTTTAAATTAAAAAAATCTTTATTGCAAAAAAATGCTAACAATCATCTGAGCGTTCAGTGAGTCATCATCTTTTTGCTGGTGGAGGGTTCTGCCTTGGTGTTGGTGGCTGCTGACTGATCAGGGTGGTGGTTCCTGAAGGCTGGGGTGGCTGTGGCAATTTCTTAAGACAAGAAAACAATGAATTTTGCCACATCAATGGACTGTCCTTTCATAAAATATTGCCTTGTAGCATGCAATGCTGTTTGGTAGCATTTTACCCAAGGTAGAAGTTCTTTCAAAATTGGAGTCAATTCTCTCAAACCCTGCTGCTGCTTTATCAACCAAGTTTATGTCATATTCTAATTTTTTTGTTGTCGTTTCAACAATGTTTACAGCGTCTTTACCAGGAGTATATTCCATCTAAGGAAACAGGCAGGATGTGGTGGCTCATGTCTGTAATCCCAGCCTGGAATCATCCCAGGCCTAGGTGGAAGGATCACTTGAGGCCAGGACTTTGAGACCAGCCTGGGCAACATAGTGAGACCCTGCCTATATATAAAAAAAAAAAAGAAAAAGAACCAGGCATGGTAGCATTCACTTGTTCTAGCTATTTTGGAGGCTGAGGTGGGAGGATTACTTGAGGAGCTTGAGGCTGCAGTGATTCATGATTACATCACTGCACTCCAGCCTGGGCAACAGAGCAAGACTCTGTCTCAAAAAAGAAAATAAAAAAGAAAGAAGAAACTGTTTTCTTTGCTCATTCATGAGAAGCAACACCTCATCCATTCAAGGTTTTTTTTTGTTTGTTTTGTTTTGAGATGGAGTCTCGCTTTGTTGCCCAGGCTGGAGGGCAGTGGCATGATTTCAGTTCACTGCAACCTCTGCCTCCTGGGTTCAAGTGATCTCCTGTCTCAGCCTCCTGAGTAGCTGGGACTACCGGCACATGTCACCATGCCCTGCTAATTTTTGTATTTTTGTAGAGAAGGGGTTTCACCATGTTGGCTAGGCTGGTCTTGAACTACTGACCTCTGATGATCCGCTCACCTTGGCCTCCCAAAGTTCTGGGATTACAGGCTTGAGCCACTGCGCCTGGCTGCCAGTCATGTTTAGTCATGAGATTGCAGCAACTCAGTCACCTCTTCAGGCTCCCCTTTTAATTCTACTTCTCTTGCTATTCCCACCACATCTGCAGTGAGTTCCTCCGTTGAAGTCTTGAACCCTTCAAAATCATTCAGGAGGGTTGGAATCAATTTCTTCCAAACTTCTATTAATGTTGCTATTTTGACCTCTTCCCATTAATTACAAATGTTCTTAATGGCATCTAGAATGGTGAATCCTTTCAGGAAGGTTTTCAATTTACTTAGCCCAGATCCATCAGACGAATCACTATCTATGACAGCTAGAGCCTTACAAAATGTATTTCCTAAATAATAAGACTTGAAAGTTGAAATTGCTCCTTGATCCATGGGCTGCAGAATGGATGTTGTATTAGTGGGCATGAAAACAACATTAACTCCTTGCATGTCTCCATCAGAGCTCTTGGGTGATTAGGTGCATTGTCAATGGGCAGTGATATTTTGAAAAGAACAGTTTTTTTCTGAGCAGTAGGTCTCAACAGTGGCCTTAAAATATTCAATAAACCATGCTGTAAACAGATATACTGTCATCCAGGCTTTGTTGTTTCATTTATAGAGCACAGGTAGAGTAGATATAGCATTACTCTTAAAGGCTCCAGAATTTTCAGAATGGTAAATGAGCATTGACTTCAACTTAAAATCACCAGCTGCATCAGCTCCTAACAAGAGAGTCAGCCTGTCCTTTGAGGCTTTGAAGCCGGGCATTGACTATGAATGTCTCTAGTTATGAAAGTCCTCGATGGCATCTTCTTCCAACAGAAGGCTGTCTTATTTACTTTGAGAATTTGTTGTTTATGTAGCCACCTTCATCATTGATCTTGGCTAGGTCTTCTGGATAACTTGCTGCAGCTTCTCCTTGCACTTTGATGTTATGAAGATACCTTCGTTCCTTAAACCTCATGAGCCAATCTCCGCTGGGTTCAGACTTTTCTTCTGTAGCTTCCTCAACTCTCAGCCTTCATAGAATTGAAGAGAGTTAGGGCCTTGCTCTGGATTAGACATTGGCTCAAGGGAATGTCGTGGCTGGTTTGATCTTGTATCCAAACCACTAAAATTTCCTCCATATCAGCAATAAGGCTGTTTTGCTTTCTTATAATTCATGTGTTTACTGGAGTAGCACTTTTAATTTCCTTCAAGAACTTTTCCTTTGCATTCAAAACTTGGCTAACTGGTGCAAGAGGCTCAGTTTTTGGCCCATCTTGGCTTTTGACATGCCTTTCCCACTAAGCTAAACCATTTCTAGAGCTTGATTTAAAGTGAGAGATATGCAACTCTTCCTTTCACTTGAACATTTAGAGGCCATTGTAGTGTTATTAATTGGTCTAACTGCAGTGTTATTGTGCCTTGGGAATTGGGAGGCCCAAGGAGAGGGAGATAGATGTGAAATGGTCAGTGAAGCATTCAGAACACACACAGCATTAACCGACTGAGTTCACCATCTTACACGGGCATAGCTCACGGTGCTTCAAAACAGTAACAGTAGTAACATCAGATCACAGATCACTAATCACAGAACACCCTAACAGATATAATAATAGTGAAAAAGTTTGAAATATTGCACAAATTACCAAAATACGACCCAGAGACACGAAGTGAGCACTTGCTTTTGGAAAAATGGTGCTGATAGACTTGCTCCATGCAGGGTTGCTGCAAACCTTCAATTTGTAAGAAATACAATATATGCAAAGCGCAATAAAGCAAGGTGCAATAACATGAGGCATATCTGTATCTTCAAGAGGTCCACAGGCCACTTTCTCTGGAGTTTCCCGTCATCCTTGTCACTATAAGAGGTGGGTGCAGGCTATTCCCACTTCCTGGCCATCTCAGGCTGCTTGGCTAACCGGCCACCTTCAAGCTTCTGGCAGTAAGTAGGCACCAGTCTCTAAATCCATGTATGTGCCAAACTTGTGGGGTCCATGGCAAGCTCCAGATAGGAAGGGCCTGTGTGTTTCCACAACCACTCAACAGGTAGCCAGGGTGTGGGGTCCTCTCCCATGCCCCTTCCCCAGGCAGGTGCTGCATCTCTCCCAGTCATTCCCTGGGGGCCCCTCATGTGACTTGAAGTGGTGGGAGGAGAGCCATGGCACCCCTTCTCCAAGCACACCCCTGCCTCAGTGAACCCCCTTCATGCTCAAATAGGCTGGAGGAGATGGTGGTTCCAGGACAGCTGGGCCACTTCACAGCACACCTGGGGCTGGGGGCAGCTCTGTGATGTCACCTTTAGAATGGGGGGTTCTGAGTGCCTCCTTTTCACTCCACTGCTGAGGGAGGGATCCTCTGCCTTAAATATTATGGGATGGCCCAACATATGACAGCCGACATGGGACAGATGAGATCAACAGCAGTTCATTAGTCACATGAACTCACAGCCCCAGGGATGGAGGATGCGCATGTCACACAGGGCCACACGGGCGGGTGCACTTGTAGCAGGGCTGTAGGAGGCAGGCTGTGGAGTGACAAGAGGATGGGGTGGACCCTAGTTCCCACGGGAGGATGTGATTGGCCTTTTTGAATAATTTCACAGGCTGGCAGGTAAGTAAACCTATTAGGTTGACGGCCAGGTGGAGTCCAGCTGGTCTGGGTGACAGGGGAACTAGAGGATGGGGAGCCTCTTCTGTGGGGTGGGGGCACCTCTGGAGAACTCTAACCCCTAACTGCAGGGGAGCTTGCGGTTAGGCCTTTGAAGCTCCATGGTGCTCAGAGATGTCAAGGCAGCCTATGAAATTTTAGGCCTTAAAATACATTGCAGTGCTATGTGCTGGATGTTTTCAGCTTTGGGCTTTAGAAAAAACTGATAGACACTGAAAAAGTCCCATTCAATCATCTATTGCCTTTTTCTCATTCTTTTTAATGAGCTACCATAACAGTGAGAATTCAGGTGTCTGCTCAGGTTTGTGGTCAAATCTAAATCTGTTCAATTACTTCTTGGCTGTATAAATTGTTCCTGCAGTGGCCTGACCTGTCAATCAGGACTTCCTGCTAAGTCACCCACTCATTAATTAACCCTCATCCCTCTCCCTTCCCCCCCTCCCTTTTCCTTCTCCTTCCCTCTCTCCCTTTCTCCTTCCTCCTTACCTTCCCTTCTGCTTTCCTCCCTCCTCCTCTCCATCCCCTGCTTTTAAAAATATAACAGTGGGAGGCTGAGGTGGGAAGATCACCTGAACCTGGGAAGTTAAGGCTGCAGTGAGCTGAGATTGCATCACTGCCCTCAAGCCTGGACAGTGGGAGTGAGGCCCTGTCTCAAAAAATATTGTATCTGTCTGTCTGTCTATCTATCTATCTATCTATCTATCTATCTATCTATCTATCTATCATCTATCTATCATCTATCTATTTACAGATTTATCGAGTTATAATTTACATACCTTACAATTCATCCATTTAGCCTGTGCAGTTCAATGGTTTCTAATATATTAACAGAGGTTGTGCAACAATCTGAATTTTAGAACATTTTTAACATTCCCCAAAGTAACCCTGTACCCATTGGCAATTACTCCCAATTTCCCCCCAAGTCCCCTCAGCCCTAAGCAATCACGAACCTACAGAAAGTAGTAAAAAGGTGGTACCATTTTACATTCTCACCAGCATGTATGAAGGTTTCAATTTCTCTACTTCTCTACATTCTTTTTTTTTTTTTTTTTGAGATGGAGTTTCACTCTTATTGCCCAGGCTGGAGTGCAATGGCATGATCTCGGCTCACTGCAACCTCCGCTTCCCGGGTTCAAGCAATTCTCCTGCCTCAGCCTCCTGTGTAGCTGGGATTACAGGCATGCACCACCACGCATAGCTAATTTTGTATTTTTAGTGGAGACGGGATTTCACCATGTTGGTCATGGCTGGTCTTGAACTCCTGACCTCAGTTGATCTGCCCTCCTCGGCCACCCAAAGTGCTGGGATTACAGGCACGAGCCCCTATGCATGGCCTAATTTCTCTACATTCTTAACAACACTTGTTATTGTCTTGTCTTTTTCATTATAGCCTTCCTAGTAATGGGAAATGGCATTGCTCTGTGGTTTTGGTTTGCATTTCTCTAATGACTGGTCATGTTGAGCATCTTTTCATGTGCTTATTGGCAATTTGTTTATCTTCTTTGGAGAAATGTCTATTCAAATGCTTTGCCCATCTTTAATTGGGTTGTCTTTTTATTATTGAGGTGTGTGTGTGTGTGTGTGTGTGTGTGTGTGTGTATGGTGGACACTAGACTCTTACCAGGTATATAAATTTATAAATATTTGCTGCCATTCTTGTTGTTGTCCTTTCACTTTCTTGATAATGTCCTTTGAAGCGCAAACATTTTTAATGTTGATGAAGTCAAATGTATCTATTTTTTCTTTAGTTGCTTGTATTTTTGGTGTAATAGTGAAGAAATCATACCCTAATTCTAGGTATTTCAATATTTTTTATTTTTATCTTTTAAGAGACAGGGTCTCACTCTGCTACCCAAGCTGGAGTGCAGTGGCATAATTACAGTCCACTGCAGCCTCGAACTCCTGAATTAAGTTATTCTCCCACCTCAGCTTCCCGAATAGCTGGGACTACAGACATGTGCCTCTATGCCTGGATTTAAAAAATATTTTTTAGAGAGGGGGCTCACTATGTTGCCCAGGCTGGTCTCAAACTCCTGGGCTCAAGTGATCATACTGCCTTGGCCTCCCAAAGTGCTGGGATTACAGGCGTGAGCCACTATGCCCAGCCTACAGTTTGTATCTTGATCTTGCATTCTGCAAATAGAGATAGTTTACTTCTTCCTTTCCAATCTGAAAGCCCTTATTTAATTTTCTTCCCTAATTTCCCTGAATAGGACCTCTGGGACAATGTTGAATAGAAGTGATAAAAGTAGATATTTTTATCTTATTTCTGATCTTAGCAGGAAAGCATTCAGTCTTTCCTCATTAAGTAGTATGATCTCAGCTGTGTGTGTGTGTGTGTGTGTGTGTGTGTGTGTGTGAGTTTTTTTGGTGGATTCCCTTTATCAGGTTGATGAAGGTTTCTTCTATTCCTAGTTTGTTCAGTGTTTTCATCATGACAGGGTATTGAATTTAGTTAATGTTTTACTGAATCCATTGAAATGATCATGTGGGTTTTGTCCTTTATTCTACTGATATGATGTATTAAATTAGTTGAACTTTGGATGTTAAACCAACTTTGCATTCCTAGGATAAATCCCAGCTAGTCCGGGTGTGTAATCCTTTTTATATACTGCTGAATTTTGTTTGCTGGTATTTTGTTGAGGATTTTTGTACCTATATTAATAAGATCTCTCTCTATATATATAACATTTATATCTATTATAAAATATAATACATATATTTTATAGAGACAGGGTCTCACTCTGCCACCCAGGGTGGAGTGCAATGGTGCAATCATAGCTCACTGCAGCTTCAAACTCCTGGCCTCAAGTGATCCTCCTCAGCCTCCCAAAGTGCTGGGATATAGGCATGAGCCACTGTGACTGGCCTCATAAGAGATATTGATGTGTAGTTTTCATTTCTTGTGATGTCTTTGTCTGGTTTTGGTGTAGGATAATACTGGCCCCATAGAATAAGTTGAGAAATACTCTCTTCTCTTTTATTTTTTGGAAGTGTTTGTAAAGGATTGATCTTAATTCTACTTTAGAGTTTGGTAGAATTCACCATTTGAAGCCATCTGGATCTGGGCCTTCCTTTGTGGGAAATTTAACATGACTAATTCATTCTCTTTACTTGTTATAGGTCCATTCAGATTTTCTGTTTCTTCTTGAGTCACCTTCAGTAGTTGTGTCTGTTGGGAACAGGCCCCCCAAAATCTGGCCATAAGCTGGCCCCAAAACTGGCCATAAACAAAATGTCTGCAGCACTGTGACATGTTCATGATAGCCATAATGCCCACGCTGGAAGGTTGTGGGTTTACCAGAATGAGGGCAAGGTACACCTGGCCCACCCAGGGCAGAAAACCGCTTAAAGGCATTCTTAAACCACAAACAATAGCATGAGAGATCTGGGCCTTAGGGACATGCTCCTGCTGCAGATAACAAGCCAGACCCATCCCTTCCTTTCCCATAAGGGATACCTTTAGTTAATCCCGTTTCCCATAAGGAATACTTTTAGTTAATCTAATATCTATAGAAACAAAGCTAATGACTGGCTTGCTGTTAATCAATACGTGGGTAAACTCTGTTTGGGGTTCTCAGCTCTGAAGGCTATGAGACCCCTGATTTCCCACTTCATACCTCTATGTTTTTGTGTGTGTGTCTTTAATTCCTCTAGTACCACTGGGTTAGGGTCTCCCCGACCGAGCTGGTCTTGGCAGTGTCTTTCTAGAAATGTGTTCATTTCTTCTAAGTTGTCTAATTTGCTGGCATAGAGTATCGTTTTATAATCATTTTTATTTCTGAAAAGTTGGTGCATTAGTTGCTAGGACCTCCATAACAAAGTATCACAGATTGGGTGGCTTAAACAATAGAAATTTATTTTCTGGCCAGGTGCAGTGGTTCACGCCTGTAATCCTAGCACTTTGGGAGGCTGAGGTGGGCAGATCACTTGAGGTCAGGAGTTTGAGACCAGCCTGGCCAACATGGTGAAATCCTGTCTCTACTCAAAAAAAAAAAAAAAAACAAAAAAAACCCCAAAAATTAGCTGGGTGTGGTGGCACATGCCTGTAATCCCAGCTACTTGGGAGGCTGAGGCAGGGGAATTGCTTGAACCTGGTGTCAGGCCTCTGAGCCCAAGCTAAGCCATCATATCCCCAGTGACCTGCACGTATACATCCAGATGGCCTGAAGCAAATGAAGATCCACAAAAGTGAAAATAGCCTTAACTGATGACATTCCACCATTGTGATTTGTTTCTGCCCCACCGTAGTTGATCAATGTACTTTGTAATCTCCCCCACCCTTAAGAAGATTCTTTATAATCTCCCCCACCCTTAAGAAGTTTCTTTGTAATTGTCCCCACCCTTGAGAATGTACTTTGTGAGATCCATCCCTGCCCCTAAAACATTGCTCTTAACTCCACCTCCTATCCCAAAACCTATAAGAACCAATGATAATCCCACCACCCTTTGCTGACTGTCTTTTCAGACTCAGCCCGCCTGCACCCAGGTGAAATAAACAGCCTTGTTACTCACACAAAGCCTGTTTGGTGGTCTCTTCACACCGACGCATGAGACACCTGGGAGGCGGAGGTTGGAGTGAGCTGAGATCACGCCACAGCACTCCAACCTGGGTGACAGAGCAAGACTCTGTCTCAATTAAAAAAAAAAGAAAGAAATGTATTTTCTCATGATTCTGGAGTCTAGAAGTCTAAGATTAAGTCCTTGGAAATTAATTTCTTCTCAGGCCTCTCTCCTTGGCTTGTAGATGACCATCTCCTCTCTGTGAACTTCACGCTGTGCATTGTCTATGTCTTAATCTTTTTTTTTTTTAATAAGGACACCAATTATTTTGGATTAGGTCCTCCCAAATTACCTCACTTACCTTAATTACCTCTTTCAAGGTCCTGCGTCCAAATACAGTCACATTCTGAAGAACTGGGGGTTAGGACTTCAATAAATAAGTTTTGTTTTTATCGGGGGAGACACATTTCATCACATAACAGTAGTAATGTAGTAATGTTCCCTTTTTCATTTCTGATTTTGACAGTTTGAGCCTTTCTCTCTAGCTTTCATCAATCTAGCTAAAGATTTGTCCATTTTGTTGATTTTTTTTCAAAGAACTAACTTTTGGTATTATTGATGCTCTCTATTTTTTTCTGTTCTCTTTATCTCTGTTTTAATCCTTATTATTTCTTTTCTTCTGCTTACTTTACGCTGAGTTTGCTCTTCTAGTGTTTTAAGGTGGAAGGTTAGTTTAGTGATAGAAAATTTCTTCTTTTTTAACATAGTTATTTATAGATATAAATTTTCTTCTAAGCACTGCTTTAGTTGCATCCTATACTGTGTCTTATATATTGTGTCTTCATTTTCATTCATCTCAAAGATTTTCTAATTTCTCTTGGGATTTCTTCTTTGACCCATTGTTATTTAGGGAATATGTTGTTTAATTTCAACTTATTGTGAATTTCTCAAATTTCTTTTTGTATTGATTTCTTTTATTTCATGTGGTCAGAAAACATATGTTATATGATTTTAACCCTCAGAAATTTATTGAGGCTTCTTTTGTGGCCTAGAAAATGGTTGATCCAACCAGGTGCGGTGGCTCATACCTGTAATCCTGGCACTTTAGGAGGCCAAGGTGGGCGGATCATGAGGTCAGGAGATTGAGACCATCCTGGCCAACATGGTAAAACCCTGTCTCTATTAAAATACAAAAAATTAGCTGGGCGTGGTGGTGCGTGCCTGTAGTCCCAGCTACTTGGGAGGCTGAGGCAGGGGAATCACTTGAACTCAGGAAGCAGAGATTGCAGTGAGCCAAGATCACACTACTGCACTCCAGCCTGGCGACAGAGTGAGACTCCACCTCAAAAAAACCAACCAACAAAAACCAACAAAACCGAAAATGGTTTATCCAGAGAATGTTCCATGTGCACTTGAGAAAAATTTGCTTTAATTGGGTGGGGTATTCTGTGGACATTTGTTAGGTCTAGTTAGCTTATAAACAGTCTTCTGTAGTCTTGTTGATCTCCTTCCTAGTTGTTCTGTTCTTTACTGAAAATAGGGAATTGAAGTCCCTAACTATTATTTTTACATTGTCTATTTCTCTTTTCAATTATTTTAGTTTAGTTTTATGTATTTTAGAGCTCTGTTATTAGGTGCATTTATGTTTATGATTATTATATTTCCCTGATGGATTAACTCCTTTTGTTATTGTAAAATGTTCTTTATCTTGAGTAACATTTTTGTTTTAATGTCTATTTTGTCTAATATTAGTATAGCTACTCCAGCTTTCTTATGGTAACTTTTGTATGATATATCTTTTCCCATCCTTTGCCTTTTGGCCTATTTATAATTTTGAATCTAAGATTCATCTCATATAGACAAAATATAGTTAGATCTTGCTTTTGTGTCCAGTTTGATAATCTCTGCCTTTTGATTAAATTGTTTAATGCCTTAACATTGAACATTGTTATTGATATAGTTGGATTTATATCTGCCATTTTGCTATTTGTTTTCTGTATGTCTTTTGTTTCCTGTATTCCTCCTTTATTGCTTTCTTTTGGATTAAGTGAATATTTTCTAATGTAACACTTTAATTCCATTAATTTTTTTGTCTGTATATTTTTCTTTTTCTTATTTTTTAATTTCAATAGTTTTTGGGGGTACAGGTGGTTTTTGGTTACATGAATAAGTTTAGCAGTGATTTCTGAGATTTTAGCACACCCATCACCCGAGCAGTGTACACTACCCAACAGGTAGTCTTTTATCCCTCATCCTCCTCTCAACCTTCTCTCCCAAGTCCCCAAAGTCCATTATATCATTCTTATTCCTTTGAATCCTAATAGCTTAGCTACCACTTATAAGTGAGAACAAATGGCATTTGGTTTTCCATTCCTGAGTTACTTCACTTAGAGTAATGGCCTCCAGCTCCTTCCAGGTTGCTGCAAAAGACATTATTTCATTCATTTTTATGGCTGAGTAGTGTTCCTTGGTGTAGATATACCACATTTTCTTTATCCACTTGTTGGTCGATGCGCACTTAGGATGGTTCCATTTCTCTGCAATTGCAAATTGTGTTGCTATAATCATGCATGTGCATATGTTTTTTTCATATAGTGACTTTTTTGTTTCCTTTGGGTAGATACCCAGTAGTGGGATTGCTGAATCAAATGGCAGTTCTACTTTTAGTTCTTTAAGGAATCTTCTTACTGTTTTCCATAGTGATTGTACTAATTTATATTTTCACCAGCAGTGTAAAAGTGTTCCTTTATCACCACATCCATGTGAACATCTATTGTGTTTTGACTTTTTAATTATGGCCATTCTTGTAGGAGTAAGGTGGTACCTCACTGTGGCTTTAATTTGCATTTCCCTGATGATTAGTGACATTGAGCATATTTTCATGATTGTTGGCTGTTTGTATATCTTATTTTGAGACATGTCTATTCATGTCCTTTGCCCACTTTTTGATGGGATTATTTAATTTTTCTTACTGATTTGTTTGAGTTCTCGTAGATTCTGAATAGTAGTCCTTTGTCAGATGCACCGTTTGCAAATATTTTCTCCCACTCTCTGGGTTGTCTGTTTACTCTGCTGCTGACTATTATTATTATTATTTTTTGCTGTACAGAAGCTTTTTAGTTTAATTAAGTCCCATTTATTTATTTTTGTTTTTGTTGCATTTGCTTTTGGGGTCTTAGTCATGAATTCTTTGCTTAAGCCAATGTCTAGAAGAGTTTTCCCAATGCTATCTTCTAGAATTTTTATTGTTTCAGGTCTTAGATTTAAGTCTTCGATCCATCTTGAGTTGATTTTTGAATAAGGTGAGAGATGGGGATCCAGTTTTATTCTTCTACATGTAGCTTGCCTGTTTTCCTAGCACCATTTATTGAATAGGGTGTTTCTTTTTTCCCAGTTTATGTTTTTGTATGCTTTGCCAAAGATCAGTTGGCTATAAGTATTTGGCTTTATTTCTGGGTTCTCTATTCTGCTCCATTGGTATACGTGGGTATACCTGCCTATTTTTATACCAGTATCATGCTATTTTGGTAACTATAGCCTTGCAGTATAATTTGATGTTGGGTAATGTAATGCCTCCTGATTTTTTGTTGTTGTTGCTTAGTATTGCTTTGGCAATGTGGGCTCTTTTTTGGTTCCATATAAATTTTAGAATTGTTTTTTCTAGTTCCATGAAGAATGATGATGCAATTTTGATAGGAATTGCACTGAACCTGTAGATTGCTTTGGGCAATACGGTCATTTTCACAATATTGATTCTTTCCATCCATGAGTGTGGGATGTGTTTCCATTTTTTTGTGTCATCTATGATTTCTTTAAGCAGTGTTTTGTAGTTTTCTTTGTAGAAATCTTTCACTTTCTTGGGTAAGTACATTCCTAAGTATTTTATTTTTACAGCTGTTATAAAAGGGATTGAGTTCTTGATTTGATTTTCAGCTTGGTTGTTGCTGCTGTATAGCAGTGCTACTGATTTGTGTACATTGATTTTGTAATTTGAGACTTCACTGAATTTGTTTATCAGATCTAGGAGGTTTTTGGATGAGTCTTTAGGGTTTTCTAGGTACATGATCATATCATTGGTGAACAGCGACAATTTGACTTCCTATTTTCCAATTTGGATCCCCTTTATTTTTTTCTCTTGTCTGATTGCTCTGGTGAGGACTTTTAGTACTATGTTAAATAGAAGTGGTGAAAGTGGGCCTACTTGTCTTATTCCATTTATCGGGGGAATGCTTTCAACTTTTCCCCATTCAGTATGGTGTTGACTGTGGGTTTGTCATATACGGCTTTTATTACTTTGAGGTAAGTCCCTTTTATGCCTATTTTGTTAATGGTTTTTATCATAAAGCAATGCTGGATTTTATAAAATTATTTTCTGCATCTATTGAGATGATCAGATGATTTTTGTTTTTAATTCTGTTTATGTGATAGATCACATTTATTGACTTGAGTATGCTAAACATTCCCTGCATCCTTGGGATGAAACCCATTTGATCATGGTGGATTATCTTTTTGATATGCTGTTGGATTTGGTTAGCTAATATTTTTGTTGAGGATTTTTGCCTCTATGTTCATCAGGGATATTGGTCTGTAGTTTTCTTTTTTTGTTGTGTCCTTTCCTGGTTTTGGTATTCGGGTGATACTGGCTTCATAGAATGATTTAGGGAGGATTCCCTCTTTCTGTATCTTTTGAAAAGTTTCTGTAGGATTGGTACTGATTCTTCTTTGAATGTCTGATAGAATTCAGTTGTGAATCCATCTAGTCCTGAACTTTTGTTGTTGTTGGAAATTCTTTTTATTACTGTTGAAATCTCACTACTTGTTATTGGTCCGTTCAGGGTTTATATTTCTTCCTGATTTATTCTAGGAGAGTTGTATGTTCCCAGGAATTTATCTATTTCCTCTAGATTCTCTAGTTTGTGTGTGTAAAGCTATTCATAGTAGCCTTGAATGATTTTTGTATTTCTGTGGTATTGGTTGTAATATCTCCAGTTTCATTTCTAATTGAGCTTATTTGGATAGTCTCTCTTCTTTTCTTGGTTAATCTCATTTAGCTGTATTTTTTTTTTTAGTTATTTTCTTAGTGGTTGCTCTAGGCCTTACCATACACATTTTAACTTATCAGAATCTGCTTCAGATTATACTAACTTAATTCCAATGAGTTATAGAAATGCTGCTTTTGTATAGCTCTATATTCTGTTCTCCTTTTGTGTCATTATTGTTATACATATTATATCTATATATGTTGCAAACCCAAAATAACATAGTTATAACTATTACTTTATGGAATTCTATACCTTTTAAAGAAGCTGAGAGAAGAAAGGAAAGCAAGTATGTATTTATAGATTTTGTTATATTAACCTTCTTATTTATCATTTTTGGCTCTTTTTATTGTACCTGTGGATTCAAGTTACCATCAGCTGATATTTCCTTATTCCAATGCAGCTTTGCTCCCACCTACTGGTTTTGTGCTATTATTGTAAAATAAATACATTTCTATATGTGTAGACCCAACAATACAATTTTAAACACACACACACACACACACACAGCCCACAATTGCTTTTAAAATTAGTTAAGTAAAGAAAGAAGAAGAAATATGCATTTACACTATTGTTTTTATAATTACAAAATTATCTACATTGGTGCTCTTTAAATTTTGTTTGTGGGTTTAAGTTACTGTCTAGGCCATTTGCTTTCAGCCTAAAGAATTTATTTTGCTATTTTTTGTGAGGTGGCATGCCAGCAAGGAATTCTCTTAGTTTTTGTTTATCTAAGAATGGTTTTATTTTACTTTCATTTTTTAAAAAACAATATTGCTGGATATAAGATTCTTGCTTGACAGTTTTTTTTCTTTCAGCACTTTAAATATGTTATCTCAGTGCCTCTGGCCTCCATTATTTCTGATGAAAAGTCAGTTGTTAATCTCATTGGGGTTCCCTTGTATGTGACTAGTATTTTTCTCTTGGTGATTTCAATATTTTCTTTATGTCTTTGGCTTTCAACATTTTTAAGATGATGTGTCTGGGTTGAATCTGTTTTTGTTTCTCCTAATTGAAGTTTGTTGAGCTTCTTGAACATGTGGATTAATGTTTTCCATCATATTTGGGAAGTTTTCAGACATTATTTCTTAGATTTTTTTTTCTGTTTTCTTCTCTCTCTTCCTCCTTCGGTTACTCCCATTTTGCATATTTGGTACACTTAATAATGTCACACATTTCTCTGAGGCTCTGTTCATTTTTCTTTCTGCTTTTTTTCTCTCTGCTTTTCAAATTGCATAATCTTTATTGATCTGTATT
The DNA here is from genome assembly GCF_028858775.2 of Pan troglodytes. Taxonomy (NCBI): domain Eukaryota; kingdom Metazoa; phylum Chordata; class Mammalia; order Primates; family Hominidae; genus Pan; species Pan troglodytes. The sequence goes on along the minus strand of NC_072404.2, from coordinate 165,896,959 downwards.
CAAGTTTGCTGATTTTTTCTTCTTCCAGTTCAAATCCACTACTCAGCTCCTCTAGCAAATTCTTCATTTTAGTTATTATATTTCTCAACTCCAGAATTTCCATTTGGTTCTTTTAAAAAATACTTTCTGTCTTTATATTAATATTCTGTATTTGAGTGGACATTGTCATAACCTTATTCACTTCTTTAAGCATAGTTTCCTTTAGTACTTTGACCATATTTATAACAGCTGCTTTGATGTCTCTGTTAATTCCCCCATCTGGGCCCTCTCACAGAGTTTTTGTTGCCTGGTTTTTTTATTCTGTGGGTTATACTTTTCTGTTTCTTTGCATGTCTCATAATGCTTTGTTGTTAAAAGCTGATCATTTTAGATAACATATTTTAGATAATATATTGGAGCAACTCTGGATACTGATGCTGCCCTCCCCTCCACGTACTCCTTACTCCTGGCCAAGGCTTCTTGTTGTTTTTGGCTTATTTGTTTAGTGACTTTGCTTGACTATTTTGTGAAATGTATTTCCCCATAATGTGTAGCCTCTGATTTCACTCCTCAGAGGGCACAGCCTTAGGTACATGTACAGTCAGTCATCTGGGGTGACAGAAGTTTTAACAGGCCTCTCTTTAATTTTCTCATTGCCTGATCTCTTTGCTAAGCCATCAGTCTCTGTTGGCATCACACCCAGCTGTCAGGGTACACTAATTACTGGCTGATTTTCTATTGTTTTTCTACAATGCCTGGAGTATGCAATGCTTCACAGTATGATCCAGATAAATTTGGGTCCCTTTGTAGGATTGTTTTGAGTCCAGTCTTTGGGGTTTGTTCAGACAGTGGAAGGACTCTTCTTAGCTATTTGTTTTGTTTTCTCTGGTAAACTGGCTGGCATATAGTTTATCCCATTATCTTTATTGTTTACCACCAAAATCTCCATTGTTTTTGCGAGTTCCCTTATGCTTGAACTTCTCTACATCCTGTTTTAAATCAAGTTAGTTTCTTGAGGGGTCGGGGGAGAGCTTCAGTGCTCTCTGTTCTTATGATCTACCTCTTCCTTTGGGCAAAATCTTTGAGTCACTGCTCAAGACCTGGGGGTAGGGGCTGTGGCTGGCTTCTCTCAGAGCCCTCCTGCTTTACAGAGCAGGGCTCTGCGTGGTGGCAGTAGCCTCTTGTCTTCTCAGGTTGCTGCTGTAGCATGGAACCTCTGATCCAAAGGCAATTGGGGCCTCAGTAATTTCAGCCTGCATCACCTGGGGTAGTCTCCACCTATGAGTGGGGACTGGGTGGAGGAGAGAAGCTTCCATTCTCTCAGCTGCACTCATCTACAATTAAGCCTGTGCAAAATGGGGGCTGAGGAATTCTGGTGGCCTGCCTCTTCTGGGGAGCCATTGTATTGCTTGACTGGGAGCTGGATGGAGAGGGAGCTGTGTTTTCCTGGCTAAGTCCATGAAGAGTGGAGCTTCTGTTAAGTGAGTTGGGGGGATGGAGGAGAGAGGAAGTGAGTCATGGCTCAAGTGTCATAGATTCTCATTGTTCTTATTGGGAACAATTTCCAGAGACTTTAAATGCTTAAAAATCATTTAACTAGATATAAGTGTTTTGCTGGGGAGCAGGTCTGCAGAGCTCCTCATACTATCATTCTGGAAGTGGTCTCTGCTTTTTTCTCTTCCTTCTTTTTTCTTTCTTCCCTTTCTTCTTCTTTCTGTGTGTAGTTTTTGTTTTGTTTTGTTAACCTATGGATCAACAGCAGAAGATGTCAGATGTAAGAAATGATGGTAGGACGTGGGATGCTATTAGTAGGTATATCAGCTAATGTTGAAGACACTACTCTTAAATCAAGGAAAATATGATCAGAATAATAAATTTTTAAAGTATAGTGAACAAATTCTTCAGTAAGGCTGAAGGTTAAAAGTAAAAAGTTTCAAAGCAATACTTTTCTTGGCTCTTCTTTATAAGAATTTATTGTCTAGTGAGCTACTAACCCTTTTTCTTTATGACTTGATTGCCCCCGTATGCTAAAATACTTGCTGTTTTACTTTTCCTTTCATTGACATTTACAATCCTTTGTCTTTTAGTAGTTTCACAAGCTTTGAAACAATGTTCAGATAATTTTAAAAAGTAAAAATAAAACAATGCTAAGGATACAATCATTGATGTTTTAAATATATCAGCTGCTATAAGGCACTTTGTCCAATTTTCATAATAATTTTGTCTTAATGGTGTTAAGAGCAAAGATTTAAGATTTACTTTCTTAGTGCCATAAAAATAAGAGCTATTCAGCTGGGTTTCTGAAATATTAAGTGCAATGCAAAAGTTTGTTTGCCTAATATCCCTGGACACCAGGCTTCCCAAAATATCCTGCCCCAGACCACAGCCACATCTTCCCACTAGATTCCTGGGCAACTAGAAACAATGGTAAAGGAAACAAGGTCACACAATTTTTTTTTTTTTTTTTTTTTGAGATGGAGTCTTGCTCTGTCGCCCAGGCTGGACTGCAGTGGCGCGATGTTGGCTCACTGCAAGCTCAGCCTCCCGGATTCACACCATTCTCCTGCCTCAGCCTCATGAGTTGCTGGGACTACAGGCGCCCGCCACCATGCCCAGCTAATTTTCTTTTGTATTTTTAGTGGAGATGGGGTTTCACCATGTTAGCCAGGATGGTCTTGATCTCCGACCTCGTGATCCACCCGCCTCGGCCTCCCAAAGTGCTGGGATAACAAGCGTGAGACACTGTGCCCGGCTAAGGTCACACTAATTGTTAGCTGGGAGTGGACCCCAAACCTGTTGAAAGAACCCATCAGCTTTCCTTTAAGAAGGTAATGCCACAGACCACAACAGATAATTGAGGGTTATTCTGTGGGCTTCCACTAAAGCTAAAACATGTGTGGAAGGGACAGAAGAGAGGATAACAGGTTTGCTGGCCTGTTTACCACTTGGGGACGTTTGGATGGATGATGAAGAAGAAAAAGAATCAAAAGGACTGGGGCTCATCACAGGTGGGAATAGTATAATATTAGCTCTTCATTCAGAACCATGGTAGCAAAAAGAGAGAAAACTGCATCTGTGGACTGAATTATTCCCCTCAGCCCTCTACCCCAGTGTGTCTTCTTTTTGGGAATAGAGTAGAAAGCCAGGAAAATGGTGGGGATCTAGGAGGAAGCAGGCATCTCCTCTGACTTGCACGTCCCCCTGTTTCACTGTCCTTTGTTAACTCACTGTGTTTGACAGCCACATCTGTGGTCAGCCAGGGGTGCAGCTGCTCCTACTGGTAGCTAATGGCCATAGAACACCAGGGGCGTCTTAAAGCCCCTTCTGTGATCCGCACCACTGCTCCTGGGTATACTCCCAGGGTCTGTTATATGGGTAACATGCACCTCGCAGCAAGATCTCCTGAAATGGGTTAGGACAGGAATATTAGGTAATTGCAAACCCATACTTCCCACCATTCTTGCCTTCAATTATGGCCAATTACATAGTTATGGCAGCCTTGTATTGTTACAATACAATCTTCCTCTATGCTTAGGAACCTCTATGGAGATGGTTGTGTTACTTCAACCAAAGACAAGAAGAGACTAATCTGCAGAATTAAAACAATTCCCTAGTTCTTCAACAAATCAGTGCTGCTTTTCTTGCCAATAATAGACGTGTTTGTATTTCTCCGTGGAAACCCTTGGGGTAAACATGTTGCTTGTTCTTCCAATAAAGAATTGAACCACCAGAGGGCCTCATGCGACTCAGGAGGTTTGGGAAGAGGCAAAGGCACATGCTTAGAGGGTCTGGAGAAGGCGAGGAAGAAGGAAGGGAGCCAAGTAAAACATGTGACTGACCAGGGGCTTTGGAGAAGACAAGCCCTGCAGGAAGGCAGGCATGTGGTCATTCTGTCTGTAGCCTCCCATTCCTCCCTGCTTTCCCCAGATGCATCTACCTGGATCCTGAATTTGAACCAAGTGGTCCAAACGGCCCGGTCACCTGAGCAACCCCTCTGCAGGAACCGCAGGTGTGGGCAGGGTGGTGGGGAGGAGGCGAGGGGTGGGGGAAAGGCGGGGGGTGGGGGGGAAGGCGGGGGGTGGGGGAAAGGCGGGGGTTGGGGGAGCTCAGCGGCGCCATCTAGCGTCCAGACAGCTGTGGCTCTGGGAAAGCTGATTGTTTTCTTAGCCAGAGTAGGAAGAGAAGGTTGGTCCTCAGCGCCTGGACGCCTGGTAGACGAGAGGGGATGACATGATGAGTAAAATAAGGACAGGAACACGCCGAATCCCCTTTCATAATGATAGGACCACGCCAAATCCCCTTTCTTTTTAAAATTTGACATATACCCTTGAATATATATGTATTCTTATAAAATATGGTTATCTGGTATGTATTTATGTATATTGATATAAAGCTGCAGATTTAAAAATAGTACTTCTTTCGTCTCTCTCCATCTACATAGTCCTCGTGGTTTTCAGTAAAATGATAATTTCTGGATTACTTAGATGTAGTTATTATGATCTAACCCTTGAGTAAGGGGAGTTGAGAGTTGGTGAAACATCCCTGTCTCAATATTTGTTCATGCCATATTTCCTTTGAAAGAATTTACAGATAAAGGCATCAAATACCTGAAAAAGTAACAAGTTTACTATATTTTACTTGAGAATTTGTATATATATTTTTAAGAAAGCTTTTTAGTTTTAGCGTAATTATAAACTCACAAGAGGTAGCAAAAAGAGTACGGAGTTCTGTGAACCTTCAACTGGATTTCTCTAATGGTGACATCTTGCAATGGACTGAGTATGTCTCCCTCAAATTCATGTGTTGAAATCTTAATCTCCATGGTGGTAGCATTAGGAGATGGGGCCTTTGGAAGGTGATTAGGTCACAAGGGCAGTGCCTTCACAAATGAGATTAATGCCCTTATATAAAAAAAAAAAGACCGCAGAAAACTCTCTTGTCCCTTCCACCATGTGAGGACGCAGTGGGAAGATGGCCAGTCCATGCACCAGGAAGCAGGCCCTCCCCAGACACTGAAGCTGCCAGGGCCTTGGTCTTGGACTTCCAGCCTCCAGAACTGTGAGAAATTAACTTATGTTGTTTATAGGCCACCTAGCTACGTGTTTGGTTATAACACCCTCAATGGACTAAGACACAGATAACTGGAGTACAATGTCAAAACCAGAAAATCCACATAGGTACACACTACTATTAACTAGGCTACAGAAGTTATTCGGTGTTCACTGCTTTTAAACCTGCATTCATCTCTCTCTCTCTCTGTCTCTCTCTCTGTCTCTCTGTGTGTATGTGGTTTTGTGTGTGCATACAGTTCTATGCAAGTTTATGTCAGGTGTTTTTGTCAGGTGTGGATTTGTGTAAGCAGCGCCTCAGTCAAGATGCAGAACTGCTCCAACACCACAAAAGAACTCCCTCTTGCTACCTCTTTTTATTAACATCCATGCCACCACCCCAATCCATCCCCATCCCCTGGAAATCCCTAACCTTTTCTCCATCTCTGTTGTTTTCTTATTTTGGGAATGCTATCTGAGTGAAATCATACTGCATGTGACATTTGGAGTTTGGCTTTCTCCACCACTAAGCATATGCTTAGCGATGTCTGTGCTGGTTGTTGCATATATCAATCGTTCATTCCTTTTCATGACTGAATAGTATTTTATTGTGACAGAGTTCGTTAAACCATTTATCCACTGAGAGACATCTGGGCTGTTTCCTATGCTGTTATAAGTAAAGCTACTATGAACATTAGCGTACAGGCTTTTGTTTGAATGTAAGTTTTCATCCCTCTGGGATAAGTGCCCAGAAATGTCATTGCAGGGTAATACGGTAAGTGAGTGTTTAGTTTTATAAGCTAACAAAGTATGTTTTCATTTACATCAGCAATGTGTAAGAGATTCAGTTTCTCTGCAACCTCTCCAGCATTTGGTATTATCACCATTTTTAAATTTAACTTTTCTAGTTGGTGTGTAGAGACATCTCAATGTGGCTTTAATATGGATTTCCCCAATGGCTGTTTGTGTGTGTGTGCATGTGCGTGTGTGTGTGAGAGTGTGTGTGCATGTGTGTGTGCGTGTCTGTGTGTGTGTGCATGCGCGTGTGTGTGAGAGTGTATGTGCATGTGTGTGTGCGTGCACGTGTGTGCGTGCGTGCTTGTGCGTGTGCGTGTGTGTGTGGGGTCAGCTGATGGCTCAAGCTGTTAGATTCTTCAGGGTCTATCTTAGCTTTTGAGTGAGGCTCTGCTCTTCTCTGGGAGCCGAGTGGCAGTTCAAAGTCTGGACCATCTCTACCCCCTACAGGATTCCTTCCTCAGGCCATCTTAGTTCTGGCCTCTTTTCCTTTTCTTTCCCAGGTGTTAGCTCCACAATAAATCTAACTCCATTTCAGCACCTCAGTGTCTGCTTCCTTGAGAACCCAACAAGTACAGCATGTTTCTTGGTACTTCATGGTGTACATTCAGTCCATTTGACTCATCCATTCCTCCAAGGATGGATACTGAATTTGCCTCCAACTCCCACTGCCATGACAAATGCTATGACGAACATCCTTGTTCTCATCCCTTCATAGTCCTGGGGGAGAATTTCTTTCAATTAGGTATAATTTGTAGTGGGCTTTCTGAGTCATAGGATGTATGTATGTTCAATTTCACCAAGTACATGCAGGCTATGTTACAGAGAGGCTTCATCAGTCCACATTTCCAAAGGCACAAAACCCACCTTAGACCCATGTTTGTGTTTCTGAAAGCCCTGCTTATATTTGGCACTAGATAATTTTCTAATTTTGATAATCTCTTGATATATTTGTTATTAATTTGTTTTTTCTATGAATTACTTGCTTCTATACTTTGCCATTTATAGAATGGGTTTCTGACTTTTACTTACAGATTTGCAGAAGTTTCCTATATATTCTAATTATGAATTCTTTGTCAGTTTGAGATGTTGAAAGTATCTTCTCCCTCTCAACTTTGACTATGGATTCCTTTGTTGAATAGAAACCTGTAATCTTAATGAAATCAAATCTACATATTTTTTTACCTTGTGGTTTATGATTTTTAGGTCTTGTTTAAGAAAATTTCCACCTTTAGGTCACAAATATTTTTCTACATTTTTAGTTTCACTGTTTATGTATAGATTCTTACTCTTGCTGAAGTTCATTGTATATTATATCAGGTAAGGATGCAGTTTTATTTTTCTCCATATTATGGGAGCTTTTCCCCACTATAACCTACTAAACAGTCAGTTTTTTCCTGTTTCTTCGTAATTCCCGTATATTCATGGGTCTCTGAGCTCTTTTTGGTTCTGTTGGTCTATTGGTCTACTCTTGAGCCAATACCATGATTAAAAAAAATTTCCATGGCTTTATAGTGTAACTTAATATTCGATGGGACCAGTCTCACTTCTTTGTCCTTCTTTCTGAAAAATGATTTCACCATTTGTGAACCCATTTTTCATATGTTTTAGAATAAATTAATTAACCCCTAAAAAATTCTGGTTGGGATTTTGATTGGGATTGGAATTTTAAAAAACATTTGAGGAGGATGGATATCTTTACAATGTTAAGCCATACTATCAAAGAGCATGGTTTATTTATTTATTTATTCATATATTTCATTACGTTATGGTCTCAGAACATGGTCTGTATGCTTTCAATTCTTTAGAATTTGAGACTTCTTTTAAAATCATTATTTGGTCAGTTTATGTGAATGTTATATGTACACAATATACACATGCATTCTTTGGTTTGTGGAGGGTTATATACAAATATGAGTTTATTAAATGTCTTATTTAGATAATCTATGTCTTTGCTTTTTTTGTCTACTTGATCTATCAGTTCTGAGATTTATGTACTAAAATCAGCAATGTTGTTGGTTTTCTTCTTCTTGCTTGAGATTATGTTGTTAGATGCATATATGTTATGCATGTTGTATCTTCTTTGTCTATTGTTTCTTTCATCAAGATATACTATACCTCTTTCAAGCAGATACAGAAGTAGAGAGAAGGATATAATGAACCCTCTCAAATCCATCATCCAGCTTCAACTACTCATGGCTACTCTTATTTTATCCATACTACACAAACTCTTCCACACCCCTTCTACTGGATTATTTTGAGGTAATGGCAAACATAATATCATTTAAAAAGTAAATACACTAGCATCTATCTATAAAAGATAAGGAATTCTTTTTAAGCATAATCATAATACCCTATCATACCTAAAAAATTAACAATAATTTCTTAATACCATCAAATATCCAGTGTTCTAATTTTCCAATCGTCTTATAAATATTTCTATTCTCTTTACTTAAATTAGGATCCTAATAAGATTCATACCTTAGAATTAGCTGATATGCTTCTTGAGTTTCTTTTCATCTATAGGTATAACATATCTCTATCTCTTTTGATATTTCCTGGCTATGAATTCTGTTTTGTTATATATTAGGATGGCTACATTTTTGCAATTAAATTTTTTAAAGATTACAAAAACAATATATGAGTAAATGTTCATAAAACATTAAAACACATATGGAAGTGTGTTTTTTGTTTATATAAATAGAATTCTACAATGTTTATTATTCTGTGACTTGCCTTTATCACTTAACAGCAAATACTGAAACATATCCTTTTTAAAAAATCACAGCTTTATTGATATACAATTCACATACTATACAATTTATAGATTTATTAAATCTATTGTCACAACCAATTTTAGAATGCTTTCATTACCTCTAAAAGAAACTCTATATCCAGTTCTCCCAGACCATGGCAACCACTAATCTACTTTCTGCCTCTATGGATTTGTATATTATGAACACTTCAAATAAGTAGAATCATATACTACGTGGTCTTTTGCATTTGTCTTCTTTCATTTAGCTAATGTTTTCAAGGTACATCCATGTTGTAGCATGTATCAGTATTTCGTTTTTCCTTATTGCAGAATAATATTCCATTGTATGGATATATGACATTTTGTTTATTTAATCATCAGTTATTGGATATTTGTTTTGTTTCAACTTTTTGACTGTTATAAATAATGCTGCTATAAACATTCATGTACAACTTTTTGTATGGACACATTTTCATATTTCTTGGACACATACCTGGGGTGAAATTTCTGTATTCTATAGTAGTCTGTCTAACCTTTTGAAGAACTGCCAGACTGTTTTCCAAAGTAGCTGCACCATTTTATATTCCCACCAGCAATGTATGAAGTTTATAATTTCACCACATCCTCACCAACACTTGTTGTTATCTGTCTTTCTGATTACAGTCATCCTGGTGGGGATGAAGTGGTATCCCATTGTGGTTTTGATTTGCATTTCCCTTATGACTAATGATGTTGAGCAACTTTTCATGTGATATTGGTTACTATGTATCTTCCTTGGAGAAATGTCTGTTCAGATCCTTTGCCCATTTTTAAATTGGGTTACCCATATCAGATATATGATTTGCAAGTATTTTCTCCCATTCTGTGGGTTGTCTTTTCATTTTCTTAATGATATCCTTTGAAGCACAAAGGTTTCTACATTTTGATGAAGTTTATTTTATCAATTTTTTCTTTTGTTGCTTGGGCATTTGATGTTATATCTCAGAAATCATTGCCTAAAATTGGCAAGGTCCTGAAAATTTATGCTTACATTTTATTCTAAGAGTTTTAGCTGTTACATTTAGGTCTTTGATTCATTTTGAGATAATTTTTATATATGATAAATACTAGGGTTCCGGTTTCATTCTTTTACATGTGTATATCCAGTTGTCCCAGCACTGTTTGTTGAAAGTCTATTTTGCTATTGAATTGTTTTGGTAATCTCATCAAAAGTCAACTCTATATGTGAGGGTTTATTTAATTAATGTATTTATTCTGAGACAGGGTCTTACTCTGTCACCCAGGCTGCAGTGCAGTGGTGTGATCATGGCTCCACTGCAGCCTTGAACTTCTGGGCTCAAGCCATTCTCTGCCTCAGCCTCCCAAGCAGTTGAGACTACAGGTGTGCACAACCATGCCTGGCTAATTAAAAAAAACCTTTTTTTTTTTTTTTGAAGCGACAAGGTCTCTTTATTTTGATCAGGTTGATCTCGAACTCCTGGGCTAAGCGATCTTCCTGCTTCAGCTTCCTAAAGTGTTGGGAGACCAAGTTGGGAGGCCAGGTTCCTAGGAGAATGGGCCCTGCAGCACCACACACAAGTGCATGATCATTCTGCCAGTCCCTGCCTTTCTAGGCCTGGGAAGCTGGGGACTGGAATGCTGTTGCCACTCCTTGACCTCGCCTGCAAAACACAGTAGCATCAAGGACAGAAACGCAGTTTCAGTATCCCTTTCAACTTTCAGATCTTGCTCAAATGCTCCTGATTGGTAGAAACTAATTCTATACAGAGCTCTAGATATAAAGCAATCTGGGAAATGGAGAGTTTAACTTTCTAGTTGCTGCAGAACAGGAAGATACATTAGGAGGGAAATATAATAGAGGTTAAGGAAGTGTCCATCATATTTCCCATGAGTCCAGTGACTTGGGAAATGGCTGTTCTCAGTCCTGGTGAGACTGTCCAGAATTCTGTGTCCATTTCTTTCCCTGAAATGTAGAGATATAGAAAAGATTTGTGTTGTGAGCTAAATTGTGACCCCCTCAAAAGATATATTTGAGTCCTAATCCCCAGTTCCCATGAACGTAACCTTATTTGGAATTAGAGTCTTGCAGATGTAATTGAGTTAAAATGAGGTCCTACTGGAGCAGGGTGGGCCCTAAACCCAATGACTAGTGTCCTTATAAAAGGAGAAACGCAGAGACACAGAGACACCCAGGCAAGCCATCCATGTGAAGAGGGAGACAGGGATCTGAGTGATTCCTGAGTTATCCTTTAAACCATCACCTGTATCTGTATTGCCTCTCAATGTACAGCCAGGCCAGCAGCTACAGGGAACTCAGAATATTCAGGCTGTGCTCTCAGTTCCCCCCTACCTCCTACTTATTTCCATACTTCCTTTCTTGGGGACAAGTTTCCATCTCAGCAGGGGCTCAGTGAAGGCTGTGGTGATATTGGGATGCTGGGTTAGGATCATGGCTGGGGCAAAGACCTTTTTTTGATACAAGGTCTCACTCTGTTGCTCAGGCTGGAGTGCAGTAGTACAATCACGGCTCACTGTAACCTCTGCCTCCCGGGCTCAAGCAATCCTCCCACCTCAGCCTCCCAAGTAGCTGGGACTACATGCATGCACCACCAACGCAGCTAATTTTTGTATTTTTTGTAGAGACTGGGTCTTGTCATGTTGCCTAGGCTGGTCTCAAACTCCTGGGCTCAAGCTATCTGCATGCCTGAGCCTCCTGAAGTTCTGGGATTACAGGCATGAGCCACTGCACCTGGCCTTGGGGCAAATACTTTGAAACCCAACTAGAAAACCTAGTCCAGATCCTGCGTGGGCAGCAGCAAGTCAATAGAACACAGGTCATTCACAGTGACACAGAGAGAGGGGACAAATTCCAGCCTTTCCTGGATCTTCAGGGTGTCCCTTACTGTCTGTAACTTTTCTGAGCTCAAGTGCACAAGCTCTATGATTGGTCTTAGAGCTTAAACACCTGTTACAACACTACTGTTAAATGTCACCATCAAACTCAGCTATTGACATCCTAAACTATTGCTCTGGGCTCAGAGAAGGGACAAGAAACAAGTTTTTTTGTACACGTTAAGAGTATAGCCAGGCATGATAGCAAGTGCCTGTAATCTCAGCTATTCGGGAGACTGAGGCAGGAGAATCGCTTGAACCCGGCAGGCGGAGGTTGCAGTGAGCCAAGATCACATCATTGCACTCCAGCCTGGGCAATGAGAGTGAGACTCTGTCTAAAAAAAAACCAAAAAAAAAAAAAAAAAGTGGTGTTTTCAAACCTGGCTCCTCTCTCAGAATGATCTTTAGAGCTTCCCAAAAACACAGTATTCAGGACCACCCTTGGATATTCTGATATGACTGGTGTGGCACGAAGCAGCACAACACTGGGATCCTTAAGAAGTCTCTCTAGGTGACTCTGGTGCACAGTCGGGGTTGACACTGCTGGGATAGAGAAGGGCAGCAAAGAAAACATAGAAATGGATGCTGAGAAATAAGCATCACAAATCAACAGAGGGCAACGGGGTGAGAACTAGGGGCAGTAGGAACACAGGAACAAGAGTGGACAAGTGCTCTTGGGGATGGACAGGGAAGGCTCATTCCACCAGAAGCTGGTGGGAAGCACAGGGGCTTTTGAATGTTGTGGCCTGGGGCTTTTCCTCCTAGTTGTGAAGGAGCCCTGTTGCAGTGTGGTTGGAAGGTTGTGTGGTTTTTGACAATTTCCCCCTTCCCAACAGGGGCGGGCCACAGGGAGAGGAGCGAGGCCTTGGTGTCACAGATCTGCTTCGAGGCCCAGCCTTTGGATGTGCACTGCTGCCAGTTCTTGATTATTAAATCCCATTGTGGTGGAAGCATTGTCTGGTAATATCCAGAAACTCCTCTTTCATTAGAACTGGGAATAAGCAGGGTGACCATGGGTGAATTTCAGCCTCTGATTTGTGGGTGGGAGCTGAGGGGCCACTGAGAGGCTGAGCAAATCTTCGGGGTGCATGGTCACTGTCACTAGAAAGCAACAAGGTCTATGAACAGGGTGACTGGAAAGGAGGTAGATTAAATAATCCCCTGAGGTTTTGGAGCAGTGTGCAGAGCAAGGAATTGGATTTAGGGTAGCTTCCAGTCTCTTTTTTGGGGTCCTGTTTCTTGGATTGTCACCTGCAAGTGGCCTTATCCAGCTGGACCACAGTTGGGTGGTCAGTCTGTGCTGCATGTGGTTCTTCTAGGACAGCAGACACTTTAGGAACCACAGAATATGGGGCACTTGATGTCCCTGGGATAGCTCGGTGCCTCTGTGCAGACCGCTGTCCAGAATGTCCTTCTCCCTTCAGTTGATGTTAAAGCTCAAACTCTACCTCCTTTTTAAAGTTTTCTGTGACTTTCCTTGAATGAATTAGGAGGGACTTTCTCCACTATTCTTGAGTTATTCTTTACGTGACTTTTTCTTACAGAAAAACAAGCTTCTAGAAACCAGAGACTATGTCTTTCATCTTCGTATCCCCAAAACCTACAGCAGGATCTAATCCATAGCCATTTAGTTAAGTGTTCGTTGAATGAATGAAAGAGTTGAGTCATCACAGACATGTAAGTTGTGAATGCGTGTTCACACATTCTAATGAGTGAGGCTATGACACTGTGAAAGAAGACTCTGCTGCAGGGCTGAGTAGTCCTGATGCATTGCTGGAGGTCATATTTGATAATAAGGCTGGTGCCTTTCAGAAATGACAAGAACAGGACATACATATACCACTCTCTCCTCCCACACCCACAGCAGAGGTTTCGAATTCACTATGGCGTTGTTATTTACTGAGCCTTGTTGTGAATTCGGAATCTTTTGTGACACAGCCACTACAGGCAGCTTAATGATCAAAACTAGGATGAGAGAGGAAAGCTGTTTTCCATCAAGAGCATGTTCTGTTTTGCTGGCAAGTATGGATATTGTGGCAAAAGGAGAACATTTTTACCTTGAGAGCAGAATATAAGGAGTTTCTAAAGTGGAAGGTAAACTGGAGACACTGCTCCAAGGTGTAGAAAACTTAGGAGGCTGGAACCAAAGACAACTTTTGAAACATGATTGCAGCTTCAGCAGAGGTAGACCTGCCTTTACTATAAAGGAAATGAGTCATGGAGTGGCAGCTCTGAACCATGGCCCCTCTCACTTTTTTGCTGGTCCTCCCATTGAGATGTGGGGTCTATGTCTTCTTCCTTTCCATTTGGGTGCAATGGTGACCACTGACCAATAGAGTATGGCAGAAGTAGACATGGGATTTCTGAAGTTAGGTCATAAAAGGTGTGCGGCTTCCTTCTTGTGTGTGAGAACACCCATCTTGAAGCCCTGAGCCTCCATGCGAGAGTCTGATTACTTGAGACCACTATGCTGTGAGGAAGCCCCAGCCCCGTGGGGAGACCACACATAGGTGCTTGGTCTACAGTTCTAGTTGAGCACAGACCAGTCCAGATGCCAGACATGTAAGGGAAAAAGCTGCCAGACAATTGCTGCCTCCAGTATTAGTATCCAAGATGCTATCAGCTTCCGAGTCCTCCCAGCTGAAGCCCCAGACATCATGGATCAGAGAGAAGCCATCTCCAGGGTGTCCTGTCTGAGTCCTTGTCCCATTGAGTTCATGAGCATAATAAAATAGTTGTTGTTTTGTGCCACTGAGTTAAGGTGGCTTGTTATGTAGCAATGGATAACTGTAACATGAAATCACCTCTCAGGCAGTGATGGGGGATCTTGTGAGTTTTGCAAACCAATACTTGGATGCTCTAGGAAATAAGCATGAGGGTTTAGCAGGCAACCTTTTAACATCCTGACTAAGTTCTTGGATCAGACATCTACACCTAATATGTTTTTTTTTTTTTAACTTTTAAATTCACAGTGCATGTGCAGGTTTGTTTCATAGGTAAACTTGCATCATGGGGGTTTGTTACACAGATTATTTCATCACCCAGGTATTAAGCTTAGTACCCATTATTATTTTTCATGGTCCTCTCCCTCCTCCCACCCTCCACTCTCCAACAGGCCCCAGTGTGTGTTGTTCTCCTCTATGCATTCTCATCATTTAGCTCCCACTTATAAGTGAGAACATAAGGTATTTTGGTTTCCTGTGTTAGTTTGCTAAGGATAATGGCCTCCAGCTCCATCCATATCCCTGCAAAGGACATGATCTCGTTCTTTTTTATGGCAGAATAGTATTCCATGGTGTATATATATCACATTTTCTTTATCCAGTCTATCATTGATGGGTATTTAGGTTGATTCCATGTCTGTTGCCCAGATTGGAGTGCAGTGGCGTGATCTCGGCTCACTGCAACCTCTGTTTCCTGGGTTCAAGTGATTCTCCTGCCTCAGCCTCCCAAGTAGCTGGGACTACAGGCGCCTGCCACCATGCCTGGATAATTTTTATATTTTTAGTAGAGATGGGGTTTTACCATATTGGCTAGGCTGGTCTCGAATTCCTGACCTTGTGATCTGCCCGCCTTGGCCCCTCCAAAGTGCTGGGATTACAGGTGTGAGCCACTGCACCCGGCCGATTCCATGTCTTTTCTATTGTGAATGGTGCTGCAGTGAACATAGGTGTGCATGTGTCTTTATAATAGAATGATTTATATTCCTTTGGGTATACACCCAGTAATGAGATTGCTGGGTCAAATGGTATTTTGTCTTTATACACCTGATATGTTTTCATGAGATATCACGTTCGTCCTGGCCTTAGCCATTAGAAATTCCAGGTTATGGGATGTAGCCACCTTGAAGTGGCCCCAGGACAGGGAATCCATGCAGTTCAAAGTAGCAGGTCAATTACCAAATGTATGACCAAAAATTATGAATGTCTCCCCCTAACTGGGAGAGGCACAGCAAATTAAGAGGAGAGATTAACAAGACAATTAGTATATATGTTCTGAGAAACAGCTCGTAGTTGGCCAAGAGTTTAGGATTAGTCCCTCAGGAACTTACAGTTGAGAAAAGCATTTAGCTAATCTTGTATTTTTTGTAAAAATGTTTACTGCCAAGATAACTTAGGGTTAAGTGTGCAATTTCTCTAATTTGCATAAGCTTGAATTTGGTGGTAAATGAAACATTTACTATAACTGGCATATTGATTTAATACATATTTATTTGCTTTTGGGAAGCAGAACATGCTTTGAGGAGAAGATTACGTGCTCTCTTGCTGCAATGCATTACTATTAGAAACACAGCCAAGGAAATAGCTGCCGCCTCAGGGCCATGGCCGAGGTGGGTAGTGGGAGCAGACGGCAGGACCAGCTCCTTGGGGCTGTGATCTTAGCCTGGGGTTTCACTCTTTGCTGTCACCACCTTTAAATTCTTAATAATTTTGAAACAAGGTCTTGCATTTTCATTTGAGGCCCACAAGCTATGTGCCGGTCCTGGTGTGCAGGGGTCTGCATCAGAGTGAGCTCTGGGTTGGATGTTAGCTGAGGTCTGCTCCTACATTGAAGGGACAGAGGGAATGGTTCTGCAGGAAGCTTAAGAGGAAAGGTTTAAAGGCTCCCAAAGGTGGAGGGGCAGGTCGTGGAGGGCTTGGTCCACTGGGGCACCTGGAGGTTTAGGCAGAGGCCACCAGCAGTCTTGATGAAACAACTCCAAGCCCCAGCACTTCTTGGTTGACATCACTCTTACTGAGCTCCACCAGCTAACAGAGACCTTGTCCTATTTATGCCTTATGAGTGCTGGGAAGTCACTGTCAGGGAAGGCCCACTGGCTGCCTGGGCCATGCCGTCTATCTCCACTCAGGGATTCTTAGGGCATCCGAGTTTTCAGAGGTGAGCCAGGCTGATCATGGAGATTCCTGAACTGCCTGTCTTCTGGGTCTCCCACTCTTGGGTCATAGTTGGGACTTGGGTGGGGAACACCTGCTGCTCTCAGTTCTCCCTGTGAGGAGGGTCAGACAACAGGGACAGTAGCCCTCTCACGTGAGTGTACGTGGTGCTCAGGGAGAATTCACCACCCAGGCAGAGCTGACCTTCCAGGCCTGGGGAGGCTATGTGCTTGGGAATGGCAGAGTCGCACATGGACAATCATTGAGTGAGTCCACGGGGACCAAGCTCTGCCTACTTGAGGGTTAGACCAGGCTTGCAGTTTTTTTTTAAGAGGTAGGGTCTTGCAATGTTGCCCAGGCTGTAGGCTTGGACTCCTAGGCTCAAGCAATCCTCCTGCTTCAGCCTTCTGAGTACTTCCAGTTTTTATTAAGAAACAGAGGATGAGTATCCGAGGACATCCCCGCCTC
Source organism: Pan troglodytes (assembly GCF_028858775.2). Taxonomy (NCBI): domain Eukaryota; kingdom Metazoa; phylum Chordata; class Mammalia; order Primates; family Hominidae; genus Pan; species Pan troglodytes. The sequence continues at coordinate 165,880,148 of NC_072404.2, read as the reverse complement.
GGTATAGGAGCCCTCAGGCTTCCCTGTCTGTCCCTCCCTCTCTGTTCCTCTGGGCTGTCACCCCTGTGACTGTGGACATCTTGAGGTCGGGGACTTCATCTTCCTTGTCTTTGTGTCCCAGGCCAGTTACATTCTGCTTAAGGGAAGGAGGAACAGTGAGAAATGCTGAAAAGTAGAAGCCGGGGCCTCAGGGGAGGAGGGGGAAAGTAGTACCTGTTAGGACCATTAGAGATGGGGCCTGGGAGGAAGGGAAGGGGCCCTGGGATTCTTGGGGCTGCTTTCTCAGGGGTGAAGTCAGGTCCTTCTGCCATCTTGTTAGGGGTGGATGGTGTTGGGAAATGGCACTGTGGTGACCACAGGAGAGGCCAGAATAATTATTTGGGGCAAAGTGCAAAGACTCAACAGGGCAGGGAAGTGAGAATGTGACTTGAGGCTTGTATTTCTGAGGCTTTCAGCCGCTAGTCACTCAACAAGGACTGCTGAGTGCCTGCTGAATGCACAACACCAACAAACAACTATGAAAAATCACCCAGGTAAAGTAAGCAATGCCTTTGGTCTTCCAGCTGCCCTTGGTATGGTGGGTGATGACAGTCATACACCCACATCTCAGTGTGTAAAGGAGCCCCTGAGCCTCTGGTGTCCTCCACCCCCTTGAAATGTTTATCAAAACCACGCACACCCTTCCTTTCTGTCTTCTTGGAGGGAGAGAAAGGCTGGAATCTGTTCTATTGAATTGTCCAGTTTGAAAAGATCCAGAACCCTGCCCCACATGACCTGACTCCCCTGTTCCTGCCTCCCTGTCACTGGTTCCTGGTTCTGCGGCTGGCTGTGGGTGACTGAGCTCTGAGCAGGGCTGGGAGGGACAGTGTGAGATCCCCCATCTGTTCGCTTGTCTGCTTTCCTCTGTCAGTGGTTCCCCGTGATAGAAAACTCCACATCCATTGTATTAGCTCCTGTGGCTGCTATAAACACAGTACCACAAACTTAGTGGCCTCAAACAACACCAATGTATTCTCTTACCATCTGAGGTCTTCAGGGCCTTGTTCCTAATGGAGGCTCTAGGGGAAAATCTGTTTCCTTGTCTTTTCCAGTTTCTAGAGGTCGCTTACATTCCTTGGCTTGTGGCCCCTTCTGTCATCTTCACAGTCGGCAGTGCGGCATCTTCTCTCCTCTCTTCTCTCCTGTCTCCCGCTCACAAGGGCCTTGTGATTACTCAAGCCCACCTGGATGATCCAGGATAATTTCCCATCTCAAGATCCTTACCTTAATCATGCCCACAGAATTCCTTCCTAGTGCATGTAAGGTAACAGATTCACAGGTCCCAGGGATCAGGATGTGGACATCATTAGTGGGGGGTGGAGGGCATTATTCTATCTACCGCATCCATCCTGGCCAGCTACTATAGTACCACACATCAGCAATTAGAGTTTCATTTTTCTTTCTCTCCTTCCCTCCCTCATTTCCTCCCTTCCTCCCTCTTGTAAAATTTAGATTTCAGTTTTTTGAATAGGTAATACATTCTCACAATTCAAAAATAAAAATAACATAGCACTGGGGCGAGAGGCTGTGGCACCCGGGTTTCTGCAGTTAGTGCTTTCCTGGGCCATGTGCCATGGCCAGGACACTTGGGGCTCCCTCAGCTCCAGAGGGAGGGAGGAGACCCTCTTTGCCCCATCCCCATCCCCATAGCGTCTGGCCAGGCCACTCTGCTTTCTCCCCAGCCTCTATCTCCCTACCTGGCCAGCCCGTGGCCCGGCCCTCTCCATCATTCCCCTTCTGTCCCCAAAAGCAAGCAAACAAAACAACAACAAAACCCTTAACAACTCAATAGAAAGGTTTCCATGAAGAAAGCCTGCTCCTATCCCTGTTCTCATCCACCATGCTTCCCTGTCATCTACATGGAGACCAGTCTAGGGAAACTCCTGTCCTTTCTCACGCAAAGTTAGCATGCTGTCTGTATTATTCTATGCCTCTTCTCTTTTCTTACTTGCTATGGCCTGAAGTTTTGCCCTATCAGCACACAGAGTATCCTCATTCGTGTGTTTCTTTTACAATCAGCTAGAATTGCACTGTGAGGTTGTGCCACAGTTCATTCAACTGGGGTTTTCTACAGATGAGAAGTTGGTTGTTTCCAGACTTTTGCTGTTACAAACAATGCTGCAATGAATTACTTTGTACATATGTCGTTCCTGTGTTTATAGGTGGATCTTGGGGATAAACCCCCTGAAGTTGGGCCAGTGTGCCAATGGATAAAGGCATGGTGATCCTGCTAGATCTCCCTGTAGCATCTTCTCTATGGTTGTGCCATTTTGCAAGCCTGTCACTGACACTGGGAAATTCCCTTGCAGCCTCCCCAAGAGAAAGTTGTCAGTCTCAGATTTTTTTTTTTTTTTTTGAGACAGGGTCTCACTGTGTCTGTGTTGCCCAGGCTGGAGTGCAGTGGCGTGATTTCGGCTTCTCAGCTCAAGAGATCTTCCCATCTAACCCCCTCTGCCCCGGGACTACAGGCATATGCTGCCCTGCCTGGCTAATTTTTTGTATTTTTTAGGAGAGATGGGGTTTAGCATGTTGCTCAGGCTGGTCTTGAACTCTTGGACTCAAGTGATCCTCCCATCCTCCCGCCTCAGCCTCCCAAAGTGCTGGGATTACCAGCGTGAGCCACCGTGCCTGGCCAGTCTCAGATTTTGAAAAACCAATCTGATAGGTGCAGGATTTCAGCGAGCTTCCTTTTTGTTAGTAATGGTGGCTTTTCTGGACTGCAGTAGACCAGTGTGAATAAAGTACATGCCATGTGTGTGCATGTCCGTGTGAGTGCATGCACGTCTGTGTGCATGTCTGTGCGAGTGTGTGCACGTCTGTGCGAGTGTGTGCACTCCTGTGTGTGTGTGCACGTCTGTTCGTGTGTTTCCTACACACATGGCCCTGTGCCTCCCCGCAAGAAGCAGCACACAGAGCGAGGCTCTGAGGGTTTATTGTCTGCCCCAGTGAGGCTCCTGGGCTTCCTGGGAGGAACTGGGGGAGGAACTGGGGGCTGGTCACACAGGTCTGTAGGTCCCATTGTAGCTAAAAGGGGGAGGCATCGAGCAGTCCCTGTCCTCAGGGATCCAGCGCTGGACGTAGTTGGGGCCATTGTCCCGAGGCCACACGATCACAGTGTCTCTGGATGCCAGGGAGGGGTCCTCTGGGAAGAAGTTGAATGGCCGGAGCAGGAAGCCCACGGAGTTCCCAGGTGTGGCTGTGTTGGGAATGTCCTCTGAGTGGGGGATGTGCAGGAAGCCCACCGTCACCCAGGCCACCAAGTCCTGCAGGAGACAGGATGGGCTTCAGTGGGCAGGGCTGAGTACTGACCACTGGAGGCCACTCTAGCCTTTGGTCATTTTCAGTTCTGCCTGGAAACTTGCTGAATTCCTCTCCAGCCCCTTTTTAAAGAGATGAGCAGCTCTGTTGTGACCTCTGAACTTGCCGTCCACACAGCAAGGCACAGCTCCTGCGACTGGGGACAGATCTGGGCAAAGGGTGGTTGGGACTCCCTGATGGTGATGAGGATGGTCCTGGGCTGAGCTGGAAGGAGGCAGGGCCAGCACTGGGCAGGGCTGGGGACAGGGCAGTACCTCATTTTCAATGTTCTCGTTGTTGTGAAGAAACTTCTCGAAGACCACGGGCGGGTCCCAGGGGTCGTTCTGGTGGTAGATGCTGCTGCTGCACAGCTCCGACTCCCGGTACTTGGTCACTGCCAGGGGGTACCTGCCAGGCAGAGGTGAAGCAGCTTGGCTCAGGGCCCTGGGCTGGCCCCCCTCAGTCCCGCCCAGGGAACAGCTTCAGGGTCAGAATAGAGGAAGATGATTGCTTTCCCCAAGATGAGAGATCATCTGTCCTGGGAGTCAGCAGGACGGGCTGCTGTTAACCGGGTTCAGGTGACCCACAGGAGTTCTCCCCGCCCCCTCCCCAAATGCACAGAGACACAGGCCCAGAAGAGCAGGCAACCCTTGCACAACACAGGTGTGAGCTGCATGGGTCCTCTTTCTCTCTCTTTCCTTCCTTCCTTTTTCTTTTTTTTTTGATGGAGTTTTGCTCTGTCACCCAGGCTGGAATGCAGTGATGCGATCTTGGCTCACTGCAACCTCCGCCTCCCGGGTTCAAGTGATTCTCCTGCCTCAGCCTCCTGAGTAGCTGGGATTACAGGTGCCCACCACCACACCCGGCTAACTTTTGTATCTTTAGTAGAGACAGGGTTTCGCTGTGTTGGCCAGGCTGGTCTCGAACTCCTGACCTCAGGTGATCTGCCCACCTTGGCCTCCCAAAGTGCTGGGATTACAGGCGTGAGCTACTGCGCCCGGCCAGGATTTTATTAATAACATTTTCTTTTCTCTAGCTTACTTTATTGTAAGAACACAGTATCTGACACATAGAACCTACAAAATATGTGTTCACGGAATGTTTTTGTTAGTGGTAAGGCTTCTGGTTAACAGTAGGCTATTCGTAGTTACGTTGTGGGGGAGTCATAGTTACACTTGGCTTCTTTACTGCGTTGGGGGGTTGGCACCCCTACCCCCCATATTGTTCAGGGTCAATTGTACACACAGATATACACATACGTACACAACACGCATGTGTGCCCAGATACAAAACCACATAGACTAGGAACCGCATAGACACAAACACAGACAGACACAGACACACACACTGAGGGGAGCCCCTGACCCTCCCCCAGGCCCCTTCCTCACCTTGCCCAGGTGATGGCCTGCTCCTCCTGCCAGCCTGGGGGCAGCACCTGGTCGGCCATGGAGTGGATCTGCAGGCGGTAGCTGCGCTTGTGGCCCCAGGGGTTCTCCTGGGGGCTGGTAAAGAGCAGGTACTTGGGCAGCTTCCTTTTGAAGCGGAAGGCCGCCTGGCGCTCCCAGGAGTACTGCGTCTGCTCCAGAGTTGGCTGGACCACGCGGTGTCTCGGGCTCCAGGGGTTGGTGATGTTTTCTAGCTTCATCTGCAGTGTCTGGAAGCTGTTCTTGGTGCCTGGAGGTATGCAGGGAGAAGGAGAACGAGAATCAAGCTGCCAGAACTGAAACCTCCTCATTCTACCCCAGGATCTCCATCCTCCACCACATCCAACAGCCAACTGTCTTGAATAACCGGGATGTTGGGGGATGCCCTGGGCGGCTGTGGTGATTCCATTACCACTCTGGGAAGTTCCTCTCAAGAGCTGTGCTCATGCCCATCTGCTGTGGCTGCAATCCTAGAGAAGGGGCACCCATTTTTCTCCAGGCATGAGAGGCTCTGTCCAGAGAGGTGACTGGGGCTGAGGGGTAGGAGCCGCCCGTGTGGTGGCCTTGTTGGGTCTGGCAGCATTAGTTATTCTACCCATGCCATTCTTTTATGGTGATATCATCCAGGAGACACCCTGAATATTCCCAGACAATACTACACTCCATCTCAAAGTGCTAGACAGTGACATTTCTTACCCTCATAGGCACCGTCCCCTCCCTTGCCCCATGCACAGCCCCAGGGTCAGGACAGGGTCCACACTGTTGCATCCAGGGCAACCCTCGGCGCTGTTCGCTTTCACCATTTTTCAGGGACACACAAATTTCTAGCTTTAGGTTTTACAGAAGCAGGCTTGGCAAATGCTCCTAACTTTCCACCACCAGGGAGTTATAGTGCCGTCTCCTGGGAGTTTAAGTTATTGGCTGGATGCAGATGTTTGAACGGGAGAGTCTCGCTTTGAGTCCTACCTGCCACATCCAGGTCTACACGGTAGTGCACCAAGTGAGTGTGTATGTTGCCAATCAGGTGGGTGTGCAGGCGAGTGCCGTGGCGCAGCCCCTCGGGGGTGTAGAAGGTGGCGTGGACGTAGCCAGTGGCATGCATCTTGGCCTCCATCACCCCGTTGGGGTAGAAGATAAAGTCCCAAATGTAATCATAATTGTAGACAGTTGAAGTTGTCCGCAGCACCAGCACCTGGCCCTTCAGCCCTGCATAGAAGTTGAAGCCACCTTTAAAGTTGGAATTAAAGTGCCGCCGAAGGGGCACCCCTGTGGGCATTTCAAAGAGGCAGAGGGCTCGGGGATAATGGACCGGGTCATCGGCATCATAGTAGTGGAAAGTGTCCAGGAAGGTGGCGGTCTCCGGGCAGTCGATGCCGGGGGCTAACTCGTGAGTGACGCTGCCCAGGCCCCAGCCGACATCGAGGTACTTGGTCTGCATGCCTGCAGGTGTGTGTCCTCCATACAGCGCCACTGCCTCTTGCACGCTGACCTCATAGGCAATGCGCTCTCCGCCGAAGTGCACGTTCAGGACCTGCAGCCCGGAGGAGGAGCGCAGCCGGAAGGCAAAGCTCCAGCCCCCGTAGAGCACAGCGTTGCCCTCCAGCCTGAAGCGAGGGCCATGGGGCTGGACCAAGCGGGGGCCGCTCACATGGATGGGGCTGGGGAAGCCCCCGCGGGGCTTGTGGGAGGAGAAGAGGGGCGGCTCCTCCGTGCTGTCATGCCCCTTGCCCCCAGGCAGTGGGTCCTCCAGGACCACCACGTCCACCTCTCCATCTGCATACTTCTGAGCCAGTTCCTCTGGGCTCCCATAGAACTTCCCGTTGTACCACACCTGCTCCACCGCCCAGTGCCGAGCATCTGTGCTCCCATGATCCACGAGGAGCTCCAGCCCAGTGGGGTGCAGAAAGTAGCCTTCTACATAGCGCTGTATGATAAGCCAACTGCGGCGCTGGCCAGAAGCCACACCCCGGGGGGCCACATCGGTGAAGGCCAGGCATCTGTCATGGCAGTCTTGGAATGAGAAGCCTGTGGTATTGAGGAAGAACTGATGCAGGGGCTTGGTGGCTTCCTGCAGGGTGTGGTAGAGGAGGGCGTACTCTGCTGTGGAGATGGGCCTCGATGCCCAGGAGGACTGGTACCCAGGCCTGGGGGACAGTGCTCGCATGTAGCAGGGCCCTGGCAGGGGCCCCACAGCAAACTCGGTGACATTGGGATGCTCCTGGTCACCAAAGAAGATGACGGCACGGGCTTCCCGCACAGGATGCCTTTCACCTTTATCCAGAAACCTCAGCACATGGTACTTCTTGGGCAGCAGCATCTCGATGAGAAACACGGTGTTCTTGGCCATGGTGGTGGTACTGGAGGGCTGCAGCCTCAGCTCCTTCTTGGACCAGAGGAAGCTGTGCACTGCCTTCAGCTCTTGGTTGCTTAGGTCTGAAAACACCCCTGCCTTCCTGGGCAGAGTCCCCGGGGAGGGCTCCGCCATGGCCATCTGCAGCATCAGGATGGCAGCCACGGCCCAGCCCAGGGCCGGCATCTCTCGCTCCATGGCTCTGGAATGCAGTAGAGGAGATGAACTTAGTTGTCTTATGGGCAGAGATGGGCTTCCCTCAGGTTAGGGCCATGGAATTTTCCCATGGACTGAGCTTCCTCCCCTTGCCCTGCCCCAAGCTGGAGGCTGTCCTGGGGCAGCTGGGGCCCCATGCATAGTCCCCAGCGCCGTCGGGCTGCTGCCTGTGCATCCATCCATTTATTTCTGCCCTCTCCTCACTCCTCTGTAAATGTCCTCCAGTCCTGCAGCCTTCCTTACTCAGGGGAATGCTCTTGTTTTTGTGTATTATCTCAGCCAGGGGTGCCCTGAGTCACAGAGGCCAGGCTGGGCCCCTGCACACGCCCCCAGGTGCTTCTTGTGTCCTGGAGAAGAAGACACCTGTATTAACAGCAAAACTACATTTCTGACACAACGAAATACCTTTTAGGTAGACAGATTTTGAAATTTAGTGTAGAAATTCAAAGGTAGGCTCTAGAGTCAGGCTGTCTGAGTCAAGTCCCAGTGACTCATGCCACTAGGACTTGCTGTGTGGCCTTGGGCACACTGCTTAAACTCTCTGGGCATTCACGTTCTTAGTTATAAAATGAAAATAACGACAACAGTGCTTAGCTCCTAGGGTTGTGGAGAGAAATCAATTAAACAGTAAATATAAAGTGTTTGTAACAATGTCTGCCATATGGGAAATGCATGAGAAATGTTAGCTGCTCTTCTTGTTAAATACAGGCTATCGACACCAGCACATTTAAAGTTTTACGCAATGTAGAGTGATTCAGGTGTGACTAGGCTGCAGACTGATGGCTTTGGGGGTGAGGTAGAGGTGCCCAGTCCTGCCCAGCCTTCTTTGTGCCCCATTCACCTCTCTTGTCCACCCAAGGCTACTAGGAGGGGACCTCAGGGAGGGTTTCATCTTAGGAAGATGCCTTTTCCTTTCTCAGGGAGGGTGGGTCAGGGTCTTCACCTCATAACCCCACTCCCCAAGCAGCTGTAAAATCCTGTGCTTGTAGCTGTGAGCCTCCTGCAGGGCTGGGAGATGTGGTGGCCACAGCTCTGTCTTCCCATGTGCTGTGTGCGGAGTCTCTGGGAGACTGTTGCTCTTGCCTGTTGCGCTGTTGCTACAGATGCTGGCTGGAGCTGTCTCCCAGCCTTAGTTTCTCCAGACCCTAACTTGTCCTCTTAGGTGATGTGGTCCTCCCTGGAAGGCTGCCGTCACCGTGAAATTTCCCTACAGAAGCACTGCCTTTGCCACCTTGCACCCCCTTCCTCAAGGCTCTGGGTTGAGCTGGGAGCCCCGCTTCAGGATTCCTCCCTGTCTTAGCTGTGCTTTTCACTTCCTGCAAGCGGTGCCTGAGGCACAGACACTTGATTTATAAGGTGGATGCATGAGTGGGTTGGACTCTGAGAGATCCTTGTTTTCATAGGTAGTTGCCTTTTGCTCCCTAAATCAGAAGCCCTGGGGGTAAACCTGGAGAAAACTCGTTCTCCTGTGCAGACAGACAGGTAGCAGAGAGGGTTAATCCACTCCTGTCTCAGACCTCTGCCTGGCCCAGCCTCTTCCCAGGGGGCCCAGGCCGCCTGCAAGGGAGGCCCCGAGGATTTCACCTGGAAAGTCGGCGGCACAGGGTGTGAGGTGTAACTGAGGTGCAGCAGCTCCACTTTGGGTGTATCGTGGAGTGACCCACTGAGGAAACCTGACCATCATGAGCGCTTTTCATTTCTTGCTTTTGTTTTTGGAAAATGCATTTACACATCACATTTCCGAAGCACAAGCATTGGGAACACAACCCATGTGTTAACTAGAGGCCCTGTTTTCCCGTGGCTTTTTTCCTCCAGAGAAGCTCAGCTGCACATTGTCCCTTCCCACCCGACTCTGGGCCAGTGTCACATCCTTTGCCACCTTTTGAGGTCAGCTGAAACCCCGCACTGCCGAGGAGTGCCGTTTTTGGCCCCAACTAACATACTTCTCCACTAGTCCCCTTAGCACTTTGTATTTAATTTGTACACGATGGGCAGTTCTTGATTCATAGACAAATGAAAGGTGTTGGCTGGGCCTGTTCCATCACCCGAGGGCTCTCTAGCCCTGGAGGCCACGGTAAAGGCTGATCTGAGATGTCCTTCTCTCCCTTTCCCATGCCCCTCTCCCCGAGGGCTCTCCCCTTGCCCTCGTTTTGCTCCATGGTCATGGCCTCTCATGGGGATGTCCCTCTAGTTGCCTTGTCTTGCCCTCTGGTGCTGGCAGAAGACCCTGGAACCCACATGATCTTGGGCTCTCGGAGGCCCTGCTCACCTGGAGGGAGCAGGTGAGGCAGGGGCTGCAGGCGGAACCCAGAGCCAGCAGGAAGGATATGAGGTGAGTTCTTGTGTTCTCCTATTAAATATTGGCCAGGCCTCTTTTTTTTCTTCTTTAAATAGACTATTTTTTCTTTTTCCTGAGACAGTCTTGCTCTGTAGCCCAGGCTGGAGTGCAGTGATGCGATCTTGGCTCACTGCTACCTCTGCCTCCCAGGTTCAAGCAATTCTCCTGCCTCAGCCTCCGGAATAGTTGGGATTACAGGTGTGCACCACCATGCCCAGCTAATTTTTTGTTTTTAGTAGAGATGGTGTTTCACCGTGTTGGTCAGGCTGGTCTTGAATTCCTGACCTCAAGTGGTCCACCTGCCTCAGCCTCCCAAAGTGCTGGGATTACAGGCATGAGCCACCAGGCCTGGCCCCAAATAGACTTCTTATTAGACTTAAATATATATATATATATATATATATATATATATATATATATATATATATATATACATACATACATATAGTCAGGATCTCACTATGTTGCCCAGGCTGGTCTTGAACTCCTGGGCTCAAGTGATCCTCCCGCGTTGGCCTCCCAAAATGCCGGGATTATAGTAGACTTTTTTTTTTAATAGACTTTTAAAAGTAGACTTTAATAGATTTCTTAATAGACTTTATAAAGTCTGTTAAAAGTCTTTAAAAAGTCTATTAAAAGTCTTTTAACAAACTTTATAAAGTCTATTAAAGTCTTTTAAATAGGAGTCTTTTAAAGAGGAATTTTAGGTTCATAGCAAAATTGAGCGAAAGGTACTGAGAGTTTCTGTATACTCACAGCCCCTACACACGCAGCCTCCCCGCTATCAATATCCACACCAGAGCCATACATTTGTTACAGCTGATGAACCTGCACATCACTCTCACCCAGAGCCCACAGTTTACATCAGGGCTCACTCTTGCTGCTGCATATTCTATGGGTTGGACAAACGGACAATGACATGGATCCACCATTAGAATATCACACAGAGTAGTTCCACCTCCCCCAAAATCTTCTGTGCTCCACCTCTTCCTCCGAAACCCTAGCAATCACTGCTCTTTTTATTGTCTCCATAGTTTTGCCTTTTCCAGAACGTCCTGTATTTGGAATCTTACAGTCTGCAGCCTTTTCAGGTTGGCTTCTTTTGCTTGGCAGTGTGCATTTAGGGTACCTCCATGTCCTTTCACGGCTGGGTCTCCTTTTTTACAACCTCTTATACCCATGTTTCTTTTTGCTTTTCCAGAAAGGAGAAAGATGTGGAAGAGACCTTTGCTTTCCCCAGGACAAACCTCTGTCCCCATGTGCAGTGGCAGTGGGGGTGGTGGCTGGTGAGACCTCCAGGGAGGAACAGGAAGCAAGCCCTCTCCCTGCTCACCCTCCTCTCTGAGCTTTCCCCACTCCACCCTGGCCAGCTGTTGCCTGCCACCAAGCACCCGGGCACCTTCTGTGATGTGCTGGGCTCCCGCCCTCACTTCCTGGCCCTCCTCCCTCTGTGTCCTGTTTCTTCTGCCCCTCACTCTGTGCCCTCCTTCCACTGCTTTTCTGTCCTCCAGGTCAGCCCCTTCTTGACTCTCCCGAATACCCATCAGAACGCACCTGTGTGCTCTGCTCCCAGTTCGCTCTGCTTCCAGCCTTTGCCCTTAAGCTGATCTCTGACTCCTTCTTGAAGTCAATCAGACCCCGCCCTGCAGGGAGGGACAAGGTGAGGCCTGAGCTGGCCTAGGAGGGGCCTATGGCTTGGGAGGTGCCTCTGTGGGCAGCTACAGTGGCGAGAGTGGGTTTGAGGAAGCTGGCTGTGCAGCACACTTGCCCTGAGTCTGTTTCCAGACAAGTGCCGCCTTCCACAAGAATTTGCCTTGGCTTCTCTGTGACGAGCCATGCAATGCCACGATCTGTTAATTTAGGTGGCATATTTTAGAGGCAGAGATAAGGATAAGGGGCCATTTCCTAGCCGGTAGTCTTACCTGAAGCTGACAGATGGACCAGGGCAGGGGCTGATAGAGGCTGGCACCCACAGCAAAACAGAGAATTCAACCACTCCTAGAACAAGACACCAGAGGCAGAACCGTTTGGGAGGAGCAGCCACTCAAGACGAGTTGCAAACTTTGGCAGCTTTTTAATGATCTTTGAGACCCTGACCAGATTCAGAAAGGAGGAAGGACTTGGCTGGGAGAAAGCTGGCCAGGGTAGCTAAGGCTATGGCACAGAGCGGAGAGGGGAGAGGACACTGGGGCAGGTAGTGACCATGCAGTGGGCGGACAGTGCTAACGCCCACTTAGTCAGGTTGAGAAGGGCGAACGTGGTGACCGGGGTAACTCCTGGTCGGAAAGGAAAGAATAGAGTCAGGAAAAGTGCATGGCTCAGGAGCGCCAAGGGGTCATCATCCCCCATTACCAAGGTTTGGTTGCTCAGGGATTGCACACCGCTTTGTGGTTATAGGGGTTTTGTATTTCTCATCATCATCCTTCCTGCTGCCCGCAATGCAAGTCATTTCAGTGTGCACTGGCAGCTAGATGAAGGAAGGTGAACACACTTAGTCAACTTGAAGCTTGCTTGCAATTCCAGAAGGTCTTTGGTGTTTCTGAGGAAGGGGATTTGCCTTCCATGTTAAAATGATGATTGATACAAAGACAATGAAAGCTAACGTCTTTCACCCTCAGTGTTCAAGAGGACTGTGAGTTATGTATTCTCAGTTACGGGCTCACCAACTCCGCAGAGAATTGGGGGGATTTGGATTAGAAGAGAGTTTCAGGAACAACCTGATTTTGAGGACTACAATCTGTTTCCATTCCACAAAGGACACTGCAACGAAGTTAATGGAGTGAGGACGGATCGAGAAAAGAGACTTGCAAAGATTTAAAGGGAAAGGGGCCACATGCACATGATGGAGTTAGACCCTTTCACACACGGAAACGGACTCGAAAGGGACCAAAGACGTACATGTAAGAGCTAAAACTGTAAAACTCTTAAAAAGAAAACACAGGAGTAAATCTGCTTGACTTTACATCTAATTCTTGGATGTGACCTCAAAGCACAAATAACCAAAGAAAAAAAAATAGATAAATTGACATCATCAGTATTAAAAGACTTTTATGCTTCAAAGGACACCCACAGGAAAATGAAAAGACAAAGCATAGAATGGGAGAAAATATTCACAGATTATATATCTGATAAGAAAATTATATCTAGAATGTAAAAAGAACTCTTCCAATTCCATAATAAGAGGCAAATAATCCAATTAAAAATGAGCCAAAGATCTGAATAGATATTCCCCCCACGAAGATACACAAATGGCCAATATGCACATGGAAAGCTGTTCAATGTCATTAGTCATCAGGGGATGCAAATCAAAACCACCAGGAGATACCACTTTATATCCACTAGGATGGCTAGAATTCAAAAGCAAGGTAATAACAGGTGGGGCCAGGAGGCAGAGAAACTGGAAGCCTCACAGGCAGTTCATGGTGAGATGACGCAGCCACTTTGGAAAACCGTCTGGCTGTTCCTCAAATGACTTAATGTTGTTATCATACAACCCAGCAATCCCACTCCTGGGTATATACTCAAGAGAAAGGAAAGCCTATGTCCATGGGGAAACCTCTACCAGAGTGTTTACTGCAGTGTTATTCACAATAGCCAAACAGTGGAGACGACTCATATGTCTCTGCATTGATAAATGAGTCAACAAAATGTGGTCTATCCACTCAATGGAACATCATTCAGTCATAAAAAGGAAGGAATCACTGTTACATGACACAATGTGGATGAACCTTAAAACCACTACGGCAAATGAAAGAAGCCAGTCACAAAAGACCACATTATTCCGTTTATATGAAACGTGTGGGGTAGGTAAATCTCTCAAGCAGATGAGAAGCACATTAGTGGTTGCTTAGGGCTGGGGTGAGATGGAGGGATGGGGTGAGAGCTAATGCTTATGGAGTTTCTTTTTGAGGTGATTAAAAAGTTCTAAAATTGAAGGTGATGGCTGCATGTACCTGTGAATATACTAAAATACATTGAATTATACACTTTAAATGGGTGAATTGTAAGGTATGTCTCAATAAAGCTGTTTTCAAAAAGTGACAGGACTAATATCTAGAATACACAAGGAGCTCTTGCAAATCGGTCAGAAAGAGGCAGCAGTCCCCATGGAAACCTGGTAAAGAATCCCAAGGGCAACTTGCAGAAGAGGCACCCCAAAGGGCTAAAGAGCACATGGAAAGATGCTCAAATGTAGTGGTTACTAGAAAAATGCAAAGCATTCAACAACGAGATATAATTTTTCATGGGAAAGCTGGATGATGCCAAGTGTTGACAGAGATGTGGGGAAACGGGGACCTTATGTGTGGTTGTGGGAAGGGGTTATTGATGGCACAGCCATTCTGGAGGGCACTTTGCAGGGTGTGGGCAAATGAGAGAATTGCATGCTCTCCAGACTCAGGAACTCTGTCTCTTGGAATATATGTCAAAGAGGTTCTCACCCAGGCCTAGAGGTGGGATGCAGACACAAGTGGCTGTGAGGCTGGGGAGCTGGAGGCCATCAGGGTGCCACCCCCAGGAGAGTGGTCACTGCACACCATGGGGTGTTGTGCAGTTGGCGGGTGCAAAGGCATGGATGTCCACACAGCCACTCCTGAGAAGGGATCTCAGGATCATGGAAGATGCAGGATGAGTGATAGCACGATGCCATTACACAACAGGAAACACGTACACACCAAGCCACCCGCTTTCAAGAGTGGATACACATTAGAATGGATGTGAGGGCGGGGGTGGGAGTGGGAATACATACATACACACGTGAGAAAGACAAGAGAGAGGACTTGTATGGGCCAGTGATGACGACATCCATGCACTGAGGTAGAATTAATTCAGTTCTGCAATGGACGTCCATAAATAAATAAAAGAAAGGCCTGGGAGACAGACTGAGTGACTACAGGTCCTCACACCAGGGTAGATGTGGCTGAGGACAGGAACCACCACAGGTCCCGCACCTGGAGGATGCAGTGAGGGCAGGGAGGAACGCTGCGTGTAGGCAGGGAGCTGAAGCACATCAGAAAGAATTCCATTTTTTATGTAACGGGGCCCATAACATGTACATAGAAGGATTAATATTACAAGGTGGCACAGAGTAAGTGCAACACATTGATGCCCAAGGGCCTGTCCTGCAAGGGCTTGGAAGGAGATTCCCCTCAAGACTGCAAGCCCCCAAGTCCTGGGACTCTATCCCCTCTGCAGTAGCCTCCATGGCTGCTGTCACAGAGGACCACACACAGGGGCTTAAAGTAACAGAAATGGGTTGTCTCACAGTTCTGGAGGCCTAAAGTGTGAAATCAAGGTGTAGGCAGGGCCATGCTCCCTTTGGAGGCTCAAGAAGAGGGTCCTTCCTCTCCTCTTCCAGCTTCTGTGTTGCCAGCAATCCTTGGTGTCCCTCAGTGCCTTGGCTTGTGGCCATGTCACTCCAATCTCTGTCCTCACATGGCGTCCTCCTTGTCTCAGTACCTCTATTTTCAAGAACACCAGTGATTGTATTGAGGGCCTACCCTACTCCAGTATGACATCATCCTAACTAATTCATCTGCAACAACCCTATTTCCAAATGAGACCATATTCTGAGGTTCCAGGGAGGACATGAATTTTTAGGGGGATGCTATGCAACCCAGCACACCTTCTTTACCTGCCTCATTGCAGAGAGCATGGTCCTTGGCCAGTGAGTGAATTCCAAGCCCTGTGCCCTGGGGGGCTGCTGCCCTGAGGATCCACAAGGTAGAGCCTGTGTGGGGTATTGCGATACACGAGGGACTTAGGAGGAAGAGGACACACTGGGCAGGGGCGGGGGTGGGAGTGGGAGTGTGAGTGGGGGTAGGAGCAGAGTCCTGAACTGAGATGTGGTGTGTTTCCCAACATGGGAAAAGGTCAGGGCTGATGGGGGGAGTGGGGTGCGGTTTGTGTCGCTGTGCTGAGGAAGTGCAGGTGGGGTGTCTGGAAGGAGAAGGTAGTGAGGAACCTCCCTATGCACTTCTAGAGAAGTGTGGGGGTGAAGAGGGGCTCGTGGGAATCCTATAGAGACAGACAGAGGAGATAGAGACGCCCTCAAGAGAGGCACTGGGAAAGCTGAGGCGAACAGAATCCTTGTGCAGAAAAGCTGGAAAGTCTGTTGTTATATACATATATGTATTTGTAGAGATGGGGTCATGCTGTGTTGCCCACGCTGGTCTTGAACTCCTGGCCTCAAGTGATCCTCCTGCCTTGGCCTCCCAGAGTGCCGGGATTACAGGCATGAGTGACCATGTCTGGCCAAGGCCGTTGTTTCTGCTCATGTTTGTGTGCACTGTGGCTGGGGAACTTGAGATGTCACACTTGAAATTTGGGGTCTGTTGCCTTACCACCTCTCTTCCTGCTCCCTGGCTGGGGCTGGCCCCTCCATACTGAAGGTGACCTTGGTTTCTGAGGTGTGGTTCCTTGCTTGTGGAATTAATGATTGCTGACAGTTAGAGATAGCACTTGGGCAAAGACCGTATCCTGTCAGTTGTTGGCTGCTTGCCTTTCTTTAGGAGGTCCAGGCCGAAGGAGGGGCAGCGCTATATACAAAGGTGGAGCTAGGAAGCCAGAGGTCACAGCTCACGATGTCCTGTGGCTAAATCTTGATATTTTGCTTTCAGAAAGTCACAACCTGTCAGAGCTAATTTGAGAGGATCTAGAGAGTGGGATTGTTTCCACGAAACCACAGAGAAGAAACAGAGCCACCCGCGCCTGCACCAGGACCTACTGGGGGTGCACCAGGGAAGCTCATTCGATTAGATCTTTATGTGAATGAAGCCAACATCATAGCTTTTGTCCCTGATTACGGAAGGTGGGTTTGCAAAAAAGAAAATTCCACCATTTTCCGAGGCAGGGCCATTGGTCATGAGGGGCCCTGGTGAGGTCCTGATGGCTTGGGCAGCCCCACCCAGAGAGGGGAGAACGTTCATCTCCAGGTGCTAGCCCTGCTTCTGCCACTGGCTGGTGGGCTTATACTTGACAGTCCTTAATTCATTCAACAAATGTTTATGGAGCACTCATTCTGCACCAGGGAGACACAGCAACGAACAAACAAAACCAAAGCCTCTGTGGAGCTCACATTTCAGTGAAGACTATCCAACAGCGAAGCTTGTGAGCCATCACAGCAGACCTCCTCACTGGGACAGCTGATGACAGGGGCTGGCCCTGGGCTGGCATCTGGGAACTTAACTTTCAGGATCCTGCCCCGCTGTGCCGGCCTGCTGACTGTTTTTACAGACAATGTGATTAGTGAACACCTGCTTTCCTATTGGGAATCTGGAATCTTGTTAGTTGTGGTGGGCAGAGAGTGTGCCTACATGACCAGCCCCAACCTCTGCCCCAGCTCTGAGCTTCTACTTCCCTGGGGAGATGCAGGGCGCAGGGTATGCTCCGTGCAGCCTTCATGGGAGGGAGAGCTCAGCGAGTCTGTGCCCTGACCCCTCCAGACCCCGCTGTGTCCTTGCTGTGTGTTGGCCGTGGGTATAACTGTCTGCTTAGTCTGGTGAGTCCTAGTGAAGCTCTGACAGCAGAGGTGCCATGAGGTGTCACGGGTGTTCACAGAGGTGTCCTGCAGGCATTGGCGGCAAGTGGTGACCCAGTGTGTTCCAGTGGGGCACATGCTCAGGGGAAAACAGAGCAGGGCCATGTGGTGGGGGCAGGGCCTGACCTTTCAGAAAGGGTACCCCTCTTCTCCTCAATGTGGTGAAGGAGTGGGCCACAAGGATGCCTGGTGGCGGGGGCATTTCAGGCTGAAGGAGCAAGGAATGCAAATTCCCTGATGCAGAGTGAGGGGACTGCTGTCGCCAGGGGCAAGTGGTGGCAGGTGGATTCAGAGAGTGATCAAACGCCCTCGCCTCCAAGGCTATCACTGGGATTTTACTCTGAGCCACTTGGGAAGCCTCTGTCAGGTTCGTGCAGAGGCCAAAACTGACCTGCCTCTAGCAAGTGCTATCTGGAGGTGCTGGGGGAGACAGAATGCAAAAGAGTGAAGGCTGCAATGATGGCAGGAGCAGGGAGCAGGCCAGGAGGTGGTTGCAATAGTCTTGGTGGGCAAGGCTGGTTGCCAGGTCAGGGTTGCAGGGGTGGAAGTGATGAGAAGTGGCCACATTCTGGATATAGCTGGAAGGGAGGCTGGGGGAGATTTGCTGAGGGCTGGGATATGAGACTCGAGAGAGAAGAGTCAGGTGACCCCAAGTTCGGGCAGAGGTTCTGCTCTGCTGGGGCAGCCAGGAGCTGAGTCAGGATGCTTCAGTGTGTGAGCATGGCTGGCTGCTGGCTGAGCCCACTTCTGGACTTTGATGCTGGATCCCAAGGCACATGAGGGGCAAGGGTGGAGGGAGCCCCAAGGAGACCTTTGTGAGGAGTCAGAGACCAGGGCTGGGTCCTCCAGGCGCTCTTTGTATCTTCACTGACCATGCCTGGCAGTGCTGGCCAGCTGACAGCTTCCCCGTCAAATCCCACATTCCTCCCTCCAGCTGCAGCTGTGTCTGGCAGCTGGGGCTGGGCAGTAGACACAGCAGAATTCTTCCTTCCTCCTGGCTCTCTTTAGTAGCTACCTCATGAAATGTGCATTGGATTCTTAAAGAAGAAAAAAATCAAGAGGCCAGAAAATCAGGAAGCAGAAGTTAAAATATGTTGCTGATCTTTGAAATAAAGAATTTGTGTTGGTAGACATGTGACCTTGTGTGGTGCAGGGATGTATTTGTGTTAAACCATTTTGGTGACTATGACATTCCAGGTGCATATTGGAGGTAGCATGTAGGACTTCAGAAATCCCCAGAACAGTCACTGCCTCTGTGCAGCCCTTTGCTGAGCACAATTTTGGAAGGAAATATAGCAGCATGGTTACTGGCGCAGGATATAGAGCCAGAAGGCCTGGGTTTGAATCCAGTTTCTACTTCTTTTAGTTGGATGTTATGTGGGAAAAGCGGTTAACTTTTCCTTTTAGAGACAGTGATTTTCTCTGGTGGTATGATTTGATTTCTTGCTTTTTAATTTTTGTGTATCTGTTGTAAGTTTTTTGATTTGAGATTACCACAGGGCTTGCAAATACTCTTACAATCTATTATTTTAAGTTGATAACAACTTAACACTACTTGCATAAACAAGCAAACTAAAAAGCAAAAAGAAAACTAATAAAGACTTACTCTTTATCTTTGTTCCCCTACTTTTTTTTTTTTTTTTTTTTTTCTGAAGCAGCATCTCACTCTGTATCTAGGCTGAAGTGAGGTGCATGGCGTGATCTCAGCTCACTGCCACCTCTGCCTCTGGGGCTCAAGCGATCCTCCCACTTCAGTCCCCAAAGTAGCCGGGACCACAGATGTGAGCCACCATGCCAGTTAATTTTTGTATATTTTGTAGAGATGGGGTTTCGCCATGTCATCCAGGCTGGTCTTGAATTCCTGAGCTCAAGCAATCTGCCTACCTCTGGCCTCCCAAAGTGCTTGGATTACAGGGGTGCCCTGTGGGATTATAGGCATAAGCCACCATGTGAGGCCTTCCCCCACTTTTTAACTCTTGATGTTTCCATTTATATCTTACCGTACTGTCTATGTTTTGAAAAGTTGTTATGATTTTTGATTGGTTCATATTTTGGTCTTTCTACTTAAAAGTAGTTTACACACCACAGTTACGGTGTTATATTCTGTGTTTTTCTGTGTACTTACTAATACCCGTGAGTTTTGTATCTTTAGATAATTTCTTATTGCTCATTAACATCCTTTTCTTTCTGATTGAAGTACTCCGTTTAGCATTTTTTTGTAGGACAGGTCTGGTGTTGATGAAATTCCTCAGCTTTTGTTTGTCTGGGAAAGTATTTCTCCTTCATGTTTGAAGGATATTTTCACCAGATATATGATTCTAGAGTAAAAGTTTTTTCCTTCAGCACCTTAAATATGTCATGCCACTATCTCCTGGCTTGTAAGATTTCCACTAAAAAGTCTGCTGCCAAATGTATTGGAGCTCCATTGTATGTTACTTGTTTTTTTTTTTTTTTTCTCTTGCTGCTTTTAGGATCATTTTTTAAAAAAATCCTTGCCCTTTGGGAGTGTGATTATTAAATGCCTTGAAGTGGTCTTCTTTGGGTTCAATCTGCTTGGTGTTCTATAACCTTCTTGTACTCAGATCTTGATACTTTTCTCTAGTTTTGGGAAGTTCTCTGTTACTATCCCTTTGAATAAACTGTCTACCCCATCTCTTTCTCAACCTCCTCTTTAAGGCCAACAACTCTTAGATCTGCCCTTTTGAGGCTATTTTCTAGATCCTGTAGGTGTGCTTCATTAAAAAAAATTTTTTTTTGTCTCTTCTGGCGATATAATTTCAAATAGCCTGTCTATTCTCACTAATTCTGCTATTAAGAGACTCTGATGCATTCTTCAGTATGTCAATTGAAATTTTCAACTCCAGAATTTCTGTTTGATTCTTTTCAATTATTTCAATCTCTGTTAAATTTTCTGACAGGATTCTGAATTCCTTCTCTGTGTTATCTTGAATTTCTTTGAGTATCTTCAAAACAGCTATTTTGAATTCTCTGTCTGAAAGGTCAGATATCTCTGTTTCTCCAGGTTGGTCCCTGGTGCCTTATTTAGTTCATTTGATGAGGTCTTGTTTTCCTGGATGGTTTTGATGCTTGTGGATGTTCGTCAGTGTTCGAGCATTAAAAAGTTAGGTTATTTATTGTCATGTTTGCAGTCTGAGTTTGTTTGAGCCTGTCCTCCTTGGGAACAGTTTCCAGGTATTCAAAAGGACTTGGGTGCTATGATCTAAGCTGTATCTGCTTTAGTGGGCACCCCTAGTCCAGTAACACCGTGGTTCTTGCACACTTGTAGAGGTACCACGTTGGTGGTCTTTGATAAGGTCCAGAAGAATTCTCCGGATTACCAAGCAGAGACTCTTTTTTCTTCCCTTACTTTCTCCCAAACAAATGGAGTCTCTCTGTCTGTGTTGAGCTGTCTGGAGCCAGGGGTAGAGTAACACAAGCACCCCTGTGGCCACCACAACTGGGACTGCGCTGGGTCGGATATGGAGTATCAGCATAACACTGGGTCTTGCCCAAGGCCTGCTGTAACCACTACCTGGCTACTGCCTATTTGCTCAAGGCCCTAGGGCTCTACAATCAGCAAAGGTGGTGACACCAGCCAGGCTTACATCCTTCCCTTCAGGTTGGTGAGGTCCCCTAGGTCCTGAGTGGGTCCAGAGATGCCATCTGGAGCCGTGGATGGGAGTCTAAAATCTTAGAAGTCTACCTGTTGTTCTGTTCTACTGCAGCTGAGCTGGAACTCAAACCACAGGATGCAGTCCTTCTCATTCTTACATCCCATTCTCACAGGCAGAGGAGCCTCACCAGGCCCGTGGGGAGTACTGCCAGGCTACCACTGATGCTCAGTTAAGGACCAAAGGAACTTCAGTCAGCTTGTGGTGAGTGTTGCCAGGCATAGGAACTCATCCTTCAAGACAGTGGGCTCCCTTGGCCCATGGTGTGTCCAGAAATGTTGTCTGGGAGCTAGGGCCTGGAATGGGGGCCTCACAGCCTTTATCAGTGCCCTAACATACTGTGGCTGAGCTGGTATCCAAAATGCGAGACAAAATCCTCTTTACTCTTCCCTCTCCTCAAGCAGAAGGAAGGGGTCTCTTTTGGAGCTGTGTGCTGTGCTGCCTGGGGTTGGGGAAGGAGTGGTGCAAACACTTCCTTAGACACCACAGTTGGTGTCTCATGTGCCCCACCAGTTCACTAACTCCAAGCCCAGCTCAGCACTAGGTCTTGCCTAGGAATTGCAGTCCTTGTTGCGTAGACTGCTCCTCAAGTTCACTTAGGGTCCCAAAGCACTGCAGCCAATGGGGGTGAGGCTTGCTGGAACTCATGCTCTAACTGCTGGGCTGGGTGAGTACCCTCTGGCCAGGGCTGGTCCACATGTTCCCTCCGTGGTGTCAGCTGAGTACAGCTCAGTTTTGCTTTCCGCTGTGACATAGCAGCACTGAGTTCAATGCAAAGCCTCACAGTCATGGCATTCTCCCTCTCTCAAGTGTATATACAGATTCTCCGTGCCATGTAGCCACTGCCAGGGGATGGGGGAAGGGTGGCATCAGCAACTCAAGACTGTCCTTCTCACCCTCCTCAGTGCCTCTCTCAGGAATTTGAAGTCAAAACCAGGCACTGTGAGTGCTCACCTGATTTTTGGTTCCTATGAAAGTGCTCCTTTTGAGTAGATAGTTGTCAAACTTGGTGTTCTTGTGTAGGGGTGGGGATGTTTGGTGGAGTCCTTTATTCTGCCATCTTGCCCTGCCCCTAGGGTAAAGAAGTTAATTTTTTGGCTGGGTGCCGTGGCTCACGCCTGTAATCCCAGCACTTTGGGAGGCCGAGGCAGGCAGATCACGAGGTCATGAGATCGAGACCATCCTGGCTAACACGGTGAAACCCCGTCTCTACTAAAAATACAAAAAAAAAATTAGCCAAGTGTGGTGGCGGGCACCTGTAGTCCCACCTACTTGGGAGGCTGAGGCAGGAGAATGGCATGAACCCGGGAGGCAGAGCTTGCAGTGAGCAGAGATCGCGCCACTGCACTCCAGCCTGGGCGACAGAGCGAGACTCTGTCTCAAAAAAAAAAAAAAAAAAAAGTTAATTTTTTAAACCTCACTCAGTTTTCTCATTTGTGAAACAGGCACATAACGGATATGAAGGTGTGACAAGATTGTTGGCATCAGATGAGGTAAAAAAGCACCTAACTAATGTTTTTGACACATAGAAATCACTCAATAAATGTTAGCTATGATGATGATGATGATGGTTAGCTATGATGATGATGATGGTTACAGTTGGGGAGGTATGAATGCGGGTAATACAGAGGACTCCAGGGGCCCTGAGATGTGGTGAGTGTGTGTGAGGGCTCCTTGACCTTTCCCCTTCCCCTGCTCCATAAGATCAGAGAGTTGATTTAGTTCACGTCTGTCTTGTTTAGTTCACGTCTGTCTTGTTTACTTCACGTCTGTCTTGTTTAGTTCACATCTGTCTTAGTAACAAGCCAGTTTCCCTAAAGGCTTTTCATTCACCCCCCTCTCTTTTCAAAACTCTTATTTTTCTTTCTAAGTGTTATTTTCCCTCTGCATGTGAGTAAGTTGTTGGCCATCTCAGGAATCAAAACTTCCAGAACCAGCTGGCTTTGTAACCAGCCCGGGGCTTGGACCTGCTCACTCACCAAGGTGGTATCTTCCAGCCACCTTTACTGATGAGGTGGCCCTGTCAATCTGTAATTTATCACAGATACCACTGGTAAGAAATTAACCCAAAAGCATAATGAACCTAGGAAGTCGAAGCCGAAGTGAGCTGTGATTGCGCCACTGCACTCCAGCCTGGGAAACAGAGCGAGACCCTGTCTCAAAACAACCACCACCACCACCACCACCACCACCACAACAACAACAAACAAAGACTGCACAATTTCCTTCAAGATATAGCAATTGGCTCCTTGTCAGTATCTAACTGGTTTTGAAGTTCTTCCTGTTCTAATTCCTAAATAGCTCTGGATTTCTTTCCAGCCTCACAGTCTTTGCTATCATTGTCTACATTAAGGATTTTCAACCTTGGCACCATTGATAGTTTGAGCCTGATCATGCTCACGGGCCTGTCTGTGTGTAGCAGGACGTCTAGCAGCATCTCTGGCCTCAACCCACTAGAGGCCAAAAGCAGCCACCGCCCTATCAGGACAACCAAAAATGTCTTCAGACATTACCAGTCATTTCCTGGGAGGCAAAACTGCTGCCCTGCTGAGAACTTCTGGTCTACATTTAAGCCCTTGTGATTTGGCCTGAAAACTGCAATTGCCTCCAGACGCCCTGACTCTCCTCCTGAGCACCTCCAATCTGCCCTTCATGCTTTTGCTGGAAGATAGATCTGACCATGTCCCCTTCCTCCCTCTGGTGGGTTCTAGTTGCCTATTGGATAAAATATAAACTATTTAATTTGGCATTAAAAACCTTTTACAGCCTAGCCCCAATCTTCCTTTTGTTCTTGGTACACTAATGCTGCCTCACCCTGTGCTTGAGCTATTTCAAATCATGCCAGGTTCACTGGGGCCACCTGGCCTTTGCCGGCTTTGTTCCCTTTCTGCAAGCCTTTCTGTCTTCTTATTTTGGGAGCAAGCTCTTGCTTCAAGGCTCAGCACCAACTACCCCCTACCCCTGCTGTCCCCACCCTCTTTACATCTTCCACATAGCTGGCTTGTCCTCTCTGGTTCCAGGGCACTTGCCCATCTCCCTCATTGCATGTGTCATATGGCTTTATAACTATTTGTTCACAAGTCTGTCTCTTATATGGCTTCCTTGAGGTCAGGGATTCTATCTTAATTTATTCAGAACCACAGAGACCAACACAGTGCATGGGATACAGTGGGTGCTCATTTTTGGGTTTTGGAGTGAATTAATAAACAGATGACATGGACAAGGAAGATGGGAGAGGTGTTAGATACCTAGATGTCAGAAAACTTTTAATTTCCCTGTGGCATTTTAAGAAAAAACATGCTAGGTAACCTGGTTTCAAAGGATGCTATTAACTCTCAACTCAAGGGAAGAGTCTTTATACAACATCGCAGGCTCCTTAGGCCGAGGCCAAGGACAACTGGGAGTGGTCTGAGTCAGCACCGGCTCCTGGCCATGCGGCTGTGCAGTCTCCCACGGTCTCACACTCAGAAGGGCTCTCTACTTGGCTTAACGCTCCGCTGCTGTCTTTAGATTCTTAACTTTTGAACAAGGGGCCCCACATTTTCACTTTATGCTGGGCTTTGCAATTTATGTAGCTGGTACTGGCTTGGGTTGAGAAGGTTGGGGAGGGAGGACAGGGCAGTGGGCAGTGAACTAGCCCTTGCAGGGAATGAAGTTAGATGAATAGGTTGATAGGATGACAGCTGCTAGGCCAGGTATCAGCAGGCATCAGGAAGAGAGGCCCCAGGCAGACTGGTGGCAGCAGCAAAAATGTAACAGGTAACTGAGGCCAAAGTCTTGGATGCCTGGTTCTGAGCTTAACCCTTGCTGGCTCCAATTCCTTCCTGTTATGATTTTCTCTTTTAGTCCCCTTCCTCTTCTACAACTCCCCATTGGCAGAAGGAAGGAGTGCTAGACAGGGGGTAATTTCTTTAAAACCAAATGCCCCTTTGCAGTGACACCGCACCTGGGTCTGGAGGGAGGTTGAGGACTGAAGAAACAAAATTGAAGGGGCTGGTTGACATTTGCACCTATGTGAGCACCAGAGGAAGCCTTCAGGCTATTTGAAAATGCACCTTCAGGCTGCAACCAGTAACATGAAAAATCAGGAGAGCCTGGCAGCTTCTTACCACTGGAATTGTACCCCAGGGGCTCTTTCTTCAGCTTAGGGACTTATTTTTTCATTAAAGGTCGTAGGATTTTATAAATAGCAAGGAAAAAAAACCCGTGGTATTAGCATACATTATCTACCAGAGTAGAGGGATGGATGAGGCCCAGGCAAGTAGTTAGGTCAGTAGCCAGCCCCAGAATTGGGTCTTAGGGCTGGGAGGGGCTGGGCTTGGAGAACATCATGAGATGAAGCTTTGAGAGCTGCAAGCCAGGTTCCAGCCTTGCTCTCCATTTGATTTGTGCCCCACTAGGATTTGGTAAAATTTGGCTTTACAAGTTTCAGTCTGTGTGAACTGTGCTAAGGAGAAATGAAGCTGTGCCCTGTGTCCATGTTAATGGAAGGCAGGCCTTGCAGGCAGGTGACACTCAGGGGGACACATGGAGGCCATGGTCAGTTACTCTCTGCAGTTAGGAGGGTCCCTTTCACATTAACTTGAGAAATTCTGGGTTTGGCTAAGGAATGAATAACAATGATCACGCCTGCC
Organism: Pan troglodytes; assembly: GCF_028858775.2. NCBI lineage: Eukaryota > Metazoa > Chordata > Mammalia > Primates > Hominidae > Pan > Pan troglodytes. Next base: position 165,854,642 of record NC_072404.2, on the reverse strand, counting down.
ATCTACTGATGGCCCTGGCACTCCTGTGCTGGGGACTTGTTCAATCCTAGAGATGACTCTGCACAGTAGGCGTCGTTCCTACGACACAAAAGTTGCACAGCTAGTAAATGGCACAGCCAGGATTTGAACTTGGGTTTTTCTGGCCCCTAAACCTGCAGCAATCTCACGAAGGGCATTGCATCCTTGTGTAGGTAGCATCAAGACCTACAAGGGGCATTTCTTTCAAACAGTTGTGGGGGCAAATGAGAACTTTTCTCTGCTAATGAATTATGTCCCGAGCCCTCAACTTTCTCTGCACCCTTCACTGCCATAGGCAGCCCTTCTAAATCTGCTCCTGGAAAAGGGCTTTTGTGTCTATGCTAGGATGTGTGTTTGAGAAAAAAGACTCACTGTGTCAGGGAGCATGCCATGCTTACGTGTGTGTTCGTGTAAATTTTTTTTTTTTTTTTTTTGCGATGGAGTCTGTTACCCAGGCTGGAGTACAGTGGTGCCATCTCAGCTCACTGCAACCTCTGCCTCCCGGGTTCAAACTATTCTCCTGCCTCAGCCTCCTGAGTAACTGGGATTACAGGCATGCGCCACCACACCCAGCTGATTTTTGTATTTTTAGTAGAGATGGGGTTTCACCATGTTGGCCATGCTGGTCTCGAACTCCTGGCCTCAAGTGATCCTCTCACCTCAGCCTCCCAAAGTGTCGGGATTACAGGCGTGAGCCACCACACCTGGCCCATGCAAATATTTTTACATAACTTTAAAAATCTTCAAACAACTATTAGACCCTGAGTATATCTTTTACCATCTCAATGGCATTATAACTTATTCTAGAAGGGAGGGCTCAAGTATGATAAATTAGCTTTTTGTGGGGCTTAAAAATGTTTTGCACCCCAATAGTTGTGCTATCTCTGATTTGAAGCCATTGGAAGCTGTCCTGTATAAACGCCAATTCTATGCACTGGAAGTCTCTTCTTAAAGCTTAGACCCCACTTTCTACCCAGTGGCCCCAGCATGTGATGGGTTTGATGAGCCCTCAAGCCCTGGAGAAGTTTATTTGATGAAGGGCACCCCAGGCCCACTCTGAGCAGGCTCAAAACCACAGAGAGAGGAAAACTGAGATAGTGTATCTGATTGTACTTATGGAGCTCATACAGAGGGGTGACTGTGACCACCATGCCAACATACACTGCACTGCTCCAGATACAGACCCCATTTTAAATGCTTTATGAGCATTATCTCATTCCACCTTCCCAACAATCCTCTGAGAAAGGCGTTTTTCAAACGAGAAACCCATCTCTGAAACATCCTGAACAATTACATCCCTGTAATTGTTCTTTGTCTGCACCAAGTCCTGGGCCAGCTGCACCCAGAGTCTCTGGAGAAGAACCCTGTTTTCTACAGCATAGGTGTCTTGACTAAGCCCTTGCTCCATCTCCTTAGTAAGTGATTTTCCAGCACCCTCAGGATACAAAGCCAATGAGGGTTCGAGCTACCTAAGAACAGTGAGCCTTATGCCCAATTTGAGAAGGAAGAGTTTTTATTCTCTCATGGGTAGGGTCCTGGGGTAGTGGAGCAGCTTGTGCTGTGTCTGATCCCCATTTTGGATATGAGTCTCCAGCAGGAGAGCTTCTTGCCCCTGGGGGTTTAATGGCACACTGGAAGGAAACCCTGGTGGCTTTGGACACTGAGGAGTTTCCTCACTCAAGCTGGTCTGCTGGACTTCCACCAGGTCACCTGAGGGACGGTGTTGACTGCACAGTGCAGGAGAAGAATGGACATTGCCCAGCATGAGCATCTAAGTGCCTTAGCAGGTTGTCATTGCTATGGACGTGATTCAAGGCTTCTCTCGAGTGACAGAAGGAGCTGATGAGCTGGTGTTGGCTTAGGAGATTTGTGAGCACTCAGGGTAGAAAGGCCCCTGCCACGGGGCTCCAAAACTTTCCACAGAAGCAGGGTCTTGGCTAGGCTGTGCCTCTGGGTTATTAGGTCAGCTCATCCCACTTAGGTTCCTGTGCCACCAATGTCTCCCTGAGTTTCACTGATCCCTGGGCTTTTCTGTTGCTCTGGGAATGGGCCATGATGCTGCTTCTCCTGGTTTTTCCTGTCTGTGACTGATGTGGGCACAGGATGCCCAGAGGCGTGAACTCCACAACACTCCTGGGTCTCACAAGCATCCAACTGCCTGCTTTGTCCTGAGCCCTTCACTGTGTCCCTGTTCTATAAAGGTTTTGGTTTCTAAGGGAGGCAGCCACAGCCTGGAAGCCCTTCTCCGGATTTCACTGCCTGGGAGGTGCTGACTGAAGGGAGTCATGCAGATCCTGAGGAACCTCAGTGGAGGCCCCGTGGAGCCCCTGCAAAGCCCCCAAAGACCCATGCCCTGGACCAGAGCCATTGTGGGCTGTTCTCCCCGCTGGCTGCATGTTGGAATCACCCAGGCAGTGTTCCTAACTATTGGTGCCCAGAGGTCCCACCTCCGGATTCTGATTTAGACAGGGGGACCTGGGTTTGTAGGGGGTGGGGTTAAAAGCTCCCCAGTTGATTCCGAGGTGCAGGCAAGACTCAGAGCCATTCATGGAGCAGCTCCATTGATAAAAAAGAACTCAACGCAGGCACTGATGGTGCTCAGAGAAATCTGCTTTGCTTTTTTTTTTTTCATCTTTTTTTTTTTTTTTTTTTACTTGACATAACTTGTATGTTTTTCTTGGGTGAAAAATGATGTTTTGATATACATATACATTGTAGAATGGTTAAATTTAGCTAATTAACAAATGCATTACTTCGTATAAGTTATCGCTCTTGTGGTAAGAGCACATAATGTCCATTTTCTACATTTTTCAAGAAGAGAATATATTGTCATTAACTATAATCACCTTGCTATACAACAGATCTCTTGAAATTTATTCCTCCTAACTAGCTGTAATTATGTCTCCTTTGAGCAACATCTCCCCATCTCCCCACTCCTTTCTAACCAGCCTAGCTTCTACTTCTTTGAGTTCAGGTTTTTTAAGATTCCACATGAATCTTGATGAGCGAGATCATGCGGTATTTATCTTTCTGTGCCTGGCTTATTTCACTTACAGAATGTCCTCCAAGTTCATCCTGTTATCACAAATGGCAGATTTCATTCTTTTTTATGGCTAAGTGGTATTCCATGTGTATATATACAACTCATTTTTTAAATCCATTTGTCCTTTGATGGACATTTAGGTTGATACCATATTTTAGTTATTGTGCATAGTGCTGTAATAAACATGGGAGTGCAGATATCTCTTCAACATACTGATTTCAATTCCTTTGAATATATACCCCGTAGTGGGGTTGCTGGATCATACTGTAGTTGTTTTTAATTTTTTGAGGAAGCTCTATACTGTTTTCCATAATGGCTGTACTAATTTGCATTCCCAGCAACAATATATAAGTGTTCCCTTTTCTCCACAGCTTTGATGGCAAGTGTTATCTTTTGTCTTTTTGATAACAGCCATAATAGTGAGGTGATATCTCCTTGTGGTTTTTTATTTGCATTTTCCTGATGATTAGTGATGTTGAGCTTTTCTTCATACACCTGTTGGCCATTTGTCTGTCTTCTTTTGCAAAATGTCTACTCAAGTCTTTTGCCAATTTTTCACTGGGTTATTATTATTATTATTATTATTTTGCTATCGAGTTGTTTGGGTTCCTTATATATTTTGGATATTAACTGCTTGTCAGATGTATAGTTTGCAAATATTTTCTCCCACTATGTAGGTTGTCTTTTTTGCTCTGTTGGTTGTTTCCTTTGTTGTGCAGAAGCTTTTTAGTTTGATGTAATTTCATTTGGCTCTTTTTGCTTTTGTTATCCATGCTTTTAAGGTTTTATAAAAAAATTATTGCCCAGACCAATGTCGTGGAGTTTTCCCCCTATGTCTTCTTCTAGTAGTTTAATAGTTTTGGGTCTTGGATTTAAGTCTTTAATCTATTTTGAGTTGAACATGGTGAGATATAAGGGGGTAATTTAATTTTTCTGCTTGTGGATATCCAGTTTTTCTAACACCATTCTATTGAAGCAATTGTCCTTTTTCCATTGTGCTATCTTGGCACTGCTGTTGAAAATCAGGTGGCTATGAAGGTGTAGATTTATTTCTGGGCTCTCTATCCTGTTCCATTGGTTTATGCGTCTGTTTTTATGCCAGTACCACGCTGTTTTAGTTACTATTGCTTTGTATTATACTTTGAGGTCAGGAAGTTTGATGCCTCTAGCTTTGTTCTTTTTGCTTATTTCAGCTTTTTGGGTTTTTTTTTTGTGTGTGTGTTTCCATACAAATTCCAGGATTACTTTTGTTATTTCTGTGAAGAATGTCATTGGTGTTGTGATATGCCTTACTTTTAAAAGTTAAACAGCAAATTCTCATTAAGTTCAATTTTTTTTCCTTTTAAAAATACTTGGTTCTAAGGAGCTGAAATTTCCACTCGTTACTCTTGTTGATGGAGCAGCCTTGTGAGGATCAAGTATCACCAGCACCTAGTGAGGCGCTGTCATAGGCTGAACTGTGTCCCCCAAAATTCATATGTTGAAGTCGTACCCCTAGTACCTCAGAATGTGACTATATTTGGAAATAGGGTCTATAAAGAAGTAATTAAGTTAAGATGAGGTCATTAGGTGAGTCTTAATCCAATATGTCTGGTGTCTTTATGAGAAGAGGTAATTGGAACACAAACACACACAGAGGGATGACCATGTGATGAGGAGAACACAGGCAGACATCCGTGAGCCTAGGAGAGGTCTCAGAGGGAACCAACCTCGCAGATGCCTTGGGCTCAGGCTTCCAGCGTCCAGAACTGTGATAAATAAATGTGTGCGTTTCAGCCTCCCAGTTGTGGTACTTTGCTATGGCAGCTCTAGCAAACAAATATGGGCACCAACCAAACAACCAACTATCATAGTCACATGGAATCAAGGCTCAGGTGAAAGGACCTGACAAGGATCTAGGAGGAAGGGGAAGGGGGAGCAGGTAGGTCTTAACTTGAATCTCTGCACCTCCCTACCACACTGTCCAGTCCAGTGCCTGGGCTTTGGGTTGTAATTCACCATCTCTGGAGTTATGTTTGCTGCCTTTGCTGCCTCTGAGAGTTGAGCTAAGCAAACACTTACCTAGGCAGGATGACCAGGTAAAGGATGAGGGTCCACATGACCACCCAGTCTGGACTCTTGGGACCTTCCCAGTTGGCAGGTTCAGGAGTTTTCTTCAATATAGCTCTTCCTTCAGTCCACCTTGGTCACATTGAAGCCTGTAAAAAACTAGTCCTGTGGCTGGGCGTGGTGGCTCATGCCTGTAATCCTAGCACTTTGGGAGACTGAGGCAGGCGGATCACGAGGTCAGGAGTTCGAGACCAGACTGCCAACATGATGAAACCCTGTCTCTACTAAAAATACAAAAATTAGCCGGGCGTGGTGGTGCATGCCTGTAATCCTAGCTACTCAGGAGGCTGAGGCAGAATTACTTGAACCCGGGAGGATGATGTTGCAGTGAGCCAAGACTGAGCCACTGCACTCCGGCCTGGGTGACAGAGCGAGACTCCATTTCAAAAACAAAACAAAACAAACAAACAAACAACTAGGCTTGTTGGACCAAGAAATCTAATTACTGGTGTTTTTCCACTTGTGGGAAAAATGTGCCTAATACATTTGTATGTCAGTCTACTTATTTGTTTATCTATCTATCACTAGTGAAAAGATCATACAAAAATATTAACAATGGTTATCTCTGGGGTGTGAAATTATGGGTAATTTTTGTCTTTTTGTTATACTTTTCCATTTTTCCCAGCTTTCTCCAATGGGCATGTATTTATTTTTATAATCATAAAAAAGCAATAAAGAAGTCTATAACCAAAATATAGTGTTCGAGAAGCTCAAGTTCTTGATGAATAGCGTACTCTGAAAAAAGGCATATAATATATGGCAAAGACAGGGAGAAATTCCATCAAAATATTCTTCTTAGTTGTTGCTGGATTGTTAACCTCTTTAGGCTCCAGATTAGCTCAGAATGAGAACATTTAGCAATCTCAAGGCCTATGTTGGAGGCAGTTTCACAGTGAAGCAAAGCCCCTACCCCAGGGCACAGCAAAGTCTTTGTGCTGAGAGGGAAACAATGGCACATATGTCCCAGAGAAAGAGGCAGCTCATAATTCTTTTCCCTGGCAGCCTATTAAAGCTTCTCAGACATTGGACTAAATTCTGTCCTTCCTCCAAGAAGAAGTGGACTTCTGTGTCCTTGAACAAAACTCAAAATAAGTTATGGATATAAGCCAGCAGCTCTTCTCGTGGATTGCAGAGCCAAGAGTCACTACTTGTCTGTCCTCCACATTCAGGTCAGTTTTCAGAAAAAGGAGATTTCTCACTCCAACGAGAATGCAAAGAAACCAAAGCGGCCATTGTGTCATTATTTAACAAGTTCCTTCATCCATTTATGCCCCAATTGAATCAGATGCAGATTCTGTGCCCGGCACTGTGCTAAGTGCTTCACGTGTATATTTTATTCACTCCTCACAATGACCCTGTGAGGGTCATCAGATTACATATGAAGAAGTGAGAACCGGCTGGGCGCGGTGGCTCACGCCTGTAATCCCAGCACTTTGGGAGGCCGAGGCAGGCAGATCATGAGGTCAGGAGATCTAGACCATCCTGGCTAATATGGTGAAACCCTGTCTCTACTAAAAACACAAAAAAATTAGCCGAGCGTGGTGGTGGGCGCCTGTAGTCCCAGCTACTCGGGAGGCTGAGGCAGGAGAATGGCGTGAACCCGGAGGTGGAGCCTGCAGTGAGCCGAGACTGTGCCACTGCACTCCATCCTGGGCAACAGAGTGAGAATCCATCTCAAAAAGAAAAAAAAAAAAAGAAATGAGAACCAAGATCTCAACCCACCCTGGCAGTGCTTTCAGAGCTGCACAGCCCTACCACACTATACTGCCCTTGCTGTGCAGACACAGATATGAAAAGCCCTGGCTGTGCCCTGGGGGGGCATGAACTAGAGTGAGTAGAGTCAGATGTCCTCAAGTAAGGGTCAAGTAAACAAGTAAGGGTCATAAAAGGGCCAGGTGCAGAGAGCGAGGTATGTACAGGGCATGGAGGAGGGAGTGGTCCAGTCACCCAGGGTGGGGCAGTGGTTTGGGAAATGTTTCCCAGAGCAGGTGGCCTTTGTACTGGGTATAATGAGGCTGACAAGGGTGACTGATTCTTTGTGAGGGGAACAGATGCTAGTGGTGAGGTTATTACAGGCCAAAGGAGCAACCTCAGCAGCAGGTTGGGAAGCACAAAGATTGACCCCCACTCTCAGCATTGGACATATATCATCTAGGCAGAAAGTCAACAAAGAGACATTAGATTTAAACTGCATTATAGACAAAAGGACCTAACAATTTGCAGAACATTCTATCCAACAACTGCAGAATATACATTCTTCTCATCAGCACGTGGTACATTCTCCAGGATAGACCACATGTTAGGCTTCAAAATAAGCCTCAACAAATTTCCCAAAATCATATCAATTATCTTCTTAGAGCACAATGGAATAAAATTAGAAATCAATACAAAGAGGGAACATTGGAAACTACACAAATACATGGAAATTAGACAACATGTTCCTGAATGACCATTGGGTCAATAAGAAATTAAGATGGAAATAAAAACAGTTCCGTGAAAGAAATGAAAATGGAAACACAACATACCAAAACCTGTGAGAAAAGTAAAAGCAGTGCTAAGAGGGAAATTTATAGCAATAAATGGTTCCATCAAAAAGTAGAAACATTAAAATTAACAATCTAACAATGCAAGGTGAAGGGGCAAGTGAGCAAGAACTGAGATAAGAAGTAGAGGTTGAGCAGCCAAAACGAAAGTGAGATTAGCTGGGCGTGGTGGTGGGTGCCTGTAATCCCAGCTACTCTGGAGGCTGAGGCAGGGGAATTGCTTGAACCAGGGAGGTGGAAGTTGCAGTGAGCCAAGATCGTGCCACTGCACTCCAGCCTGGGCGACAGAGCAAGACTCTGTCTCAAAAAAAAAAAAAAAAGAAAAAAAAGATAATACACCATGATTAAGTGAGATTTATGCCAGGGATGGAAAGATGGTTCAACATACACAAATCAATAAATGGGATACATCACATCAACAGAATGAAGGACAAAACCATATGATCATCTCAATAAATGCAGAAACAGTATTTGATAAAATTTCTGATAAAAATTTTTGATAAAAATTGATACAATTTACATAAAAACTCTCGACAAACTAGCTATAAAAGGAACATACTTAAAATAACAAAGACCATATATGACAAGCCTATATGAATGAAACATGTCATTTGCAGCAACATGGATGGAACTGGAGGCCATTATCTTAAGTGAAATAAGTCAGGCACAAAAAGGCAAATATCACACATTCTCACTTATATGTGGGAGCTAAAAAATTTGATCATATGGAGGTAGAGAGTGGAAAGATAGAGAACAGAGATGGAGGTAGAGAGTGGAAAGATAAAGAACAGAGACTGGGAAGTGTGAGTCTGGGGAAAGGGGGAGGATGAAGATGAGGCAGGACAGTTAGTCAAGGAAGTTACTATGCCCTTGGGATGTGGCAACCTTGGTGACCTCATAGTCACCACAATAAGCCCCAGCATTCGCTCTGCAGTCAAGCTCATTCAGCAAAGCTGTCTCCAGTAGGGAATTTCCCCTGTAGAGAGCATGCACATTTTGATTTTACCTGTCCTCAGACTGACCCTTTGCTCAATATAATAATAAAAAACACCCCTGGTTGGAGATTTAGGGTGCTAATGACACATGCAATGTATGAACAAGCATGTACAGGTACTGCATATGTGCACCTATCCCAGAACATGCTTCCTAGCAACACAGTTTCCCACCCCCTCATGAATAATCAGGTAAGCCTTCGATAAAGGGAGTCTCCCTCAAGTGGGTCTTTGCTATCTCATCCTCATAGGCAGCCCACCCTGAATCCCTCTTGGGGCATCCTGTCTATTCTGCACCTAACTTTCAGGGTATTCTTCCTCCTTTGCAATAAATTGCTCTACACTGCATCTCCTTTGCTGTGTGTCTCCTGTTTAAATTCCTTTAAACTAGGAAGACAAGAACTGAGGTTTCACAGCAGCCATCAACAAAGAGAAGTGGGTTAAAGCATATAAATATACAGTTAGATAGAAGGAATAAATTCAATGTTTGATAGCAGAGGAAGGTGACCATACTTAACAAAATGTATTGTACTTGGGTGATGGACACCTGGAATACCCTGGCTTGATCACTATACATTACACATAAGTAACAAGTTTTCTCATGTACCCCATAGATTTGTACAAAAACAAAAAAGCACAAAAACTGGAAGCAGTCTGGAGTCTGTCAACAGGAGAATGGATGAATAAGGGAACTATCTGATTGTGGCCTATTTGATGGAATATTACTCTGCAATAAAAAGGAACAGACTGAGACTGATACACGCAGCATGGATGAGTCTTCAGGACATTGTGTCAAGTAAGAGAAGTCAGATTCAAAAGATGAAGTCCTTTCCTGAGCACTTACTACATGCCAGACACCATACCAGGTATTTGCAAGATAACGCCATCTATAGGAAGTTCTGAAGAGGCAAAAAGAACAGTGGCTGGCTCTAGGGGGTGAGGGTGAGACTGGGACAGACTGGGAAGGGGCATGAGAATGTTCTGGGGGTGATGGTAACGCTATCTTGCTGGGAGTTTGAGTCACACAAATGTATGCATTTGTAAAAACTCATTAGATGTGCATGTGGTAGGCTGAATAATTGCTCTCCAAGAGGGTCACATCCTGATTCCTGGAAGCTGTGAATATGTTGTTTCACATGGCAAAAAGGACTCTGCAGATGCGATTAAACTAAGAATCTTGAGATGGGAGATTATCCTGCGTTATCCATGTGGAACTGATGTAATCACAGTCTTTATAAGAAGAAGGCAGGGGATCAGAGTGAGTAGGAGAGGTAACTATGAAAGCAAGAGGTTGGTGATGTGAGGAAGGGGTCATGAGCCAAGGAATGCTTTCGAAGGTGAAAAAGGCAAGGAAACAGATTGTCCCTTCAGAGATACCAGAAGAAGCCAGCCCTGATTACACCTTGACTTTGGCCCAGCCAGACTGATTTTGGACTTCCAAGAGAATAAATGTATGTCATTTAAAGACACTAAGTATGTGGTGATTTGTTACCATAGCAAGGATACTAATACACTGCCTCTAATATATGTGCATTTCATTGTATGTTAATTTTACATACAATGGGAAAAAATTTCATTGTATGTTAATTTTACATACGAAAGAAAAAAAGAACTGGAAACAAATTTGGAACTCTAGTTAATAATATGCATGCTGAAGCATTTAGGGGTAAGTATGCAGATATCTACTACTTACTTTGAAATGCACAAAAATGGGATGGATAAATGAATTGATACATGATAAAGCAAATACAGGAAAATATTAATTTTAGTGTCTAGATAGAGAGGTATTCACTTGTAAATTTTTAAAATTTTATTTTTGAAAATTTTCATAGTAAAATGTTGAAGGGAAAAAAGCAGAGGCTTGATCCTCGATGGTGTTTAGGAATTGTGAGTAGTTCTGCAAAGTTAGGTTGTCTGTACTGGGGTAAGAGTAGTTGGCTCAGCCAGTCAGAATGCTGGAGGAGTAGGGAAGGAGATGTGGAGGGAATATAGACTTTATCCTGAAGGCAACGAGGAGCCAGTGCAATGCTTTAAACAGGGAGGTACAGAACAGGATTTGCGTTTTCAACTCTCACTGCACAAGTCATACCTCCGACTGAATTCTTTGAACAGCTGCTTACTTGATTTGAATGCAGGTCATTCGAAGAGAAGTTAGGGCTTTAGTCCTTTACAATTCAGCTTTAGTCAAAGGGGTTCCTCTCTCTGTGTTTGCCTCATCATTGGTAGTAGGGGACAAACCTGGAGGTTCTCTCATCAACAGGTACAGATTTGAAAGCTGAGAGTTTGTAGGAAAAGGGCAGTTAATTCTAGTCTCATCTTTAAGGCTTACCTGTTCTTGGGGGTAAACTACATGAAGGACAAAAATATAAAATCTTTTTATAGAACAAGTAACTGAGGTGAACCGGGAGTCAGAAAGTCTGGATTCAAATCTCAGTTATGACATTTTCTAGCTGTGTGGCCTTGGACAAATTCTGAACTTCTCTGAGCCTTAGTTTCCTAGTTCAAAAATGGGGAAAACACTAGTCAGGGCCTCATAGGGTTGCTGTGAGGATTCTAATAAATGAAGTCAAAGTATTCACCATGAAGTACCTCGTATATTGCCTGCCATGTAGTCAGTACTCAAGAAATGTTCAGCATTTTCATTATTGTTCACTGACCTACTTCTCAACAGAAAGCACGGAAGCAGAAGCTTAGCATACTCCTTGCTTATACCATTCCTCCCCTATCATGAAAATGATGATCAACTGCATGCCTTTAGTCTAGACAATTCTGAGCTTCAGACCCATATCCCCATTTTCCTCATGGGCATTTTTCTTTGCCTAGCCCACAGGTACCTCAAACTCAACAAATTCCAGGAAGAACATATTGCCCCTCCCTTATCATGGGAATAAACCCACCATAAACCCACGAATGCTCCAGCCAGGCATCTGAGAGTCCTGCCAGACTCATATTTCTTCCCCTCCCAGTCACACCCAATGCCCCAGCAAGTTCTATTTCCTGAGAATTCCTTCACCTATCTCCTGCATTCCATTTCCTCCTGTATTATTTTGGATTGTGCTTTTGCTATGTTTTACCTAAATTCCTGCAGTAGACTCCTACTGGCTTTCCTGCTCCCAAACTTGTCTCCTCCAAATATAGCCTGTCTGCCTCTGCTAGAATGACCTTTCCACAGTGGGAATCTGGCCATTTGCCACCCTGCCAAAGTCCTCCAGAGGCCGCCTACTGGGACATGTTGGCTTCTGTGTACCTCTAGGGTCTGACCTCTCATCAGTCTCAGCAATGCCAGCCTACCTAGGCTCCTATCTCGGCACACACCCCTTGCCTGGAACACTCTGCCCCTTCCGACCTTTGCCTGGCTGCTGCTGACTCTCTGATGCCTCCCTTGATCATCTTCCTCTCTCCGCCATGCCCCTACCTGGAGCTGACCTCCATCATAGCCCTGGCCTCCCAAGATATCCACAGACTGTAACCTGTGCCTCTTATCTCTGCATGGCCAGTGCTTAGCACACTAGCTGGCAATTGTAGGTACTCTCTGGTGAATGCAGTTGATTCCAGGATCAAAGGAGAGTAAAGTTGAAGAAAAAGAAAAGTCAGTTAGGGTTCTGCTAGGAAATGGCATTCTCAGAAGGAGGAATATCGAGTTTAAAAAAGGGACTATTTACAAAGATGAGGCAGGGGCAAGGACATCACCAGAGGAGGTGAAGCACCTTGAAGCTAAGCGTAGTTGGAGGCCATTTTCACCCCTAGGTAGGTGAGAAGAGGCAAGGAGAGGGCATGGCTAATAGATCGGGGGAGACTTGCAGGACACAGTCACCTGACCAAATCGGTGGCTTTTGGCAGAACAGTGCTAAGCCAGGCTGTGATCTGGCACAGAGGAAGCCAGGGGAACAGATACTTCGATCTCATTCCTTTCTTTTGTTTTTGTCTTCAGGGCTGGCTACATACTCTGTTGGGAAGAAGGCTCAAAAATGAATCCTCTCAAGCAGACCCGCTTTGGTTTCCACCCCTCTATTCTGAGAACCCAAGCTCAAACCATGTGTTCTGCCTTCAGGTAGAAAATGTCAGAATCATAGGGAAGACTAAGCTGAAAAAAGAATTTGGAGTTCCAAAGGAATTCTGTGCCACCTGCCGTCCGGCAATTCCCTTTGCCAGGTAATGGCATGACAGTAAAGACGCACTCTATTCTGAATAAGCAGAGAACCGGCTTGGCCTAGGACTTAGGTTGAGGTGGGTAATGTTCGAAAAGACCCATTTGCTAGGGCATCTCAGGGAAGGCACAGAAGCCTTTGCAGGCGAGGCTGCAGAGAGAAGAAAACGCACGGGAGACAGTCCTGATTCCAAGGGGTTACAATTGGTTGGGGAGGCAAGGCAGCCACAAAGAAAGCACAGCATGTTTGGGCCAGGTGGGTGCTTCCTTAGGACAGCACTGCCTGTTTGGGAAACAGTTGTAGAAACAGATGGGACAATCCTTGTCCATCGAGATGGGGTCAGAGTGACTGCACAAAAATATGGCTACCCCGAGTTACCATGGCTACCAACACTTGCCCTCCTTCCATGCCCACCAGGCAGGGTGGAGGAGCTTGTTCTTTCTGCAGCCTGACCCAGGAGAGGAGGTAAAGCAGAGGGCTCCCAGAGGCCGCCCTTGTAGGTCCTAGCGCAGCAGGGTGACGCTGGGCCAGGAGGGCCCCAGGAGTGGGGTGGTGGAGGGCCACTGGGTGGAGGTGCCCTTCAGGGCTGCATCTCGTGGCGCCGGCTCCAGTTCCACTTCGGCTCCTGACCCTCAATTCCCGTCTGTGGCCCGGGGACCTCGGCCTTCTCCCCAGCCACCTTGCTGGCTGGCCCTGTCTTCCCAAGGTCAAGTTAAAGAACCAAGGTGTGTAAGGTCATGTCTTCCCAGTCAGGGGGCCGCCATATCTTGGTATCCAATGGACAACCTGCCTGCCGCTCACTCTCTAACAGCCAATGATGAGGGAGCTATGTGCTAAGCCCCGCCTCCCCACCCCATGAATGCGCACAGCACCACCTCGTGTCCCAGTAGCGCAGCTTTGGGGAGTTTGGAAACACTCCTGGTTTGGGATTCACTCAGCAAATATTTAATGTGTGTGTGCTGTGGCCAGGTAAAATGCCAGGTACTATCTTCCTCTACATGGCAGGGACAGACATGTGTTCCTCAAGCTCACTGGGGATAGCACCACCTTTCTAAAGTTCCTCTCATCTGTTGCCCGGCCTCCAAACCCGGTGGTCCTTTATTAATTCAGCTGTGGCATGGGAGTTCATACTCTCAGCTTCCTTTACTGCGTTTCCTACTGTTTCTGGCTTCAAGTTGTTGAAGTCAAAATAAAAAAGTAGAGACTGAGCTCTAAATTTAACCGTTTATTTGGGAAGAAAGGATTGCCACTTGGGACACACATGCACACCGTAAGAACAAAGAGAAGGCTGGAGGTTTTACCGAATGTTACCCATTGCTCTTTGAGAAAGTTCATTGGCACTAATAAGGTTCTAGGGAGCTGGCAAGTTCCAACTGGTGGGCAATGGCATTGGGCAAAATTAGTCCTAGAGTTGCAGCAAGTTATCTCAGCAGGGTAGATAAAACTGGTCTCAGGTTACAACAGTTGGTTTCAGCAGTTAGACATGCGGAGAATTACATTCTTGGAGCAATGCTATCTTTCCTGAGTGCTTTTCCCCCTGGCTTTTGGACTTTGTTTTAGTTGGGTATGACAAAAATGACCCAATTCATTTGATCAACTTTCGCAAACATTTCTGCAACTAGCGGCATCCCTGATGTTGGTTTTATTTTGTTCTTCTTGAAAGTGTTACCAGATGGTGCTGTGCAGCTCCAGGCTCTTAGTGTCCTGACCGAAGAATTGGACGAGGTAAACACAGATAGCAAAGCAGCAAAAGTGTATGACGCATAGTATTACACTCTCGGAGAGGGGAGAGTGGACTGACCTCTGCGAAATGAGATCAACGTCAATTTGGTGTACTTTGAATTCTTTTATATATTTTTTCTCTTCCGTGGCCAAGACTGCCTGATCTCTAGCCAGTGTCTGCCTTTTGATGGACAGGTGGGCTGCTTAGTTATTTAATACTATGGCCCGTGTGCGCTTGTGACTTCTTGCGAGTCACCTCCATCCCATAATTTTAAGTACGTGCATAATATGCAGTCCATATGCATGAACCTTAAGTAGCTAATTACCATACGGGAACATTTTAAGGATATGTTTTCTGTCTAACGTGCATGCTCATCTCTGAGGAGCTGCCCCTGACAGGTTTGGTCCAGATCTAGCCGGCCATGTGGGCTCCTTACTCACTTTTTTAAAATCTCACTTTTGTTTTGGCTGCTCAGCCTCTGCTTCATATCTCACTTCTTGCTCACTCGCCCCTTCACCTTGCTTCTGCTCTCATGCTCTCACTCATTCTTCCTGTATCCAGTCTCTGGTTCCCTCTCTACCATCTCCTGCCTCAAAAGTGCTGCTCAGCATATAATTTCTCTTTGTAAGTTGTGGTTCTTGATTTTGGGAAATGAGTTTCCATCTTGTTGAACTTCTTAACTAGAGAATACTGTTGGGATGTGTCTACATCTATGTGACACTACTGGGATCCCTTGAATCCTATTTAGAGTCTAAAAGAGGGACATTGTTACTTAAAGGCGGTGGCCATTTAGCTGTCCCTCTTAGATTTGGTTCATATAATTTCTGATTTTCATGTCAGATTATAATCTGTAAACTCCTACTCAGGTCACTGCACTACTTTGATGGAATTTCCATTCCCTTTGTCCTCAAGATTTGTCTAAAGATATTTGACTTTGACAGAATTTTGGGTTCTTCAGTTTTCTTTTTAATTATAAAATATACATACAAATGAACATTAAGCATATATAGTTGTGTGAGTAATTATAAAACAAACTTAATGTATCACCAAATCAAAGAATAGCTCATTGCCCCAGAAGCAACCCCAATCCCCTAATAACAACCCCTCCCTTTCTCCCTCTCTCCAGAAACGAGCCATATAATAACTCTTGTGCAAATTACTTTTTTGCTTTTCTCTAGATTTTTTTCCTTTTTTGTAGGCATTCCTGAAGGATATAAGTTGGTTTCATCTGTTTTGAACTTTCTATAAACAGGGTCTTACCGAAGATAATTTTTTTGTCTTATGTATTTTTCTTAATTTTATGTAGTTGTAGGTTGTTCATTAGTGTGTAATTTTCTACTCTGGGAATTTGCAACAATGGGTGTATTCATTCTAATGATGATGGATATTAGTCTTGTTTCTAGTTTGGGGATATTATGAACAATGTATTTATAATCCTTTCTGCACACACGACCTTGGTAATTTGTGTATCTGGGTGTATACCTTGAAATGCAATGGTGGAGTCATAAGTCATATATTTCAACTTTGCTAGTTCATGCCTGTTTTTCAAAGTGGTTGTACCAGTTTACATTTCTGCCAGCAGTGTACAAGAGTTCCCATTGCTCCACATCCTAACCAACACTTGGTATTGCCAGACTTTAATTTTTGTGGAATATTGTGGATTTAGTTCATGTTATCTTATTGAGGTTTTAATTTGACTACCTGGTTTATTGATGAGGTTGAACACATTTCCACTATTTATTGGCCATTTGGGCTTCCTCTTATGTACAGTGTCAGATCTTTGGCAATTTTTTCTGTTGGGTTGTCCGCCTTAATGATTTTTAAGAATTCTTCATGTGAAATTGCTGGCACTTGACCATTTTTGACTTACAAAAAATGGCAGTTTCATATGATTCAATTTAACACCTTCTGGATATTGGTCCTTTGTTAATTATGTGTTGACTAATATTTTATCAGATTATGTGGCTTATCTTTTCATTTCCTTCCTTCGTTTTTTGAGAATCAGAAAGTTTTACCATTAGTGGATTTGGACTTATCAGTCCTTTTCTTTATGGCTGGTGCTTTTTATGTCTTGTTTGAGAAATCCTTGTCTTTGAGGCTAAAGGTGACCAGATTGTGCTGGGGGACTGGGGCTGCATTCTCAGGGCATTCTACTTTGGGCCCTGGGTCACATTGCCTCTGCTGGGGAGGAGGCAGGTTTCTCTGTGCCCCTAGCCTTGACTGGGTGGGGGAGGGAGGAGAGGCCACTCCTGGGCTCTTTGTAGGGTAGCACTCATGTTTTCAAGAAGATCCTTTCCTGCAGATTGTTTCCACACTGTTCTTTCAAGTGCAGAGGGTCTTCCTAATGAATCGGCAGCCCTGCATCTCACTGGGCCAGGGTTGGGGCAGGAGTAGACCAGCATCACGGTGGATGTTCAGCTAGGGTGGGCTGTGACGGGGATTGGCTCCAGCTCAGAACTGGAAATCCTGTTTCCTGAATTGTGTGTCCTAGCCGATGAGGTGGCACAAGGAGAAACTGGCTGAAGACAGTGAAACAGTAGGAAAAACCCTGCCTGCCCCGTAACTCTGGGGCCTGGGGGATGTAATGGTGTGATTCTGACTAGTTGGCTGGAGCAGAGCAGGTAGCTTGGGGCGCGCCAGACGAAGACTGGAAAATGTCATGGCTTTTTGGCCCTCACTCCTCAACGTCACTGTGGGTTGGGGGAGGCAGGGGACTGTCCAAACTGTTCACAGTTCCCTTTCCAGTGCTGACAGTGCCTGCCACATGAGAGATATTAATACACATTTGTTCAATTAATGAATTAATATTTTTCAAAGAATTGCATGAAAGAGTTAATGTTTTCTTTTCTATTTCTTTCCCTGGGGAAAACTTTTTGTAGCCCCTAGGTGGCAGAATTAATCACATCTAGCTGGCTTGTGATATGGAACCAGGCTTTTGAATTTAAAATTAATCTTGTTCTAATTCTGTTTTTGAACTTGTTAATCATTAAGGTCCTAAGAAACATTGGCAGAGTAAAACTGAAATAAAGACCTGGTAAATTACTTTCTCAGGCTAAAGAAGGTATGAATTTTTCTTCTAAGTGCTTCTAAATCAGTCCTTTAATGGTTAGGTTGGATGTAAATTCTTACCATTCTTCACTCAGATAAATGAATGTCAACCCAGTTTTTCCTTCTGCTGGAAAATGGTCTTTTACTCTCAGAATCTGGCAACCTCCTTTGTGTCTCGTGTCTGGAGGATCAGAGTCTGGGAAAGCAGCTCCCCTCCACCCCACTTCTCAGGCCTTCTCCCAGCTTCCCTGTTTCTCTCTCTGCAGCCACCCAGCTTCTCTCCCTGCAGCCACCCTGCCCCCTCCCAAACTGCCTCGGAAAGTCCCATGTCTCGGGTTTTCTCTTCTGTAGGAAATCAGATGTCGTGCCACCGCAACCTTTCATTCAAAATAAAAATTCAAAAGCAATTTGTGTATTTGAAAACACATCTAAACCACAGGCTTGAAGTTCCTGTTTTGATGGGGAAAATGAATATTCCCATCTGGAGATAACTTTGGGACGTTGAGATAGAGACAGGCAAATTCATCTCAAACTCATTATTATTTTAGATTCTTATCATTATCAATTATCATTATAGCAAAACTCATCATTTTTTTCTGTGTACAATTTGTGAATTTTAACATATGTACAGATTCATGTAACCAACACCATGATCAGGATAAAGAACAGTATTGTCACCCCACAAATCTTCCTTGGGCGGTCCCTTTTTCAGTCACATGCTCTTCCCAGCCCTAACCACGGGGAACCATTGAGTTGTTTTCCATCACTATAATTTTTCCATTTTGAGAGTATCATATCAGTGGAATCATGCAGTACGTAAGCTTTGGGGACTGGCCTCTTTACTGGCCTCTCAGCATAATGATGTTAAGATTATAATCTGTAAACTCCTACTCAGGTCACTGCACCACTTTGATGGAATTTCCATTCCCTTTGTCCTCAAGATTTGTCTAAAGATATTTGACTTTGACAGAATTTTGGGTTCTTCAGTTTTCTTTTTAATTATAAAATATACATACAAATGAACATTAAGCATATATAGTTGTGTGAATAATTATAAAACAAACTTAATGTATCACCAAATCAAGGAATAGCTCATTGCCCCAGAAACACCCCCAACCCCCACATCATTCATGTGATTGTGTGTATCAATAGTTTATTCCTTTTATTGCTAGTAGTATTCCAGTGTATGGATGTTCCTACAGTTTATCCATTCACCCATGCAAGGACATTTGTGTTGCTTCCAGTTTTTTTGGTAATTATAAATGGAGCTGCTATAAACATTCACATACAGATTTTTGTGTAAACATGAGCTTTAATTTTTTAGGGTAAATATCATGGAGTGTGATCACTGAGTCATAAGATGTAGGGTTAAATTTGGAAGAAGCTGCCAAAGCATTTTCTAGAGTGACTGTACCATTTTGCATTCTGGCCAACGTCTGGTATTGTCTGTGTTTTCTATTTGACCTGCTCTAATTTGTGTGTAGTGGCATCTGATCGTGGTTTTAATTTGTATTTACTTAATGCCTAGTGGTGTTGATCATTTTTTCATGTAGTTATTTGTCATCCGTGTATCTTCTTTGGGGAAGTGTCTAAGTCTTGCTCATTTCTAAAACTTGGGTTGCTTGCTTTCTGTTGAGTTTTGAGAGTTCTTTATACATTCTGGTTAAGTTCTTAACCAGATATATGGTTTGCAAATTTTTTTTCCTTGCATATAGTTTGTCTTTTAATAAAGTATTTTGTAGACCAACAATTATTAATTTTGATGAAGTCAAATTTATCACTTTTTTTATTTCGTGAACTGTATTTTAGTGTCATGTCTGAGAACTGTTTGCCTAACCTCAGGTCAGGAAGATATTTTTCCTGTGTTTTCTTCTACAAGTTTTATGGATTCATGTTCTACATTTAGGTCTATTACGCCTTCTATGTTAATTTTTCTGTAAGCTGTGAGATTGACGTCAAGGTTAATTTTTTGCATATAGATGTCCAGTTGTTCCAACACCATTAGTGTTGTTGTCTTTCCTTATCAACTCCAGGACACACAATTTGGGAAACAGGTTTTCCAGCTCTGAGCTGGAGTCAACCCCTGTTCACATTAGTTGAAAAGACTATCCTTTCTCCATTGAATTGCTTTGGTACCTTTATCAAAAATCACTTGGCCATGTTTGTGTGACTATTTCAAGACTTTCTTTCTACCCTGTTCTACTGATGGATGTGTGTCTCTCTCCACCAGTACCACAATGTGTTGATTGCTGTAGCTTTATAGCAACTCCTAAAACATCCAATTTTATTCTTTGTCTTCAAAATTGTTTCAGCTGTTGTGGTTTATTTGCTTTTTCATATTCATTTCAAAATCAGCTCCCCCCTCTCTCTCTTTCTATCTCTCTCTCTATATGTTTATATGTATATTTATATATACATAAAATTTCTGCTGAGATTTTGGTTTGAATTGTGCTAAATTTATAGAAAACTTTGGGGAGAATTGACATCTTTACTATGTTTAGTCTCCCAACCCGTGAACACAGTATGTATCTCATTTAGTAAGGTCTTATTTGATACCTGTCCTTAACATTTTGTCATTTTCATCATACAGATCCAGTAATATTTTGTTAGACTTACATCTAAGTATTTAATTTTTTGGAGCAGTGGTAAATATATTTTAATGTTGCTCACCAATTGTACATTGTGAATATATTCAAGTACAGTTGTTTTTTGTGTGTTGACTTGTATCCTGTGACTTTGATAAAGTCACTTATTAGCCACAGGGCTTTGTGTGTGTGTGTGTGTGTGTGTGCAAATTCCTTGGGATTTTTTGTAGAGGGAATTATTGTCACCTAAAATAGGGACAGTTTTTCTTTTTCCTGTTTAATCTATGTGCCTTTTTCATTTCTTGCCTTACTGTACTGGTTAGGACTTTCAGTATAATATTGATTGGAAGTGGTGGGAGGACTCATTTTTTTCTTTTTCTCTATCTTAGGGACAAAGCATTCTGTTTTTCACCATTAAGTATAATGTTGACTGCAGGGTTTTGGTAGATGCTGTTTATCAACTTGAGGAAGTTTCTGTCTATGTCTAGTTTACTGAGACTTTTTTAAAAAAATCATATTTTGATGCTGAATTTTGTCAAATGATTTTTCTGCATCGATTGATACGATCATGTGGTCTTTCTTCTTTATACTTTTCATGGGGGATGGTCTGTAGTTTT
Organism: Pan troglodytes; assembly: GCF_028858775.2. Taxonomy (NCBI): domain Eukaryota; kingdom Metazoa; phylum Chordata; class Mammalia; order Primates; family Hominidae; genus Pan; species Pan troglodytes. The sequence goes on along the minus strand of NC_072404.2, from coordinate 165,833,816 downwards.
TCTTGTTTTTACTGTCTGATTTTGGTCTCAGGGTGATGTTGAGCCCATAAAATAAGTTTGGAAGTTCTCCTCTTCTATTTTCTGGAAGAGATTATGTAGAATTAGTGTTATTTCTTCTTTAACTATTTGGTAGAATTATCCAGTAAAACCATCCAGGCCAGGAGATTTCTTTTTCAGAAGATTTTTCGCTATAAATTCAATTTCTTTAATAGATGTAGCACCATTCATGTCACCTAATTCATATTGGATAAGTTGGTATTTCATGGGTTTTGAGGAATGAGTTTATTTCATCTAAGTGGTTGACCTTCCACATATAGAGTTGTTCATAATATTCCCATATTATCGTTTTAGTGTATGTGGGGCTTGTAGTGATATCCCCCCATTTCATTCTGGATATTGGTAATTTGTGTAGTTTTTCTTATTTTCTTATTTTCTCTTTTTGGACAGAGTCTCACTCTGTTGCCAGGCTGGAGTGCAGTGGTGCGATTGTGGGACTTACTGCAGCCTCAACCTCCTGGGCTCAGGTGATCCTCCCACCTCAGCCTCCAGAGTAATTGGGACTATAGGTGTGCACCACCATGTCTAGCTAATTTTTGTATTTTTTGTAGAGGTGGGGTTTTGCCACGTTACCCAGGCTGGTCTCAAACTCCTGGGCTCAAGCGATCCACCCACCTTGGCCTCCTGAAGTCCTCGGATTACAGGCAAGAGCCACCATGCCTGGCCAGTTTCTCTTATTATTATGATTTTTTGACACTCTTACTAGAGGTGTATCAATCTTTTCAACAAACCTGCATTTAGTTTCATTGATTTCCCTAATTTTTCTGTTTAATCAATTTATCTTCTTTATAATTTTCTTTCTTCTATTTTGCTTTGAGTCAATTTTGAGTTTATTTTGCTCTTTTTTTAGTTTCTTAAGATAAAATTTTAGATTATTGAGCTAAGAACTTTCTTATTCTTTTCTCATACAGGTACTTAATGCTATGAATTTACCTCTAAGCACTTCTTTAGCTGTATTCTACAAATTTTGTTAGGAAAAAATTTCATTTTTGTTCTGTTCAACATATTTTCTAATTCCCTTGAGATTTCTTTGATCCATGAGTGATTTAGAAATATGTTGTTTAGTTTTCAAGTGTTTGGAGATTTTCCCATTACTTTTCATTTGTTGATTTATAGTGCATTATGGTTAAGGGATACACCGAAGATATGGTCTATCTTGGTGAATGTTCCATGAGCACTTGAAAAGAACGTGTATTCTGATATTGTTGTGGATTGTATTATAAAGGTAATGAGATCCAGTTGTTGATGATGTGGTTCGGCTCTTCTATATCCTTGCTAATTTCTGTCCACTCATTCTATCTATTACTGAGCGAGGAATGTTGTGTCTCCAGCTATAACTGTGGATTTGACAACTTCTCCTTTCAGTTCTATCCACAGTTGTTCCATGTACTTGGAAGCTCTGTTGCTAAGTGCATGCACATTTAGGATGATTCTTTTTGAGGTGAAAATTTATTAATTAGAGTTATGTCTGGCAGCGAGTGCCAGAATATGTAAACGAACCGAAGCTTTTTTCACACATCAACATCTAGGCAGGCAGCCCAGGATTAGTATGTTGTGCATAGGTCACACTCTGTCCTGTTGCTCTTCAGTGAATGGATACTATTCCTAAATCACGTCATGGCCCAAGATAGCTTGCTCTAGATCCACGTTTTTTGTTTTGTTTTGTTTTTTTTTTTAGACGGAGTTTTGCTCTTGTTGCCTAGGCTGGAGTGCAATGGTGTGATCTCGGCTCACTGCAACCTCCGCCTCCTGGGTTCAAGCGATTCTCTTGCCTCAGCCTCCCGAGTAGCTGGGATTATAGGCATGAGCCACCACGCCTGGCTAATTTTGTATTTTTTTTTCTTTTTTTTTGAGATGGAGTCTCGCTCTGTCACCAAGGCGGGAGAGCAATGGCGCGATCTTGGCTCACTGCAAGCTCCACCTCCCGGGTTCACGCCATTCTCTTGCCTCAGCCTCCGGAGTAGCTGGGACTACAGTCGCCTGCCACCACGCCCGGATAATTTTTTTGTAATTTTTAGTAGAGACGGGGTTTCACCGTGTTAGCCAGGATGGTCTCGATCTCCTGACCTCGTGATCCACCTTCCTCAGCCTCCCAAAGTGCTGTAATTACAAGTGTGAGCCACCGTGCCGGTCTGGTCCGTGTTTTAAGTGAAACTCTTCATTCAGAACAGTTTTTTTCCATCAGCTTGGCTGGTAGCTACTGTCCACAGCAGCTAACAGAGGTCTGGACAAAAGAGCAGCAGGACATCCACCTGCATGGGTCCCTTTGGGGAAGCCTTGCCATAGGGGTCAGATTTCAGGCATGGCTTCAATGACACAACCACAGTGTGAAAATTTAAGAGATTTTAGTACTTGCAGACCCTGGGGGCTACACGGCATGCCTGGAGGTCAGGCAGCACAGGCAGAGACAGAGAGAAAAGGATCCCTTTATTGGGTCCAGGACATTGTTTAAATAGGTTTCCCACAAGGAGTTTTAGTTGGTGGATTTAGAGCAAGCAGGCCTGAGTTCCAGGAGCATGCAGAGGTGGTCACTGCAGCATGTCTGCACAGTCGATACAGTGTGTGGGCGTCAGCAGGGCCAGTGGAACAGGGTGTATCCAGTTGACCCATAGTGAGCTGGTCACCAGGAGGCAGTTGTATAAGGCAGCTATCTGGATTGGCCACACAGGAGAACTGGGATCAAGTATAGGACTGGAAACTGTATCGAGGGTAACTGAGCTCTGTTGCTGGTATGGGAAAGTCCAGTTAATATTGAAAATTAATGCTGAGACAAATAAAATTATAAGCATTCATTATACTGCTGCTATCACACCTGCACTCCAAGCGTCAAAAGAGATCATGGGGGCAAAGGGCATCTCTTTCTTAAAGGATGTTCCCAGGACACACACGCACTATTTCCTCTTAAATCTTATTGCTTAGAATTAAGTCACCAAAGGAGGCTGGGAAATCTAGTCTCCATTCCAAGAAGCTATATGCCCAGTTTTTTTCCCGAGGGACCTATTACAAGAAATAAAGGAAGAAAGAATGAAAATTGGGGAACAACACCAGTCTCTGCCAAAGGCCACTTCATGCACCTTCTGTGGTGTCTGCGTAGTCAGTCCCACTGATGATGTATATAGCTCTGGTTTTCCGCATGCCCATTCTAGAAGTTTGACCAAAGGAGATTATATTCCCATTTGGGGACTCTGTTATACTTCCTTTGAAGTAGGGAGGAGAGAGGATTTGGGGATTGGTGAGTACTTTCTGTTCTCCCCAATTTTTTTTGTTAGTAATCCACATTTATTTGAGTAATTCATACTGTAGGGTGTCCAGTTTTTAGACACTTCTATATTTATATGTATCATTTGATCCTCACATTAGCCTTGGGTTTTAGATATAATTATCCACATTTTACAGATACAAAGACTGTTGCTCAGGAGGTTTTGTAGGTAGGTCAAGGAGCTAGGAAGTGGCAGTGCTGAGATTTGTGCTCATGTCTCTGACTGCAAGCTCAGAGCTCTTACAGAGCACCATGCCAGCTTTATTCCCCCTGTTGTCCTTGGGACAGCTTTGCCAATTGGGGCCATAGTCTGGTTTGACTCCCTTTTTTATCTAACTATTTATTTGGATTTCGGGGGACATGGAAATTTTCTTTGACATTCTTGATTTTTTTTGTGGTGTTCGGTGAATTTTTTTTATTACTATACTTTATGTTCTAGGGTACATGTGCACAATGTGCAGGTTTGTTGCATAGGTATACATGTGCCATGTTGGTTTGCTGCACCCATTAGCTCGTCATTTATTTTAGGTATTTCTCCTAATGCTATCCCTCCCCCAGCCCCCCACCTCATGATAGGCCCTGGTGTGTGATGTTCCCTGCCCTGTGTCCAAATGTTCTCATTGTTAAATTCCCACCTATGAGTGAGAACATGCGGTGTTTGGTTTTCTGTCCTTGTGATAGTTTTCTCAGAATGATGGTTTCCAGCTTCATCTATGTCCCTGCAAAGGACATGAACTCATCCTTTTTTATGGCTGCATAGTATTCAATGGTGTATATGTGCCACATTTTCTTAATCCAGTCTATCATTGATGGACATTTGGGTTGGTTCCAAGTGTTTGCTATTGTGAATAGTGCTGCAATAAACATACGTGTGCATATGTCTTTATAGTAGCATGATTTATAATCCTTTGGGTATATACCCAGTAATGGGATTGCTGGGTCAAATGGTATTTCTAGTTCTAGATCCTTGAGGAATCGCCACACTGTCTTCCAAAATGGTTGAACTAGTTTACACTCCCACTAACAGTGTAAAAGTGTTCCTATTTCTCCACACCCTCTCCAGCATCTGTTGTTTCCTGACTTTTTAATGACGACCATTCTATCTGGTATGAGATGGTATCTCACTGTGGTTTTGATTTGCATTTCTCTGATGACCAGTGATGATGAGCATTTTTTCATGTGTCTGTTGGCTGCATAAATGTCTTCTTTTGAGAAGGATCTGTTCATATCCTTTGCCCACTTTTTGATGGGGTTGTTTGTTTTTTTCATGTAAATTTGTTTAAGTTCTTTAAAGATTCCTGATATTATTAGCCTTTTGTCAGATAGGTAGATTGCAAAATTTTTCTCCCATTCTGTAGGTTGCCTGTTCACTCTGATGGTAGTTTCTTTTGCTGTGCAGAAGCTCTTTTGTTTAATTAGATCCCATTTGTCAATTTTGGCTTTTGTTGCCATTGCTTTTGGTGTTTTAGTCGTGAAGTCCTTGCCCATGCCTATGTCCTGAATGGTATTGCCTAGGTTTTCTTCTAGGGTTTTTATGGTTTTAGGTCTATTATTTAAGTCTTTAACCCATCTTGAATTAATTTTTGTATAAGGTGTAAGGAAGGGATCCAGTTTCAGCTTTCTACATATGGCTAGCCAGTTTTCCCAGCACCATTTATTAAATAGGGAATCCTTTCCCCATTTCTTGTTTTTGTCAGGTTTGTCAAGGATCAGATGGTTGTAGATGTGTGGTGTTATTTCTGAGGCCTCTGTTCTGTTCCCTTGGTCTATATCTCTGTTTTGGTACCAGTACCATGCTGTTTTGGTTGCTGTAGCCTTGTAGTATAGTTTGAAGTGAGGTAGCATGATGCCTTCAGCTTTGTTCTTTTTGCTTAGGATTGTCTTGGTTATGTGGGCTCTTTTTTGGTTCCGTATGAACTTTAAAGTAGTTTTTTCCAATTCTGTGAAGAAAGTCATTGGTAGCTTGATGGGAATGGCATTGAATCTGTAAATTATCTTGGGCAGTATGGCCATTTTCACGATATTGAGTCTTCCCATCCATGAGCATGGAATGTTCTTCCATTTGTTTGTGACCGCCTTTATTTCGTTGAGCAGTGGTTTGTAGTTCTCCTTGAAGAGGTCCTTCACATTCCTTGTAAGTTGCACTCCTAGGTATCTTATTCTCTTTGTAGCAATTGTGAATGGGAGTTCACTCATGATTTGGCTCTCTGTTTTTCTGTTATTCGTGTATAGGAATGCTTGTGATTTTTGCACACTGATTTTGTATCCTGAGACTTTGCTGAAGTTGCTTATCAGCTTAAGGAGATTTTGGGCTGAGACGTTGGGGTTTTCTAAATATACAATTATGTTATCCGCAAACAGGGGTAATTTGACTTCTTCTTTTCCTAATTGAATACCCTTTATTTCTTTCTCTTGCCTGATTGCCCTGGCCAGAATTACCAACACTATGTTGAATAGGAGTGGCGAGAGAGGGCATCCCTATCTTGTGCTAGTTTTCAAAGGGAATGCTTCCAGTTTTTGCCCATTCAGTATGATATTGGCAGTGGGTTTGTCATAAATAGCTCTTATTATTTTGAGATACGTTCCATCAATACCTAGTTTATTGAGAGTCTTTAGCATGAAGGGCTGTTGAATTTTGTTGAAGGCCTTTTCTGCATCTATTGAGATAATCATGTGGTTTTTGTCGTTGGTTCTGTTTATGTGATGGATTATGTTTATTGATTTGCATATGTTGAACCAGCCTTGCATCCCAGGGATGAAGCTGACTTGATTGTGGTGGATAAGCTTTGTGATGTGCTGCTGGATTCAGTTTGCCAGTATTTTATTAAGGATTTTTGCATCAATGTTTATCAGGGATATTGGTCTCAAATTCTCTTTTTTTGTTGTGTCTCTGTCAGGCTTTGGTATCAGGGTGATGCTGGCCTCATAACATGAGTTAGGGAGGATTCCCTCTTTTTCTATTGATTGGAATAGTTTCAGAAGAAATGGTACCAGCTCCTCTTTGTACCTCTGGTAGAATTCGGCTGTGAATCTGTCTGGTTGTGGACTTTTTTTGGTTGGTAGGCTATTGATTATTGCCTCAATTTCAGACCCTGTTATTGGTCTATTCAGAGATTCAACTTCTTCCTGGTTTATCTTGGGAGAGTGTATGTGTCCAGGAATTTATCCATTTCTTCTAGATTTTCTAGTTTATTTGCATAGAGGTATTTATAGTATTTTTTGATGGTAGTTTGTATTTCTGTGGGATCAGTGGTGATATCCCCTTTATCATTTTTTATTGTGTCTATTTGATTCTTCTCTCTTTTCTTCTTTATTAGTCTTACTAGCAGTCTATCAATTTTGTCGATCTTTTCAAAAAACCAGCTCCTGGATTCATTGATTTTTTGAAGGGTTTTTTTTTGTGTCTATATCTCCTTCAGTTCTGCTCTGATCTTAGTTATTTCTTGCCTTCTGCCAGCTTTTGAATTCGTTTGCTCTTGCTTCTCTAGTTCTTTTAATTGTGATGTTAGGGTGTCAATTTTAGATCTTTCTTGCTTTCTCTTGTGGGCATTTAGTGTTATAAATTTACCTCTACACACTGCTTTAAATGTGTCCCAGAGATGCTGGTACATTGTGTCTTTGTTCTCATTGGTTTCAAAGAACATCTTTATTTCTGCCTTCATTTTGTTATTTACCCAGTAGTCATTCAGGAGCACGTTGTTCAGTTTCCATGTAGTTGAGTGGTTTTGAGTGAGTTTCTTAATCCTGAGTTCTAATTTGATTGCACTGTGGTCTGAGAGACAGTTTGCTGTGATTTCTGTTCTTTTACATTTGGTGAGGAGTGCTTTACTTCCAACTATGTGGTCAGTTTCGGAATAAGTGCGATGTGGTGCTGAGAAGAATGTATATTCTGTTGATTTGGGGTGGAGGGTTCTGTAGATGTCTATTAGGTCTGCTTGGTGCAGAGCTGAGTTCAAGTCCTGGATATCCTTGTTAACCTTCTGTCTTGTTGATCTGTCTAATATTGACAGTAGGGTGTTAAAGTCTCCCATTATTATTGTGTAGGCGTCTAAGTCTCTTTGTAGGTCTCTAAGGACTTGCTTTATGAATCTGGGTGCTCCTGTATCGGGTGCATATATATTTAGGATAGTTAGCTCTTCTTGTTGAGTTGATCCCTTTACCATTATGTAATGGCCTTCTTTGTCTCTTTTGATCTTTGTTGGTTTAAAGTCTGTTTTGTCAGAGATTAGGATTGCAACCTCTGCTTTTTTTTTTTTTTTTTTTTTTTGCTTTCCCTTTGCTTGGTAGATCTTCCTTCGTCTCTTTATTTTGAGCCTATGTGTGTCTCTGTATGTGAGATGGGTCTCCTGAATATAGCACACTGATGGGTCTTGACTCTTTATCCAATTTGCCAGTCTGTGTCTTTTAATTGGGGCATTAAGCTCATTTACATTTAAGGTTAATATTGTTATGTATGAATTTGATCCTGACATTATGATGTTATCTGGTTATTTTGCCAGTTAGTTGATGCAGTTTCTTCATAGCATCAATGGTCTTTACAATTTGGCATGTTTTTGCAGTGGCTGGTACTGGTTGTTCCTTTCCGTGTTTCGTGCTTTCTTCAGGAGCTCTTGTAAGGCAGGCCTGGTGGTGACAAAATCTCTCAGCATTTGCTTGTCTGTAAAGGATTTTATTTCTCCTTGACTGATAAAGCTTAGTTTGGCAAGATATGAAATTCTGGGTTGAAAATTCTTTTCTTTAAGAATGTTGAATATAGTCCCCAACTCTCTTCTGGCCTGTAGAGTTTCTGCCGAGAGATCCACTGTTAGTCTGATGGGCTTCCCTTTGTGGGTAACCTGACCTTTCTCTTTGGCTGCCCTCAACATTTTTTCCTTCATTTCAACCTTGGTGAATCTGACAATTATATTTCTTGGGGTTGCTCTTCCCAAGGATTATCTTTGTGGTGTTCTCTGTATTTCCTGAATTTGAATGTTGGCCTGCTTTGCTAGGTTGGGGAAGTTCTCCTAGATAATATCCTGAAGAGTGTTTTCCAATGTGGTTCCATTCTCCCTGTCACTTTCAGGTACGCCAATCAAATGTAGATTTGGTCTTTTCACATAGTCCCATATTTCTTGGAGGCTTTGTTTGTTTCTTTTTACTCTTTTCCCTCTAAACTTCTCTTCTCACTTTATTTCATTAATTTGATCTTCAATCACTGATACCCTTTCTTCCACTTGATCAAATCGGCTACTGAAGCTTGTGCATGCTTCACGTAGTTCTCCTGCCATGGTTTTCAGCTCCGTTATGTCATTTAAGCTCTTCTCTACACTGTTTATTCTAGTTAGCCATTTGTCTAATCTTTTTTCAAGGTTTTTAGCTTCCTTGCGATGAATTCGAACATCCTCCTTTAGCTCAGAGAAGTTTGTTATTACTGACCTTCTGAAGCCTATCTGTCATCTCATCAAAGTCATTCTCTATCCAGCTTTGTTCCATTGCTGGCGAGGAGCTGCGATCCTTTGGGGGAGAAGAGGCGCTCTGGTATTTAGAATTTTCAGCTTTTCAGGTTTCTCTCCATTTTTGTGGTTTTATCTACCTTTGGTCTTTGATGTTGGTGACCTACAGATGGGGTTCTGGTGTGGATGTCCTTTTTGTTGATGTTGATGCTATTCCTTTCTGTTTGTTAGTTTTCCTTCTAACAGTCAGGTCCCTCAGCTGCAGGTCTGTTGGAGTTTGCTGGAGGTCCACTCCAGACCTTGTTTGCCTAGGTATCACCAGCGGAGGCTGCAGAACAGGAAATATTGCAGAACAGCAAATATTGCTGCCTGATCCTTCCTCCGGTAGCTTTGTCCCAGAGGGGCACCTGCCTGTACGAGGTGTCAGTCGGCCCCTACTGGGAGGTGTCTCCCAGTTAGGCCACACAGGGGTCAGGGACCCACTTGAGGAAGCAGTCTGTCAGTTCTCAGAGCTCAAACGCTGTGCTGGGAGAACCACTGCTCTCTTCACAGCTGTCAGACAGGGAGGTTTAAGTCTACAGAAGTTTCTGCTGCCTTTTGTTCAGCTATGCCCTGCCCCCAGAGGTGGAGTCAACAGAGAAAGCAGGCCTTGCTGAGCTGCGGTGGACTCTGCCCAGTTCAAGCTTCCCCAGCTGCTTTGTTTACCTACTCAAGCCTCAGCAATGGCGGACGTCCCTCCCCGTGCCAGGCTGCTGCCTCGCAGGTTGATCTCAGACTGCTGTGCTAGCAGTGAGCAAGGCTCTGTGGGCGTGGGACCCTCCAAGCCAGTCATGGGATATAATCTCCTGCTGTGCTGTTTGCTAAGACTGTTGGAAAAGCACAGTATTTAGGCGGGAATGTCCCGTTTTTCCAGGTATAGTCTGTCATGGCTTCCCTTGGCTAGGAAAGGAAAATCCCCCGACCTCTTGCGCTTCCCTGGTGAGGCAATGCCCTGCCCTGCTTCGGCTCGCCCTCTGTGGGCTGCACCCACTGTCCAACCAGTCCCAATGTGATGAGGCAGGTACCTCAGTTGGAAATGCAGAAATCACCCATCTTTTGCAATGATCACATTGGGAACTGCAGACCGGAGCTGTTCCTATTTGGCTATCTTGGAACACACCAACATTCTTGATTTTTTGATCTTCTGTATGAAGTTGAGAATTGGCCAATCACATACTAAGAAAACTCTGGTGAGATTTTGATTTGGATTGCACTGAATTTATGCATCAATTTGGAGGGAGATGCCATCTTTACAAAATGGAGTCCTCTCACCTGTGGACATAGTATATGTCTTTTTTATTTAATTTAGGTATTCATTAATGTTTTTCAATAAAGTTTTATGATTTTCTTTACCAGTCTTGAGTGTCTAGATTTATTTCTAAGTATCTTATAGTTTTGTTGCTACTGTAAATTAAAGAAAATTTTTTTTCCTTAAAAAAAGCCAGCAAGGCATTTATTTTTGTCATATAGAGCTGTTCAAAGGTAAGTATCCAGGATTCGTTGGGCATATTCAATTAATGTTGTTGAGGGTCCAGCCTCCTTAGTCTTTTGTATCATTTCCAACCTCTGACTATTACCTGCTTAGCCACAAGATGGCTCCTCCAGTGCCAGGTATGGGGTCCTGATTCCTGGGAGAAGGGGAGGAAGCAGGGAGCAGAAAGTAGGGACACCAATTCTTTCTGTTCCCAGTGAATTCTCTTGACTTCTCATTGGCTGAGAGTGTGGGTCACTGCAATCCTCAGTTGCAAGGAAGGCTGGTAGTAGCGACTTAAAAACAAAACAAAACTGGATTTCTATTAGTAAGGAAGAGAGAATGACGATTGGATTGACTGTGAGTGGCCTCTTTGTCTCTGGCATACAGCTCTTGAATACAGCCATACTAATTTGGTTGTTATATCTTTTTTCCCCATCCTTTTACTATCTTTCTGTATCTTTGCTTTAGTTGTGTTTTGTGTAACTAGCATATGGATGAGTTTTATAAAAATACAGTCTGTCTATCTGGTTCAAATGGACTATTTTATCCATTTATATTTATTGCAGTTACTCATAAACTTAATTTATAATCATCATTTTTTTTTGCTTTCTATTTATTTGTCTCACTTTAAAAAATATAGTCATGCAGATCATTTAAGGGTTTAGTTGAAGGTAAATTTCTCCAGCAGAATTTGCATTTGTTTCTGACAGGTGTCAGGGGTCACTACCATCTTGAGAACCTTTAAATTATTTTCTCAGGGTTTGGGGGTTTATCCAAGGAGTGGGAATTCCATCCATAAGTCCATGTTAGGGCCAGCTTGTATTCACGAATCTTCATCTGACTCCTTTCACCAAGAGTTTACTTTTCATCTCCCTCGAAGGAGTGGATTTTTTCCCAAATGTCCTCTGAAAGTGAAGATTTATACTGGGTCCTTCACTGTAACTCTCCAGCTTAAGTGGCTCTAGGCTTCTTTTACTGTCTTTCACATAGTTATTAAGTGCAGTTTTGGGTTGCAAGAGGTTGGCAGATGCCCTCAGGGCAGTGTGCAAGAAAGAGTTAACACAGAGGGTCACCCTTTACAAGGTTTTGCTACCCTTGGCTGTCTTCTAGGAATTGGGCTTCTGGAATGTTCCTTGGCTGATAAGGTGGTTTTGTATGCCTGCATACTAAATTCCAGTCTATCAGCTTGCCTCGACTGTACAATGTGATTTCAGGTGGACACCTGCTTTTCCTCTGAGAGTCTGGAATTGCAGTAGCTGTGCAGGTGGAGGGAGTGCCTATGTGGCCAGCTCTCAATAAAAACCCTGGTCTTTGAGTCTTAGGTGGGTTTCCCTGGGCAGAAACACTGCTGTGTTACTGTGTGGCCTCTCACTGTGGGAAGATATAGGAAGCCTGTGCCGGATTCTTCCAGAGTCCGCCTAATGTGTTCTTTCCCCACCTTGTGTATCCTTTTACTATAATATAACTTAGCCATGAACACAACTACATGCTGAGCCCTGTGGGTCCTTCAAGTGGAACACTGAGTATGTGGGTGGTTGTGGGACTGACACAGGCAGATACTGGCTTCTACTCTCTGAATTCTTGCCCCTACTTCTACTATAGGCTTTGATGGCCTCCATCTTTTTCTGGGTTCATAGTCATGAATTTAAAAATACATGATTCATATTTTATCAAGCAGTTTTAGGATTTTTTATGGGACAATTTGTAAGGGTTTCTATTTTGCCATATTGTTGGATGTCCTTTCTATGTTGTTGGATGTCCTATCGGTGTTATGTTGTCTACTTAATTTTTTCAAAGTCACAATAAAAAAAAATCTAATTCTTAAATTGCCAAGCATTCACCTTCTTAAATGTTAGTGGTAGGGAGTGGGCTCAGAGTCTCAGCCCCGTTCATCCTTTACTCCTAGGCTTTTGAACCTACAGCCACAGGATCAGCCTCAAAGAGGTTCTAGCTCCAGGGCCAGCAACTCTAGCCTGAGGCAGGAGGTTGGGGAGCTGTGGGAGGTTTGCCATTGGCTCCTTCTCCACTTCCTCTTCCAGCCAAGAGAAATTCCCTGGAATAACTAAGCGAGAACCTGGGAACAATAACATGAGAGTTTATTATCACATGACTACTCAGGAGGGGACATGAAGCGGAGCAGGATGGGGAAGGGGTGTAAGGAATGGGCAAGTGCTGCTGGAGCAGGGCTGTGGCCATGGTCATGGGGGCAGGATAACTGGGGCTGTTGAAGAGCCTCTTTTCCTCAGTCTGGTTCTTCTTCCAGCAGTCAGATTCAGGGACGCCGGTGCAGAAGCACCAGGCACTAATAATCAGGAGAGGCATGGCTAGATTCCACTCACTTCCAACATTTCCTTCTGGTCTCTTTTCTAACGGAAGAGGAAAGGCAAGACAATCGTGAGTGGGAGAGAAAGGGCGGAGTCTCTCCTCCAGGGGCAGCTTAGCTCTGGAGCTACCAGAATCAGCAGCATGGTACCTGATCCAAAGGCATAGCATGGATATGGACTTCCCTGGATTCCTGGGCTCTTTGACTTGGGGGCCACTTGGTTGGGGATAGGGGCTTTCTGGGCTGGGCCACCACTGGGTAGAAAGACAGGCATGATAATAGGTGGGACTTGGGTCATGGGCCCCTTTCTCCTCCCCAAACTGTCCACTGTCCATTCCTGTCTCCTTTGAGCAGTTCCACTGCCCCAAATACACAGGCACACACCTTAGGGACTCACCCCTTTGGTTGGGAATATTCTCCAGCAGTACAGCCACAGAGGGGCCAGAGATGCCAGAAGCAGCAGAATCCAGACACCCAAGAGCATGGCCTGAAGGGTTCTGAACAAGGCCTGGGGACAGAGGGCCAAGGCCATAAGCACCAGGATGACAGCTGCCTTCCTGCTCTGTCCCCATGCTCCTTATTGACCTGGGAAAATCTCTACCCCTTTATCTCCAAGTTCGTGGCTTCTGGAGGGGAAGTCAATGCATTCAATGTACAGAATACAGCTGGAAACTGCTCACATTGGGCCTGTGTCCTCATTTGTACAGTGACAGGTTTGGGCTATGATTTGATTCCCTGATAACCTCCAAGACTTCAGAGGATCAAGGGAAAACATGCATTTAACACCTTTGCAGCACTCGGCACACTTGCTATAGTGGTTCATTTATTATTATTTTAATGCTTGTATTTCCCACTTGTCTGTAACACCCTACAGGAGCCATTTCTATTTTGTCTGATGCTTTGTCTTTGGTGACAATACTCAAGCTTGGTGCAGAATAGGTAACACCTATTTCTGGTGGAGAACCTGACTCTTGCCCCTGGCCTGGCCTGGCCGTCCCTGCCCCACCTGCTGCTGCCCCTTCCCCTTGGCCACCTACCTTCAGCATGTCCATGAAGGAGGTACATAGGTGTAGCCTTCTGACTTCTTCTGGACTCTGAGTGGGGGCTGGGGTGTTCCAGTCGCTCGAGCTGGAGATGTGGCAGGCACTGTTGTAATAAGAGTAGCCATATCGGAAATCTTCATTCCAAAGTTTGAGGGCAGCGATGGCTGTGGAGAAAGCTGCCAGCGCTAGCAGAGTCCTCAGCAGGGCCTGGGGAGGGAGGAGGCAGAGAGAAATCTTTGTGTTTCAGTCTCTCTCAGAGTCCAGTCGGGGGAAAAAAGGGCAAGGCCCAGAGAAGCCTGCAACAGGGCAGGAGATTGGGGTGACCTCCAGCCTGAACCTGGTCCCCTCCTATGCCCTTCCCTGAACTTACCCAGTATGTACCACCCCGTTTCTCGTAAATGAAGGCAGCAGCTCCAGCCAGCACAGCCTGGGGAGAGATTGAGCCAGGAGCAGGCTTAGCACAGGAAATGCAACTCCTCTCCCACGAGAGAGCCTCCATGCAGGCCCTTCCCCAGCATACAGCTTGGGCCGGAGGTTTCATGCTAAGCTTTATTATCCATGGTAAGATAATTGCTGAGAGGGTGGAGCCTGGATCCAATTCCTGAGGCTGCAAAAGGCCCTGCTTTAGTGACACCTAAGAGCTTGTGGTCAAGCCAGGTGTGAGCCCCTCTTCCCTTCTAAACCTTCCTTTTTAAACAACACCAAGTGCTTTATGAAAGTTCTAGGGATGGTGGGATCCTGTGGATAAAAGTCGTGGGGTGCTGGAGAAGATCTCAATGAAGGGTGAGTCTATACAGAGTGGGCACTGTTAGGTCTAGAAGCCTGTCCTAACAGTGCCCAATAATCCACTCAGCTGGGCTTGAAGAACAGGAAATCTAGTATATCCCAGTGGACAGGTGGACCTGAATCCTGTTTGGCTAATTCTGTAACTAAGCTGGGTATTTTGCCACAGGCTGGGTGAAGGTAATTACTTCGGCTTCTGTCAGTAAATATGAGTGTTTTAGTGTTATTCTGAGAGTGTAGGTACCATGACCAGCCTACCCAGCTCCTGTGCAAACTGCACACACCCATCTGTTGACAACAATTCCTGGGTTTCCATTGTGTGCAGAGCCTGTGGAGGACAATGGGAATAACCAGGGGGTGATGCTTCCTGGGGGACCACATACTATCTGGAACGCTCTGCCTCCCCCATCTCAATGCAAGTATCTGGAGATGAGCAGGTCCTTAGATCCTTAGTTGACATTAACTGTTGAAGGCGGGGAGAGGCGGCCAGCCTGGTGGGAGCAGCACTGGGCAGGGTATGGGAGAGCAGACAGTGTGAATAGGACATGCCACCACCGCCCTCAGCTGTTTGCTCATCTGAACAGGCAGGGAATGGTCCTGGATAATCAGATCTCTCCGACTGCCAGCATTCTGTGGCGCCATGTTGGAGGAAGGCAATCAGGAGAGCAATGCCCCACCCCTCTCACAGGCAGTCAAGCACTGTCCTGCTCTACTCACCACAGCCCCTGTCCAGATGGCAGCTCCCGAGGTGACCAGGAGGGTGTAGTCGCGGATGTAGAAAAATCCTCCCAGGACTGCACTCAAGATCCCCAGCACGATCTGTATCACCTGAAAGACAAAGGACCCAAGATCCCGGCTTCTAGGTGGACCTGCCACTGCAGGGATTAACCGCTAAAACCCCCAAAAGAGAGGGAGAGGTAGAGAGAGAGAGACAGAAAGAAGAGAAGAGAAGAGAAGAGAAAAGGAGAAGAAAGAGGAGGAGAAGGAGAAAGAAGAAGAGGCAGGAGGAGGAGAAAAGAGAAGGGAAAGGAAGGAGAGGAGAGCCGGCCCATCCTGAGTTTGGCCCAGAGGAAAGGATGGACTCAGGGCTCCACTGATTGGGACTCTGCATGGTCAATGGCTCCTCCACACCCCTTCAGCCCAGAGCCTCCCCTCCCCAGGCTCTTACTGAGAAGGCCAGAGAATCACATCGCTAAGTAAGAAGACATAACTGGCTCGGTGTCCTGTTCAGAGGGAGGCTGGCAGAGAGTGCTGCTGCGGCTGGAGGTGGGGAGTCCCTCCCGCCGCCCCACGAGGCAGGCCGTCACACTCACCCACGAGGCCACCAGCAGCCGGCTGCTGCCCCTGGCCTGGGTGGCCCGGGGCCGCAGCACAGAGCAGCAGGTGAGCAGGAGCTTGGCCAGGGCAGACTCCTGGTGGATGTGCACATCGATGTGGGTGTGCTGTGGGGCCTCTGGGGCCATCTCATCACTGTCGGCTGTTCCCATTGTCAGGGACACAGTCTATGAGGAAGGGAGCACCAGAGAGGAAGGGCTGTCAGAAGATTTTCGCAGATTTCATTGGAGTTGGGGAGGTCAGGGGCCAGTGGTGGCTCAAAGTCACCCAGTGAATGGCTGTCCTGGTCACAGGGCCGCACCCCCGGCCCCTCACGAGGGGAATGTGTGTAGCAGAGGGGGCTGCTGACCATGCTGGAGCTGCGGCGACTACTGAGCCTGCGGGAACCTCCCCTTTCGCCCAAGATCTGCTCTGTCCCCCTCATCCTCCTCCCAGGGCCCTGGCGTCTGGGTCAAGCAGCGCCCCACACCTCGACCCCTCACCCCCTCCTCCCGGGCTCTTCCTGCGGCCTCCCCTCCACAGTCCGCAGGCTCTGGGACAGGACCGAGTCCTTGGCTGCCTGTGGAGCTCCTGTGCCAGCAGCTGCGCCCCGGCTGCGCTCCGGATACCCCCATCCCCGCCACCGCCGACCTCCCGCTCCACCGACTGCTGCTCACGCCCGACGGGTTCACGCCGCCCCTGCCCCGTGAAGGACCGCGCTGCGGTGCGGAGGTAGGTCAAAAGCCGGGGCCGCACCTGGCTTCCTCCGCAGTCCCCTTCCTGGAGTCTCATCCCTGGGTGGGGGTCCCTCCTATGCTCCTCCAACTGTGCGGAGGCAGCTCGGGGTGCGTGCGGAAGGAGGCCCGGGGGCCGCCGGGAGTGGGGTGCCGCCTCACCTGCGCTCCTCGGGACCTACGAGCGGGCGGCGGGAGGGCTGGGGCGCTGGCTGGAGAAGTGGGTTGAGAGTTGGAGGGGGAGGCGGGGAGGGGAGGCGGGGGTGGGGCTGAACTTCAGCCCCTCGGGTTCAGGACAGGCTGCAGGGCCTGGGGTCCGTCTGGGGTTCTCCTGCTGCGCGAGGGTCACTGGGCTCTGGGGAGCTGGGAGGGTCCGCGGGCGGACGGCCCTGGGAAAGCCCGTGGGGTCGTTCTCGCCTCCAGCCCCGCCCGGCCAGGGCCGGCGTGCAAGTGTGCGCGAGTGGGAGCGCAGGGGGCGCGCGGGGGCTCGGTCTTCTCCCGCCCGGTCCGCTCCTCCGGGCGGAACCCCCTTGCCGGGCCCCCGGGCCGCAGCTGGTTTCGGGAAACCGCGCAGCCTGGGCGGGGCCGCAGCCCCCACTCGTGCATCTGCCGTCTCCGCCCTCCCGTCGCTCCCCTGCTCGGGGTCAGCTAGTGTCCGCTCTGCTCGGCCGCGGGCTCCCGGAGGACTGCAGGTGAGGCAGGGCCTCCGCGGCCCGGGAGACCCTCTTGCCGCAGGACCCTCTGTCACGAGGAGTCCCCAGGGCCATGCCCCCACCCCGTCCTGTCCACAGGACGTCTTTCTTCCTCCAACCTGGTTTCCAGGAGGACTCACGTAGGAGGGAGGGACAGCTGGGTGCAGGTGTTTCTCCCCAGAAAAACGGCTGGAGAGCGGGAGGAGAGGCCTGGGGCTGGCGCGTCCCGTCCACCTTCCGCCGCCTGCACGCCTGGACCCTGGCTGGAGCCCTACGGTGGGGTGGCTCCTGGGACGGGGCCAGGGCGCGGCGGGGCTGCCGGACGCTTTCCCCAGCCCCGGGGCACGGGAAGAGCTGGACAGAGGAAAGTGTTCGGGGCAGCCGGGAAGAGCCCACCACCTACCAGGCGTCGGGCGGCCCGCAGGGGAATCTCCGTGGTGCCGGCCTGGTTCAGATCCGACTCTTCAGGCGGGGGCGAGGCAGATCTAGGGGTTGGCGTGGGGCGGGGGAAGCGGTGGTCCTGGGGGCCCGGAGGTAGCTGGAACCCGAGGTGCCCTCAGGGCGAGGCCTGGGCCGTCAAGGGAAGGTCTGGCTGGAATCTGGGGCTGGGCTTCCTTTTGCGGGAAGCAGTCTGAAGCTCCTTTGTGCGTGTGCGGAGTTGTCTAACTCCTGTCCTTTCTAACCCCAACGAGGCCAGGTGGGTGAAAGAGTGAAACTGCTTTGAAAAGTAGATAGAGTACGAATGGGAGGTGTTATTAGAATTGTTAATAATATTTGATTTAAACTGTGATACTTAGCCAGGATGTCCATTAGAATTGCCTATGCAGGATTTATTTTAGAGCCAGGCAAGCTGATTCTAAAGTGCACGTGAAGAAGTAGTCTAGCAAAAATGGCCATGACAATTCTGAAAGAAAAACCACACGAGGGGATCATGAAACAGCCCAATTAGCATTAAGCTCCATGTTAAAATTGTGGTAATGATGCCTAGCCCATGAGACATGCCAATGGGCTGAATATAAGGACTAGAATAGGCCTACATTCCTAGGGGAACTTCATTTCTGCTCAGGAGAGAATTTTAAATCACTGAGAAAAAGAGGATGTATTTTCCGCAAATGGAACGTATCTTTCAGAAGTTAAACATCTGAATGACAGCAACAGAACTTGGATCCGTGTCTCCCAACGGCCAAGGTTGGTCACCCAGCTCCCAAATTCCAGATGGTCGGCATTTAAAAGTGAAAACTGAAAGCATAAAGGCACTTAGAAGAAAATGTGGAAGATTATTTTATAATCTTGAAACGGGGAAGTCCTTTAAAAGTGTAAGAGCTAGACACCATAAATAGAATGAAATAGAACATGGATTGTATGAATATACAAGCAAGGTCAAAAAATAAACTTCAAATTGTAAAGAAACATTTGAAACTCATATCACAAACGGTAATTTTGTGAATAAAGAACTTCCATAGAAAAAAGCAAAACAAAACAAAACCAAACAAGGACATAGGATGTGAACGGAGAGCTCACAAAAGAAGAAATAAAAATGGCCCTTAACATATGAAAAGACAATCAACCTCACTCATAATAAGAGAACTATGGGCCAGGCGTGGTGGCTCACACCTGTAATTGCAGCACTTTGGGAGGCTGAGGTGGGAGGATTGCTTGAGTCCAGGAGTTTGAGACCACCCTGGGCAACAAAGCAACACCCCATCTCTCTCTCTAAAGGAGAACTGGCCGGGCGCGGTGGCTCACGCCTGTAATCTCAGCACTTTGGGAGGCCGAGGCGGGCGGATCATGAGGTCAGGAGATCGAGACCATCCTGGCTAACACGGTGAAACCCCGTCTCTACTAAAAATATAAAAAATTAGCTGGGCTTGATGGCGGGCGCCTGTAGTCCCAGTTACTCGGGAGGCTGAGGCAGGAGAATGGCGTGAACCCGGGAGGTGGAGCTGGCAGTGAGCCGAGATCGCGCCACCCTAGCCTGGGCGACAGAGCGAGACTCCGTCTCAAAAAATGAATAAATAAATAAATACATAATAAAAAAATGAAATAAAAGAAAACCATGGATTAAAAATATATGGAAATCATTACAGAAAGCAGGTCAGTGGTTGCTCATGGCCAGTGGTTGGGGGTATTTTCTGGGGAGGGGCTTTAGGGAATGTATTGCTGTGTAGGAATGTCCTTTATCTTGATTGTAGCTGTAATTGCACAAATGTGTAAATTTGTCAAAACTCGTTGAGATATACATTTAAAATGGGACATTTTTATTACATAAAATTGATTAAAATCAATGCATTTTTCCCCATATAAAAGGAAAAAGATAAAAGAGTTTGCCTCCTGCATGTGAATTGCTACCACCTCCGTGGAGGAAAACTGACAATATCTACTAAAATTGCAAATGCGCATTCCTGTTGCCCTGCCAATTCCACATTGTCTGTAATGGAAAAGGATTGGAAATAACCTAAATGTCTGCCAATAGGGAACCACTTAAATAAATTATGAGGAATTCATACTCTCAAAATATATGCAGTCACACAAATGAGTGAAGAAGCTTTTGTGAAAGTTGTCAGAATCATAATCGAGTCACTTGAGTTAAAAAAAAAATCTGAAAATGGAAGGCCCACAAGGCAGGGTTCTCATGCGTAAATAACCTGGGAACAAAAGTCATCACAAAGGACTCTGTAAAATGACAACCTTACACAAAAAAATACTTCTGTGAGGACATCCACCAGCAACTGCCTGTCTAACCCTGGACTTGTGTCACCCTTGTTATTGATCCTTGTAGCCAAAGATGATCACCTCAAAGAGATTATGTAAGTCTCCCCATTTTTCCTTTAAAAACCTTTGTCTTCCTTTACCTCCCTGAATGTGCACATGATTTACTATGGTAAGCATATTCTCATTGCAATGCCCTATTCCAGAATCAATCTCATTTTCTTTTGGAGACCCTCTCTCTGTTATTTAGGTTGACACTTTTTATGGACTCATGTAGGATTATTCTAAAAACATATGATCGTGTGATCACAGCATCATGCAAATCAGTGTGTATAGTATGCTGCTATTTGTGGGAAAAGGGGGGAGAAATACTTTTTCACACTTTTGTATGCAAAAATGTCATGGTAGGATTTATAAGAAACTGATAATATTACTTTGCATCTGCAAGGCAAATAGGTGGTTGAGGGAAAAAGATGAGCGATAAGGTTTTAAAGGTATATATACCCTTTTGTATCTCTTAACTTTTTTATGTGTAAAATCACTATTGATTTCCAGTGCCATTGATATCTGCACTGGGAAGACCCTTTGAATTTTGACAAAGACACTGTTTTTTGTTTGTTTGTTTGTTTGTTTTTGTTTTTTTTGAGATGGAGTCCCACTCTGTCACCCAGGCTGGAGTGCAGTGGCAAGATCTGAGCTCACTGCAACCTCAGCCTCCCGGGTTGAAGTGATTCTCCTGCCTCAGCCTCCTGAGTAGCTGGGACTACAGGTGCGCACCACCATGCGAATTTTTGTATTTTTAGTAGAGAAGGAGTTTTGCCACATTGGCCAGGCTGGTCTTGAACTCCTGACCTCAGGTAATCCACCCACCTCAGCCTCCCAAAGCACTGGGATTACAGGCGTGAGCTATTGTGCCCAGCTGGGATCTTGACAAAGACACTATTTCTCTCCTTTCACCTGTGCTGTGTATTTTTCCCTCACCTAGTTCCCAGACCTCACTGCCATATGTCTTCTCCCTGGCAGGCAGGATGACGCAAAACACGGTGATTGTGAATGAAGTTGCTATGGCCTCTAGGCCATCCCAGCCCACCCACGTCAACGTCCACATCCACCAGGAGTCAGCTTTGACACAACTGCTGAAAGCTGGAGGTTCTCTGAAGAAGTTTCTTTTTCACCCTGGGGACACTGTGCCTTCCACAGCCAGGATTGGTTATGAGCAGCTGGCTCTAGGGGTAAGACTGGGCTGGTGCGGGGTTGGGGGGCACGTTAACGAGGTGATGAGGTCAATTAAAATATAGAGCCAAATCTTCAAAATTAAAACGTTTTATTTGGGAGGAGAGAATTTCAATTTGGGGCATACACACAGACCAGGTGGTCTCCAGTATGTCTTTAGAACAAAGAGAAGGTTAGAGGCTTATAAAAAGGAGAAATGTTACATATTGCCCTTCATGAAAGATCATAGGTTTTGGGGAGCTGGGGAGCTCTGATGGGTGAGCGATGGCATGAGTAAAACTAATCCTAGAGTTGTAGCAAGGTCAGAAGCTGTTAGATAAAGCTGGTTTCAAGTTGCAGCAGGCAGCTTCAGCAGCCTGATTTGTAGAGAATTACATTTTGGGAGCAACATTTTGTGCCCCGAGTGCTTTTTGCCCCTGGCCTCTCGACTCTGTTTTAGTTGAGTTTGACAAGAATGACCCCATTTGTAGGCTCAGCTTTCACAATGGAAACTCTCCTTCTTCAATAGGATGCAAAAGAGGAAAGTGGGTTGAATTCCCATGAGAGGGACATGAGAAATCACTATTTATATCTCATTCTGTGTAGGAAAAAGTTGTAAGTATCCCCACAGAAATTTGGATGGAAAGGAAGAATCGACCTCCTCTTTGGCGCAGAGGAGTCGGTCCCAGCCAGAGGTAGGGCAACAGGAAGAACAGTCTAGAGGCTGTTAATTCGGTTTCATTGACCCCACATGGACTGAAAGCCTACAGGTGCAAGGCAATGTGTTCAGCACTTCAGGCCAAGCTACAGAGAGAATCCCTGGGCTATATCTGGAAGTACTCAGTGACCATCAGAAGGAACAGCAGCTACACTAATGACTGGAACTAAAGGTAGATCAGGTGAGGGAGAAGCACATCTGACATCCTTGAGGGCAGGAGAACCCTGAATGGAGAAGGAATAGGTATAGACAGAGGTGGAAGATGGACAAAAAAGAATTCCAGGTTAAAGAATGGCAGGAGCAAAGGCAAAGAGGCCAGAAGGCATAGGGCAAGTTCTATAATGGTTAAGAGTAAAGGGAATGGGCTTCATGAATGGGTGATTTGGGCCCATATTGCTGAGAGCCTTGAAAGACCAGGTGAGGAGTCTGTCCTGAATCAGCTTTGACAGTGAGAACGCTGTCAATGGATTCTGAGCAGGAACCTGCCTCAGAGTCAGGAGGCATCCAGGTGAGAAGGATCGAGGATCTGCACTCGCATAATCATAGCAGGAATGGTGAGGAGACAAAGGAGTCCCTGTCCTTCGCAGACCTCCATGGCATGGGAGTGAAGGGGTTTGGGGCATAAGGAAAGAGAGGCATTCACAGCATGCAGAGGGTTGAAGTGTGGGTGACCAGGAGATCGGAGCCCTGAAAGTCAGGAGGAGCAGCCATTCGAGAGGTGTGTGTGTGTGGTAGTAGGGGATTTGGATGTGACAAATCCGAGATGCCGGTAGGATGTGGAGGTGGTGACAGTTGGGTTTTCCAGGAAGAAGAGGAGTTCTCTTCTGAGTTGGAGTTGGGTGTGTGAACGGCTTATTGGGGTATGACACCTATGAAATGAAAAGAGGGGGAGCAGGATTGGGCAGGAGGAACCATCAGGCTGCAATGCAGACTCTGCCAGGCCAGTGGGGAGCTCCCAGGCAAAGGTTGCCCACTGCAGGAGTTCCACACTGGGTGGAGATGGCCCTTGAGCCACTGTCTTGCTTAATCATTGGCTGGGGGGCCCTCCTCAGTGTGTGTCTTCAGCTTGAAAAATTAGGGTGACCCTGAAGGAGCTGACAACTGCAGGCTGTCAGCAATCAAACAAGCCCTTTCTTGAAGGAGGTCTCAGCGGCACTTCTTTGTGTCTGCCACAGAGCCCTGAAGAGTGTGTGTTTGGATCTGAAGAGAAAGGATAGGCCAGAAGCTCAGGTCAGGCTGGGGGTTTGGATGGGACAACGGGACCTCTGAAGGAGAATGGGGGGGAAGAAGTGGGAATCTTCAGGTGGGATGAGAAAGTGTGGAAGTTGGGAAAAATTGATGAAGGATAAATAGCCAAGCCTATGAGAAGGGTGAGGGGAGACCCAGGCCAGTGCTGCTTCATGGATTTTAAGGGGACAGAATCTTCCAGAATCAGAGCTGCAGAGAGGTCAAGGCAGAGGAAAAGGAGAGGAGAGCCACCTAGGTAGGAGCCAGGCAGCTGGTCCCAGGGCAGCCGGGGCACGTGGACTCACGGGAAGGGGTCTGGTCTCTCATCCTGTCTTGCAGGTGACTCAGATATTGCTGGGGGTTGTGAGTTGTGTTCTTGGAGTGTGTCTCAGCTTGGGGCCCTGGACTGTGCTGCGTGCCTCAGGCTGTGCCTTCTGGGCGGGGTCTGTGGTGAGTAAGGAACAGGCTGTGAGCCTGGAGGGAGGCAAGTGGTGATGGGCAAGAAGGCGCTTATGGATCTTGGTTGGGGCTTTGGGGAAGCGACCAAAGTCTCTGGAGCCAAATGGCCTTTGGCCATGAGGAGGCTGCTCTGGGGTGTAGCTGAAACCCTGTCACTTCCATTTTTCTCTTGAAGACAGATGGGAGGGGTGGGGCAGGTATAGGTGGAATCCTGGTCTGTGTGTCAGAGTTCTTTGTCTGTCCCTGGGATCCTGCTTCACATTGGCTATTCTGGGAACTGCTGGTGAGAGGGTGATGATAGACCAATTCAGAAGAGTAAACTGGAGGCCTTTTTCTGGTGTCTCTTTTCAGGTGATCGCAGCAGGAGCTGGGGCCATTGTCCATGAGAAGCACCCGGGCAAACTTGCTGTGAGTCTTGGACACCCTCTCTCCACCTTGTTCACTGACCCCCTCCTGAGTTCTGCTCCATTATCTGTCTTCTGCCCTTTGGTTGTCAATATCTTGGGGTCTTTCTTGGAGGGGAGGAGAGGGTTTCCTGGACAGGGGCTGGGGAAGAGGAGATGGGTTTGAGGCGGGGACCTCATGACTCTTCCACCGCTTGAAGGAGCCTGTGTCTTGACCCTCTTTCTCTTCCAGGGCTATATATCCAGCCTGCTCACCCTGGCAGGCTTTGCTACAGCTATGGCTGCTGTTGTCCTCTGCATGAATAGCTTCATCTGGCAAACTGAACCCTTTTTATACATCGACACTGTGTGTGATCGCTCAGACCCTGTCTTCCCTACCACTGGGTACAGATGGATGCGGCGAAGTCAAGAGAACCAATGGCAGAAGGAGGAGTGTAGAGCTTACATGCAGATGCTGAGGGTGAGCAGGAAGAGTCCAGTCTTCGGGGACCCATCACAGCTCTTTGTTCCCAGGGAGCTGGGGGCCCTGGAGGACAGAGATGTAGGCTCTTTGAGCTTGGACTTCATGCTGGGTCTTTCATTCAGGAGGTTTTAATGTAAGCTACAGACATTTTTCAGACCTCATGACACGAAGATTCTCTGAATCAAGGAGGATGAGGAATAAAGAGGAGACATTTCAGAGAGGAGATAGTGGGTCACCCTTCTGGCTTTTCTGGTGTGTTGGTATCACAGTTTTCCATTACTGAATTAAAAACCACACCAAAATATAGTGGCTTAAAATGACAACTTATTATTTCTCACGGTGCTGTGAGTTGGCTGGATTCAGATAAGCCATCCTCACTCACAGGTTTTCTCATGCAGTTACAGTCAGATGGGGGTGAAGTTATCCAAGTGCTCGCCGAGGCTGGAGGTCTGAGATGATGCAGTTGCATGGTCCGGAGCTCAGCGGGGGCTGTCAGCAAGAGCCGGCGATGGCTTCTCCACTTGGCTTGGGCTTCTCATAGCACAGAAACTGGATTCCAATGGGGAGTACCCTAGTTGCAAGCATTTCAGGAGACAGAAAGTAGAAGCTGCCAGACCAGCTAAGGGCTTCCCTGTCACTGTATAGTGTCACTTTCACTGTGGCCAAAGCAGTCCTAGGCCCTTCCAGATTCTACGGGTTGAAGGAATAGTCTCCACTTCTTGACAGGGAGTGATAAGTTCACTCTGCAGACAAGCCAACGGGATGGAAGCTGTGGCTGGAAACACAGTCAGCTGTGGTGGGAGCAGCAAGCTGGATAGAGTCAGTGCCTGGGTGGGTGGAGAGGGTGGTGATGTGGGCAGCATTGGAGTAGCTGACACCTGACTATCTTTGTTCTTCCCTTATCTCCAGAAGTTGTTCACAGCAATCCGTGCCCTGTTCCTGGCTGTCTGTGTCTTGAAGGTCATTGTGTCCTTGGCTTCCTTGGGAGTAGGTCTTCGAAACTTGTGTGGCCAGAGCTCCCAGCCCCTGGTGAGTTGTCGGGGAGGGGCCTCTGGGCAGTGTGAGTCTGGGTGGTGAGTGTGTGGGACAGGTAGGAGTGCGGGGCCAGGGGCACCCGAACCTGAGGCTGGGCCTGGTGCCCCTCAGCTTCTTTCCATATGCAGCTCTCCCCTTTGCTGTCTGGGGAATGTGGCCATCACCACGGTCCTGGGCCAACTGTCACCGCCCTGTGCCTCTCTGCGCCCTCCTCTGCTCTGATCTCCCCACTCTCCCCTCTGCCCTGCCCCAGGTGTTCGTCTGACTCCCCTTCCTCTGCCACCTTGTTTTTTTTTGCCTGATCTGCTTTTCCTGTCACCTTTTCCTTTCCCTCCTCCTTTCCTCTTTCTGCTTTCTGAGTTCTATGATGCTAACTCTGCCTGCATCCTTTTCCCCTAAGGATTTCTTTTTTCTTTTTTTTCCAGAATGAGGAAGGATCAGAGAAGAGGCTACTGGGGGAGAATTCAGTGCCCCCTTCGCCCTCTAGGGAGCAGACCTCCACTGCCATTGTCCTGTGAGCCGCCAAAGACCCCATGGGGTGCCCGCATGTCCCTGTCTAGGGCAGCCCAGGGCCCCCACTCCTGGCTCCTCACACTTGCCTCCCCTATGGCCGCTCTCCAGACCCTCCTCCTTTCTTCTCCCCACATCCGCACCTGCTGTTCCCACTCCGGGGTTCTCAAGTCCATGAACAGATATTGCTGCATTTTCCACAATGCTGATTAAACATAATAAACAATCCAGAAAAGCAGTTTTGCCCAGAAAGATATGGTTTCCCTTTGTTTATACACCTCGTGCGCCATGAAAGGCCTTTCTTTGTGTCGCTATGTATGAGGTTAAATGGGAGCTGATTTATCCCATTAAAACACTGTCCCAAGAAGATTAAATTTAATTATGTTCTGCTGTACATCCAGGTGGCAAAACCCTTTTTTATGATTTTCTTCAATTCAGTGTAAAGTGTAAGTCTAGTGGGCCTAGAATCTTCTTACCTGCTGAGATTGTCTAGGCTCCTACAACCTCGGCCTGTAGACTTAAGAGAACTGTGTGGAGCATGGAACGAGATTTTTGCCCCCTCCCTCCCTGTCTTCCTTCCTTTCTCTTTTTTCGTTTTGCAGTAATTAGTGTTGGTTCTGTCTCTTTTCCTGTCTCCACACACACATAAACACATCCTTAGTCTTCCTTCCTTTCATTGTAAATGATAGCAAACTGATTTTGACTTTTTCCATTTTCTTTATATATGAAGATATAACATAAATATATAGATGTAAGCATTTCTGAAGGGCAGGAAAGCTGGTAGGGGCTTTATGAAATCTCCATGAGGCCAGTTTCATGACTTAGCAGCCCCACAGGGCTGGTCTTCAGATCCAAGGCGATGGGCTGCAGGGCCTGCACCTTCCCTCTTGGCAGAGCGGTGCCACAGAGGTGCAGAGCTGCTGCGCTGGGCGAGACCTGCTCCCGCACAGGACTTGGAGTAGGGGCCTGTGCCAAGGGCGGTGCTGCTCTCCCTGGGGCCCTCACCAGCCTGTGCTTTACATAGAGGCTTGTAAAGAAGCCTGCGAGACAGGAGTGTGTTCAGAATATGGACAGGGTCAGCCGATTACAGCCTGAGGGGTAAATCCAGCCTGCCATTGAATTTTGTAAATAAAAATGTATCTAAACACAACCACACCCATTTCTTTACACATTGTACCTGTTTTTGTGCCACAAGGGCAGAGTTGAGGAGTCTTAACAGAGACTGAATGGCCCACAAAGCATAAAATATTTACTATTAGGCTTTTTACACACAAAGCTTGCTGGCCCCGATGTAGGAGCTTGCAGTGTAGAATGTTACGTTCTGTTTCGCTGTTGAGGGGTATGGAGTGCTCAAGAATCCCTTCCAAGGGGAGCCAGCCTTGGATGAGCAGCGGGTGTGTAGCCAGCTGGTTTCCTCATTTCCCAGGGTCCAGAGCCCACAAATCATCAGGCAGAAAAACTTGGACTCAGAACCATTGCAGTCCCCATCCCTCCCTCAGTCCCCAGTAAAGAAGACATTAGAATCTCGGAGGAATTTAGAATCTCCTGAACCTCAACGTTTATTTTACCGCCAGTGATGGAGTAATGGAAGCCCCCAATTCTTTGCTAAACAGGCAAATGTAAAGTAGCTAATCCCAGAAGCCAAGCTGGGTTGAAGTGGATAATGTGGAAAGAGACCCATTAGCAGGGCAAGAACCTGTGGGGCCTCACTTAGCCAGGCTTCAGGGAATGCTTAACCCATCAAAAAATGCGGATGGCTGCCTTTCCCCCTGTCTCATGTTTCCACACATCTTGTGAGCAGTGGCACTGACTGCCTTTTCAAAGATGTTCTCACCTCCTAATGGGCAGCCTTGGAAAATAGTGTCTTCTTCTGGACCAAAGGACAGGCATGATCACCTGTCATAAAAGAATCAGATTCCTTAAGCTCAGGGTTCCTTTTCTAGAACCCAGCCCACTGGCTGTGCTGGTGTCACCTGCAATGCCTCTTTGCATTGTCTGTGGGAACTGGGGTCCTAGAACCCAAGCAAAAGTGCTGCTACCGTGGCCACTGCTATTGCCGTGTGTAATAAATTGTTTTTTGTCATAACTTGGGGTTTTGTGGCTTCTACCAGCATCCATGAAACTGTGGCAGACTGACTTGTTGACCTGCATGTACAGTTAGATCTCAGACCCTTCACCGTTCCTGACTACCATGTCCTGCTGTGTGCAGGGTTATGATACACACAGACTTAAGACAGAGCTTCTGATACCAAGAAGTTTACAGTCTGCTTAAGAGGTGAGGCATAAACCCTTTACTACAAAGAACAAATGTTACTTGACTGCCAAGTTAGCGATGCATCAGGCAGGAAGGTGGTGTGCTTGCTAAAGAACTGTAGGAAGACAAGGAACATGAGAAAGGAGAATGCAAAGTAGCAGACACTCAGGGGCAGAGCACCCTGAGCTTGCCGTTGCTCATGTCATGAACAGCCATGAGAACGCAGAGTGGGCAGGGCTGCTCAGAGTTCAGTGTCCATGGGCACATTTGATAGGACTGAGTTACTTGCCCACTCACCACCCTGACTCCAAGGAACTGTGGCCAAAGTTGGGCAGGGGGGTTGTCTTTTAGTTGTCACAGATGTTGATATTCACAACTCCATCTGCAAAGATCTCAATCTATACTGCAGCATGGACAGAGGGCTGGTCTTCAAGCCTGGAGAGTACCAGAGTCCTTGAGGCAGGAAGGAAACCTTTTTTGCTTCTGGGGTAGGGTGGGAGGTGGTGGGCGTGAGAGGCTGAATTTTTGTCCCCTCCAAATTTATATGTTGAAGCCCTCACCCCTAGTAGCTCAGGATGTGACTGTATTTGGAGACAGTGTCTTGAAAGAGGTAATTAAGTTAAAATGAGATCATTGTGGTGGGCCCTCATCCAATATGTCTGATGTCATATCAGAGGCAATTAGAATGCCGACAGGCCCAGAGGGAAGGCCACGTGAGGACACAGGGAGAAGACGGCATCTACTAGCCAAGGAGAGCCTCAGAGGAACTCCGCTGGTGCCAAATCTTGGATTTTGGCCTTCCAGAACTGAGAGAAAAGAAACTTCTCCTGTTTAAGCCCCTCAGTTGGTGTTTTGTTACGGCAGCCCTAGCAAACTCAGACACTGGGAGATGGGAGACAGCTTGGGACAGCCTGAGAGGGGGATCAGGTGTGCCCCAGCACTGCGTTTTCAAAGACCCTTCCTTGTTTACTGTTGAGGAGCCCTTTGTGCAGCCCCCCGGGTTCCCCATAAAGGGGTGCCTCTCATGGTGTGGGACCACATCTGCCTTTGCCACAGCTGAAAGCTGCAGTTCCCAGGAGCTGGTGTTCCTGGCATATCACCCTGAGGTCTCATCACATCCTCAGGCCACCGTCGCCCTGTGTTGCCTGGTCCCACCAGCCTCTCCTCTCCCTCCACATCTGACTCCTCAGGGTCTCCAGGACAGCTCCCCACTCCCTAAGTGCCGCCTGAGGGGCACCCCACCCCCTTTGTCTTCACAACATCTCTTCTAGCATAATCTCTATAATCACAGGCATTTCTAGCACAGTCTCCTCTAGTATAATTTCCAGTAAATCTCCTAGGCTTTTCTGGTATAATCTCTTCCGGGAGCTCAGACGTTAACAAGCCAGAAAGAGCAGCTTCTGCTTTCTGCTTTGGATATCAGCCAAAACTGTCTGAGGCCAAGAGAGGCTTCTGAAATGTCCTTCTATCAAGGGCCCAGCTATATGGTCAAAAAGAGGAAGTAGAAATACTTGGAAATCTGGGGCCACTTAAGTCTGTTCGTTATCTTGTCCTGATGACCTTGGGTGCTGACATTTGCAGCTCCTGCTGAATGTCCTCTCTGCCCTAAAGCAAGGCCCTGCCACTCTGTTCTGGGACCTTTTCTTTCTGTTTCCACGTAAGGCAGATGACTCTGCTACCCCAGAGTGGGGCTTTGCAGGAGCTGCCCTGTTTCAAACTGGGCATGTCTGTTCCTTGGGATGTGTCACTGGAGCAGAATGAGGTGAAGGAGGGAGAGCCTGGCCAGGGATAATGAAGGAGCAGTAGAAACTCTACTCTGTTCTCTATAATCGTGAGGGCTTTGGGGTCAGAGCACAGGATTCTCTGTGCAGGTCACACTCCCCATGGGATGGCACAGTGCTGACCTGTTGGCACTAGCAGAGCAGGTGGCATGCGGACACACCTGGTCCAGACTGGAGGTGAGGGAAGATGTCACAGTTTCTAGGCTCATAATCCTGAGCTTCTCCATGGCCTGGAGGAAGATGGGAGCTATGTTTTTCTTGTATTCAGCCTTCTAGGGGTTATTAATAAATATTCAGTCAATAAGCAACAAAAAAATTTTTTTTTTTAGAGACTAGGGGGTAAAGGTTGATTTTTTTTTCACTTCTATATTCTGTAAAAGAAAAATTTTGGCAGCCAGTGGGTGGTCTCAATTCTTGCTGCTCAAGGTGTGATCCACTGGCCTGCATGGGCAACCCTGGGAACTGGCTACAGATGCAAAATCTCCTCCACGCCAGACCAGCCAAGTCAGAACCTGCATTTTCACAAGGTCCCAGGCACTATATGTGCTTCGTACATTTCGAGGGGCACGGGTATGAATATTACAGTTAGGTGGTTTGCAGGAAAGAATTCAGATACAGAACAGGGCTCTTTGAATTTAATCTCTTTGTTTTCATTCTTTTCATGAACTTGTTAACCTTGCAGTTTTACAAAATAATTCTAGTGGTGGCTGGACGCGGTAGCTCACACCTGTAATCCTAGCACTTTGGGAGGCCAAGGCGAGCGGATCATGAGGTCAAGATATAGAGACCATCCTGGCTAACATGGTGAAACCCCGTCTCTAGTAAAAATACAAAAATTAGCTGGGCATGGTGGTGCTCACCTGTAGTCCCAGCTACTCGGGAGGCTGAGACAGGAGAATCGCTTGAACCTGGGAGGCAGAGGTTGCAGTGAGCTGAGATCATGCCATTGCACTCCAGCCTGGGCGACAGAGTGAGACTCCGTCCCCTACACCCCCTGCCAAAAAAAAAAAAAAAAAAAAAAACCTCTAGTGGTTTTAAAATACTGAAATTAAAAGTAAAAAGTGGCCTCTTTCCTTACTTTCCTTAGCTGAAGATAGTATTAATTCCTGTACTTCAGTGTCTCTAAGTTAATCCAGTAGCAATTCTTTTCCTTTTTTTATTCTGGTAGACAAATGTCAACTTGGTGGTTTTCTTTTTTCTTTTTCTTTGTTCCCCCTGGGTTGTTGTTGCACAAAATGGCCCCTTTCTGCCAGGCAACTTCTGTATTTTTCCCCTGGAGTTTCCAAGCCTCTGAGTGAAGATGGTCTCCCCTCTATCTGATCCCTCTCCCGGCCCCACTTCCTCTATTCCTGTCTCCCCTTCCCATCCTTTCCCCCTCCCCTCCTGTGAAGAGCCTTAGAAGTCTGAATCTTTGTGCTCTGTAGAAAGTCAGATGTGACACCCCTTCTTTCTGCTTCTGTTTACTTGGAAAAGCTGACAGCTATTTGTCTCTTTGCACAGCTCAGTCTTGGTGGTAAAACTGCACAGACACAGATGGGCATGACTTCACGGCCCTGGCACGAGGGCATGCAGATAATCTCAAGCCTATTTGTGTGCAACATATTTATTGAAGGATTTAAAACTCTTCAGAGTATAAACAGGAAATGATTCTTCTTCTTTTTTTATTTTCTAGTCACTTCTTTTAACTGTATTTTGTCAACTCACTCATTCCCCATCGGATCTTGGGTTCTTTAACATCGGGACCAGATTCTAGATTTCACAACTCTGTCATTGCCCAATCCTTTTCGTGTTAAAAACTGCAGCTATCGGCTGGGTGCAGTGGCTCAAGCCTGTAATCCCAGCACTTTGGGAGGCCGAGGCGGACGGATCACAAGGTCAGGAGATCGAGACCATCCTGGCTAACACGGTGAAACCCCATCTCTACTAAAAATACAAAAAAATTCGCCAGGCCTGGCGGCATATGCCTGTAGTCCCAGATCCTTGGGAGGCTGAGGCAGGAGAATGGTTTGAACCTGGGAGGTGGAGGTTGCAGTGAGCTGAGATCGCGCCACTGCACTCCAGCCTGGGCTACAGAGTGAGACTCCATCTCAAAAACAAAACAAAACAACACAACTGCAGTTATCGGATCCTGGTTTGCCTCTCTCCCAGAGGAGACTCAGATTGCATGGACGGGGAGGAGCTGGGGAGGGAAGTGTGGTCAGGGCTGACTCCTCTTCCCCGCTGCTTTCCCACTGCTCTTCTCACCCCACTCCAGCTGAGACAAGGAAGAGGGATGCAGGGCAAGGTTTCCAGAAGTGACTGGCTGCAGGAAAGCTGCAGAGGGATTAGTGTCTGGGCTTCGCGTTCACAGCCTTTGCTCATGTGATGTGGGTGATGGGTGGTGTCTAATTCTGTTGCTCAGTGTGGGAGGCACTTGGGAATTACCCTGCCCTCTGCTACCTTAGCTGCCTGGGTCAACCAGGAAAACCTCCTGGAAAAGTATTTCTAGAGGAGGAGGATATGAAATGGCAGAAAGGAGAGGATTTTCTTGTACTGGGAAAATTCTTTTGACCACCTCTTGCCTCTGCAAAAACCCAGAGTCTGCTTTTACAGATATTTCTAACCCTAAAGAAATCTTTAGGGTTTTCTAGCGGATGGCATAAGGCCCTGTGGTGTCAAACTTCACAGAGAAAGCCTGGAGCCTCAGATCCAAAGAAGCACTCACACAAAAAATTGCAACAAAGTATTAGGAAAACTGCCAACTGTACAAAAAAATCCCCTCCTGAAGTAGGAATTCACTTTCATAGGTGCTGCTATGAACTTCAGGATTTATCTCATTTACCTCCCTCCCCTGACTCCTCACTTTCTTACTGGTTTAATCTATTCCTCCTGTTTCACCCCTAAAAACGAGGTTTGTTCACTTGCCAAGTAACAAACGACTTTTAACGGGAACTCAGGTTTTGATTAATGGGAGGCCTTGTACTTCGTACAAGTGAGGAGAGCACTGAGGGTATTCTCCAAAGCCATGCCTCCCCGACGGAAAGTGACAGGAGGGCTTATGGGGCCGTGGAGAGGGTGCGTCATCGTCATCACATGCAGAGGATTCTCAGCTGCACTCAGCGAGTCCTCATGCCAGCATATAGGTGGTGTACAATGAACAGGAAACTGTAACTTCCCCGGGTGGAGGTTTTAGCATGGGCATGAGCAAAGTCCACTCAGGTTCATCTCCTTTTTTTTTTTTTTTTAAAGAGACAGAGTCTCACTCTGTTGCCCAGGCTGGAGCACAGTGGTGTAATCATAGCTCACCACAGCCTTGAATTCCTGGACTGAAGTGGTCCTTTCACCTTAACCTCCCAAAGTCCTGGGATTATAGGCATAAGCCATCATACCTGGCCCTGCAACTGATTTTTGAATGTTGATTCTGTATCCTGCAACTTTGCTGAATTTACTTATTAGTTCAAACAGATTTCTTTGGTGTGTGTGTCTGAGTTTGAAATCTTTAGGGTTTTCTACATATAAAATCATGTTGTCTGAGAACAGAGATACTTCTGCTTCTTCCTTTCTAGCTTGGATGCCTTTTATTTATTTTTCTTGCTTACTTGCTCCGGCTAGAACTTCCAGTACTGTTTGGAATAGAAATGGCAAGAATAAGCCTCCTCATCTCATTTCAGATATGAGCAAAAAGGCTTTCAGTCTTTCACCGTTGATGTTAGCTGTGGGATTTTTATATAAAAATATTTTATTTAATTATATGTTTTGTGATTTAAAAAAATTTTTGACCTCATGTTTGTTGGAACTTTATCTGTGGGATATATTTGAAACCTAGGTTGATGAATGTACTTTTTTCAGAGAAGATTTTAGTTTGTTTCTGCCAGAAACCTGGGATCACTATAAGTTTGGGATTTAAAAAATTCCCAGATTGAGATTTTTTGGTATCATAAGTTTAGGCTATAAATTCTACATATTTTTCAAAAGATTTCTAGTGGATTAAGCCCATAG
Organism: Pan troglodytes; assembly: GCF_028858775.2. Taxonomy (NCBI): domain Eukaryota; kingdom Metazoa; phylum Chordata; class Mammalia; order Primates; family Hominidae; genus Pan; species Pan troglodytes. The sequence goes on along the minus strand of NC_072404.2, from coordinate 165,799,916 downwards.
TGCACATGCTCTTTTTTTCTCCTTTTCTTTCTCACTCTCCTAACTCCCTCACTTGTGATCTCCAGGATCCAAAATAAATTATGTGTATCCACATCCTTGCCATAGTCTGCTTTGAGGAAATCTAAACTAAGGCAGGCCCCAAATCTACATGTGAGCTATAATGCTGGCAGTTTCTCAGGAGAGTCTTTCCTTTCTATCCAGAACCAAGGTAGTGCCCTTGCCACAGTTTGTTATGGGCAAAATTCTTTTGGGGTTTATTTTTCTCTTGAAAATATAATTTTTTTTTTTTTTGAGACAGAGTCTCACTCTGTCACCCAGGCTGGAGTATGGCACACTGCAATCTCACCTCCCAGGTTGAAGTGATTCTCCTGCCTCAGCCTCCCGAGTAGCTGGGATTACAGGTGCCCACTACCACACCTGGCTAATTTTTGTATTTTTAGTAGAGACGGGATTTCACCATGTTGGCCAGGCTGATCTCGAACTCTTGACCTCAAGTGATCCGCCTGCCTCAGCCTCCCAAAGTGCTGGGATTACAGGCGTGAGCCACCATGCCCGGCCATAAAATAGAATAATTTGAACATCCCAGTTTCATATAAGCACCTAAATCTGTTTTCCACCCGTGTTGGCACTCAGTTTTTCTTCTGTCCTCTATGTAGCCATGAAAACTCGAGTTTTTAACAAGTTAACAGAAATTGACAGTTGCTCTGAATGAATTTACAAAAATTTAAAATAACTATTTGTGTCCAGAATTTTCTGCTTTTTTGTAGTGAGTATTTTTTAAGGCTTTTGGGCTACTGCATTGCTAAAAAATGAATACTTGAGTTACATTAGATCTTATTGATTTCTAATTTAATGACATTATTATGTTTTAGATGATTTAGGCCTCCAGACCTCCATATTTTTAGATATGGAAGCCCAAGTCTGTCTTGAAAGTAACAGCTCTGGTGGCTGGCTCTTTTCTTCTTCACCAAGCGTCTTCTCAGTCAGGACAGAAAACTGCCAAGCCTGGCACTTCTGGAACTTCATCCTACTGTGTAGTCTTTTGTGCCCTCATCACATGCCTGTTCCTGAAGCCCAGGAACAGAGAGAAGCTCCTCTGGATCAGGTTCGTGAGCCTGGGGAGCAGCATCTTATGATTTTGTTTCACTCATTTGCTGATCTCTTCTGCAGCCCAGAAAATTTCCTTGTGAAGTTAACAAAATCTGGGAGGCTGCATTCAGAAAAGATGACATGCACACTGGCTGCTGGTTGTGGAGATGAGGATGGGAGGGTGCATGAGTGGCTTCAATGGGTTAGTGAGTCAGAGAAGGGTCTATATGGTCACTGACGTGGGGCTACTTGAGATGTCCAGGGGGCCTCCCACATCCTAACCCTGCACCAGTTGTATGTCAGTGTTTGTGGTCCCAGGAGTCAGATGCAGGGACATGTGGCCATGCTGAGGCTGCAGGAGCCAGGAACCCCAGGAGATGGGCCTTGCCCTTCTTCAGCAAAGGTAGGGCTAGATGCCTCTTGTTACAGTTCCTTCTAGAGCATTTTGTAACTGGGAATGTGTGGAATTGGGGGTGGGTGGGTGAGAAGGATGAATCCTGACTACTGAGCTAGGGATAAAGGGCAAAGGACACTGAGCAGGCTCTTGTAATAATCCAGGCAAGCACTGATGTGCTTTGGACCATGATGGTGGCAGTGGAAGTAGCAAGAAGTGATTGGATTCTCAATATATTTGGGCAGCAGAACTTACAGGATTCCCAAACAGGATGAATGTGGGTTGTAAGAAAAGAAGGGGAGCAAAGGACAGCTTCCAAGTTTTTGGCTCAAAGTATTGTTAATTACCAAGACATGGAAGACTATGGAGGGAACATTTTTAAATGACAGAAAACAGGAGTTCAATTTGGGGCATGTTAAATATGAGAGGATTTTTAGAGATCAGGTTGAGGTGTTGAGAAGGCATTTGGACATGTTAGCCTGGAGTTTAGGAGCATTTGGTATATATAAACTTGGAAGTCAGCAATAAATTGTAATGGCAAACAAATCCTCCTGCCTTGTATACACAAGAGAGATATTAGGGGGAGTTGGGAGGACAGCTTCTAAATATTTGTTGGATGAATCAATAAATGGAATGAATTATTTTTTCCAGCTGTACATGGAGTTTGTTTAAGCCATTTGTATTGAAAAGTTTGCAATGTGATCAACAGGACATATTTGGGGAATAATCGAGTAGGACAGTGGTTCTTGGTGTGAGCTGGGAGAACTTTTGCACCTGGAGATATTGTGAAATCATCTAGGGACTTTCTCAAGTTACACCACCATCCTTGGTTGAAATTGCTGTGGTGGGGAAATTTTTTTTGAGAACCATCGAGTTAGTGCTAGCATAGAATCTAACAAGAAATGGCCCTGCATCCATTCTCTTTTCTTCTAATAACAGCCCCAGATTTCCATTTTTGGATCTACCTTTTCCTTTTTATCAGGCTAAGTGTTCATGGTGGGGCTCTGTCCTTAGTTCCAGGGATAAAGCCTGTGACCCAAACTTAAATCAAACCGCAGATCATTTTCCCCAGGCCATGGAGATTGTTTCAAATGTGAGCACATGGCCTGAATGGGTCATATCAGAGTAAATCTTAGGGCTTCTGGGTTATGCCACCATCACAGGCTCTTGCTTTTCTCACTGAACGTGAACCTAGACGGATGTAACCTGGAGCTGTGGCAGCCGTCATTGCTCTGTGAAAAGTCCACTTGGAGCTGCCAAAGACCACCCCAGGAGCTTCAGAATGAAGACAACCTGGAAGTCAGAGCTGACAGGTGAAAAACAACAAACAACTCACACCTGATTGTATTGCTTGAATTCTGAATTCAGCAGTGCTTGAAGCCAGATTGAGTCTTGACCATGTTAGTATACGATCATTAAGCAATCTTTTGCTTACGACACATGCAGTTGAAAGAGTCCCAATTATAATAGGCTGAGAGACTAGGTATAGTAATTAGCACTTAAGTGGGTGGTCTAGGCTCTAGGCCCCAGATATTTAGGAGCTGCACTCAGAGGCTCCTGAGCAAGGTATGTGTCTGGGGTGACCCCAAGTGCACTTGCCAATCTGAACTGTGAGGAAATACCATGTAATGGGGGAGAGGTGAGTGTGGCAGGCCTTCAGATACTTTGGGGAAACTCACTTCAAGCAAGTGTTCTGTTCCTTAAAAAGCTGCATATAAACTCAAGTTTTGCAAATGTGTATGTACATTTATATATACATATACATAAAATGTATAGTTTATTTGTTGTAGATAATTCACTCTGTAGACAAAATCCAGGTGGAGTAACTTAGTGCCTGTGAACACTGAATCCCCAAGAGTCTATCTTAATGTCGGTGCTAGAGAAACAGAATCAAATCAGAATTCCAGATCCCATTTACCACTTACTACCTGCACTCTGCAGCTGAAAAAAGCATGAAGAGGCTATTTATGTACTCATCTCATTCAAAAATAAAAGCAAGGCTGGGCGGGGTGGCTCACGCCTGTAATCCCAGCACTTTGGGAGGCTGAGACGGGTGGATCATGAGGTCAGGAGTTTGAGACCAGCCTGACCAACATGGTGAAACCTGTCTCTACTAAGAATACAAAAATTAGCTGGGCGTGGTGGCACACACCTGTAATCCCAGCTACCCAGGAGGCTGAGGCAGGAGAATCGCTTGAACCTGGGAGGTGGAGGTTGCAGTGAGCTGAGATTGAGCCACTGCACTCTAGCCTGGGCGACAGGGCAAGACTCCATCTAAAAAAATAAAAAATAAAAGCAAACACAACTCAGTGAACTCAGTGTGTAGAGTGTGCTATGATTTATTTTAAAAGCGCAGGTAGTGGTGGTGGGGAACAGTATGGACATTTCTGCTGTAACATTTATATACTGGTGAAAAATCTTGCATTCCTTAAATATTTCATGTTAAAAACAACAGACTTATGAGAGAGTTATGGTTGGATCACGTTGTTGAAAGTTAGTGCTTTGTGAAGAGCGCTAACAAAAGCAAAAAACCAGTCTTAATACAGATTAGTACAATGAGAGACAAGTTAAATTTCTTATAAATGCAGAAACACTGTAGTAAAAAAGAAAAAAGAAACCTCTTTACTTTTAGAAATAAGGTGAAGTTAGCTTGAGGAAAGCGCTGTAAGGAAGAGTGAAGTCAGCTGAGTCAAGGACACAAGCGGAAAATGTGCAAAGATGAGCCAGAAGCATGGAAAAGTACCTCCAAGACAGAGGAGAACTGATCCAAGAGAAAGGAGATGGGAGTGGGCATCATGTACAGCCAGAGGGCGCCACCTGCCGGTAAGAGCTGAATAGTGAACTTCGTGTTTCTTGGGATAAAACATTGTATAATACACAGTACTGGGAAGAAAATCATATACGCACTAATGCTGCCTCTACGTTATACTGCCATCATTCCCCTAATTTATCACTCCCTTATGAGTAAATTCGGGTTACAAAAACTTGTGTAACATAACATTGTATATATTCTTTGCAATGTATGCAAATACACACAAATATGTAAATATGTTTGTTTGTATACGCATAGGATAGTTTCAGATGGAAACACCCAAAGTAGCAACACTGACTGCCTCTAGGGGGGGAAACCGAGCATCTAGAAGGTGAGGTGTGTGTGGGGGTACTTTTGAGGTGTTGCCCACCTGTATGTTTTGAATATTCTCTAATCAAAAAAAAAATTTTAATAAAATCATTAAAATTTTTTAAAACTGAAGACTTCCCCTAGATCCTTTCTATCATCTGTAACTAGAACCATTCTGGATTTATGACTAAACCTATCTGCTTTGGTCATTTACTTCTTTAAAACGAGACAACCATGTGACATCCTAGGATCCATTGAATGACCTGGTTCACAAGAGAAGCCAGAGTGCAGTCAGGACAAGGCAAACAGCCCTTTACTGGAAGAATTGGGCAATCTATCTGGTGAGAGATAAGTTTAAATAGGGCTGTGACACTGCACAACAAAGTCCCATTTTTTGGACTGTATGGGGGTTGAAAACCCTGCCTGACAGACTCAGAGTCCTTAACCAGACTGCCCCAGTGGGGAGAAGGGTACCAGGAGGGTTTCCACGAGGGCAGAGGCAGCAGGTGTCTGACTACCTACTCCATTTGCAAGGACGAATGGAAAGCCAGGGCTCACCACACAGGTGAACAGTAGAAGACTGCATGAGCCGATGGAAAAACAGACCCTAAGAGCAGCAGAAGAGGAGAAAGTCCAAATAACATCTTCAGTGAGATTAAGACTATAGTTTATGGCAGTCTCGTGCATCTATCAACAATAAGGACATGCTATATAGAGAGACAATTAGAAGACAAGAGTTACCTAGAGATTGAAAATATAATTGCTGAAGTTAAAAAACCCTTTATTGGCCGGGCGCAGTGGCTCACACCTGTAATCCTAGCACTTTGGGAGGCTGAGGCAGGCAGGTCACTTGAGCCCAGGAGTTGAAGACCAGCCTGGACAACACAGGGAGACCCTGTCTCTACGAAAAAATTGCAAAAATTAGCCGAGCATGGTGGCATGCACTTGTAGCTTGGGACTACATCCTAGCTACGTGGGAGGCATAGATGGGAGGATCACCTGGGCCCGGGAAGTGTGAGGCTGCAGTGAGCTGTGATTGCACCACTGTACTCCAGTCTGGGCAACAGAGTGAGATTCTGTCTCAAAAAACAAAAAAACAAACAGAAAAAAACAAAACGAACAACAAAAACCACCTAAACTAAACTCCCCCCATAAACCCTTTACTTAGAAAATGATGAAAAAGAGAAAGTGGCATAAAATATTAGCGAAAAGTTAACAATTCAAGAGGGCAATCTGAGATTGGACATCCACTGGCAGGCATCTCTGAGTGAGAACAGAAGAAAGAGGAAATATGAAGGCATGGGAAGGGAGCTGCACAGAGTTAAGGAAGACTTTGGTTTGCAGAGCGAAAAGGATTGCCTAACGGAAGCACAATAAGTAGGAAAAAAATACTCACTTAGACTCATATATATGAAGTTCCAGAGCCCCAAGGATAAGAAGACTCCAAAACGCAAACAACAACAGCAGCAATAATAACAACAGCAGCTAGGTCACTTACCAAGGTGTAAGAATCAGATTGGCATCAGACCTAACAGAAGCTGGATAGCAAACAGAGCAATGTCCTTAGGAATTTGAGAGAAAATAATTTTGGACTTGAATTTTAAAATTCACTCACTCCAGGTATTCCTGCATGAAGGGGTAGAAAAAAATTAAAAATTTAAAAATCTTAAAGAAAACCCCAAATAACTTAGAAATTGGACACATTTACTTAAATTATGCATAAATAAGTTCCAAAATTACATTGCTCTAGTGTGCACCAAGATTATCAATAAATAAATGATTAATCTTTCTTGAATGACTTTAGTAAACATTGGTTATTGTTGCAGCTTTGCATCTGTTCTGCTCCTTCCTGGAACAGGTCCCTGATTTTTCTTTGAAAACATTATTCCTCCCTCCTCCGTCCTTGGGTTTTAAGTGACTCTAACTTAATCCTCTTTGCACCACAGGGACTTGGTATGCTCTATCCCTGGGGCTACAGTGATGGGTTCAGATATGGGTTTGTAATCCAAGGCTGTCCCATAAGACTCAGTCCTGGGATTTTTTTTTTTTTGTAAATTAAAAAAGTTTTTATCGATACATAAAATATGTATTTATGGAGTATATGTAATGTTTTCTTAAATGTATAGAATGTGTAATGTCTAATCAGGCTATTAAGGGTATCCATTACTTGGAGTATTTATCATTTCCATGTGATGAAAACATTTCAAGTCCTCTTTCCTAGCTATTTTGAAACATACAATACATTATTGTTAACTATAGTCACCTTGCTCTGCTGTCGAACATTAGAACTTATTTTTCTATCTAACCATATATTCGTACCCACTGACCAACCTTTCTTCACCTTCCTGCCCTCCACATCCTTCTCAGCCTCTGGTATCCATCATTCTACCCTCTACTTCCATGTGATCAAATTTTTTGAACTCCCACATATAAGTGAGAACATATGGGCCAGGTGCGGTGGCTCACGCCTGTAAACTCAGCAGTTTCGGAGGCGAGGTGGGTAGATCACTAGAGGCTAGGAGTTCGGGACCAGCCTGGCCAACATGGTGAAACCCCATCTCTACTAAAAATACAAAACTAAGCTGGGCATGGTGGCGCGCACCTGTAAACCCACCTACTTAGGTGGCTGAGGCAAAAGAATCACTTGAATCTGGGAGGCGGAGGTTGCAGTGAACCAAGATCATGCCACTACACTCCAGCCTGGGTGACAGAGTGAGATTCTGTCTCAAAAAAAAGAACATGTGATGTTTGTCTTTTTGTGCCTGGCTTGTCTCATTTAAGGTGAATATATATATACATATATATAAAATATATGTATATGTATATATGTGTATATATAAAATCTTATGGTATATATATGTCATACATACACATGTGTGTATGTATAACATACATATATATACACACACACATATATAAAACATTTTCTTTATCTACTCATCAGTTAATGGGCCCTTAGGTTTGTTTAATATCTTTGCAGTTATGAATTGTGCTGCAATAAACATATATGTGAAAGTGTCTTTTTGATATAATGACTTCTTTTCCTTTGGGTAGATACCCAGTAGTGGGATTGCTAGATTGAATGGTAGATCTACTTTTAGTTCTTTGAGAAATTTCCACACTGTTTTCCATAGAGATTATACGAATTTCCCTTTTTACCACATCCATGCCAACATCTATTGTTTTTTCCCCCCAACTTTTATTTTAGGATTAGGGGTATGTGTGCAGGTTTGTTGTACAGGTAAATTGTGTGTCATGGGGATTTGGTGTACCAATTATTTTATCACCTATGCAATTAGCATAGTACTCAATAGGTAGTTCTTTGATCCTCACCCTCTTCCCACCCTTCTCCCTCAAGCAGGCCCCAGAGTCTCTTGTTCCCTTCTTTGTGTTCATGTGTGCTCAGTGTTTAGCTCCCACTTGTAAGTGAGAACATGTGGTATTTGGTTTTCTGTTCCTGTATTAGTTTGCTTAGGATAATGGCCTGAAGCTCCATCCATGTTGCCACAAGGCATGATCTCATTTTTATGACTGCATAGTATTCCATATACAGGTATATATGTAGCAATTTTCTTTATTCAGTCTACCATTGATGGCCATCTAGGTAGATCCCAGGTCTTTGCTATCACAGATATTGCTGCGATGAACGTATGCATGTGTGTGTCTTTACGGTAGGATGATTTATATTCCTTTGGGTATATACTCAGTAATGGGATTGCTGGTTCAAATTGTAGTTCTGTTATAAGTTCTTTGAGAAATCACCAAACTGCTTTCCACAGTGGCTGAGCTAATTTACATTCCCATCAGCAGTGTATAAGCATTCCCTTTTCTTAACAACCTCAAGCATCTGTTACTTTTTGATTTTTTTTTTTTTTGGTGAGATGGAGTCTCCCACTGTCACCCGGAGTGGAGTGCAGTGGTGCGATCTTGGCTCACTGCAGCCTTCGCCTCCCAGGTTCAAACGATTCTCCTGCCTCAGCCTCCCAAGTAGCTGGGATTATAGGCATCCGCCATCATGCCCAGCTAATTTTTTGTATTTTTAGTAGAGATGGGGTTTCACTATGTTGGCCAGGCTGGTCTCAAACTCCTGACCTCATGATCTACCCCCCTCGGCCTCCCAAACTTTTTGACTTTTAATGATAGCCATTCTGACTGGTGTGAGATGGTATCTCATTGTGGGTTTGATTTGCATTTCTCTAATGATTAGTAATGTTCATTTTTTCATAAGCTTGTTGGCCATGTATATGACTTCTTTTGAGAAGTGTCTGTTCATGTCCTTTGCCCATTTTTAAATGGGTTTTTGCTTGTTAATTTGTTTAAGTTCCTTATAGGTTCTGGATCCAAACTTTGTTGGATACATAGTTTGCAAATATTTTCTCTCATTCTGTAGATTGTTTGTTTACTGTGTTGGTAGTTTCTTTTGCTGTGCAGAGGCTCTTTAGTTTAATTAGGTCCCATTTGTCAATTTTTGTTTTTGTTGCAATTGCTTTTGTTATCTTTGTCATGAAATCTTTGCCAGGGCCTATGTCTAGAATGGTATTCCCTAGGTTTTCTTTTAGGATTTTGTAGTTTTGGTTTTACATTTAAGTCTTCAATCCACCTTGAGTTGATTTTTGTATATAGTGAAATGAAGAGGTCCGGTTTCAATCTTCTGCATATGGGTAGCCAGTTATTCCAGCACCATTTATTGACTAGGATGTCTTTTCCCCATTGCTTGTTTCTGTTGACTTTGTTGAAGATCAGATGGTTGTAGGTGTGTGGCTTTATTTCTGGGCTCTCTATTCTGTTCCATTGGTCTATATGTCTGTTTCTGTACCACACCGTGCTGTTTTTTGTTACTGTAGCTCTCTAGGAAAGTTTGAAGTCAGGTAATGTAATGCCTCCAGCTTTGTTCTTTTTGCTTAGGATTGCTTTGACTATTTGGGCTCTTTCTTGGATCCATATGAATTTTAGAATTGTTTCTTCTAATTATTTAAAAAGGTAATTTGTAGTGTGATAGGAATAGCATTGAATCTGTAAATTGATTTGGGCAGTATGGCCATTTTAACAATATTGATTCTTCCTATCTATGAGCATGAAATGTTTTTTCATTTGTTTGTGTCATCTCTAAATTCTTTGAGCATTGTTTTGTAATTCTCATTGTAGAGATCTTTCGCCTCACTGGGGTTGAGAATTACAAAACTCTCCTTGGTTAGGGAGGTGAAACATATTTTACTGAAAGGTATTTGAAAATGCCTAGGTATTTTATTTTTTTCTGTGTGCGTGGCTATTACGAATGGGTTTGCATTCTTGATTTGACTCTCAGCTTGGACGTTGTTTGTGTATAGAAATGCTACTAATTTTTGTACATTGAGTTTTTATCCTGAAACTTTCTTAAATTTGTTTGTCTTGAATCTGTAAGAGCTTTTGGGCAGAGACTATGAGGTTTTCTACATATAAAATCATATTGTCTGAAAACAGAGGTAGTTTGACTTCCTCTCTTCCTATTTGAATGCTTTTTATTTCTTTCTCTTGCCTGATTGCTCTGGCTAGTACTTCCAGTACCATATTGAATAGGAGTGGTGAGAGTGGGCATCCTTGTCTTATTCCAGTTTTCAGTGGGAGATAGAGGGAGAATTCAGAGGGAGAGAGAGACAGAGTGGGAGAGAGAGAATCGTATTTAAAGTGTACGATTTAATAAGTTTTGACACATATCCATTGGCCCCCCCCAAAATATCCTCATGACCCTTGTCAGTCCTTCCTCCTGACACTTCTCACCCCCACCCCCAGGCAGCCGCTGACTTGCTTTTTGTCACTATAGAATAGTAAGCATTTTCTAGAGTAAGTGGAATCACACCATATATACTATATGTACGCCTTTTGTTTGACTTTTTCCACTAAGCATAATAATTTTGAGGTTCACCCATGTTGTGTGAATCAGTAGCTCATATCTTTTTATTGAGAAGTCATATTCCATTGTATAGATACGCTACAGTTAGTTTATCCATTCACCTGTTGATAGATATTTTGTTTATTCCCAACTTTTGCCTATTGCAGATAAAGCTTTTATGAATGATCAGGTATAAGACATTTATGAACGCATGATTTCTTCTCTCTTAGGAATATACCTAGGAGTGGAATGCCTGAGTCATATTATGGGTGTGTAAGATTGCTTTTTAAGAAACTGACCAATTGTTTTCTAACGTCATTGCACCACTTTTTTTTTTTTTTTTTGAGACGCAGTTTTGCTCTTGTTGCCCAGGCTGGAGTGTACTGGTGTGATCTCAGCTCACTGCAACCTCCGCCTCCTGGGTTCAAGCGATTCTCCTGCCTCAGTCTCCTGAGAAACTGGGATTATAGGCGCCTGCCACCACACCTGGCTAATTTTTTTTTTTTTTTGTATTTTTAGTGGAGACAGTGTTTCGCCATGTTGGCCAGGCTGGTCTTGAACTCCTGGCCTCAGGTGATCTGCCTGTCTTGGCCTCCCAAAGTGCTGGGATTACAGGCGTGAGCCACTGAGCCCGGCCAATTGCACCATTTTATATACCACCAGTCCCTCCACATCTTCCCCAGCACTCAGTGTGGTCAGTGTATTTAATTTTAGCCATTCTAATAATCCTTTTTAGTGCTGCATAATATTTCCATGATATGAGTATACCAATATGAGTAGCCCTACTGATGCACTTTTACCTCTCTTCCTATGTTTTTGCCTCTAGAAACAGTTCTGCAAAACCAGACTATACTAACTGGAGCTTTTATTGCCATGAGACGGAGTCTTTGGAATAGGGTTGATGCATTAAAGTGTATAAATATTTTAAAATAAAATAAATCCTATTGAGAGCTTTCTTAAAAGGCTGTAATAATTTACATTTACCAGCAATGCATTAAAGCATCTTTTGTGTTTCTTCCCAACCTCACCACTAATTTTTTTTTTTTTTTTTTTGAGATGGAGTTTCGCTCTTGTTGCCCAGGCTGGAGTGCAATGGCGCGATCTTGGCTCACCGCAACCTCTGCCTCCCGGATTCAAGCGATTCTCCTGCCTCAGCCTCCGGAGTAGCTGGGATTACAGGCATGCGCCACCACACCCGGCATTTTGTATTTGTAGTCGAGATGGGGTTTCTCCATGTTGGTCAGGCTGATCTCGAACTCCAGACCTCAGCTCACCCCTAATTTTTGTCAATAGTATATAACTTTTTACAATGCTTTCAAGTTGTTTTGATTTTCATTTCCTTCATTATGAAGTGAATTTTTTTCACATGTGTATTGGCCATTGATTGTTCATCTGTGAACAGTCTAAGGATGTTGCACATTTTTATATTTGTGAGTTTTTTTGGTAACATAGATTTTAAAATTTCATCTTAAATTTTTTTTTCCTTAGAGATGAGGTTTCACTCTGTTGCCCAAGCTGGATTTCAGTGGTGCAATCAGATCTCACTGCAGCCTACAACTCCTGGGCTCAAGAGAAAAATTTATTTTTTTATCTTTAAATTTGTTTATGGCATCTTTGCCATATTAAACACTTTAAAGCCATCTTTTCTTTTATAACTTTTGGCTTCATATCTTGGTTAAGAAGGTACATTCAACTCTTGGCTTGTACGTATAATCTCCTGTATTTTGTCTTAAGATTTTCATGTTCTTATTTTTTTACAGACACAAATTCAGTCCTTCTTGGATTTTATTTTATTTTTTATTTTTTTAGATGGAGTCTCGCTCTGTTGCCAGGCTGGAGTGCAGTGGTGCGATCTCGGCTCACTACAACCTCCGTCTCCCGGGTTAAAGTGATTCTCCTGTCTCAGCCTCCCAAGTAGCTGGGACTACAGTCGGGCACCACCACGGTCAGCTAATTTTTGTGTTTTTAGTAGAGATGGGGTTTCACCATGTTGGCCAGGATGGTCTCGATCTCTTGACTTCGTGATCTACCTGTCTCAGCCTCCCAAAGTGTTGGGATTACAGTGTGAGTCACTGTGCCTGGCCTCTTGGATTTTTACGTAGTGTGAGGTAGCAGCCCAGCTTTACTTTCTTCTAATTGGAAAGCTGTTTTTTCCTCACCACTTAACTAAATAACCAATTTTCCTCTGCTTTTTCATACATTTATTCCCATTATTAACTAGGATTCATTATGTACTATGTATATTGTCCTACTGATTTATTTGTGTGTTTTATGCCGATGCCAGACTAACTTATGTTCAGGCATTTTTTTTTTCCCCACAAGGGAGCCTGAAGAAAGCATATCTAATTCCACACACAAAAACAACAGATTTCAATTGGAATTTAATTATGTATATATCCATTTTGGAAGAATGTATATTTTCATAGTGGTAAGTATTTTCATACAAGAACATGGTCTGTTTTTCTGTTTGTTCAGGTCTTGTTTCGTGTTTTTCAATATGGTTGAGCTATATTTATAGTTAAGTATATCATGAATATATATATATAAGAGTATATGTACAGCATAAAGCTCAATAAAGCCATACCCAGTTTAAGGAGTAGAGCATTGCCCTTGAAAGCTTCCCATCCCACCTCCATGAGTTCCTCTCCCTGTCGCTAGGGTATTACTACTATCCTCTCTTTTGTGTTAATCATTCACTTTCTTTCTTTTTCTTTTTTTTGAGATAGGGTGTTGCTCCATTGCCTAGGCTGGAGTGCAGTGGTGCAATCATAGCTCACTGCAGCCTTGACCTCCTGGGCTCAAACGATCCTCCCACTTTGGACTTTTGTGTAGCAAGATCACCTTGTGCACCACCTCACCTGGCCAATTTTTTTTTTTTTTTTTTTTGTAGAGACAGGGCCTCACTGTTTTGCCCAGGCTGGTCTCGAACTCCTGTCCTCAGGAATCCTTCTGCTCTGGCCTCCCAAAGGGTTGGGATTACAGGCGTGAGTCACCGCGCCCAGCCTTTCCTTGCTTTTCTTTATAGTTTTGTATCACCTATGTCTGTTGCTCTAAACGATATATATTTTTAGTTTTTTTCCATGACTAACCTTGTCAAAAATGGAATCAGATTCTGTATTCTTCTGGGAAAAGAACGGTTCTTCTTTGATTAAACATTATGTATATGATATTTATTCATGTTGATGTAGGTAATTGTGTTTTGTTCATTTTTCCTGCTGAATATCATTCCACTGTGTGGATAGTCTATAATTTGCTTATCCAATGCACTATTGATGAATATTTGGGTTGTTTCTAGCTTTTTACTATCATGAGTCTTCTTACAAAATATCCTTATGCATTCATGTAAGGTTTTCTTTAAGGCAATGGTCTTCAAACTTTTTTACTTCTGTATTCACTAAAGGGATTTTTAAAAATTTAGGTCTTCTCTTGATTTTATGCTGAACTTCTAAAATTTTTTCATCATGAATATTTGCAAAGGATGTAATTTCTAGCACATTGTAGATATTAACATTTTTAAATGAAATTACTTCTTCTTTTAAAATTATTTTCAATATAATACAAATAACAAAGCAATTGGACACCAGTCTTCAGCTATTTAAAAAATACATGAGCAAGCCTTTTTCTAACAGTCGGAAATTTTACCTGTTGCTTTTTCTCCTTGGCTGTCCATTTATTTCCCCACAGAATTGTATCTTGTGATCAATTTTTATGCTTGAAAAATCTTGGTCACCCTGGCATCTTTTTCTATCACAAAAATAAATATGGAATTTGAAAAAAATTCTGTGGCCATAGATATTTAGTGTGAACATTTTCTTTCATATTTAGTTATTATTAAAGCATTTGGGGGGTCAGTAAAAAATAAAATAAATTATCAGTACATGATTGATGAAAGTACATAAATACATCACAACATTAGTAAAATAATTTATCACTACCTTTTTAATTTTGAAAATGCATCTCTCAATGGGATGAATGAGGCTTCTTTTAATTTATTTCATGCATGCACTATGACATCATTCTTTGCCAGAATGAGACAATGTTCAGCATCAATTCTTTTCCTATTTTTTGTTTTCATCAGTGCAAAAATTGAGAAGTCTTGTTCATATAAATGAATCAATAGAAATATAATCAATTCTGTTATGATAATGCCACTCAATTCTTTGTACTCCTTCCAAAATAAATGCCAAAACTGCATAGTGGTTTCTCATTAATTTTTAATTGTCTATTGATGGATATATCTGTCTTCCTTTTTGTTGAAAACAAAATAGTGGAAACTGCTTTACTTGCAAAAGGATTTAATGGCCAGTCATTAGAATCACTTGATTTCTCAGTATCTGGGAAGTGTACCAAAAAAGCTTTATCAAGACATATCAAATGACTATAAATTGTATGTCTTACTCTTTCACTGAAAGGTTGAAAAGTATCCCATTTAACCCATTATATCTAAAATATTTGGAAAAATTGAAATATTATGAACTTTGATAAACCTCTGTCAATCTATTTAAAAAAACTTTTTAAGTGGAAAATTCTAAATACATAGAAGTAGAAAAAATAGTGTACTGAACTCAACGTAGCTATCATTAGGCATCAACAGTTATATATGGGCAATCTTGTTTCATCTAAACCCCTATCCTTTCCACTCCTAGTTTTTATTATTGTTTTTATTTTTTGAAATAGGGTCTCACTCTGTTACCCAGGTTACGATGCAGTGGCATGATCACAGCTCACTGCGGCCTTGACCCCCAGGCTCAATGGATCCTCCTACTTCAGCCTCCTGAGTAGCTGGGACTACTGGTGCATGCTATTATCTTCCGCTAATGTTTTAAAAAATATTTTGTAGAGATAGGTCTGTGTTGCCCAGGCTGGTCTTAACTCTCAGGCTCAAGCCATCCTCCTGCCTTGGCCTCCCAAAATGTGGAGATTAAAGGTGTGAGCCACCATACTCAGCCCCTTTTGACGTTTCTGACAAACTTCCCAAGATTAATTTCTAAATTAAGCCTTTTTTATTGATCTTGAACTAACTTTGGGATTTTTGAGATGGGCTCCTGGAAAATGTGAAAGAATTTCTCTCTCACCTTGTAAAAGAGGGACATTAAACTAATTGGCTTATTTGATATGTTAAATTATGTGGGAAGCATTGTCAAGTAAAAGTGACGTTTAGCTTTCTTTATATTTATATGGGCACATGTTACTAATAAGAGTGTTTCAGAAATAAAATTTGTTAAAATTTGCCAATACCCTTAGCTATTCATCATATGTCTGATATAATGTTATCAATCAGAATTCTACATCTTATTTTACAATGTTGTATGTCACAGAAATAACCAAATTTCCTCATCAATTAGATTGTAAGAAACTCTCATTAGATATTTAAATGTGACTACTTAAAAATCTTTTATCATTTACATGTTATTTTACTTTGATATTTTCCTAAAAGCTTTTGCAAGCCACTATGGTCAAAATTTGTCTTCAAAGAGATTCATGGAAAAGACTCCAACAAGTACAGGTTTTTGATAACTTTAAGATCACACCATTGGCCTGGGTAAGAATTTCCAGAACTCTAATGAAGAAACTGACTGGTTTGTAAAACTGTTAACCCGATGTTGGGCAAAACAAAAATTAATTGGATGGGACTAAATGAACTGATGAAAAAAAATGATGCTTTAAAAAATTACCTTTTTTCAAAACATTGCTCGTTCTTTAATATTTTGTTTTCCAGATCTGAGGAAATGTTTTCTCTTTTATCCTACGCTATCTGTAGTTGACCACAATCTGGTAGATTATGCATTTGTAAACAGAAATAAAGCATTTAATTTTCTCCCTACCTAATCCCTCCAGAATTTGAAAATGATGAGTGAGTATTCTTACATTCATGACAATAGTTGTTTGTATAGCTCCAATAAGAATCTATCTGTTTGTAACAGGACACAATGGAAAACATTGGTTACATTACCAAAGCTTTGGAATGTAATTTTTAGAATGTCATAGAATCAGATATGACTACACAGTTTTAAGAAACTAAGGATGACTTTGTGGGGCGAATAAGGCCCCTTAAAAAACCCCCAGCCTGGTACCTTGCTCACAGAGTTCCTAGCCTTATAGTTGAGTAAAGAAGGTAACTTTCATGCAGGCCCAGGAGCCTTAAAAATATTTTGGAGACCTCGAGAAGAGAGGAACTCACCCAAATCTAGAGGTGTTACAGGCGAAATCTAATGACAAGCTCTTGGCTTGGCTTCCTAGACTTGAGAGGCTTTTAGATTCCTTATTAGCAGTTCCAGCAAAGCAGACTTAAAAAGAGCCTATATGATCAATCACTATTCTTGCTGCATTATATAAATAATCAAGACAAGTTTAATGTGACTAGACTTATTTTGTAAAAAAATTAGTCTTACTGTGATTATGTTTGGTAAAAGTGGGAGTGACTGTGGAGAGAAAAATTATATTTAAAAAAACTATAGTGTACCCGTTATTGGATTCTAGTACTATTCATTGTCTTTGAGGTTTTGTTATCTATATGTAGAATGGATTAGATATTAAACTCTAATTTCCTCCCATATCCGGCAACAAATCTTCAGGCTAATGCTTCATGTTTTTCTCCTACTCTCTTGACTTGACATCACTGAAAACTGAAGCTGCCCTTTTCCTGAAATTTTGCAAGCTGAAACTGGATGACTTGATATAAACTTCAGAGAACTCACTACCACAACTAATATATAAGCAACCTTTGTGCCTGTTGCTGTGTAGGCCACTCAGAAAGTCCACTGGAACACCCAATGACCTCACCAGAGACATTCAAACTGCAAATCAGGAAATTGATCAGAATTACCACTGCTTATCTTCACTGTCTATCTAAAGATGCTTTGAGCCCAACCTATAGTACCCTTACCAACTGATTGCCGTCTGGACTCAAAAGCTGGGCTTATAACTTGCCCTAAACATTAACCTTTATTTTTCTCTTGTTTCCATAGAAATGCCTCTTATTGTTTACACTATGAAGTCTCAACTTGGATGGAAGCCCAACTGCAACACGGCCTCCTAAAATGAGACGCAACTGTTCAACTGAACTGAACTATTCTCAGGACTAAAAGGCTGTGTCAATAAGATACGGGGAATATTTGTTCTTCTGTGTGTTCCATTCCGTGTTTTTCTTTCCCTTCGTTGATCTCTTGTTTCACAACTTCCAACCCAAATCTGCTCACAGCTACTAACTTGGCTTTTAACATATGAAACTTTCTAAAAGTAAAGTTTCAAATGGGGAATGAAGAGGCTCAGAATACACTACCCAAAACATGTCACTCAGAACACATCATTCCCAAATATGCCACTTTGGCATCAGAATTATTTTAAACTAAAGGCACATCAAAACAGGAGATGCAAGAAGATCGCTCTGACCTTCACTGTTCTTTAAAAGCCAGAGATGAAATTCCCATGTGAAAGGTGTCCTCCCTAAACCAAGAA
The DNA here is from genome assembly GCF_028858775.2 of Pan troglodytes. Taxonomy (NCBI): domain Eukaryota; kingdom Metazoa; phylum Chordata; class Mammalia; order Primates; family Hominidae; genus Pan; species Pan troglodytes. Next base: position 165,781,985 of record NC_072404.2, on the reverse strand, counting down.
GAAAGTAACATTCTCATCACAAAGGATAGGAAGTTGAGGCTGATACGAATCTATACAAGCATCCCTTATGTTCCTAATTACTTATTTACCCAGTTATTTACCCTAGCATAAGCCCCTTTGCCTTGTTACATTTTCACAATTCAGGGCATAAATGTTTGACTCTAGCTGCTGCTTTGTGTCTTCATTTCCTTATGAAGGCTCTCCTGCCATTGAAAAACTTGCATTAAATAATTTATATGCTTTTCTCCTGTTGATTTGTCTTATGTCTATTTAATTCTCCAGGCCCAGGCAACAAACAAACAAACAAGAAAACAAAACAAAAACAAAAAACCCCCAACAACAACAACAACAACAAAACCGTAAAAGAGGAGGGGCAAATTTTTGCCTCCTCTTCTGTATTTTTCACATGCTTTATCCTGTTTTCACCTCTTTACTTTCTGGCACTATAAGGTGTTCCAGGCTCATCTTATATTTATTTTCCCTATCCTAGCCCTGGAATCAGCCACTTCTACACTTCTTTAAGGAGTCCTGGTTCCTTTCATTGGGGAATGGCATTTCGAAATCAAGATCTGAGTGCTGGCTGTGTTCATTGCTACTGGTGTCACTGCTCGTAGTCTCCTCTCTCTCAGTGGGCAGAGCTAGGTAATTCATGTATGTATAACTGACCCATATATGCACACATAATATATTTTTGTATCTACTAAAAATAAATCAACCATGAGTTCATACTGATATTTCTAACTCCAGTCCAGCACCAGGGTTTATTCTAGCATTATCTCTGCTTATTTGTAACTTCTTTCTGACAATGAGAAAAGTGGATCCCATAGCTTACAATATGTTTAATTATTTTTGAGCCCAAGTATACCATAGGTTTAGGGTTGTTTGTGAAAAACGAATTTACCAATGAGAGTTTGTTGCTTCTGTACTGTTCTTTTTGTCTTTGGCCTGACACTCTCCAGTCAAAACATTGCTTTACAAAGGCACTTAGGTCAGCTCCTTTCTTCCCTCCTAACTTCTGTATGGTTATGTTTTTTTATTTGTAATACAGTTAGATTCATTTTAGCAGTCTGCTTTTCATCTTGGATTTCCCCAAGATCTCAGTTGATTTTTTAAAAATTTGTATGCAGCAAAGTTTACCCTTTGTGGTGTATAGGCTTATGGGATTGAGAAAGGCATAGAGTCACGTGTACAACAAGACAGTTTAACTCAGAACAATTGGACTGCCCAAAAGTTTCCTAATGAGGCCCTTTAGTGGGGCATCATTTCATAGGACTCCCCCAACTCCAGGCAACCACGGATTTGTTTTCTATTTTTATAATTTTGCCTTTTCCAGAATGCCATATAAATAGAATCATTCAGTATGTAACATTTTGGATTTTCTCTCATTTAGCAAAAAGAATTTCAGATTCATTCATGTGTTGTGGGTTGATACTTTTTATTGCTGAATGGTATCCCATTGTCTGAATATACACAGACTTACCCTTTCATCTGTGAAAGACAGCTGAACTATTTCTAGCTTTTGGTTATGAATAAAGCTGCTATAAACATTCAGGGCCAGGCACGGTGGCTCACGCCTGTAATCCCAGTACTTTGGGAGGCTGAGGCAAGAGGATCAACTGATGTCAGGGGTTCGAGAACAGCCTGGCAAACATGGCAAAATACTTTCTCCACTAAACATACAAAAATTAACCTGGCGTGGTGGTGCATGCCTGTAATCCCAGCTACTCGGGAGGCTGAGGCAGGAGAATCACTTGAACCCAGGAGGCGGAGGTTGCAGTGAGCTGAAATAGCATCACTGCACTCCAGCCTGTGAGAATCCATCTCAAAAAAAAAAAAATCAGGTACAGGTTTTTCTGTCAGCATAAGGTTTCAGTTAACTTAGGTCAATACCTTGGAGTGGGATTGTTGGGTCACATGGTAAGTGCATGTTTAACTTTATAAGAAATTGCAAAACTATTTTCCATGTATAAGAAACTGCTATACTATTTTCTATTCCCACTGGCAATGAATGAGAATTCCATTTGCTTTCTTACCCTTGTCAACACTTTAGCCATTCTAATAGGTGAGTAGCAGCATTTCACTGTGCTTTTAATTTGCACTCTCTAATGACTAGTGTCATTGAGCATTTTTTTAATTGTGGCAAAATATACATACCTAAAATTTATTATTTTAACTATTTTAAAGTGTACAGTTCAGCGACAGTAAGTACATTCACATTGTCATATAACCATCACCACCTTCTATCTTCAGAACTTTTTTGTCTTCTCAGACTGAAGTTCCATACCCATTAAACACCAACTCCTCATTTTCCCCTCCCTCCAAACTCTCCCAACCACCATTCTACTTTTTGTCTCCATAAATGTAACTACATTAGAAACCTCAGATAAGTACAGTCATGCAATATTTTTTCTTTTGTGACTGGCTCATTTTGCTTAATATAATGTCCTCAAGGTTCATCCATATTGTATTAGCATAAGGTTTCAGTTAACTTAGGTCAATACTTTGGAGTGGGATTGTTGGGTCACATGGTAAGTGCATGTTTAACTTTATAAGAAATTGCAAAACTATTTTCCATTTATAAGAAACTGCTATACTGCCATTCCCCAATGAAAGGAACCAGGACTCCTTAAAGAAGTGTACTTTTGGTGCAAAAGTAATCAGAGTTTTTGCCATTGAAGGTGATGGCATGAGTCAGAATTTCCTTATTTTAAAAGGCTGAATAATATTCCATTGTATGAATATATCATGTTTGTTTATTCATTCATGTGTCAATGGACACTTGGGTTGCTCCCACCTTTTGGCTATTGTGAATAATGCAGCTATGGACACAGTGTACAAATATGTGTTCAAGTCTCTGCTTTCACTTCTTTTGGGTGTATACCCAGAAGTGGAATTGCTGGATCACAGGTAATTATGTTTAATTTTTTTGAGGAATCATCATATCATTTCCACAGCAGCTGCACCATTTTACACTCCCACCAGCAATGCACAAGAGCTCCAATTTCTCTCACATCCTTGCTGACACTTGCTATTTTTTTTTATTTTTTTGTGTGTGCATGTGTGTTGATAATACCAACCTAATGGGTGTGAAGTGATATTTCATTGTGGTTTTGATTTGCATTTTGTTAATAGCTAGTGATATTGAATATCTTTCATGTGCTTATTGGTCATTTGAATATCTTCTTTGGAGAGATGTTTATCTTGATAAACCATTTTTTGAGGTTTACTAATTTTTTTAACTTTTATTTTAGATACAGGAGGTACATGTGCAGGTTCGTTACGTGGGTATATTGCATGATGCTGAGATTTAGGGTATGGATCCCATCACCTTGGTAGTGAGGATAGTACCCATTAATTTTGTTAACCTTTTCAAGGATCCAGTTTTGAGGTTCTATTATTTTTCTCTACTATTTTTTTCTGTTTTTAATTTCATGACTTTGTTCTTATCTTTTCTCCCCTTTCTGCTTGCTTTGGGTTTACGTTACTCTTCTTTCTCTAGTTTATTAAGGTGAATGCAGCAATTAATTTTTTGAGGTTTTTCTTCTTTTCTGATATAAGCATTTAATGTTATAATTTTTCCTTTAAGCTCTCCTTTAGCTTTCTTCCATAAATTTTGATTTGCTGGCATTTTATATCAACTTATTTAAACATATTTTTAAAATTTGCCTTGAAGTTCTCCTTGAAGAGGTCCTTCACATCCCTTGTAAGTTGGATTCCTAGGTATTTTATTCTCTTTGAAGCAATTGTGAATGGAAGTTCACTCATGATTTGGCTCACTGTTTGTCTGTTATTGGTGTATAAGAATGCTTGTGATTTTTGCACATTGATTTTGTATCCTGAGACTTTGCTGAAGTTGCTTATCAGCTTAAAGAGATTTTGGGCTGAGACGATGGGGTTTTCTAAATGTACAATCATGTCATCTGCAAACAGGGACAATTTGACTTCCTCTTTTCCTAATTGAATACCCTTTATTTCTTTCTCCTGCCTGATTGCCCTGGCCAGAACTTCCAACACTATGTTGAATAAGAGTGGTGAGAGAGGGAGAGAGGGCATCCCTATCTTGTGCCAGTTTTCAAAGGGAATGCTTCCAGTTTTTGCCCATTCAGTATGATATTGGCTGTGGGTTTGTCATAAATAGCTCTTATTATTTTGAGATACGTCTCATCAATACCAAATTTATTGAGAGTTTTTAGCATGAAGGGTTGTTGAATTTTGTCAAAGGCCTTTTCTGCATCTATTGAGACAATCATGTGGTTTTTGTCTTTGGTTCTGTTTATATGGTGGATTATGTTTATTGATTTGAGTATGTTGAACCAGCCTTGCATTCCAGGGATGAAGCCCACTGGATCGTGGTGGATAAGCTCTTTGATGTGCTGCTGGATTCAGTTTGCCAGTATTTTACTGAGGATTTTTGCATCGATGTTCATCAGGGATATTGGTCTAAAATTGTCTTTTTTTGTTGTGTCTCTGCCAGGCTCTGGTACTCATTGAAATAAAAGAGGGCACAAACAAATGCTCATGGATAGGAAGAATCAGTATCATGAAAATGGCCATACTGCCCAAGGTAATTTATAGATTCAATGCCATCTCCATCAAGCTATCAATGACTTTCTTCACAGAATTGGAAAAAACTACTTTAAAGTTCATATGGAACCGAAAAAGAGCCCGCATTGCCAAGTCAATCCTAAGCCAAAAGAACAAAGCTGGAGGCACCACGCTACCTGACTTCAAACTATACTACAAGGCTACAGTAACCAAAACAGCATGGTACTTGTACAAAGCAGAGATATAGACCAATGGAACAGAACAGAGTCCTCACAAATAATATCACATCTACAACCATCTGATCTTTGACAAACCTGACAAAAACAAGCAATGGGGAAAGGATTCCCTATTTAATAAATGGTGCTGGGAAAACTGGCTAGCCATATGTAGAAAGCTGAAACTGGATCCCTTCCTTACACCTTATACAAAAATTAATTCAAGATGGATTAAAGACTTACATGTTAGACCTAAAACCATAAAAACCCTAGAAGAAAACCTAGGCAATACCATTCAGTACATAGGCATGGGCAAGGACTTCATGTCTGAAACACCAAAAGCAATGGCAACAGAAGCCAAAATTGACAGATGGGATCTAATTAAACTAAAGAGCTTCTGCACAGCAAAAGAAACTACCATCAGAGTGAACAGGCAACCTACAAAATGGGAGAAAATTTTTGCAATCTACTCATCTGACAAAGGGCTAATATCCAGAATCTACAAAGAACTCAAACAAATTTACAAGAAAAAAACAAACAACCCCATCAAAAAGTGGGTGAAGGATATGAACAGACACTTCTCAAAAGAAGACATTTATGCAGCTGACAGACACATAAAAAAATGCTCATCATCACTGGTCATCAGAGAAATGCATATCAAAACCACGATGAGATACCATCTCACACCAGTTAGAATGGCAATCATTAAAAAGTCAGGAAACAACAGGTGCTGGAGAGGATGTGGAGAAATAGGAACACTTTTACACTGTTGGTGGGACTGTAAACTAGTTCAACCATTGTGGAAGACAGTGTGGTGATTCCTCAGGGATCTAGAACTAGAAATACCATTTGACCCAGTCATCCCATTACTGGTTATATACCCAAAGGATTATAAAGCATGCTGCTATAAAGACACATGCACACGTATGTTTATCGCGGCACTATTCACAACAGCAAACACTTGGAACCAACCGGAATGTTCATCTATGATAGACTGGATTAAGAAAATGTGGCACATATACACCATGGAATACTATGCAGCCATAAAAAAGGATGCATTCATGTCCTTTGCAGGGACATGGATGATGCTGGAAACCATCATTCTCAGCAAACTATCGCAAGGACAAAAAACCAAACACTGCATGTTCTCACTCATAGGTGGGAATTGAACAATGAGAACAGTTGGACACAGGAAGGGGAACATCACACACCAGGGCCTGTTGTGGGGTGGGAGGAGGGGAGAGGGATAGCATTAGGAGATATACCTAATGTAAATGATGAGTTAATGGGTCTAGCACACAAACATGGCACATGTATACATATATAACAAACCTGCACGTTGTGCACATGTACCCTAGAACTTAAAGTATAATAAAATGAAATTTGCCTTGAGGTTTCTTGTACCCAAGGGTTATTTTCAAGTATGTGTTTAATTTTCAAATCTTTGGACAATTTCTAGATTCTTTCTGTTACTTATTTTGAATTTAATTCCATTTTGGTCTGAAAATATACTTTATGTAATTTCTATTGTTTTAGATTTGTTAAGGTTTGTTTCATGGCTCAGAATATGGTCTATTTTGGTGAATGCTCCATGTGCATTTGAGAAGAATGTGTGTTCTGTTGTTGATCGAAGTATGCTATAGGTCAAGTGTCAATAGGACAATAGTGTCATTAGGTCAATAGTGTCAATAGGTCAAATTGGTTGATAGTGGTCAAGTCATCTACATACTTAATGATCTTCTAGCTACTTGTTCTATCCATTACTGAGAGAGATGTGTTAAAATCTCCAACTGTAATGTAGATATTCATCTATATCAGCTTTTGGTTCTTTCAGTTTTTCTTTAAGAGTTTTAAAGCTCTATTGTTAAGTTCATATACATTTAGGATTGTTATGTTACTTTGGTAAATTGGCATTTTTATCATTATGTAGTATTTCTTTTTACCTTTGATAATACTCTTTGTTCTGAAGTTTTAAAAAATTTTTATTTATTTATATTTTTTATTTTTTTAAAATTTCACCTTTTTCTTCATCATTCAACTTGATAAAGCTTCTTTTTTTTAACATGAATATAGCTATTCCAGCTTTCTTTTGGATATTGTTTGATGGTATACATTTTTAATATTCTTTTATTTGTAACATATTTATGTCTTTGTTTTTAAAGTGACTTTTTCTTAAGGCAGCATATACATAGGTCTTGTTTTTAAATCATATCTGGAAATTTCTGTCTTTTAATTGGTATATTTTGATCATTCACATTTCGTGTTATTATATAACTGAATTAAAATCTACCATTTTCTTAGCTGTTTTTTATTTAATCCATCTGTCCTTTATTTTTTCCTGCCTTCTCTTGAGGTAATTGAGCATTTACTGGAATTATGATTCTATTTCATCTCCTCTATTGACTTATTATTTGTTCACCCCTTAAAAAAAGTTTAGTCCTTGGTACAGGAGTTATATGTTTTTAATTAATTAGAGTGTATCATTAAATAATATTGTATATATTCACAGATAGTTTAAGGCCTCAAATTATCATAGTCCCACTTCTCTGCTATTACATATATTATACATATTATATACAATTATTAGCCTATATATCTCTATATTATTAGATATTAATATCTGTATTCTATCATCTATCTATCTATCATCTATCTATCTATCTATCTATCTATCTATCTATCTATCTATCTATCCATCCATCCTGGGAATTAACTGAGAGATACAGATAAGCCAAAGCAGGCTTAAAACAAAACAAGGGCCGGGTGTGGTGGATCATGTCTGTAATCCCAGCACTTTGGGAGGCCAAGGCAGGCAGATCACGAGGTCAGGAGATCAAGATCATCCTGGCCAACATGGTGAAACCCCGTCTCTACTAAAAATACAAAAATTAGCTGGGTGTGGTGGCGCCTACCTACTCGGGAGGCTGAGGCAGGAGAATTGCTTGAACCTGGGAGGCAGAGGTTGCAGTGAGCCAAGATAGTGCCACTGCACTCCAGCCTGGTGACAGAGCGAGACTCCGTCTCAAAAACAAAACAACAAACAAACAAACAAAAAACAAAAAGTAGCTAGATAAAGAAAATATTGTTAGGTGAATCATGAAAAATAAAAGCATTTATTATGAACCATAAAAGTCGTACAGAGTAGCAGTATAAAAGATGATCTACATCTTGGGTTAATACAAGGCTTTTGTTATATAGGACTCACTTCACACCTTCATATTATTCATATAATTTTAATCTAATGACAACTTAGTTATCTTGGCTGTCTCTCCAATGTGTTGTATAATAAATTCTTATAGGGTAAGGAGTTTACCGTGTGCAAGTGACCCTTGTTCTTCTCTCCTACCCCTTTCCTCCCTGTTTTCCTCTTCCCCTCTTTCCCACTCTCTCCTCTTCTCATCCCTTCTCAACTCCTCTCTCCCTATCCCACCTTCTTTTACTCACTCTTTCCTCATCTTATCTTCTTTAATCTCCCCCTTTTTAAAATTAATAGGTTTTGTTTTAAAAAGCAGTTTTAGGTTTACAGAAAAATGGGAATGATAAATACTGAGAGTTCCCCTATACTGAGAGTTCCGTCTGCCCCAGCAATTCCCCCTATTAGTAACATCTTGCATTAGTGTGATACATTTGTTGTAATTGATGGGCCAATATTGATAAATTATTATTAATTAAAGTTCATAGTTTACATTAAGATTCAGCCTTGGTGTTGTATATTCTATGGACTTTGATGAATGTGAAGTGACATGTATCTACCATTATAGTATCACACAGAATAGTTTCACTACCCTAACAATTCCCTATATTCCACCTATCCATCTCTCCCTCCATCACCTGGAACCGCCAGCAACCACTGATTGGTTTACTGTCTCCATCATTTTGCCTTTTACAGAATACCATTTAGTTGGAATCATACAGTATATAGCCTTTTCAGATTGGCTTAGTTCACTTAGCAATATGCATGTAAGTTTTCTTTATGCTTTCTCATGACTTGTTAGCCCAGTTACTTTTTGAATGAATAAGATTCCATGGTCTAGATGTGCCACACTTTATTTATCCATCCACCTATTGAAAGATATCTTGGTTGTTTCTAAGCTTTGACAATTATGAATAAAGCTGCTATAAACCTTTGTGTGCAGATTTTTGTGTGGACATAAGTAATATATTTTTAAATAATGGGACAAAAAAGGAGAGCTTTCTAAGAATGACAGCGCCATAAAGAAAACATTTGTTCAAATTTCCAGACAGCAAAAAACTCACCATAGCAAACTTAAGAGACAAACAGCAGGGGGTGGTATTTGCAAGATATGTGACCACAGTTGACAGTTCTATTTTACTTAGCACACTGTGAACTTAAAGGAGATAAGATTCTCAAACTCTTTGACTATTTTATTTTATTACCTGCATGTCTGTGGTAGGAGAGAGACATATCAGTGATTCCCTTTAGATTTGTCCAAAAAATCTTATAAGAATTTAGCCCTGTTAGGAATTACCAGATTTCTATTTACATCTCACTGTTAGGAAAACACATTTTGAAATGAAACCACCATAATTCTACAGACTTTTAGAGAGAAAAAGTTATAACTGTTATTATATGAAAAGTGAACATTACAATATTAATATGAGAGAATATTTTGGAAGTCAAATCTGGCTTTCATTGCAAAGTGCGAAGTGTATATGTTATCTGCGTTAGAACCGCTTTCCTCTCCAAACTAAATCAAAGAATCAAGAGTTACCTGTATCTCACTCCCTGGCTTATAATTTCTTTAAAAACTGAATCCATCTAAACGCAAATGTGCAAGTAACTGATCAAGCTCTGCCTCATTCACCTGAGAAAGTCCCCAGAGAGGAGCTCTGCCCACTCCCCCTGCACCCCCCACCACAACACAGAGGCTCCCAGCATGACCAGGGCCACCCTCTTCCCTTCTCCCGAGCCCCTTGTTAAGTGCTTGTCACTTTGGCTAAATCACATCATGAATGGGGTCAGATGTCTTCCTGGTCCCTGCGGAAATGAAATCCTCCTGGGTGGGGAAATCTCCTAAGCCTTGCCTCCCCCTCAGGTCAGAGCACAGGTAACCTGAGGGCAGGGCATTTGGCAGAAGTAAGAGGGAGCCATAAAATGTTTCAAGCAAGGTGCCTGCTCCTTGTGCAGTGGAACCTGGAGAGTGCCCTTGGGTTCAGTCCTCACTGCCATCTAGAATTCAATATAGGAAACTCTCTTGGCCAGGCTCATGCCTATAATCCCAGCACTTTGGGAGGCTGAAGCAGGTGTATCACTTGAGCTCAGGAGTTCAAGACTAGCCTGCGCAACATAGGGAGACCCCATTTCTTAAAAAAAAAAAAAAACAAAATTAAGAAACTCTCTTTACGGCGCACTGCAGATGGTGGCTGGGAGATGTGTATATGTCCAGCCTGGGCCAGTAACCGGCAGCTGTTGGCCTGCCCTGGGATACAGCCATATCCAGATGTTTAGTGGCTTTTCTGGGTCTCAGTGCTCCTGCTAATTCTGGTAAGAAGTTTGTTTTGCACAAAAGCAACACAGAGGTGTGGTGGGAAAAAGGAAATAGAGCTGTTTTACAAACAGCTTCTTACCCTGGCTGTCTCTCAGGGCCTTGAGTCACCCTCTGAGGGCGGCTTTGTACGGAAACCCACACACATTGTTATTTTCCTGTCCCCAGGGACATGGTCCCTCTCTCTCTCTCTCTCTCTCTCTCTCTCTAGCAGACCAAATTTGTGGCCAGGTTCATCATGTCTCATTGCTCTTGTGTTTTTATAAAGAGCCTATAAGACAGTGAGAGAGACTGCCTAGGAGAGGGAGGGTTGCTCCTAGGCCATCTGTAGACCTTGCAAGAAATTCCAGGACCTGGCAGATAACAAGGCTTGTTTTGTTTTCTTTCATTTTCTCTTCTCTCCCCCACCCCGACCCCCCAGTTCTACCAGTAACAATCTGTGCCAGCGTGGACAAGACACTTGATCTTTCTAAACCTCAGTTTCTTTATTCCTGAATTAGGAGAAAAAAATCATATACCCTAAAGTCCCAGATATGTGCTAACTGAAAATATGACTGATATTATATTTTTAAGAACCTAAAATCTGGAATAGAATGAGTTCAGATGGTACCCCTATGGTGATACTAATGAGCTCATTTCTTGTGTTTGTGCAAGAGCATTTTCATATATGCACATAGTGACTGCTGCACCCTCTATGTGGGTACACATATGGCTTCCCCACAAATTGCAGGGCAAGGAAAGATCACCTGAACATCCTTCCACCACCCTGGTCTTCCCCAGAAGTTAGGGGATAGTCTTTGAAGGACAGGCTGAAAATTCACCTTTTGATTTCAATCTCATTTTATTCCCATGCCTTTTGTTGTTGACTATACCACTCCACTTGATGGAAATAGTTTCCATCTTAAAGAGGGGAGAAAGATTTCAGGAATAGGACTCAAGATGATCTGCAGTTATATATATATATATATAAAATATATAAATATATAATATATAACTGTATGTATATATATACAGTTACGTTTATGTATATATTTTTCAAAGCAGTTTTAGAGTTACAGAAAAATGGGAATGAAAAATACTGAGAGTTCCCCTATACTCCTCACCGTTTGCCCCAGCAATTTTCCCTATTAGTAAATTCTTGGCTTAGTGTGGTTTATATATATATATATAGAAGTAGTTAAAACTCCACTGTCCACAAGAATGAAGTCATAGATGGCAAGGGCTTTATTACTAGGCAGTTACCCTGACTCATAACCCTCTAACTGGCAGATCCTCACAACTGCACGTTATGTTTTTCTAATCAGCATGCCATTTATCTTTTGGAAACTCCAGTGAGGGAAGTAGAGAGAATATTATTGCTACTTTTGGCAAATGAGAGTAAGATAATCTGTCCAAGGTCAACCACTAGTTTCAGAGCATTTCAAAGTTTTTCCAGTGGGGGTCTCCACCTTCCCCTTCTCCACCATGCCCCTCATAGTGGAGGGAACCATTCTTTACTCTCAGTAGCTTAGAGATGATGCTCTCCCAGTTTGAGGCATGAGCTGCTCCCGTTCCTTCCCTCCTTCCTTCCTTCCTTCCTTCCTTCCTTCCTTCCTTCCTTCCTTCCTTCCTTCCTTCCCTCCTTCTTCCTTCCTTCCTTTCTTTTTCTTTCTTTCTTTTTGAGACAGGGTCTCACTCTGTCACACAGGCTGGAGTGCAGTGACACAATCATGACTCACTGCAACTTTGGCCTCCTGGGTTCAAGTGATCCTCCTACATCAGCCTCCTTAGTCGCTGAGACTATAGGCATGAACCACTGTGCCAGGCTAATTTTTTTTTTTTTTTTTTTGGTAGAGATGGGGTTTTACCATGTGGCCAGGGCTGGTCTTGAACTCCTGGGCTCAGGTGATCCTCCAGTCTCGGCCTCCCTCCTAAAGTGCTGGGAGTACAGGCATTAGCCACTGTGCCTGGACAGGTTAAACTGGTCCAACCATATTCCATGTGTGAGGCATTTAATACCATTTTAAAATGAATTAATGGAAGGATTGATGGATATAAGATGAGTGAGGTGAGTTGATGGCCAGCCCAGAATAGGCATTTTTTTTTTTTTTTTTTTTTTGGAGGGGAGCAATGATAGTGCTGTCCAGAGGGCTGGTGTGGCACTTGGGTGGGGTTCTCTGTAGTGGTGGTTTGGGCTAGAGGGACAGCACTGTGACTGGAGAGGAAAAACTCCTCAATAAAATAATTGAGGCAAATGAGAATAATCCTGATGTTTCTGAGAAGCACCCTTTTCACTTTTCTTTCTGTTCAGGCTGGATTCCGAGACAGCAGCAATTTCAGGTTCTCCTTCTCGGAGGAAATGGCCCGCCACCAATCTCTTGGCCAAACACAGCACGTGAATAGCTTTGCTGCACATATTCCCGGAGGGCTGATCCCTCTCAGCACAGGGGCAGCCACAGATTCAGGCCCTACAGGCACTCAGTTTGCCCTGAAACACCTGAAAAAGCTGCCTTCTCCCTTTAATATCCTTTCACCCCCTCAATCTTGGGTGCAGACTTGGCCTCATGTCACTGCTGCTTTAGGAAACCCTGGAAATCTTAGTTTCCCGGTAGTTAAAAGGGGTAGATGGTATTACAAGACCGCCAAGTTCGCCAGGTCCCTGGCCTCCCCCAGTGTAGGAATATCCGCTTCCAAGTCCACCTACCCCTCTGCAGCTCTTTCAGCATCGCCTTATCTTCCCCTCACACACCTCTCCAGGCACCTACCAGTGCCACCTGTTTTCCTCTGATGCTCAGGAGCACCCCCTTACCGGCTCCTGTGGAGACCACCGTTCAAGACAATCCAGGGGCAGCACATGAGAAAACAGAGTGTCTTGAGTTCCAAACCATCAGCATTGCAGCAAGATGGAGTGAAAAAATGGTTGGTTTTCCCATTTGCCTTCCCCCTCATGCAATCACATCTTTAAAAAATGTCCACCCCAATATCATTCTTGAAAAGAAAAGAATCATCCTTGGAAAGATGAGTTTTTTTTTTTTTTTTTTTGAGACAGAGTCTCACTGTGTCACCCAGGCTGGAGTGCAGTGGTGCAATCTCGGCTCACTGCAAACTCCGCCTTCTGGGTTCAAGCGATTCTCCCACCTCAGCCTCCTGAGTAGCTGGGATTACAGGCATGCGCCACCATACCTGGGTAATTTTTGTATTTTTAGTAGAGAAAGGGTTTCACCATGTTGGCCAGGCTGGTCTCGATCTCCTGTCTTCAGGTGATCCACCCACCTCGGCCTCCCAAAATGCTGGGATTACAGGCATGAGCCACTGCGCCCGGCCAAAAAGATGAGATTTATGTTCAGGTTTGCTCTTTCTCTGAGTATCAGTAGCAATAATCAGTTTTGACTATTGGCCAGGTTTCTCCAGGGAAACAGAATATATCTATTAAGAGATATATATCTATTAAGAGATTTATATCTAGAAATTGGCTCATGTGATTTCGGGGTCTGGTATGTCCAAAATCTGTAGTACAGGTGGGCAGGCTGGACACTCAGCCAGGAGTAGACACTGCAGTCTTGAGGTGGAATTCCTTTTCTGGGAAATCGGTTATTGTCTTCAGACTTTCAACTGCCTAGATGATTTCCCTCTATGTTATGGAAGGTAATTGTTACTTCACATTAACCACATCTGCAAAATACCCTCACAGCAACACCTGGATTAGTGTTTGGTTAGATCATTGGGTACTATGGCCTTGCTAAGTGACACATAAGAATGACCATCACACTCAGTTTGAAGGGCCCTCTCACGGATTGCAGGATGACAGAAAGTGCTTTGGTTTCTATCCAAAACGTCAGCACTTGCTTGGGTGTAAAAGCAAGGCTTGAGTTGTGTCATCAGAGCTGTGGGTGGATAACTCTTATTTGAATTGTGCGTACTGTGGGACAGACTTTGCAACCAGATTAGATTAGCTTCCATGGGACCTGGCTAAAGAACAGAGAGATTCCAGGAGGCAGTACTGGTGCTAAAAATACCCTCGGAGCCACTTACAAAGAAATTACTAAATAGTTACCTCATAGAAAGTGAGTTTTGACATTTAGTACTTACATGAAAATGATTCCAAAATTATTTATTTATTAATTTATTTTCCCTGCTAAAGTAATCACTGGCCAATTTAACTGTGTCTCCGTTGGGGGGCAGGGAGCTAGATACCATCTTATGTAGCATGATCCCAAGGAACATTAGAAAATCCATTTATTCCAAAAACTTTTTTCTTTATAAAAATATTTTATTTGAAAATTTATTTTTGGATCCTATAAACGGGTAAATTCCAAAATAGTAGTAATACAGAGTTTTTAACAATATTTTAATGTTCCTTTTTACTCGAGTCTGCCTTTGTGTTTTTCTTTCCATAAACAAATACACTGGATTAAAGCAACAATACTCTTATATTCAAGTTCAGTGCTTGAGTTTCTTGAATACTATTTCCATTTAGAGTTTAGTAATTACTTAACTTCACATTATTCTGTCACAAATGATAATATATATATAGTCCTACCGATATAGTAAAAATCATAAAACTATTATAAGCCAAGTCAACAGAATTTATAAAGTTAATATAAAACAATAACTATACGGATACACATGTGCATTGGTCCCTATTAGAACTATGCCAACATAACAAGCATTACTTAAAGAATGAGTTCTTTGGGCAGAGAGAAGTGATGGGTCACTATCATCAAAAATTATTAGGAAGATTATAGGTAAAAAGAAATCAGTCTATGATTTTAACTAAATAAAGGAGGAAACAGGAGTACATCATCACAGTTGATGCAGTTAGGAAAATTCAGTTACCATTCTATCACAGACTGGTTGACTACTTCTAGAACTACAGTCAGGCTCTTCAGGCATTCTGTTATTCTCTCACTGGAAGTTTCCTTACATGGGACATAAACCTACATTTATGATAACAACAGAACATGACAATGCTATTTAATCTGACAGTTAGCAAACAATAGAAAAACAACTTGGAAATTGGTGGAGCCACACAATCTCATTGCCCCTGAAGATAGGGGGCAAAATGAGTCATCAAGAAACCGTATTCAATCAACCCAAAAGCTGATCAATGATAGACTGGATAAAGAAAACGTGGTACATATACCCCATGGAATACTATGCAGTCATAACAAGCAATTAGATCGTGTCCTTTGCAGGTATATGGATGAAGCTGGAAGCCATTATCTTCAGCAAACTAATGCAGGAACAGAAAACCAAACACCACATGTTCTCACTTGTAAGTGGGAGCTGAACAATGAGAACACACAGACACAGGGAGGGGACTAACACACACTGGGGCCTGTCAGGGGAGGGTGGGGTGGGGGGAGGGAGAGCATCAAGAAGAATAGCTAATTCATGCCGGGCTATTAAGTGGCATGGTGATGGGTTGATAGGCTCAGCAAACCACCACGGCACACATTTACTCATGTAACTAACCTGCACATCCTGCACATGTACCTCAGAACTTAAAATAAAAAGAAAAATAAAAAACAGACAATATTCAAAGAGCACTGTATTATCTAATGTGATTTATAAAACAAGCAACATGCAGCAATTTTCAATGGAAAATGCCATAGTGTTTGAAAACTAGGAATGTTTTGGTGCCGATTTTTACCAAAGTTGTACGCCAAGCCATTAAGTTGGAACAAATTCCAAATTCACAATTACTTGCATCACCTCAGTTTACTAATCCAATAAATAACAAAAAAAGACAAATAAATGAAACAGCATTGTAGAGCACAGCAGCTTTGTTTGGCTCCTTATGGATAAAATCTCCAGTTTGCCCACAGTTTTACCTAGAAATCCAGTTGTAGAATCAAATTGTGAATCCATTGCAGCTAATAATTTATTTTGGGTTTTAACTTCATGGCCTATTTCAATGGAAAAAGATTTTATAGCAGTTACTTTGCTTCTCAGACTTTCAGTGAGTGTCTCATTTTCTTCTTCACAGGCACTATACCCATTATTAGCATAGCCATCATTCCCGGAGTTGTCAGGAGGTATTCCTTCACCCAGGCCTGCATGCTTCATTGTGCTAGAGGAGAGAGGGAAAAGGTGGGCGCGGGAGGGTTGGGTGGGTAGGAAAGAGCTAGGGGTGACCCGGACCACATCTTCAGTACCAACGCCCCGTGGAACACCAACTTCTTCCCCTAAAGCACCATGACATCAGTCCAAAAAGTATTTTTTCAATTGACCTGGCATAGGCTCTGCAATTCTGCAATTAGAGACTCACTTTTTAGCATTAATGCCTTGAGCCTGTTACAAGGCAACTCACTGAAACTTTGCACACAGCAAGGTCCTCATGTTGCTCTGGAATGGGTTGTATGGGTTTTTCATAGTAGCGAAGCCTGAGAAGTTATTCTTCTGTGGGGCCTGGGTGGATTTTCTACCCGAGCACTGGACGTAGGAGGTAGAAGGAAAGGTATGGAGGGAACAATGCAAGGAGGTGAGGGGGCTTGATAAGAAGTGCCCCTGGGGTAGTGAGGTCCGAGTCTGTTTGAGGTAGGAATAGGGAAGCACCAATCCTCCTCTGTAGCATAAGGCATTGATCTGAGCCCAACAAATCAGTTCTTCTCTCCAATTACTGGATGTACACTCCCCTACTCCCCACCCCTAACCTGGACCCATGACAATCTCCTACTCTTGGGGTAAACAACCCATCCTGGTGTGTCTGGGACTTTCCCAGTTCAGCACTGAAAGACCTTCAATCAGGGAATCCTCTCAGACCTGGGCCAACCAGGATGGTTGGTCACCCTTTGTACCACCATCACCATGGAAACGTAGGGGAGAATTTCTTTTGTGAGTTTATTGAAGGTGGATGCTTTGCCGGGCACACTGTAGTTTGGGTACCAGCCCTGAGACCCTAAAAGTGGACAAGAACCCATGACAGCCAGATGTTCAGTTGGAAATAACTGCTGACTTTCTTGATCTGGGTGGACAGCATCCATCAGCCTTCCCTGCCTTCCATTCACTGCCTCCCATTAGCTAAATACAGGTGCTGGGAAACGTAGGCATGTGGCGCATTTTGGAGCTGTCTGTATGTTAAATACAGGTGCTGGGAAACGCAGGCATGTGGTGCACTTTTGGGCTGCCTGTATGTTAAATACAGGTGCTGGGAAACGCAGGCATGTGGTGCACTTTTGGGCTGCCTGTATGTTAAATACAGGTGCTGGGAAATGCAAGCATGTGGTGCATTTTGGGGCTGTCTGTATGTTCTTCAGCAGGAAATCCAGGCTACTGCTGAGAATATCTGAAGTCAGCAGACCTGGTGTTAGTCTCAGCTCATCCCTTAAGTAATGTGTGACCTCAGCAGGGTTTTCTTTTCTTGCCCCAATTTCCTCATCTGTAAAATGTGATGCTTTGTGTTGGATATCACATCCGCCTCCAGTGTGAACAATCCATGTATGGTTTCCCCTCTAGGACAAAATAGAACGGCTTCGAATGGGTGGAGAAGGTGCCTTCTGCACAGGCAAGGGAACTGCACTTGGTGAAGTTCTTATAAAGATCAAGGGTTGTAGACTCAGAACTGGGGGGCAAACTTCCCACCTGGCAGTGAAAGGCACAAGACTATATTCACCCACAACAAGGAAAACACATTTCCCCCCCAGAAATACAGCATATTAAGCTGTTAGCTGCCATCTACTTTTCAGTGAGGACAAGATTTTCCAAATAAAACTGTGATCGTGAAAAATCAAGATCAGCCAGGGATGGGAGAGGAAGAAAACATGAGATGGACCTTGCAGTGGCCGAGGAAACGGCCTCCTGCCGGCCCCAGCCCAGGCCCTCAGGGTGGGAAGTGCATCGAGGGAAGGCCAGAAAGGGGCAGAGCTCAGCAGTCCCAAAGGGAAAGAGCCCTGGAGCTCTGGCCAGCTGGGTAATCCCACAAACACTGTGTGAGTCCCTCTATTCTCTGTACTTGGGGTCAGGTGATGGGAGCGGGGCTATGGGGTCCTCACTGACCCAGGGTGCCAGTGCCTCTGGATGCCTTTGCCTTCTGTCTTTTGGCACCTCCTCCTCAGAATGCAGTTTTTATACCCTCACTCTTCACCCGCTCTCACAGGCTGAGAAGAAGGCAGGTTGGCTCCAGGATCACTGCTGCTGCTGATCCTCCTGGTGGGCAAAACAGGCTGTGGGAAAAGCACCACAGGGAACAGCATCCTTGGCCAGCCTGTGTTTGAGTGCAAGCTGGGGGCCCAGTCAGTAGCCAGGACATGCCAGGTGGAGACAGGAACATGGAATGGGAGGAAAGTCCTGGTGGTCGACATGCTCTCCATCTTTGAGTCCAAGGTCCAGACTCAAGAGCTGTACAAGAACATCGGGGACTGCTACCTGCTCTCTGCCCTCGGGCCCCATGTGCTGCTTCTGGTGATCCAGCTGGGCGTTTCACTGCTCAGGACACAGTGGCCATCAGGAAGGTGAAGGAGGTTTTTGGGGCAGGGTCATGAGACATGTGGTCATCCTCTTCACCCACAAAGGGGACTTAGGGAGCCAGGCCCTGGATGACTATGTAGCAAACATGGACAACCTCAGCCTGAAGGACCTGCAGGAATGTGAGAGAAGGTACTGTGCCTTCAACAACCCGGCTGCCGGGGAGGAGCAGAGGCAGCAGCAGGCAGAGCTCCTGGCTGTGATCGAGAGGCTGGGGAGGGAGCGAGAGGGCTCCTTCTACAGCAATGACCTCTTCCTGGATGCCCAGCTGCTCCAGAGAGGCAGGGCTGGGGCCTGCCAAGAAGACTACAGGCAGTACCTGGCCAAGGTGGAACAGTAGGTGGAGAAGCAGAGGTGAGAGCTGAGGGAGGACGAGAGTAACTGGCCATGCAAGGTGCTCCTCAGCGTCAAACACCAGATGCTTTCTTAGGTTGTCATGTCTGCCTTTTTATTACGTGTGGTTTGATTGTTCTTACCATTTTAATGAACTTTTGTATCACTTGTGGACACTGAGCATTTTAGGTGATTTCTACAGGCTGCCTTTTTTCTTTCCCAGAGTTGCCATCTCTGTTGATGTGTGTACAGCACTTTGCTTGCTTTTTACAGAATTTCACTCCCAATTTATCTTCCTTGCATCAGACATATCATCAATTTTCCATCCAGTGCTTTTAGATAAATAAAATATTGGCTGGGTGTGGTGGCTCACTCCTGTAATCCTAGCACTTTGGGAGGCCAAAGTGGGTGGATCACTTGAGGTCAGGAGTTCAAGACCAACCTGGCCAACATGGTGAAACCCTGTCTCTACTAAAAATACAAAAATTAGCTGGAAAATCAGTTGAACCATGAGGTGGAGTTTGTAGTGAGCCGAGATCGAGCCACTGCACTCCAGCCTGGGCAACAGAGATTCTGTTTCAAAAAAAGAAAAAAAAAAAAAAAAGAAAAAAAAAAGAAAAAAAGAAAGAAAAACGAGTTCTTTTTTATTTTTTTTTTTAAATTGTGAGTGTAAATCATAAACTGGCTGGGTACAGCTATGGAATATTTGGGGGCTTGCAGGAAGAAAGGTGCTTGGCTACGATGCTCTGAGAATGTCTCACCCTGGGCCCTGCTTTCTGCATTCCTGATGTCCAGGGGAGAAATGTGCTATGTGAAAAGCTGCTGGCAGAATTCCTTACTTTATTCATAGATATGCTCAGATTTATTTGCAGGCTGAAAAGGTGATGCCCTGCCCCCACCTCAGAGAGCAAGGATGGTGAGATCCATCTGCTGAACCAAGCAGGGGACCCTGCAGGTATGGAGAAGGCTGGAGGAGAAGGGGCTGGACTTGAAGGAAAGAGAGCAAGGGGTTGCCGTGGCCGGCTGGGGCCTGCCTTGGGGAAAGCAAGGAGAGCAGCTGGGAAATGCAGGACCTGGGATGTCCTGGAGTAGGAGTTTTAAGGGCCAGAGAGCAGAAAACCTGGGCTCAGCAGACTATATGGTAGATGTCCCAGCTACTTATCTCACCTTTGCCGCATAGACAAAGGCCACTATGGATAAGATTGTAAGTGGTGTGCAAGGCTGTGTCCCCTAGAACTTCGTGAGCACTGAATTCTGAATTTCATGCAGTTTTCATGTGTGAAGATGAAATGTTATTTTTCTTCTGATTTCTTCAACCATTTGGAAATGTAAACACCCTTCTTAGCTCACAGCTGTACAAAACAGGTGGTGAGCCAGATTTGGGCCAAGGGCTGTCATTTGTTTCACTGATTTCCCATTGTTGACTGGGCTGAACTGCAATGAGATATCTCTAACCCGAAACTCAGTACCATCCAGGACAGTGACGTGTGATGTCCATGGGAATTTGAGGAAAGGGTGATATTCCCCATCTCAAGCAGCAAAGAGAAGAAGGCAGACATGGGGCTCAAGTATGGGCAGATCGGGAATTCAGTGGAAACAGGTAATCAGATGAAGAGGAAGTCCCTGGGTCCCTCCACCACACCTTCTTCTTTGTGTTCGGTAAGGGAGACTGCAGCCATCCCGGACAGCCCATGGCTGGATGGGCAAGTGACTACTCTGGGGTGAGTCTGAGGTGCTCAGCTGTGATGCCCCTTAGCAGCATCCTCCAGCACTGCTGCTGGCAATGAAGCTCTATGTCTGGCTCCATGGCACTGACTCCTGCATCGTCTGGCACAGAACTGATTCCAAACATGTGCAGGGAGTATGTTGTGTGCCAGCTCCCCAAACCCTGGGAACCCTGAGTTCTCAGACTGAGGACCACCTCCTCAATTCAGTGTTCCCAAACTGCTCCAACTGAGCTTGACTTACTTAATTCAGTCCAGCTTCACAGACATTTATGATGTGAGTACTGAGGGTCAGGGTCAATGCCTGGCACCAGGAGTGTAAGATAAAAAATAACAGGCTTCTACTCCCCAGGAGGGGTAGTGGGGTCGAGGGATGAAAGCACATAAAAGTGGGGCTGTAGGAGAAGGTTTCTTTTGGAAGCAATGTCAGCAAGAAGGAGACCACGGCAGGCTCTGCAGCAGCTTCCTAGACGGGGTGATGCTAAGCTGACTGGGAACATCCTTGCCTCTTGGGGAAGTCACTGGAGGCTGAGGGACACGTGATTAAGGAAGGGGATGGGAGTCAGCACACGGGAGGAGGGGTGCACGGGGGGCTGGGGCTGGGTGGGGATGGGGGGTCTGGGCCTCATTCTTAGGATTCAAGGGTGCCTTCTGGAATCCTCCCTGGAGGCTTCTGAGCAGGTTGGTGTGTCTTGGGAAAATCAGGTGGCAGCTGGGTTGTATAAGTATAAGCCTGGGGACAGGGATAACATTCGGAGGAAATCAGCACCTGCACTCCAGCAGTAGCAGTGGGGATGGACAGGACAGATTCAGGAGAGGTGAGGAGGTGTCCTGCGGTGTGGTCTCTGATGGCAACATTGGGAGGGAACTCACCTCTGTCCTGGATGGCTCTTTGAAATGTGGTTCCCTTCACTGCAGCAGCCCTGCAGAGGAGGAGTGGGCCGAGCCAAGGGAGACAAAGACTGCATATAAGTGTGGTGACCTTGAAGCCTCTGGAAACTGGTCCAGTACATGTTGTCTGGGCTCTCCCTCCCTCCAGGGAGGCACTCTTGATTGACATAGCCATGATCTTAAGAAAGCATTACAGAGCGGCGCTGCCAGAGTAGCTTCCTTCCAGTGTGGGGATGGTCCATTCCTGGGTCGCCCAGTCCACACTCCCTCTACTAACAAGGAATCGCTTTCATGGTGAGCACGATTGCCTGGTACCCAGTCAACAACCTGTCCCCCACCCCAACCGTGTGGACATTGACTTCCAAAGAAATAGAGCTGGAGAGTTGATCCAAGGACATTTTACAGTGGAGAAGGAGAAAGAGTTTGGTTAACCTTTCTCATGTGTGAACATTTGCCAAAGTGATTCCTTGCAGAGCATTGAAATGTGAGCTGTGTTTCTTTTGGGCCCCTGGCCAAACTGAGAAGAAAGCACAGAGAAAACCCTGCGTACAGGGCACCCCATTTCCTTGACCCTCTCCCACTGCCATTCGTCAATGCAATCCATCCATCTGAAAGTGTTTTGCTTTACTCAGAGTTCAGGGAATGTCCACTATGTGGCAGGCACTTCAGTAGGAGCAGGAGGTTCTTCCTAATTTTAAGAACAAGAAAAGCCAACCCTGTTCCTTTATTCTAGATGCCACTTGCTCAAAGGAAGCATGTGGACTGGGAAGTTCCAACAGATTTAAAGGATAAAAAGGAATGTGGAGAAATTTTTATTACTTTGAATGTTTTAGAATGCAGGTAGAAGAGACCCGGAGCTCAAATAGCTTAAATAAGTAGGAAATTTATTGGCTAATACAACTGGAAATGCGGAGATAGGGCAGGCTGCAGGGCTGGTGGCTCAGGGCTCAGGTGGCCCCAACTCTCTGTGCTGCTCTGAGGCACTGCCTTCAATCTCAGGTTGGCAGCACAAAGCTGCTGAGAGTCCCAGTGTCACGCCCAGACCCCACAATGCCAGGGAGGAAGACAGGTTCTATCTAAGGAGAGATCTTCCATCCCCACCTCTGCGGACTTTTACTCACTTCTCAGGGACCTGCATGGGATCTCAGGCCCGTTCCTGAAGCAGTCGTTGGCAGACAGAGTGGAATAGTGTTTACAGCAGGCAGGCAGCCTTGGAGTGGAGGCACACAGCTCCAAGTCTATCAGGAAGAAGGGGAAATGGGAGCTGCACAGACAGCAAGCAGCATGCTCCACAGACCACGAGGATCTGAGTCTGAATTGGTGATTATTAGAACAATGACTCCATGGGGTGATACATTAGAAGTGCTCCAGGGTCCAGAGATTTAAATGTAATGAAAGATGAACAGAAAAATAATGAAAAAAAGTATGCTGCACAACAATAGAAAAACAAAAATCTCATAATGCAAAAGCATCAAGTGTTTGACTCTGAGGAGCGCCTTGTATGCCCAGTTACTCTCGTTCTCCCTCAGCTCTTGCTTGTGCTTCTCCACCTGCCATTCCACTTTGGCCTGGTACTGCCTGTAGTCTTCCCGGCAGGCCCCAGCTCCAGTTCTTTGGAGCAGCTGGGCATCCAAGAAGAGGTCATTGCTGTGGAAGGAGCCCTCTCGCTCCCTCCCCAGCCTCTCAATCACAGCCAGGAGCTCTGCCTGCTGCTGCCTCTGCTCCTCCACAGAGCCCCAGTTGTTGAAGGCACAGTACCTTCTCTCACACTCCCGCACCAGGTCTTTCAGGCTGCAGTTGTCCGTGTTTGCTACATAGTCATCCAGGGCCTGGCCCCCTAAGTCCTCTTTGTGGGTGAAGAGGATGACCACATGTCTCATGGCCCCTGCCCCAAAGACCTCTTTCACCTTCCTGATGGCCACTTTGTCCTGAGCAGTGAAACGCCCCAGCTGGATCACCAGAAGCAGGACGTGGGGCCCCGGGGCAGAGAGCAGGTAGCAGTCCCCGATGTTCTTGTACAGCTCTTGGGTATCAGCCTGTGACTCAAAGATGGAGGGCGTGTCAACCACCAGGACTTTCCTCCCGTTCCATGTTCCTGTTTTCACCTGGCACGTCCTGGTCACTGACTGGGCCCTCAGCTTGGACTCAAACACGGGCTGGCCAAGGATGCTGTTCCCTGTGGCACTTTTCCCGCAGCCTGTTTTGCCCACTAGGATAATCCTCAATGCCGGTGGTGTTGCAGACAAGTTATCTTCTGATCTACCTGTAGAAAACGAAGTTTTGTATCTTACTAAGTTAATGATTCTTAAGACTGTTAGGTCATTGTTCATGGTTATCTCATGAAAGCTATGAACGTCCTCCCCAGAATGACAGACATATTTATGTGTACATAAAAGTGTGCATACAACTATAGGTGAATCTTGCATGTAGAAAGCCCCATTGGAAGCCCATGCTTGGATCCACAGCCAGGAGTTAGAACTGTTGCATTAAGGGAATGCTTTAAGCACTTCATCTGGATTGTGGCAAATAGAGCTTTCCTGAAAGAAAATGGTCCTTGTGTTTTCCCCTGCGTGGTGTTTAGGCCAGCTCCATGGAGAATTATTAGAAGGAGGCAGGGGATAAGTAGTTACAAGTGAGAAAATCCAATTACTTCTCTTTCACCCACACATTTCCAGGCACACTTGTATAGACACACTCCACACATTCATCCCAGTCTTGAGGGTCAAGGAGGTCTCCACTGGCAGATCTATAGTGACCCACTGCCGGGGGTCAGCTGCCTGTCCCTGGGTCTGTGCCCTCTGGATAGGGAGTGAAATGTTTGAAATTAAGATGACATAGGTTGTAGTTAATGTTAGGGCAGCGTCTGGGAGATGACCCTAGGGTGGATGGCTCAAAAAGGTGGAAGATAAGCTCAATAGAAGCATGTGTGTTGAAAAGCTCATCTATGTGGCTGATTGAAGCACACAAAATTATAGCAGAAGTGGTGTTGGAGAGGGTGACACTGGGGCAGGAGCGAAAATCTTCAAGGCACGAAGAGGGGAGAACCTGTGGATTTCTAGAGCCCAAATGAATTCGAAGTGCATTTTAGGCTCTTAAAAATCTATTATTTTATTTCTCCCACTCTGGGTTAGTTCTTCCTTTTCTTAAGTTATTTTGTGGTGTTTTGTAGCAAGCACAATGACTAAATCCCTATGGGGACCTTTTTTTTTTTGAGCTGGCAGCAGACAAAGAAAGATAAAACATATTCACCATTTGCTTCCAGACCCTTCAACCTATGACTTGGTTTCCTTTCCACATTTCCCACATACCTGATGCAGGGAGAGCATCACACTATGGTGTGTGTGTGTGTGTCTGTGTGTGTGTGTGATGGTTTGATCACACACACACGATGATAGTTGCCTTTATCTTCTTCATTTAAAATGAATGGGTTTCTGCCACTGTGTTTTAGGTGGGGGTAGATGGGGAGAGAATTGTGATTCTCCCAAGTGTCTGGGGCTCTTGAGAACTTCAAGACTTTCTTACCTTCAGCCATAGTTCCATATTTGCCCTTCTGGAATCCTCCCATTCTCTCCTGGAATAAAAACAGGAAAAGGATAAAAAGCAGATGTACATTTGGGAGCTGGTAGAGCCTGAGGGCACCTCAATTCAGACATCTAAGAATAATCATTCTCAAATGAGCCACTTCCATCCCTAATTTTCTAACTCATACTTTACTTTGAAACATCTGTAAATAACTTTAAACAAAGCAGGTGATGTTAGATGTTAGGTTATGCTGAAATAGTGCATGATTGCTTCCCTCCCCTCAACTTACAGAAAATCAGGAAATATTTTGAAGCAAATCAGTTGATTATCTCCCCCAACCAGAAAGGCATGAAATGGAGAAAGCATTCTTCTATGGAACAAAGAGTAGGCATTAAAAAAAATGAAATTAAAGTAACAAACTTACCAGAATAGAGAAAACAAAAATTGCCTTGCTGTAAATAAGATTGGTTTATTTGAAGTAGTGGAAACTTCCAGTCCCAGAAAGTCTTTGTGTCAAATGGACATTCCAGCGGCGGAGAGGAAATTACAAGGTACTGTCCAGTGGGAGGATGGAAGTGGGGATCAGGGACACGAAGAACTGACATGAGAGGAAATGGTATAGGGGGACCGGTATGACCGCCTTCCCACCCTGACGGTTGGTGGAGAGGAGGTAGTGAGGTGACTGAAGAGAAAGAATCAACTTCAGGCCGAATTCAAGAACAACTCATTTCCTGCTCCGGGTTTCCAGCATTGTGCAACAGTATTGGGGATGTACATTTTCCAGGTGACTGGTTATTGCCAAATATGACTCCCAGGGAGTCGAGTTAACTCCTATTTGCACCACCCATTTATAAGAAGTCCCCAAATCTTCACAGGCACTTGGTAATATTACACTTTTAATTTCCTGTCATCCTTATGGGCATAAATAAGGATGTCTTAATTGGCTTAAACTTACATTTTACTGATTATCATTAAATTAAAAACAGTTTTCATGTTTTATTTGCTATTTCGGTTATTTATAAACTTCAATTTTTAATAACTTCTGTGATTTCTGTCTTTTCCACATTTTTCTGTTCATTCAGTGGATTTTCTTGGCCTTCTTTAGGTCGAGAAATCTATTTTTATATTATCAGAATGTATTAAGACAGCTTCCTGCCTCCCTCCCTTTCCCTTCTTTCTTTTCTTCCTCCTTTCCTCTTTACCCTCCCCTCCCTCCTTTCTTTCTTTTTCTTAAGCCCAGAGAAGAACATTTTCCTCTCTCCCACACCCTGTTCTCGTCTCTGGTAAATTATGCTTCTGGCTTTTGCTAAAATAGCACCAGTTCCCTGACATCCTCTCTACTTTAGATGACGTTTTCTGAGGTTTGGAATCAACATAATGATGTGGTAAGGGTCAAGATGACAGTGGTAATGATATTGATTATGAACATCATAATTGCAATAAGCCTCTGTGAATATATTTATAATTTTCAAAGTTATTTCATCCTTCTTATTTTAATTGCTCTCTCAAATTCCCTGTGATGTGATCAAAACTGATCTTAAAATTTCTATTAAAATGCAAGGAAACTGAGCATTAAATGACCTGCCAAAGGTCACATATTTACAATGGAGCTAGCATCAGGAAATGGCTCCTTTTGCTGTGTATTGTCCTTGATTCCACAGGCGGAAAAAGAGACTTTTCCAAAAAAGTCAACAAACCTCTTGGAACGTGTACAATGCTGCCACTCCCTGGTCAGGAGACAAATTAATTGGACAGCTAGAAGCCTACCCTAAAACCAACACACAGAATTTTATTGCAAAATCTTGAGTGCATTTCTTATAAAAGGTTATTCAAAAATAAAATTGCTGGTGGCAGGAGTTTCTCTGAATTGAGGTCTTTTCTTTTAAAACAGCCAATTGCCTGTCACAAAAGCCAGTCAAACTATGTTATGTTAGCCAATGAGCAGCAACAATAGCTCTCCCAATCCAAGCTTTCTGAGTGGATCAGGCTGCATTGAGGAATATCTTTTTTGGCAGATATTCACAAATAACAAAGTGTTCACAGGTGAGTCAGAAAGGATACTGATGGCAATGCTAAAATGAGTCATGGAGATTATAAAAGAACTGAATAGAGCGTGGTGGACACACCGTAGGCTTGAAGGAATGTGATACGTGTTGGTCTACAGGGCAGACAAAAGTGGAGGAATTGAGAATGAAGACAGGCGTCTTCTCCAAAGGAAAAATTTTACTAATCGTCCCACAAAAGAGACCAAAGTTCATGAGAGATTGGAAGGCAGTGCGCAAGCAAGACAGTAGCAGCCTCTGGCAAGCTGGTGGGAGGGTCTGGCTCAGGGAAAAGGGTGAAGCAAATTAACAAAATGCACATTCCGATTTGAAAATTGCATGAACCTGATTTTACCATGAGAAGAGCTTATTTTAGCAAATTACAAGAAAGCAGCCTCTTCCATACTATTTTAGAAAAGATCAAACCACTTCTTGTCTTCCTTGTTCATAAGTATTTCCTTCACCCATCTGCCCCAGCCCATGTATTTCCAGGTACTGGAATCATGTGTTTTGCGGTTTGGTGTGCATCCGGCAGGGTGTCATAGGAAAAATGTGGGGCATCTGGGGGAGCATGGGGTAGTTTTCAGAAGTTGAAAGTCACAAGACAAGGTCCACTCAGGGGTCTTGTTTGGAACATGAGGCTCCTGGGGTGGGAAAATATCCCACATTTGCCCTGGGGAGCCCTAAGAATCCATCCTCAGCTCCCAGGCTTGTCTGAGACATGGTACGTGTCTGGCTGGTCTGGGACAGGAGAAATTAGGAGGGTAAAATTGAGAAGAATGCCCCGGCATGCTAGGGGAGATGGGGGAAAGCCTATCACCCTCTGGGAGCTTCAGTTCTCCCATCTGTCCCACTGATGAGAGGATCAGTTCAGCCTTACAACCTGAGAGTTTCATGGAGATCGACTTGGCTAAGTAATGGGCAATGGGGCAGCAAAGCCCGCTGTCCTGGGACTGGGCTGTGAGTGCAGGCACAGATTCTTCAGGCTGTGCTCCACCAGCTGTGCACCTGCTGATGCCCGCAACACTCATCACCATTGCCCCGTTTTACTGACCAGCGAACCCAGAAGTGAGGGGATCTGTGTAAGGTCATGTCAGAAATGAACAGCTGTGACCAAACTGTGATCCTTTCAATTCCCAAAGTCTCTGTGAGCATAAACCCAGTTCTCCTTACCAGAAACGGCTGTTGTGCCCTGTCCTCCAGGGTGGCAGTCACTGAGGCTCTGGCCGGCTGGTCCTCTCTCAGGAAGGTGAAGTGGCAGCAGAGAGAGCCCTGCTCTGCGTCTGTGTGCGGGGATGCTGTTCACAGGGCTGAGGGAGGTTGAGCAGACGCAGTTAAGGAGGAGCCATGTGCTGGGGCTGAAAGCTCCGTGACTCAGCTGCACAAAAAGAAAAGTAGAGATTATGGAATGTGTCCCCCACACCTCTGCGGACTAGGACACCCTGGTGTTGGCTGGAAACTGATTGGGAACAAGACCCTGAAAACCAGCCGAATGCAGCGATGTGCTGCTTCCTTAACGGGTCACTTCCTGTCATGAGCCTGCCCTGGGACAGTGTGCCCCATCCCATTTCCTTTTTTTTTTTTGTTTTTTTTGACTGTTTCAAGCAAGCAGTATTTGGAAGAAGGAGATATGAAGGGAATTACAGACTCTCCCACTTCCAAGTTCAGAAAAGGCCCCTAGTGACTGGAAAGTTCTGGGCAGCAGCTGCTGCCCTCAGCACCCATCACCGGGGCACCTGCTCCTCCCAGCACTCTTGGGCCCCTTCTCACAGGCTCTGCTTCTGGAAAGTTTCTGCTAACCAGGATCAGAAAGGCACTCTGGTCCACAGAGGACCAGAACAAGCCCTTGCAGGGTTTGACTCTGGGCTCGTGACTGACCCTGGTAAGCTGTCTGGCACGTGATGGAGCCCACCCTGTGGGGACATTGTGGAGTCTACGTGTCAGTTTATCTGGTAAGGGTTGAAAGCAGGGTGATAGAACCTCTATTTTTGAATTGATTGCCATTTAAGGCTAGAGCAGTGGACATAAACCTGATTGCCATTTAAGGTTAGGGTAGTGGACATAAACCTGATTGCCATTTAAGGTTAGGGCAGTGGACATAAAGCAATTATGCGATGGAGAACACAGTGGGACTTAGGCGGAGGGCCGTCATGGCCCAGAGAATCCCCATATCCTTCTCTGTTGACATTTGAAGTGGGGCTTACAGTCATATGGTAACAATTGTCTAAGACTTGATGGGAAAACAATTTTAAACAATCTCCTGCCACCCCAGAAAACCTCTCCACAGAGGCAGAAGAGAAAGAAAACAATTTTATTATTGAATGTCCATTGAACCAGAATGTGATCTGGATCCCAGACAATTCAGGAAGAGATTGCAAAGACGGAGAGGGATGCCACCTGGTTATACAGCCAGGCAGGTGCCACCCATTACACACGTGTTTTCAAGTTAAACCATAACTAGTCCTCAAGTAAGAGGACTTGACAGCACCCTTTGTCATGCATAGTTCATCCTAAATTCACTCAGTAATAATCTGTGTTAGCTAATTGTCTTTCCAGAGGAAAAGTAAACTTCTCACATCCTCTATGGCAAGAGGAAGATTTGCAACTCAGAAAGGTGCTGGCAGATGTCAGGCTCCTACCTAAGTTAGGCTCCTAAATTAGGCCCCTATTTTCACACAGAGACTGGGAGGTGGGGACGCTACCTTCCTTGATGTTTGCATTTCAAAGGGATGGCTTCCAGATGCTCTACAGACAGCCCTGGGCTGTCAAACAGCGTTTAAAAAGATTTGCATTACAAAGGGTAGAGAAAGATTTCACACTTACAAGGTTTCTAAAGAAAATGCTCTAAGAAGGGAGGGGTAATTCTTTTCCACTTTATTTTTTCCCCAGAAAAGAGAATTAATGTTTTCTCCTTATTTTTGATTTTTATTCGCCCTTACACTTTTAAATTCTTCAAGGACTTTCAACCTAGTCAGCACTCATAATTTATGTGAATTGAGCAGAGCAGGGCAGAAAGTGGGCTGTAATCTGACCAGGATTTCACCCTTGCTAGATAGGGACCAGGTACTCCCCCAGCACCTGGCTGGAATCTCTCAAAAACTTGACCAACAGAGTTCACATCAAAATCTTATAAACAGTGAGGGGCACCGAAGCTAACCATTCCCATCAATGTAGCAAATTCACTGAATTCTGGCGACATCTTCAAACTCCTTCTCTTCTTTCCTTTTGGTTTGAACTATTTGCAAACATTATTTTTATCCACTGAACTGAGTGCTCTGGCACCCCAGCTAAGGACTGATTTTCTGCTTTGAGTTCTGTTCTCTAAGTCTTATCTCTTCTCTAGCAGTTCCCAGGCTCCTCTTATGGCTCAAAGAGACCCCAGGGAGTCAATGATGAAATGTGTTAACTGGTCTCTATCAGTTTTCTGGGTGAGATCGTGGGCTTTTTAGAGGCCAGGGACTGTCTTTAGGTCAGTATCTTGCTAGAAATTAGCCCTAGAAAGTGCTCAAAAATACTTACTGAGTAAATGAGTAAAACATACAACTTAAATGCTCTAACTCTTCCCTCATGTCCCCTTTTGTAGTTACATTTAGTGCTAGAAGAATAATCTTAGGTAGCTACTTTCAGAAAGTAGGGTTGTAGAAATTCGTATATATCCAGATATGAAAGGATTTCCAAAACTAGACTCTTTGTGCCTTTTTCCACACCCTCTCTATTCCTCTGTTCAGATTTGCAAAACAAACAAACCCCCAGGAAACCTGGGATACCGAGGAAGTGGCCATTTTCCCTACCCTTCTGTTTGACACCAAATTCAATCCCTTTTCAGCCTGGACAGAGACAGTTCTCTACCAAACCTGACATAGTACAAAATATGATGAATCATTACTGAAAGCATGTCTCTATCCATCCCCAGCCACCTCTGCTATCCCTGCTTTCTCTCTGTGATGCTCCCTGGTGCACAGAACTGAGCACGCTGAGTTGCAACTCATGTGCTCTAGTTATGCGATGAAGTTTCTGGAGTTCTGAGCGCAGTAGCCATCTCAGAGTAGATACCTGTAGGCTGCCCTGAGAATCAGCTTTATTAAGCTGAGGAGATGCTAAAGCTCCATCTCGGAGACATTTTGGGAAGCCACCTTCCCTACCAACTTGGAGTGATTCAAGGACCCCTGGGTTCATGCCTTGGACCTTCTGTTTGAAATGGGAGACAGACAATTATTGCCTTCTGATGAAGGAGGAAAGGAGAAACAGGGAAAGAGGAGGCATGGCATTTACCACTTTCTCCTGAGCCACTGGGCTGAGGTCCTAGGTGACCAACTGCCTAACTTGCCCTGAATTTGACTGGATTTAGTACTACAAGGCCCACGTCCTGGGAAACCCCTTAGTTCCAGTCAAACTGAGCCTGTTGGTCACCACAAGGTCTCCTAACACTTAGTCATGTTTGCTGTCTTTCACCGTCTGGCCTCTGTCTCTTCATCCATCATCTCACCCTATTCCATGAAGGTCTCCTATGAACATGACTAGTGGGAAATGTGGAAATGAAACCCCAAGTCAGGGTTGGGGGGCGCTGAAGCCAAATGCTGAAGTGTGATTTCTCTTCCTTGTCGGTAGTCACTCTAAAAAAAGTTCTTTCTTGGAACTTTTTTTTAGAACATTGTGTTCTTATGAAAATCAAAGAGCAGGTAAAAGATGCTGAAAAAAAGTATTAAAATGCAGGCATTTCTATATTATCAACATTATTATTTCCTTTGTGTCTGGACAAGGTCATGGCTACTCTTTTCAGGGCTGAGAGGGGCCAGGTCAGGGGTGCCTCTAATTGAGGGTGAGGAAAGGAGCCTCCTGGATAAGGGTGCTCTACAAAGACCACAACTGCTGAAGAGGCTTCACGGTGGGGGCGGAGATCATCTAGGGGTGAATCCAGGAGGTAGAGTTGAGGATTCAGAAACATCCAGGTCAATTAAAGGGGCCACTATTTGAGCCCACAGTTGACATAAAACATGGAGGAAGGATTAACGATGCCATGAAGTACACTCTAAGTATCTAAATATTGCATCTTTTGAAGCAAATTTACCCTATTCTCCTGAGCCTTTGCACCACACCAGCCCTAATGGGTGGTAAGTCCAGACAGCACCTATGGGAAGCAGACAAAAAGCCATCCTTGTAAGGAATCTGAAATCTTATTAGAGAGACAAGGCTTATGCAAATGAAAGACAATGAGTAAGGGTCCCAAATGAATGTTTTGGACAAGTGTATTTCATACACCCCATTATAGAGCATTAAAACATGAAATAGAGTAGAATAGAAACTGTAGAAATTAATCACACAAAATATGAGTGTATGTAAGCTCTGGGAAGCAGTATAAAACTGAGGGTCATGGTAAAAAATACATGAAAGCACAGTTTTAGACAATGTATCAAGCAGGATTTTGGGAAGAAAAGGGGTCAAAACGGACCAACCCCAAGGAGAAAGCCCTGAGGTGTGGAGTAGAACTTGGACATGTGATCAAGGTTGACTGGAGGTGGAGAAGGGGCCCTTTGAAGCGGTTATTTTAAAGGAAGCAGAGAGTATGTAGGTGTCAGGGCAGGACAGTGCCTAGAGCAGGTTTAAGAGCTTGTTGTCATGACCTCTGGAGTTGTCTGGGTAGCTGATGTCTAGTTGTCTAATTCCATAGCATTGCATCTAGAGTAGAACCTTCACCCATTTAGTTAGCCCAAAAGGCCAAGAGGGAGGAGCAGGACTGAATGCATGCCTTGACGCTCTCCTCTAGTTGTTTATTAGATGGGTTAGATGAGGTCCAGATGGGATGACAAGGTCCCTGAAGATTTCCTGGCTGGCATCATGGAGGACAGCTCCTGTTGCATCTGGAGTGGGGTGGACCCTCCTGAAAGCCTAATGAGACCCTCCCCTACCCTGACATTATCACCTGCAACTAACTGAATGTCTCCGGGTGAGCGTCTTGGGATCCACAAGCTGATATCTTCCTGTCACGAATAATGTTTCTGAGCTTGCTGAGGTGTACCCTCACCAGGCTGATTTCCTTTTGAGTCATTACATTGGAAATTCTCGGCCCTTGAGCTGTCAATCAATTATAGGTTTGTTGAGATATTTTCCCCCTCACCCCTCCGAGGGGAGACAAAGAGCCCCCCAAAACCCCAAGGTGGCTCAAGGCCTGAGATCAGTTGCATCTGAGGTTGAGAGCAGCCTCTTCTGTTTACACACTATGCTGTGACAAATGTTACCATGTGGACATCGACATGAAAAAGTTGGGAAGCTCTACTTTTGATGAAAAAAGTATAATATACAAAGTTCTGCTGTCTGGGTCTTGCTTTCCTTCTGTCTGAAATTACTGTTGACATTTGACATCATGGGGTATCAGAGTTACCAACAGGCACATCTGTAGGACTGGCCCAGGCTTCTTGGGGTGCACATTGTCTTTTAACATATCCCACCCCAAGATCTCTGGTTCCTCCTCTCCTGAAGCTATCAGACCTTACACACAGTCAGGAGATTCCGTCAGATTCTGCCCCAGGCAGTGCTCCCAAGCTGCCCCACGGTCTCTGTCAAGGCCAGGTTTTCCCAGACCCAGGACATGGGGTTCCTGGCCTGGGGATGCTTCTGTATCCTGGGAGCCTAAGCAAGGACCACAGTGGCTGCCTATTTGCTTTTTCAGAGAAGGGAAAACACAGCAAGAGCAATGATAAAAAGTGGAGGCAAAGCTGAACGTGTGAAGGCAGTTGATTTGCACAAGAAGCGTTAGAAACAGTTCAGTGACAACATTAGAAGTCATACCTCCTGTGGCTTTTCTATGAAAACTACAGCCTGTGCTGCCATAAGCCTCATGGAGACTTGCATGCACACGTCTGCCATTTGAGTTTAACCCAGTGAATAACTGAGTTGTGTGGAAGGGAAAGGAAAAAGGCACAGGCACAGAAGGTGAGAGCTAGAAGAATCTTGGGGATCATGTAAACTAGTCCTTTCCTCCCCCATATTACAGATAAGGAGACTGCAGTCTAGAGAAACGGTTTTCAGAAGACCACATTAGTTAATTTTAGTATATGGCGTGAGATATAAATCAAGTTTTTTTTGCAAATATATGTCCAGTTTTTCATTCCATCAACTTATCTTGCAGGGAATATCCTTTTTTATTAAATTACTTTGGTACCCTTTCAAAAATTAATTGATCATATATATATGTCTATTTCTGAACTGTATTCTGTTCCATTGATCTTTATGTCTGATTTTCACCAGTACCTCACTGTTATGATGATGGCAGCTATATATAAATCTTGTGATCAGGAAGTGGAAATTCTCTTTTTCTTAAAATGGTTTTGGTTTTTAAATACAAATTTTAGAATCAGCTTGAAAAATATATAAGAAAATCCTTCCAGATTTTGATTGTGATTGCATGACTCTACAGATTCATTTGGAAATAATTGATATCTGAATAATATTGAATCTTCTGATTCATGGACATGGCATAATATTGTTCCAGTTATTTAGGTCTTGTTTGATTTTCCTCATCAATGTTTTGTAGTTTTCAGTGTAAAAACCTTAGATTAATCCCAATATTTTATAATTTTAATGGTACTATAAAAGGTATTGATGATTTAATTTCAGTTTCCAGTCATTCATTACAAGTATGCAAGAATATAATTGATTTTTGTTTGTTGACCTTATATTTTCTGACCTTGTTAGTTTATTAATTCTAGAATTTTTTCTTGATTGAGATTTTCATCATAGAAAATTATGTCATCTGCAAATAAAAACAGTTTTTATTCTGTTCTTTCCAATCTGTGTGCTTTTAATTTCTTTTCTTCACCTCCTTTCACTGGCAGGGTCTCTATCAAAACATTAAATTGGAGTGGCAATGAAGGACATTCTGGCCTTTTCCTGAACTTAAGGGAATGTATCCAGTCTTGTACCTTCCATATTCTTACGGATTTTCTGTCTACATGTTTTATTGATTACTGAGAAAGAAGGTTTAAAGTATCCAAGTATAATTTTGGATTTGTCTATGTATCTTTTTGGTTTCTTTAGTTTTGCTTCATGTATTTTGAAGCTCTGTTTTTAGGTGCAAATATTCTAAGGATTCTTATATTTTTCTGATACATTAACACATTTATCATCATGTAATGTCCATCTTTATCCTTGACAATATTCCTTGCTCTGTGGACTACGGATCTATATTATATTAATGTAGATTCTCCAGCTTTCTTTTGATGAGTGTTTTCATGATGTTTATTTCCTCATTCTTTTACTTTTAAGCCATCTCTATGACTGTGATAGGCAGAATTCTAAGGTGGGCTCCAAGATTCCCATAAACTAGTATACATGCCCTGGATAATCTCTTCCTCTTTAGTGTGGGAAGACCTGTGAATAGAATGAATGACATTCCTATGATTGGTTTACATGGTAGAAGTGAAGGGATTTTGCAAATTTAATTAAAGTCTCTAATCAGCTAGTTTTGCATTAGTTAAAGGGGAGATTATTCTGGGTAGGTCTCACCTAATTAAAAGAAGCCTTAAAAGCAAGAGATACTTCCAGCTTTTAAGAAAGCAAACATTCATGCTTTAAACTGCCTGTGAATATATGGAGAGGGGCAGCCTCTAGGATCTACCCACAACAACAGTCTTTCAACCACAAACAACTGAATTCTGCCAACAACCCGAATGAAGTTGGAAAAGGACCCTGAGCTCCAAATGGCAGCATGGGTAAGACTTCCATTTCAGCTTCACAAAACCCTGAGTAGAGGATCCATCTAAGCCATGTCTGGATTCCTGTGCTAGGCTGTTTTTGCATTGCTATAGAGAAATACTGAGACTGAGTAATTTATAAAGAAAATACATTTATTTTGGCTCACAGTTTGCAGGCTGTGCAGGAAGCACAGTGCTGGCATCTGCTTCTGGTGAGGGCCTCAGGAGGCTTCCAATCATTGTGGAAGACAAAGGGGAGCCTGCACGTCACACGATGAGAGTAACAGCAAAGTGTGGGGGAGGTGCTACACACTTCCAAATAACCAGGTCTCACTCACTGCAGTGAGGACAGCACCAATCCTTCTATGAAGGATCCACTCCCATGACCCAAACACTTCCCACCAGGTCCTGCCTCTAACATTAGAGATTACATTTCAACATGAGAAATGAGGGGCCAAACATTCCAAAAATATCAACTCTTGATCCACAGAAACTGTGAGATAATAATTGTGTGTTGTTGTAAGTTGTCACATTTGTGGTAATTTGTTATGCAGCAATAGATAACCAATTCAGTCATTATATTTAAAGTGCATTTTTTTGTAGATAGCATATGGTTGAATCTTATGGTTTTCTTGTGGTTTTAACCAATCTAAATGGATTTTAGATCATTTATCACAATCTACCTATAAAAATTTCAGGCCACTTCACATATATTTTAAGAAAGTTACAATAGTGTATTTGCAATTCGTCCTTCCCATTTTTATATTATTGTTGTAAACTTTTACATATTTTATAACTTCCCTAATACACTATTACTATTTTTGTTAGAGCTATAAAATGTAAAAGAAATTTCTTTTATATTTGTATTTATTTTTTCCATTTCTAGGGCTTTTCATTTCTTTGTGTAGATTCAAATTTCTATCTGGTGTCATATTCATTCCTTCTGCCTGAAAAACTTCTTTTAACATTTCTTATAGTGAAGATAAGTTGATAATTAATTGTTCCAGCTTTTGTTAGATTCTTTATTTCACCATCATATTAGAAAGATTTTTGCTGGCTATAACATTCTGGGTAGTTTTTTGTATTTCAGTATTATAAAGATGCTATTCAATTGTGTTCTGAATTGTAGTTTCTGACAAAAAAATCAGCTGTAATTCTAATATTTATTCTTCTCATATAATGTCCTTTCCCCCTAGTTATATTTAAGACTTCCTCTTTATCATTGGTTCTCAACAGTTTAAGTATAAAATGTCTAGATTTTCTGTTTTGCTTTGTTATATGTTTACCCTGCTTGGAGCTCTCTGTTTCTTGGATTTGTAGTTTGGTGTCCTTCAATACTTTTAGAAAAGTCTTAACCATTTCCTTTTCAAATATTTCTTCTATCCATTCTCCCTTTTTGACAGGTATGTTAAACTGCTTGATATAATTTCATAACTCCTAGATATTGTTTTCCCCTCATTTGTTTTTCTCCTTTTGCTCAGTTTGAACAATTTCTATTAACTTATTTTCAATTTCACTGATTCCTTCCTCAACTGTGTCAAGTCTACTGATGTAACCCTTAAGGAATACTTCATTTCTCATAGAATGTTTTTAATTTCTAACATTTACATTTGACTCTTATAGTTTCCATCTCTCTGTTGAAATGCCTAAAATTTTATTACATGTTGTCTACATTTTTCACTTCGTCCTTTAGCATAGTAATCATAATTATTTTAAAGTCCCTGTCCCACTTCTGGATTATTTCTGAGTCTGGTTCTGTGGATTGTTTTGTCCTTTTATTATGGATTATTATACTTTTGCTTTTCTGAATACATTATAACTTTATTAAATTGTAAATATGCACAGTAGGAAAGTAGATTGGGATAAATAGTATTTATACCTAGAATGGTTATGCCTCTTCTTCTGTCAGGCTGCTAGTGTTCAGTTGAGTCAATCTAATTAAGAGTTGAACTGGGTTGGGGTTGTTGCTATGGTTACCTTCAGTGCATCTTAGGTTTTTAATTTGTTTAGTGTTGCCTTGTGCTTAGGTGGGGACTGAAATGCCACAGGGCTTTACCTGGTGTTCCTGTTCCATTCACCCTCAGATTTCAGTTATCTCTGCATAACTCCACTTCATAGAGGGTGGTTCCAGGCTTTGACACTTCCCTGTAGTAGACTGGATTGCTTGTTAATCACCCAGTATTTTTTTAGATATATGGCAAGGGCAGGGAAGTGTTCTTTGTTGTTCTTACATAGCTTCAGTCTTAGGCATGCCCTATGTGCCTGGGCTTTGGGCACTGGGCTTTCTCAGTGATCCTGACCTTCTTCCTAATGGCAGCTGTATTCGTGAGGGTTCTCCAAAAATAGAGAACCCATTGTGTGTGCGTGCGTGCGTGTGTGTGTGTGTAGTTGGTCTGCATGATTATGGAGGCTGAGAGCCCCATAATATGCTGTCTGTGGGCTGGAGAACTAGGAAAGCTGATGGTGTAATCCAATCTAAGTTTGAAGGCCTGAGAACCAGGGAAGCTGATGATGTAACTCTCCCAGTTTGAGGCCAAAGGTCCAAGAACCAGGTGTGTGTGTGGGAGGTTGTTGGTGTAAGTCCAAGAGTTCAAAGGCTTGAGAACCAGGAGCTCCATTGTTTGAAGGCAGGAGAAGATGGATGTCCCAGCTCGAGAGGAGAGAATGAATTGCCCTTTGCTGCCTTTTTGTTCTATTTGGAACTTCAACAGACTAGACGATGTCTGCCCATATTGGTGATGGCAGAACTTCTTTACTCGTTTGAATCTACGGATTCAAATGCTAATCTCTTCTGGAAACACCTTCACAAACACACACAGAAATAATATCTTACTAGCTATCTAGGCATCCTTTAGTTCAATCAAGCTGACACATAAAATTAACTATCACAGAATCCAGGGTGTTCTTTGTATATGTGTAATAGAAGTCTTGTGCAGAACAGGTTTTTTTTTTTTTGCCTCTTTTTAGAAGTCAGTTGTCAGTCCAATTTTCACTCTTTTATAATATGTCTTTTTTCTGCTTTAAGTTTATTGGTTTAATTGAATTAGTGGATTGATATATTTTATCTGTTCTGGAAAATTATGTTTTCAGATATTGTCTTAACTCCTGTTTTTCTATTCCTTTTTTCTTTTTGCCTTATCTCTGTGAACCTATGTTTTTCTATTCTTTCAGAATGATGATTAATATGTTAAATCTTCTCACTCTTTTCTCTATATTTCTTACCCTCTCTCCACGTTGCCTATCTATTTGGTATCTCTGGGCTGCATTCCGTATTTTCTTCTATCCTGATTCTCTCTTCAGCACTGTTTAATCCATTAAATCTGTCCACTGAGTTGTTAATTTCAGTTATATAAGTTCAGGTTTGTGAAGGAGGAAACACCAAAATTGGATTGGATGTACAAAAAATTTAATGGAGGCAGAAGCATGTAGAGGGAAGGATAGATTTCAGACCATAATGGTTTGACACCTGTGAAGGGAGAGTGGAAAGAAAGAAGGTTTGGTTAGGAAGAGTCGTGGGCAGTGCAGTTCCAGGAAAGATTCAGAGAGCCAAGAGAGAGTCTTTGAGCCAAGCCACCAGTTAGAGGAAGCTCATGTCTTTCCAGGAGGAGCCTGAGTACCCTCACCATGCCAATGTGCTAGCTCACTGGCTGGGAGCAGTCTGCAGGTGGCATGCCTTTGGCACAAACATGGTGGTGGGTCCAGAGGGACAGAAGCAGAGCCATTTACCAATCATACTCTCCAGAGCTGGTGACATGGGTGGCATGTTTTATGGCTGCCACATTCCGTTTGTCAATTCTAATAGTTTTATTTGGTATGTTTGCAAATGTATCATGTCAGTTTTATATTTTCCTATTTTCTGAAGACATTTTAAAGATTGCTTAAAAATTGTCTTAGATATTGTAAGTATACTTATTTTACACCCATATCTGATCATTATAGTATCTCAAGTTTTTGCTTATTTGTTTCTGTTACTTTTTGTTTGGTTTTCTCATTGCATCATGTTTCTTTTGGTGTTTGGTTTTCTCTGAGTGCTAGACATTACATTTAAAAAGAAGTGTTCAAGGGAAAATTTAAGGCCCAAAATATTAGTATCATCCTCCAGGTAGAATTCCTTTTTAATGCCAAATCTTGAGACACTATTGGAGAAAGACCGCTTTAATCAAGTCTAAGGACACTCACACTACCAGTCTACAGGAAGGATGATTTACATCTGAGAATTTATCACTTTAGGATCCTTTTTTTCTTTTTTCTTTTTTTTGAGATGGAGTCTCACTCTGTCACCCAGGCTGGAGTGCAATGGCACGATCTCGGCTCACTGCAACCTCTGCCTCCCATGTTCAAGCAATTCTTCTGCCACAGCCTCCCAAGTAGCTGGGATTACAGACATGCACCACCATGCCTGGCTAATTTTTTGTATTTTTAGTAGAGACGTGGTCTTACCAGGTTGGCCAGCCTGGTCTCAAACTCCTGACTTCAGGTGATCCGCCTGCCTCAGCCTCCCAAAGTTCTGGGATTACAGGCGGGCTCCTTTCTAAAAGTAAGGCGAGGATGACATTCTTCACTTTGGATGGATTGTGGATTTTACTTTTATCCTGATTATCCTATAAAATTACCAAATCCCAAATTGTGGCTCCATCTTTAAGCTGTTTCTACTTGACCTGAAAATACCCTAAGGGCAAAAGTGGCTGCTTATCAGGCTTAGGTTTCTGGGTTTTCAATTTTCTTAGGTTTGTTCTAGAAATTCCTCACTCTTTTGTTAGGTCTTTGAAGCTTACTATTTAATTTATTTTATCCAGAGTGTTAACACTATTCTCTATGGGAGTATTGTACTAATTATCTAGCCACCTTTACCATAAGATCTATGTTCCATTGATTTTTTTTTTTTTTTGAGATGGAGTCTTGTCCTGTCACCCAGACTGGAGTGCAGCAGCACGATCTTGGCTCACTGCAACCTCCGCCTCCCGGGCTCAAGTGATTCTCCTGCCTCAGCCTCCTGAGTAGCTGGGACTACAGGCTTGCACCACCACACCCGGCTCATTTTTTTTTTCTTTTTTGGTATTTTTAGTAGAGATGGGGTTTCACCATGTTGGCCAGGATGGTCTCGATCTCCTGACCTCATTATCCACCCACCTTGGCCTCCCAAAGTGCTGGGATTACAGGCGTGAGCCAATGCACCCGGCCTCCATTGATCTTATTGATTCTGAGTAACCCTAACTGAGCATCAGAGACAATCTTGATCTAGGTCTTCATGTGCAAGCTGTTATAGAGGGACCTACAGAGAATATTAGTTATCTCCTTTAACACAAGAAAGAATCAGTGGCTTTCCAAGAAGAAGGCCTTCTCTGCCTACTGGAGACAAATTCTGGTAATTCAGGCTTAAAACTTGGAGTTGATCCTTCTGCAGAACTGGAAGTCAGAAAGTCTTTCTTTCCTTTTTATTTCTTGAGATTGAGATGTCTATCCTTGGTGTGTGTGTGTGTGTGTGTGTGTGTGTGTGTGCGTTTGCATGCATGCAAGTGTGTGTGTTTAATTTTTGAGTGGTGGTATGCAATTCTCTTCAGTGTTCATCATGATACATTCTGCTAGCATGTAGTAGAAAAGATAGTCTAGGAGTCTTCAGACGTATGAAGTCAAGAGGATATGCACAATATAACACCATTTTGAAAGTAAAAAAAAGTCCAAGTGCCTAAACTTAGTGGTATGTAAAGAGAATTATGAGGAGGGAAAGAAAATATAAAAATATGAGAAGAATTAGGCAAAGAATGTGATTGAAAGTATAAAAATAAGACTCAAACCAATAATTATAACTAAACATCCAGTATATGGAGTGATAACTTCTTAAAGAAATAAAGAGGAGGGGACAAATTTGTAAGCATCTCAATAAAGTATTTTATTGGTAGAATAAGCAAGAACCGAATCTAGTTGCCTAAGAAGAGGCCAACATTGCCACTGTTAGATTAAGAATCATGGGGGAAAAATGAGTGTTGAGCCATAGTCTAGCTATAGCTTCCCCAAGAATTTACAGAAATTCTCTTCTGGGGTACTGAATCCATAGGTGAATCTCTGGAAGGAGCACTGGTATTTGTTAGGGCTACTGTGCGGGCTGGAACTGAATATTGATTGTGTAAGAATATGTAAGAATGTACTCTGCCTGAAATCTTTTGCTCTAAAAGTTCATCATGGCCAACACTAGCTTTCAGAAATAAGCCAGATACAAGTCTTTTTGTGTAGAACAAAAGCTGATCCAGGTACCAGGGCATAGAAATATGAACAGAAACATTATCAGCACA
Organism: Pan troglodytes; assembly: GCF_028858775.2. Taxonomy (NCBI): domain Eukaryota; kingdom Metazoa; phylum Chordata; class Mammalia; order Primates; family Hominidae; genus Pan; species Pan troglodytes. The sequence goes on along the minus strand of NC_072404.2, from coordinate 165,739,781 downwards.
GGACTCATACATTTTTATCTTCCAAGAGATAAAAGGAGAGGAGAGGAAGGGGGACAATTGAAATGGATATATATTCATACAGTTTTTGAGGTATTGGACAGTATTTTTACTGTGTCTGGTTAAAATTAGCAAGCAAGTTTTTCCAACAGGAGGCAGTGCTGTTTTATGCTGTAATTTAAGTATAAAATTGATTTGTGCTATCAAATCACTCAAATTACATAAGTGAGGTCACAAGGCCTAACCTTGAGCTATGGGGGAAAAAGCAACCTTTAAGCCACAGCCTAAAAAAAGACTTTACCGAAGGGAATGGTGAATGCCAACTGTTCTGTAGTAGGAGAAAAGGATAAAATAAGCTGAAAGGGGTGGAAATACAGTAATTTGGGGGACCCTGTGCTTGAAGGGAAGTAAATTTCCTTAGGGCAGGAGAATATCATTAATACAATGGCATGCTTGCACGAAAGAATTTTCTGTTATCTATGGTAGAAAATTTAGAAAATGGTCAAAAGTCTGGTAGCTAGAAATCTAATATTAAAAAGGTACAGGAAAGTCAACTTTACAATTCATTTTCCAAACATTTGTTGATCCCACTTTCTATGCCAGGCACTGGGTTGTATAACGGGGATACAAAGATGAAAAAAAAAAAGGATCATAATCAAAGTATCTGAAAAAGAAAACCACTAAAGAAATGTTATTGAATGTAAAGGAAAACTGTAACTTCTTTAATAATACATTATTCAAATTCAAAGATGATAGCACATTTTGAGATTCAGATTGGTAATATATCTTTGATTACACTTTGCAAATGTATTTGACAATTAACCATATACTACTACTTTTTATTACTGAGGTAGGAGGCAGGACTAGACTCTGGAGGTGGGGATTGGGCTCCAGACCACACTGAAGACAAGCTGAAAGGGAAGAGGTGAAAGAGTCTCTCCATAAAACACACTCACCAGTGCCACGTCAGGTTACCATTGCTAAGGCAACAGCTGGAAGTTTTGGCTCCTTTCCATAGCAACAATCCCACGACCTGGAAGTTACGACCTTTTTTCTAGAAATTTTGGCATAATCCACCCCTAAATTTGCATATAGTTGAAAGTGGGTATAAATATGATTGCAGTACTGCTTCCGAGCTGCTACTCTGGGCACACTGCCTATGGGGAGCCCTGCTCCACAAAGCAGCTTTGTTGCTGCTGTACATTAAACCACTTTGATAAAAGTTGTTGTCTAACACCAGCAGCAGCACTGGCTCGTGCGCAAGTGGCCGTGGACGACCACGCTGTGCCCTCCCTGCTGTCCCCTCTGGTCATCAAAGGATCCTTCCCTGGCTCGAGGCCCCTGCATGGGCCCAGAAAGGCTGCTGAGGAAGCGAAAGGCAGGAATTAAACATGGGTTTTTCTTGAGCCACGCTTCAAAAAGTCCAACTCCCTGCAGCGGTCACCAAGGCCCTCAGGACCCCTCACCACAGCCTGCCCGAAGCCCGCAACCCACCTGGAACCTCCTGCAGTCCTTAGCCTGACCTAGCAATTGTGCGCATGCTTGCAGACCCCTTCTTCCCAACGTGTGCTGGGGAAGACCCTAGGGCGCCTGCGCACACTCCCTCCTCCTCTTCCTCTTGAATAGAGCTAATGTGAATACCTGCTTCCCATGTCTCCATGACCTCACTAGAGGCTGGCTGATTTAAAGACAATGAGTTCCCTTAAAGGGTTCTCATTATGCTCAGAAATAGAAATAAGGAAATCCTATTGTTTGATTCGCACAACCAGTCAGCGGCACATTTTCTAATCACGTGGCATTCGAGAACCTTCCTGGACAGGCCCACCCCGAAAAAACCGGATGCTTTCGCCTCACAGCATAGGATGCTCAGGTGTCTGCAGTCTCAGCCTATGCACCTGGCGCTCTGTCTCTTCTCCATAACCAGAGAGGAGCTCGAGATACAGACTGTGTGTGTGTGTGTGTGTGTGTGTGTGTGTGATAAAAATATGAATAACCATATAGAAGATATTATATGTTATTTTCCCAATATCCTACTCTTTTTCTTTTTCTTTTTCTTTTTTTTGAGACAGATTCTTGCTTTGTTACCCAGCCTGGAGTGCAGTGGCACGATCTCGGCTCACTGCATCAAGTGATTCTCCCGCCTCAGCCTCCTGAATGGCTGGGATTACAGGCGAGTGCTATCATGCCTGGCTAATTTTTGTATTTTTAGTAGAGATGGGGTTTCGCCATGTTGGTCAGGCTGGTCTCGAACTCCTGACCTCAGGTGATCCACCTGCCTCGACCTCCCAAAGTGTTGGGATTACAGGCGTGAGCCACCTCGCCCGGCCCTTACTTCATTTTGGAATGCCATGAACCATAATATGTTCTAGAAAAGTGGAAACTGTTATTTTCCACTTTGTAACAGTACAGTTACATTCATCTTTTTGGTAGTAAATCATTGTACTATAAACTGATGTCTCAGAAGTAACATTCACGTGTGTAACCCCCACATTTCTTTTACTGATGCTAAAAGTCTACAAGGATCACAAAGGAACCTATCTACCCATGTATAAGAACTAGAAAATTATCAAGGAGGGGCAGTCTACATTTTTTTAAAAGCTCGAAAATAATGGCACTTGTTTTCCCTGTGCCATGCGTTTGTCCCCACTACAAGCTACTTGACATTAGACTACCAAAACTACCAAAGGAAGTTATTGTTAGACGAATTTATTTTAAAACTCTGCATACACATCATTTAAAATGAGTTAAAAACTTAAAAAGTGAACTCTGAGCCTTGGCAAAGTTGCAAAGATGATGCAGCATTCAAAGTTTTCTGTGTCATTAAAACTATGCCTGAAACTACAGGATTCCTTCCGTTGGAATGAAGTTTTCCCTTCAGCTCCAAGAATTCAGCCTCTCTTAACCAAGTTGCCTTCAGTTTTAGGACCTGCGCTGTTAGTCAGGCCCGACCTCCGCAGCGGCCTCCGACCACCGCCTGTGGAGCAGCACCCAGAACAGGAGCGCGCCCCCCAGCAGCAGGGCCAGGCCCAGCCTCCAGCTCCTGGGGGACTTCAGCCACTTCCACAGCCGGGCCGACAGCCAGGCGCCCCATGGCCTCCTCCGCACCCTGGCTGCCACGCGCTCCGCCACCCGCCGGAGCCGCTCCTCAGGGCCTGCCCAGCGCAGCACCTGCGCCAGCTCATACACCTCGTTGGAGTAATGGGCGCCCTTGTGCTCCCGCACCAGGCCCTCCACCATCTCCAGCAGCTGCTCCACCTGGGCTTCCTGCTCCCGGCCGGTGGCCCGGTTATCAAAGGCACAGACCCGGCCCCCGCACTCGGCCACCAGCTCGCGCAAGGCCCGGTTCTCTGTGTTGCTCACGTAATCGTGCAGGGAGCCCCCGGCCAGGTCCTCCTTCCTGGTGAAGACGATGACCATCCACTTTAGGACGTCCTCCCCAAACATGTCCCTCACCTGCCTCACCGCCTGCTGGTCCTGGGCGGTGAACCGACCCAACTGGGTCACCAGGAGCAGCGCGTGGGGTCCGGGGGCCGAGAGCAGGTAGCAGTGACCTCTCTCCTCACAGCCAGGATCTGTCTTGGACACTTGGGAGCTGAAAATGTCCGCAGTGTCCACGACTTCCACGTGGCACTTGTCCCACCTGCGGCTGCCCGTGGTGCAAGCCCTGGTCACAGACGTGGCCCCCAGCCTGGAGAAGAACCGTCTCTGGCCCAGGATGCTGTTCCCAGTGGCGCTCTTCCCGGCCCCTGTTCTCCCAACAAGAATGAGCCTCCGCGTGGACTCCTGCCGGGACTGAGTGTTCTCTTCTAAACCTGTGAGACCAAGTGTTATAATCTTACTTAAGTTTAACCAACTTCCCCTTGGGAACTGGAATCTTCTTGCCTTTAGCATAAGTGGTTAAGAATAGAGATTTGAACGCCTGGGCGTTCATTTCCACCTTTTCCTTTTGTATTTGGGTTGTCTGCCTGCACCAGTAGATGCTCCAACTACAGTTGATTATCATAGAAATGCTTCTTTATCAGTCCAGCCCAATAGTTCATCTGACATTTCTGGTCATCCACACACATGCAGACATATTTATTTCATATTTGAAAATTTCGATGGACTCTGAAATATTCTCCCAGAGACCATCCCCAGAGACAGGCAGTGGGGGCAATACTGCCTGGTAGTGAAGAGCTGTGTGGAGTCCCAGATACCCTGGTTTGAATCACAGCCCCACCACGTGCTGGTTGTGTAACCTTGGGGAAGTTGCATAATCTAAGTATTAAGCCTCTTTGGCAAAAGTGGGAGCGATAATAGAGGCCTGTTTCTCAGAGGCTTGTTGAGGGGGTGAGATAAGCCCTCTTTCCTTCTTCTCTCCTTCTCTCCCTCTTTCTCTCCTTCCTCTCTTATCTCTCTCTTAAACTGGCTGCCTAAAAAGAATATATGTTTTAACCCTCTATCCTTGTTCTCTAAACATTCTACCTCACAAATCATGTTCACTGTAGTGCATGATTTAATCCCCTCTGCACTTCTTCTGTGGTGATCGGAGTAGGTTTATTATCCTTATTTTATACCGTGGAACCAAGGGAGCAGGCTAGTCACAGAACTTAACTTCTCACAGCAGAGATCCAGCTAAAATGCAAATCTCAGGGCTGGTGCTGTTTCATCCCAGAGTTGAGACACCTCTGGAACTTATCTCTGTTCAGTCTTGAGGAAGCCCCATTCTCCTTATTACCCTAAGTTCAAGCCTAGGGGGGCAAGTATGAGGTGTAGAGATTTGGTCTTACCATAGACATTTTCTTCATCTGTCGCCATCTTCCTTCCTCCCATGCTTACCTGGAAGAGTCCCAAACACAATTTGTTAATTCATTTATTTATTCCTCAAATAGGCATAACCACCTACAGGGTGTCAGGCAAAGTCCAAAGAGCTGGTGACAGCACAGTGAAAAGACATGGTTTTTGCTTGCAAGGATCTAAAAATCTAGGTGTATGTCCTGGCAGAAGGGCACGTGGCTAGAGAGAAGACAGGTAAATTTCGTCAAATATAATACATTGTGCTAATCCTTCTTTAAGTAAGGATTATATCGGAACTTGAGAGAATGGCCTTGGAAGGGCCAACACCCTGCCCTTGAGTTGGTAGGATGCTGTGAGAACATTGCGTGAGGCTGGATTTGTCTTTTCAGGAACTCCAAAAGCAAAAAGCAGAGGGTTGGTTATAACATTTACTCAATGCCAATGGGCTTTAGGTATTACTTTTCCCCGGGTGATTCTATATCACTGACATAAGCTAGAGATATCAGGGGATTCAGCAGCTGGGGGAAGATTAGGTAAACCCTCAGAACCAGAAAATGTGCCCAGTGACTTAGGCACCCACCTTCAAGTGGCTGACCTGGGAAGAAAGAAGAAAATTGGGATTTTTCTTTTGGAAATTGAACAGATCTCCCAAGTAGATCTGGAGGTCCCCTAACTCTGTTTTCTTAAAATCAAATAATTTGGTTTGTCTAGAGATGTCTAAATACGATATCTGTGCTGGAGAGACTTGAACACTTCCCTTCAACTCCTGAAGTTGCTTCCCCTCCAAATCTGATTATGCTGAAATCTAACATTGTGTAATACAGCTAAACCCTCTGTGATCCAGTTTGCCTAATCACACAAGCTCCTGAACACAAATTCACTTCTCCCTGCATCTATGTCTCCAGCCTCATTCCCAGACAATACCCCACTCGGTCAGCTACTTCACAATCAGCAGATTTCAGGGCCTTTCCAACCCACTTGGCTTCCCCTCCTAGGACTATTGATCCTCCCCAACCATCTGTCTGTGCCTCACCATCCATGTCAAACTTGTTGTGTCTTGCACCCTGGTCACTTGGATACCTGTGTTCTCTCCCATTGGCACCACACATGAAGGAAGGGCAGAGAGAGAGGCTGGCTGAGTAACTTGTCTTTGATTGAAGGACTTGGAGAACAGATTTGCCTCATATTAAATCTAGAGCTGTTTCTGTTTCTGCAGGAACTCTACTGGCCCTCCCCAAAGCCTTCAATAAAATTCACTCCATGGGCCTTATGTGATTAATTATTTTGCGTGTAGGAATGAACAGATGATCATAAATGACATCAAAGCAGAAATGAAGAAACAGTTGCAAGATTCAGAGAAAAGAATTTAGATGAAGCAAAATGTCCTTGTCAACCAAGAAAATGAGAATTTCTTTTTCCAGTGCTGCAGAATTCTGGATAGGCCTTTGGAATTTTCCATAGTTTGGAAGAGGGGTTGAAATGATTTTAAATAGTTTTTTTTTAAAGGAAAGTAAGACCCAGCTGAACTCTGAGGTGACAAATGGCCCTTAATCATTGAGGAATGTACACTTATAGAATCCTATATTCCTAACACTTTAAGAGACCGCAAAGTTTATTGAGTTCTTCACCGCTCAAATGTGCTGCTTCTCAGAATTACTTGAATGTTCTTTAAAAATGTACATCTCTTGGATCCATCCTCAGAGATTCTGATTCATGAATTAAATGTTTCTGATGTCCACAGCTCAGAACTTGGACATCAGTCATTTTTGCAACCCCCTTTATTGTACAGATGGGAATTTGAGGTGTCCCCGTGGCTGGAGCAGGAGAAGCTTGAATTAAGGGGGCAGATGTTTAAGGGGCCATGCAGGGAAAGGGGTTGAAGACCAAGATATTAATCTCAGATATCTCCTCAGGGGCCCCTTCTGTGGACAGTGAGGAGGAGAGTTCAAATGTACCCAGTCTTGTCATGTCGTAACTCACTCCGAGGTTAGATGGCTTATGGGGCCATAGAAATATCTTTTGCCTTTGCTCAATAGGGAGCTTGAGGAATGTTTAATGCCTTTCAAACTGTATTTTATTCCTGGAGGTGGTTCCAGCACACTCTTTTCTTACTTTGTTAAGGGAATGTGGGAGGAGACAGGTTTCACTCCCCACCAAGAACGTGTGTGCTCCAGAGCTGGAGAAGATGATCCTAAAATTTCCTCTGAACTTTGCCTACTTAAAAACCTGGAAGTATGTCCTTGACTGTTCCAGATCTTGCTCGCCTGCATGATGCCTTGTAGAATGCAAGTGTTCAGGCAGAAAACACTCTAGGAATCATGTTCTTTCTGGTTCTCAGAGCACCCCCAGCCCCCGCCACTCCCAGGCTCAGGCTCACCTTTCCTGGTGACAGGCTCTGAAGTTGGCCACAAGAAGCCCCAACCTGCTGCTTTCCCTTCGGCTGTGAGTGCAGAAGGCTGTTTCCTCTCGGCACACGGAGGAAATCACTCAGACTTCAGAAATCAGGAAGCTCAGGGTGGGCCCCATGGTTATGGTTTAAAGAGACAGAAACATTTCCCATTGAGCTGTGGGTTGGCAATACTTCTCCTACCGACTCTACTTTCTGCTGTGACTGAGGTTATGTGTCTCCAGCAGGGCCTCATGATGTCAAATATCTTGCCATGCTCTAAGAAGGGAGGGATGTTGTAGTCCCTGAGGCCTGACTGTACTTCTAAAATTGATTACTGAGCTAATCTTCACTTGCCTTTGCCCTATAGGGACGTTTCCCCATATAAAATAGGCCCAGAGAGTCTCCTGCCCCGGAACAAATAACATAATAGCTGTTCTCATCATCTGTCCATTAATTAGACATTCATGTGGCCAGTGCCAGCCCCAGATCCAGTCTGCCAGAAAAACCTGAAGGCAAAGTCTTATCATTCTCTGAGAGAGGAGGGCTTTCCCAGCTATTGAAGGACTTGAGGGTGAACTGGTATGTTGAGGATGAACACCTTCGCACTATCTTCAATTTAGCCTTATTAGGAGGCTTTAGTCTAGTCGTCTATGTTGGTATCACCAGTTCTAGTTATTCTATCTTCTCTCAAGAGCATCATGAGGTCAGCAAAAAAGCGAATCACTGGGTGGTGAGAAGGCTTCAGAGGAGCAGGCTGCATATCTGGTTAGGTCATTAACCAGCTATAGGACCTCACCTAACTCATTTAAACTTTCTGGAGTTGGCTTTCTGGAGTATATGGGGAAGACAATAACCCGAGTCTTACCCTACTGGATAGGATCTGCTTTTTAACCTCTTTCATGCCAGACCACTTTTTTTCTGGTAGGGAAGAGACCCAGCTTTTACTGTTTCCCATCTTTTTGGGGGCACAGAGTCTCCTGGATATCTGACATGTCCACTGTTTCCATTCATCATTGCTGAAACAGGGAGCCTGTCATTCTCCCAGTAGACCAGCAGGGCTGGGGCTATTGTGAGGCAGGTGGGGCATCTAGAGCACACAGCTTAAGGAGGCACTCACTCTCAGGTCACCCAAGTGCAGATCTTGTAGGTGGGTGACCCTGGGAGTGAGTGTTTTCTTAAGAGTGAGGTGCCTAGGGCTTCTCACTAGCCTCATCCTAGCCCAAGCCACATAGATCAGCTTTGAATAAGTCTTTGATACTTGACGTGTACCTTTCATAAAGACGCTTTCAGAGCCTCTTCAACAGCTCCGGGCCATTTATTGTTTCCATGCATGTGTATGATGTCTTACTTCAGCCACTCATAACTCTCTGTCAGAGGGTTTATCTGACTACAAAAGTATGTGTAGGTAATGCATGCAGCAGCCTGAAGTTGTCAGAGCTGATATCCTAGGAGCAGATTTCAATCAATGTCAGTTAGGACTTATGGATAAACACCACAACTTATCAAGTTGTCCACCACGTGAGACAACTCTGTGATGTACTGCATACAAATTGCTGAGTCCCCAGCAGGACTGAGACCCAGTTGTCTGCAGTGGGAACATCCTCATCACCATATACAGTGGTAATGTGCTCATTAATGAACTTGCATTGGCTACTATCCCTTCCCGTCCCACATTTCCACTTTCCTACTGGTGCTTTCTAGGATCTTCTTCCTATTGAAAAGTAACCGTTTCTGTCTTTATTTTCCTCTACATTTCTATTAGCTCTTGATTATGTCTCACTGTCTCTGGGCTTTGTTGCCTATTATTATTCATAGATACTTACTATCAGTTGTGGAAACCCAGGTGAAGCTCAGACCCTGACTACACTTGAGTCTCAGAATTATATCTAGAACTCCGGCTTCCTTTTGTACCCTGTATTAATGCTTCCTTCCTCTCTTTCCAGTCTTTGCATGTTCATTGTTTTCTTCCGTATCCTTATAAATGCAGTGAAGAAAATGTATTAGTCCGTCCTCACGCTGCTTTAAAGAAATACCTGAGATTGGGTAATTTATAAAGAAAAGAGATTTAATTGGCTCACGGTTCCACAGGCTGTACAGGGAGCATGATGCTGGCATCTCCTTGGCTTCTGGGGAGGCCTCAGGAAACTTACAATCATGGCAGAAGCCAGAGGGGAAGCACACACATCTCATGGCTGGAGTAGGAGCAAGAGAGAATGGGAAGGAGCTGCATACTTAAAAATTTTTATTTAATGTACTTTACGTTCTGGGATACATGTGCAGAACATGCAGGTTTGTTACATAGGCATACATTTGCCATGGTGGTCTGCTGCACCCATCAACCTGTCATCTAGGTTTTAAGGTATTTGTCCTAATGCTCTCCCTCCACTTGCCTCCCCACCCCCCGACAGGCCCCCATGTGTGATGTTCCCCTCCCTGTGTCCATGTGTTCTCATTGTTCAACTCCCACTTATGAGTGAGAACATGCAGTGTTCGGTTTTCTGTTCCTGTGTTAGTTTCCTGAGAATGATGGTTTCCAGCTTCATCCATGTCCCTACAAAGGACATGAACTCATCCTTTTTATGGCTGCATAGTATTCCATGGTGTATATGGGCCACACTTTCTTTATCCAGTCTATCACCGATGGGCATTTGGGTTGGTTCCAAGTCTTTGCTATTGTGAACAGTGCTGTAATAAACATATATGTGCATGTGTCTTTATAGCAGAATAATTTATAATCCTTTGGGTATATACCCAGTAATGGGATTGCTGGGTCAAATGGTATTTCTGGTTGTAGATCCTTGAGGAATTGCCACACTGTCTTCCACAATGGTTGAACTACTTTACACTCCCACCAACAGTGTAAAAGCATTCCTATTTCTCCACATCCTCTCCAGCATCTGTTTCCTGACTTTTTAATGATCGCCACTCTAACTGGTGTGAGACGGTATCTCATTGTGGTTTTGATTTGCATTTCTCTAATGACCAGTGATGATGAGGTTTTTTTTATATGTTTGTCACATAAATGTCTTCTTTTGAGAAGTGTCTGTTCATATCCTTCACCCAATTTTTGATAGGGTTGTTTGTTTTTTTTTCTTGTAAATTTGTTTAAGTTCTTTGTAGATTCTGGATATTAGACTTTGTCACATGGATAGATTGCAAAAATTTTCTCCCATTCTGTAGGGTGTCTGTTCACTCTGATAATAGTTTCTTTTGCTGTGCAGAAGCTCTTTAGTTTAATTAGATCCCATTTGCCAGTTTTGGCTTTTCTTGCAATTGCTTTTGGTGTTTTAGTCATGAAGTCTTTACCATGCCTATGTCTTGAAGGGTATTGCCTAGGTTTTCTTCTACGGTTTTTATGGCTTTAGGTTCAACATTTAAGTCTTTAATCCATCTTGAGTTATTTTTTGTATAAGGTGTAAGGTGTGAGGAAGGGGTCCAGTTTCAGTTTTCTGCATATGGCTAGCCAGTTTTCCCAGTGCCACTTGTTAAATAGGGAATCCTTTCCCCATTGCTTGTTTTGGTCAGATTTGTTGGAGATCAGATGGTTGTATATGTGTAGTGTTATTTCTGAGGCCTCTGTTTTGTTCCATTGGTCTATATATCTGTTTTGGTACCAGTACCATGCTGTTTTGGTTACTGTAGCCTTGTAGTATAGTTTGAAGTCAGGTAGCGTGATGCCACCTGCTTTGATCTTGATCTTTTTGCTTAGGATTGTCTTGGCTATACAGTCTCTTTTTTGGTTCTATATGAAATTTAAAGTAGTTTTTTCTTGTTCTGTGAAGAAAGTCAATGGTAGCTTGATGGGAATAGCATTGAATCTATGAATTACTTTGGGCAGTATGGCCATTTTCACGATGTTGATTCTTCCTATCCATGAGCATGGAATGTTTTTCCATTTGTTTATGTCCTCTCTTATTTCCTTGAGCAGTGGTTTATAGTTCTCCTTGAAGAGGTTGTTCACATCCCTTGTAAGTTGTATTCCTAGGTATTTAATATACTTTGTAGCAATTGTGAATGGGAATTCACTCATGATTTGGCTGTTTGTCTGTTATTGGTGTATAGGAATGCTTGTGATTTTTGCACATTGATTTTGTATCCTGAGACTTTGCTGAAGTTACTCATGAGCTTAAGGAGTTTTAGGGCTGAGACAATGGGGTTTTCTAAATATACAATCATGTCACCTGCAAACAGAGACAATTTGACTTCCTCGCTTCCTATTTGTATATCCTTTGTTTCTTTCTCTTGCCTGATTGCCTTGGCCAGAGCTTCCAATACTATGTTGAGTAGGAGTGGTGAGAGAGGGCATCTTTGTCTTGTGCCAGTTTTCAAAGGGAGTGCTTCCAGCTTTTGCACAGTCAGTATGATATTGGCTATAGGTTTGTCATAAATAGCTCATTATTATTATTATTTTGTTTATTATTATTATACTTTAAGTTTTAGGGTGCATGTGCACAATGTGCAGGTTAGTTACATATGTATACATGTGCCATGCTGGTGCGCTGCACCCACTAACTCGTCATCTAGCATTAGGTATATCTCCCAATGCTATCTCTCCCCACTCCCCCCACCCCACAACAGTCCCCAGAGTGTGATGTTCCCCTTCCTGTGTCCATGTGTTCTCATTGTTCAATTCCCACCTATGAGTGAGAATATGCGGTGTTTGGTTTTTTGTTCTTGCGATAGTTTACTGAAAATGATGATTTCCAATTTCATCCATGTCCCTACAAAGGACATGAACTCATCATTTTTTATGGCTGCATAGTATTCCATGGTGTATATGTGCCACATTTTCTTAATCCAGTCTATTGTTGTTGGACATTTGGGTTGGTTACAAGTCTTTGCTATTGTGAATAATGCCGCAATAAACATACGTGTACATGTGTCTTTATAGCAGAATGATTTATAGTCCTTTGGGTATATACCCAGTAATGGGATGGCTGGGTCAAATGGTATTTCTAGTTCTAGATCCCTGAGGAATCGCCACACTGACTTCCACAATGGTTGAACTAGTTTACAGTCCCACCAACAGTGTAAAAGTGTTCCTATTTCTCCACATCCTCTCCAGCACCTGTTGTTTCCTGACTTTTTAATGATCGCCATTCTAACTGGTGTGAGATGGTATCTCATTGTGGTTTTGATTTGCATTTGTCTGATGGCCAGTGATGGTGAGCGTTTTTTCATGTGTTTTTTGGCTGCATAAATGTCTTCTTTTGAGAAGTGTCTGTTCATGTCCTTTGCCCACTTTTTGATGAGGTTGTTTTTTTTTCTTGTAAATTTGTTTGAGTTCATTGTAGATTCTGAATATTAGCCCTTTGTCAGATAAGTAGGTTGCGAAAATTTTCTCCCATTTTGTAGGTTGCCTGTTCACTCTGATGGTAGTTTCTTTTGCTGTGCAGAAGCTCTTTAGTTTAAGTAGATCCCATTTGTCAATTTTGGCTTTTGTTGCCATTGCTTTTGGTGTTTTAGACATGAAGTCCTTGCCCATGCCTATTTCCTGAATGGTATTGCCTATGTTTTCTTTTAGGGTTTTTATGGTTTTAGGTCTAACATTTAAGTCTTTAATCCATCTTGAATTGATTTTTGTATAAGGTGTAAGGAAGGGATCCAGTTTCAGCTTTCTACATATGGCTAGCCAGTTTTCCCAGCACCATTTATTAAATAGGGAATCCTTTCCCCATTGCTTGTTTTTCTCAGATTTGTCAAAGATCAGATGGTTGTAGATATGCGGCGTTATTTCTGAGGGCTCTGTTCTGTTCCATTGATCTATATCTCTGTTTTGGTACCGGTACCATGCTGTTTTGGTTACTGTAGCCTTGTAGTATAGTTTGAAGTCAGGTAGTGTGATGCCTCCAGCTTTGTTCTTTTGGCTTAGGATTGACTTGGCAATGTGGGCTGTTTTTCGGTTCCATATGACCTTTGAAGTAGTTTTTTCCAATTCTGTGAAGAGAGTCATTGGTAGCTTGATGGGGATGGCATTGAATCTGTAAATTACCTTGGGCAGTATGGCCATTTTCACGATATTGAGTCTTCCCATCCATGAGCATGGAATGTTCTTCCATTTCTTTGTATCCTCTTTTATTTCATTGAGCAGTGGTTTGTAGTTCTCCTTGAAGAGGTCCTTCACATCCCTTGTAAGTTGGGTCCTAGGTATTTTATTCTCTTGGAAGCAATTGTGAATGGGAGTTCACTCATGATTTGGCAATCTGTTTGTCTGTTGTTGGTGTATAAGAATGCTTGTGATTTTTGTACATTGATTTTGTATCCTGAGACTTTGCTGAAGTTGCTTATCAGCTTAAGGAGATTTTGGGCTGAGACAATGGGGATTTCTAGATATACAATCATGTCGTCTGCAAACAGGGACAATTTGACTTCCTCTTTTCCTAATTGAGTACCCTTTATTTCCTTCTCCTGCCTAATTGCCCTGGCCAGAACTTCCAACACTATGTTGAATAGGAGTGGTGAGAGAGGGCATCCCTGTCTTGTGCCAGTTTTCAAAGGGAATGCTTCCAGTTTTTGTCCATTCAGTATGATATTGGCTGTGGGTTTGTCATAGATAGCTCTTATTATTTTGAAATACGTCCCATCAATACGTAATTTATTGAGAGTTTTTTAGCATGAAGGTTGTTGAATTTTGTCAAAGGCCTTTTCTGCATCTATTGAGATAACCATGTGGTTTTTGTCTTTGGTTCTGTTTATATGCTGGATTACATTTATTGATTTGCATATATTGAACCAGCCTTGCATCCCAGGGATGAAGCCCACTTGATCATGGTGGATAAGCTTTTTGATGTGCTGCTGGATTTGGTTTGCCAGTATTTTATTGAGGATTTTTGCATCAATGTTCACCAAGGATATTGGTCTAAAATTCTCTTTTTTGGTTGTGTCTCTGCCAGGCTTTGGTATCAGGATGATGCTGGCCTCATAAAATGAGTTAGGGAGGATTCCCTCTTTTTCTGTTGATTGGAATAGTTTCAGAAGGAATGGTACCAGTTCCTCCTTGTACCTCTGGTAGAATTCGGCTGTGAATCCATCTGGTCCTGGACTCTTTTTGGTTGGTAAGCTATTGATTATTGCCACAATTTCAGAGCCTGTTATTGGTCTATTCAGAGATTCAACTTCTTCCTGGTTTAGTCTTGGGAGAGTGTATGTGTTGAGGAATTTATCCATTTCTTCTAGATTTTCTAGTTTATTTGCGTAGAGATGTTTGTAGTATTCTCTGATGGTAGTTTGTGTTTCTGCGGGATCGGTGGTGATATCCCCTTTATCATTTTTTATTGCGTCTATTTGATTCTTCTCTCTTTTTTTATTAGTCTTGATAGCGGTTTATCAATTTTGTTGATCCTTTCAAAAAACCAGCTCCTGGATTCACTAATTTTTTGAAGGGTTTTTTGTGTCTCTATTTCCTTCAGTTCCACTCTGATTTTAGTTATTTCTTGCCTTCTGCTAGCTTTTGAATGTGTTTGCTCTTGCTTTTATAGTTCTTTTAATTGTGATGTTAGGGTGTCAATTTTGGATCTTTCCTGCTTTCTCTTGTGGGCATTTAGTGCTATAAATTTCCCTCTACACATTGCTTTGAATGCGTCCTAGAGATTCTGGTATGTTGTGTCTTTGTTCTCGTTGGTTTCAAAGAATATCTTTATTTCTGCCTTCATTTCGTTATGTACCCAGTAGTCATTCAGGATCAGGTTGTTCAGTTTCCATGTAGTTGAGCAGTTTTGAATGAGATTCTTAATCCTGAGTTCTAGTTTGATTGCACTGTGGTCTGAGAGATAGTTTGTTATAATTTCTGTTCTTTTACATTTGCTGAGGAGGGCTTTACTTCCAACTATGTGGTCAATTTTGGAATAGGTGTGGTGTGGTGCTGAAAAAAATGTATATTTTGTTGATTTGGGGTGGAGTGTTCTGTAGATGTCTATTAGGTCCGCTTGGTGCAGAGCTGAGTTCAATTCCTGGGTATCCTTGTTGACTTTCTGTCTCATTGAATTGTCTAATGTTGACAGTGGGGTGTTAAAGTCTCCCACTATTAATGTGTGGGAGTCTAAGTCTCTTTGTAGGTCACTCAGGAGTTGCTTTATGAATCTGGGTGCTCCTGTATTTGGTGCATATATATTTAGGATAGTTAGCTCTTCTTGTTGAATTGATCCCTTTACCATTATGTAATGGCCTTCTTTGTCTCTTTTGATCTTTGTTGGTTTAAAGTCTGTTTTATCAGAGACTAGGATTGCAACCCCTGCCTTTTTTTGTTTTCCATTTGCTTGGTAGATCTTCCTCCATCCTTTTATTTTGAGCCTATGTGTGTCTCTGCACGTGAGATGGGTTTCCTGAATACAGCACACTGATGGGTCTTGACTCTTTATCCAATTTGCCAGTCTGTGTCTTTTAATTGGAGAATTTAGTCCATTTTCATTTATAGTTAATATTGTTATGTGTGAATTTGATCCTGTCATTATGATGTTAGCTGGTTATTTTGCTCCTTAGTTCATGCAGTTTCTTCCTAGTCTTGATGGTCTTTACATTTTGGCATGAGTTTGCAGTGGCTGGTACCAGTTGTTCCTTTCCATGTCTAGTGCTTCCTTCAGGAGCTCTTTTAGGGCAGGCCTGGTGGTGACAAAATTCATCAGCATTTGCTTGTCTGTAAAGTATTTTATTTCTCCTTCACTTATGAAGCTTATTTTGGCTGGATATGAAATTCTGGGTTGAAAATTCTTTTCTTTAAGAATGTTGAATATTGGCCCCCACTCTCTTCTGGCTTATAGAGTTTTGGTGAGAGATCTGCTGTTAGTCTGATGGGCTTCCCTTTGAGGGTAACCTGACCGTTCTCTCTGGCTGACCTTAACATTTTTTCCTTCCTTTCAACTTTGGTGAATCTGACAATTATGTGTCTTGGAGTTGCTCTTCTCGAGGAGTATCTTTGTGGCATTCTCTGTATTTCCTGAATCTGAATGTTGGCCTGCCTTGCTAGATTGGGGAAGTTCTCCTGGATAATATCCTGCAGAGTGTTTTCCAACTTGGTTCCGTTCTCCCCATCACTTTCAGGTACACCAGTCAGATGTAGATTTGGTCTTTTCACATAGTCCTATATTTCTTGGAGGCTTTGCACATTTCTTTTTATTCTTTTTTCTCTAAACTTCCCTTCTCGCTTCATTTCATTCATTTCATCTTCCATTGCTGACACCCTTTCTTCCAGTTGATCGCATTGGCTCCTGAGGCTTCTGCATTCTTCACGTAGTTCTCGAGCCTTGGTTTTCAGCTCCATCAGCTCCTTTAAGCACTTCTCTGTGTGGGTTATTCTAGTTATACATTCTTCTAAACTTTTTTCAAAGTTTTCAACTTCTCTGCCTTCGGTTTGAATGTCCTCCCGTAGCTCAGAGTAATGTGATCGTCTGAAGCCTTCTTCTCTCAGCTCGTCAAAGTCATTCTCCGTCCAGCTTTGTTCCATTGCTGGTGAGGAACTGCATTCCTTTGGAGGAGGAGAGGTGCTCTGCTTTTTAGAGTTTCCAGTTTTTCTGCTCTGTTTTTTCCCCATCTTTGTGGTTTTATCTACTTTTGGTCTTTGATGATGGTGATGTACAGATGGGTTTTTGGTGTGGATGTCCTTTCTGTTTGTTAGTTTTCCTTCTAACAGACAGGACCCTTAGCTGCAGGTCTGTTGGAGTACCCGGCCATGTGAGGTGTCAGTCTGCCCCTGCTGGGGGGTGCCTCCCAGTTAGGCTGCTCGGGGGTCAGGGGTCAGGGACCCACTTGAGGAGGCAGTCTGCCAGTTCTCAGATCTCCAGCTGCATGCTGGGAGAACCACTGCTCTCTTCAAAGCTGTCAGACAGGGACATTTAAGTCTGCAGAGGTTACTGCTGTCTTTTTGTTTGTCTGTGCCCTGCCCCCAGAGGTAGAGCCTACAGAGGCAGGCAGGCCTCCTAGAGCTGTGGTGGGCTCCACCCAGTTGGAGCTTCCGGGCTGCTTTGTTTACCTAAGCAAGCCTGGGCAATGGTGGGCGCCCCTTCCCCAGCCTTGCTGCCGCCTTGCAGTTTGATCTCAGTCTGCTGTGCTAGCAATCAGCGAGACTCCGTGGGCGTAGGACCCTCCGAGCCATGCGCGGGATATAATCTCCTGGTGTGCTGTTTTTTAAGCCTGTTGGAAAAGCACAGTATTTGGGTGGGAGTGACCTGATTTTCCAGGTGCCATCTGTCACCCCTTTCTTTGACTAGGAAAGGGAACTCCCTGACCCCTTGCACTTCCTGAGTGAGGCAATGCCTCGCCCTGCTTTGGCTCACGCACGGTGCACGCGCCCACTGACCTGCACCCACTGTCTGGCACTCCCTAGTGAGATGAACCCGGTACCTCAGATGGAAATGCAGAAATCACCCATCTTCTGCGTCGCTCATACTGGGAGCTGTAGACCAGAGCTGTTCCTATTCAGCCATCTTAGCTCCTCCCCACCTTTCCTGACTTTTTAATGTTTGCCATTCTAACTGGCGTGAGATGGTATCTCATTGTGGTTTTGATTTGCATTTCTCTAATGACCAGTGATGATGAGCTTTTTTGCATATGTTTGTTGACTGCATAAATGTCTTTTTTTGAAAAGTGTCTGTTCATATCCTTTGCCCACTTTTTGATGGGGTTGTTTGTTTTTTTCTTGTAAATTTATTTAAGTTCTTTGTAGATTCTGGATATTAGCCCTTTGTCAGATGGATAGATTGCAAAATTTTTCTCCCATTCTGTAGGTTGTCTGTTCACTCTGAAAATAGTTTCTTTTGCTATGCAGACACTGTTTAGTTTAATTAGATCCCATTTGTCAATTTTAGCTTTTGTTGCCATTGCTTTTGGTGTTTTAGTCATGAAGTCTTTGCCCATGCCTACGTCCTGAATGATATTGCCTAGGTTTTCTTCTAGGGTTTTTATGGTTTTAGGTCTTAGGTTTAAGTCTTTAATCCATCTTGAGTTAATTTTTGTATGAGGTGTAAGGAAGTGGTCCAATTTCAGTTTTCTGCATATGGCTAGTCAGTTTTCCCATCACCATTTATTAAATAGTGAATCCTTTCCCCATTTCTTGTTTTTGTCAGGGTTGTCAAAGATCAGATAGTTGTAGATGTGTGGTGTTATTTCTGAGGCCTCTGTTCTGTTCCACTGGTCTATTTATCTGTTTTGGTACGAGTACCATGCTGTTTAGGTTACTGTAGCCTTGTAGTATAGTTTGAAGTCAGGTAGCATGATGCCTCCAGTTTGTTCTTTTTGCTTAGTGTGAAAATGGCCATACTGCCCAAAGTAATTTATAGATTCAATGCTATCCATATCTATTTGTTGTCTTTATAGTAATTTGACGTGTAAAGTTAGGTTGCTTATTTGAGATTGCTCTTCTTTTTTTTCTAGTTTTATTTTGGGTTAAGGGGGTATATGTACAGGTTTGTTACATGAGTACAGTGTGTGTCACTGAGGCTTGGTGTATGAATGATCTCATCATCAAGGTAGTGAGCGCAGTACCCAATAGGTAGCCTTCCAACCTCTCCCCCTTCCCACCCTCCCCACTCAAGTAATCCCCAGTGTCTATTGTTCCCATTTTTGTGTCCATGTGTATTCAATGTTTAGCTCCCATTATAAGTGAGAACACATGGTATTTGGTTGTCTGTTCCTGTGTTAGTTTGCTTAAGATAATGGTCTTCAGATGCTTCCACATTGCTATAAATTTCGTTCTTGGAACTCCTTTTGCTGTATCCTGTAACTTTTGATAAATTATATTTTCATTTTTACTTCTCTCAAGATAGTTTTAAAATTTCTTTGATTTCTTCTTTTACCCAGTGATTATTCAAGAGTGTGTTAGTTTTCATGTATTCATGAAATTTCCCATTTTTATTGCTTTTATTGATTTCTAGCTTCATTCTATTGTGGTTGGATAGTATATCTGGAATGATTTCAATCTTCTTAAATTTGTTAAGATTTGCTTTGTGACCTGAAATGTGATCTATTCTGGAGAATGTTCCATGTATGAATGAGAAGAATATATATTCTTCTCCTGTTGGATAAAAAGTTCTGTATAAGTCTATTAGGTCCATTTGCCCTATAGTGTAGTTCAGTTCCATTGTCTCTTTGTTGATTTTATGTCTGATGTCCTATTCACTATTGAAAGTAGGATATTGAAGTCTTCTACTATTATTGTATTGCTGTCAACCTCTCCTTTTCAATCTGTCAATATTTGCTTTATATACTTAGATGCTCTGATATCGGACACATTTATATTTAGTATTGTTATATGTTTCTGTTAAATTGACTCTTTTACCATTATGTAATGATCTTTTTTGTATCTAAAAACAGTTTTTTTTTAACCGAAACTCTGCTTTATCTTATATAAGCAGAGCCATTCCTGCTCTCCTTTGGTTACTGTTTATATGAAATATCCTTTCTCATCCCTTTCCCTTCAGCCTCTGTGTGTCCTTAAATCTAAAGTGAGCTTCTTGTTGACAGCAGAGAGTTTGATTTTGATTTTTTTATCCATTTAGTGACTCTATATCATTTTATTGGGAAGTTTAGTTCATTTGTTTAAAATAATTATTGATAAGGAGGGATTTATTATTACCATTTGATAACTGTTTTCTCTTTGTCTTACAGCCCTTTTGTCCCTATTTTTATCTCTTGCTCTGTTTCATTTTTAATTAATTGGTTTTGATTTCTTTATGTTTTTCTTTTGTGTAACTTCTATAGGTGTTTTCTTTGTGGCTACCAAGGAGCTTACATAAAATGTCTTATAGTTGTAACAGTCTATTTTGAGCTGATAATAACTTCATTTGCATACAATAACTGCTTTGATCCCTCTTCCCTCCACATTATATTCTGTTGATGTAACAATGTACATCTATTTGTATTACGTGTCTATTAATATCATTTAGTTATAGACATTTTTAATGTTTTTTCCTTTTAGCTTTTATAGTAGAATTAAAAGTGATTTACCACCTCCATTATAGTAATACAATATTCTATTTTTGTCTATATTTACCTTTACCAGTGAGCTTCATTCCTTCTTATGCACGTGTGTTGCTGTTTAGTACTCTTTTAATTAAACTTGAAGAGCTCTCTTTAGCATTTCTTGTAAGGTAGGTCTAGCAGTAATAAACTCCCCGAGCTTTTGTTTTTCTGAGAAAGTCTTAATCTCTTTTTCATTTTTTAAGGTTAGATTTGCTTGACACAGTATTCTTGATTGGCAGTTCCCCACTCCCAGCACTCTGAGTATATCATTCCATGCACTTCTTGCCTGCAAGGTTACTGCTGAAAAATCTACTAATAGTCTTATGAAGATTCCCTTGTATGTAGTAGGTTGCTTTTCTCTTTCTGATTGCAAAATTCTCTGTCTTTAACTTCTGACAATTTAATTATAATGGGTCTTTTTGGATTCACTTTATTTAGTATCCTTTGGGCTTCCTGGATCTGGATTTCTATTTACTCCCCCAGGCTTGGGATGTTTTTAGCTGTTATCTCTTGGAATATATTAGGTTGGTGCAAGAATAATTGCGGTTTTTTTGCAGATGTATTGCAAAAACTGCAATTACTCTTTTACCAACTTAATACTTTCTTTCACTTTCTTTTTTCTCTTCTTTTGGGTCTCTAATAATGTATACATTGGTCGGCTTTATGTGTCCCATAAGTCCCTTAAGGTATCTTCACTCTTTCATTCTTATTTCTTTTTGCTCCTCTGATTGGATGATTTCCAATGGCCTGTCTTCAAGTTCACTGATGCTTTCTTCTGCTTGGTTTAGTCTGCTGCTGAACTTCTCTGTTGAATTTTTCAGTTCAGGCATTGTATTCTTCGGCTGTATCACTTCTGTTTGGTATGTTTAAATATTTTCTATCTGTGTGTTGAAAGTCTCACTTTGTTCATGCCTTTCTCTCCTGACCTCAGTGAATATTTTTAAGACCATTATTTTGAATTCCCTGCTGGGTAAATGACTTGTCACTATTTTATTAAGTTGACTTCTGGAGTTTTATCTTTTTTTGTTTTGTTTTGTTTTTGTTTTGTTGTTGTTGTTGTTTGAAACGTATTTTCCTGTTTCTTCATTTTCCTTGATTCTGTGTTGGTTTCTGTGCATTAGATAAAACAGCTACCTCTCCAGTCTTGTGTAGGAATAAACCACACAAATCAATATGGCCAGTGATTCTGGGTGCCTCCCAAATCTTTGTGCTTGTCCAAACCATTGCCTGTGTTCTTCATGGGCCCCAGAAGATTAATGTGTTCCATATCCCATTAGTGCCCTGAGACAATTCAAAAAGAAGTGAATACTTTGAGAAGAAGCTGGAAAATTTATGGTGCTAGATGTGTGGTCCAGTTTTTTTTTTTATCTCTTCAGGGATAAGCTTGGAACTGAAGTGTATTTGCCCTTGTTCTGGAATAAGGCATGGAGACTATCTGTGTCAGATTCCTGCACTCTCATTCAGACTGTACACTCTTTCAACCCTTTGGTCTGCTCTTTGTTTCCCTCAGGGGCCTAATGAATATTGATTCCCATTGGCTGTCAGAGACAGGTGAGTCAGATGGAGGCTTGGTACTATCTCTAGAGCAAGCTGAGAAGAGGATTTGTGGGAAGTGCCTATAGTTCCCTTCAGGCTCCCAGAGAAGTACTTATTGCCTGCCCCATCAGCTCCCAGATGCAGGCTAATTAAAGGCTTGACCCTAGGAAGCAGCAGTGAAAGTTAAGATGTTAGGTTTGCAGTTGAACCCCTTCCAGGGAGAAACTGGAAACTGGGTGTTTTGCCTTCTTGTTCTGTGCCGAGCCAGGGGAAGTAGCCACTACAGGTGCTCCTATTCCCATTTAAAATCAAATCAATTCTTTGTTCTCTGTGGTCTGGGGGGACTTGTAAATGCCAAATCATGTCAGTTCCCAGAGATAAGTGATTTAGGAGCTAGTCTCTCAAGTGGGAGCTGTACAAGTTGGGGTGCTCAATGTGTAGACAAGCCCCTTCCAGGCAGAAGCTGGAGGCTTGGTTTTACTGCTGGAGTAATCTGGGAGGGGAAAGATTGCTAATTAGCTGCATTTAAAATAGATTATTTTGGATTGTCTGGGTACCCCCAGTGTAATCACAATGGCCCTTAAAAGTGGAGAGAGATGCGGAAAAGAAGTTCATAGTGATTTGATGTGAGAAGGACTCAATCCATTGTCATTGGCTTTGAAGGTGGAACTGGGCCATAAGCCAAGGAATGCAGGTGATCTCTAGAAGCTGCAAAAGGCAAGGAAATTGATTCTCCAGTACAGCCTCCAGAAAAGAACTCATCCTCACCAACAACTTGAGACTCATGTTGAACCTCTAAGTTCCAAAACTGTAAGATAATAAATTTTTGTTGTTTTAAGCTACTAAATTTATGGTAACAGCAGCAACAGGAAACTAAGCATATTGGACTTGAAAATGTGTATTCTGCTGTTATTAAGTGGAATGTTCTATAAGTGTCAATTAGGTCAAATTGGTTGACAATGTTGGCACACTGAATAATGCCCCCAAAGATATCCATGTCTTATTGCCCAGGACATACCTGTGGATGTTACTTTATATGTCAAAAAGGGACATTGCAGATGTAATCGAGTTAAGGATCTTGAGATAAAGAGATTATTTTTGATTGTCCAGATGGACTCTAAATATAAATTTTAAGAGAAGCAGAGGGAAGGCACAGAAAAAGAGGGCAATGTGAGGACTGAAGCAAGATGCTGTGCTGCTGGCTTTGAAGATGAAGGGAGGGGCCATGAGCAGCTCTAAAAGCTGCAAAAGGCAAAAAAAATTTCCCTTAGAGATTTTGGAGAAGTAGGGCACTACCATCACCTTGATTTCAGCCCCATGAAACTGATTTTGGACTGTTGATTTCCAGAACTGTGAGAGAATAAATGGGTTGTATTAAGACATGAAGCTTGTAGGAATTTCTTGCAGCAGCCATAGGAAACTAATACAATGGTGTTCAAATCTTCTCTATCTTTACTGATTTTTTTTGTCTACTTGTACTATTATTATTATTTTTCCATACCTATCTTCTATACTATTAATTATTGAGAGGGGCATTAAAATCTCTGGCCATATTTGTGAGTTTTTCTTTTTATTACTGCAATTCTGTCAATTTTTGCTTCATGTGTTTTGGAATTCTGTTATTACACACATGAAAGTTTCAGATTGTTATGTCCTCTTGATGAATTGATGGCTTTATCATTGTAGAATGTCCTTCTTCATTCCTGATAACATTTTTTCCTTTGAAGTCTACTTTGTCTGATATTAATATTGTCATTCCAAGTATCTTTTGATTAGTGTCATTATAGAATATCTTTTTTCATCCTTTTCTGCTTAAGCCAGCTGTCTTTATATTTAGTGCAAGATTCATGTAGGCAAAATATAGATAAGCTTTGCTTTTTAAATCCACTCTGACAATCACTGCCTTTTAACTGAGGATATTCAGACCATGTACTCTAATATTTAGATTATTGACTTCTTTAGATTTAAATCTATCATCTTACTATTTTTAAAATTTGTTGCATTTGTTCTTTGTTTCCCTTTTTACTGCCTTCATTTATATTAATTGAACTTTTAAAAAATTCCATTTTTCCTCTCTCTGTTGGCTTATTATCTATAACTCTTTGTTTTGTTATTTTATTGGTTGACTTAGAGTTTATAGTATAGAGCTTTCGCTTACCTCAGTTCACCTTGAAGTGATATCATATCACTTTACATAGAGCATAAACATTTTATAATAGTATCTTTTCATTTTTCCTCTCCTGATTTTTTGTCCTATTGTTCTCACAGGTTTTACTTTTGCATATATTGCAAAACTCAATCTATATTGTTATTATTTTTGTTTAAGCAGTCAATTATATTTTAAAGGTATTTAATTAATAAGAAAAATACCCTATATATTTACTCACGTGGTTACCATTTTTGATGATCTTAATTCCTTTGAAAAGATCAGTATTTTTCTCTGATATCATTCTCCTTTTTTAACTTTTTTTTTTTTTTTTGTAGTTCAGGTCTGCTGGCAACAAACTGAGCTACTGAATGTCTGGAAAAGCTTTTATTTTGCCTTCATTTTTGAAAGGTAATTTTGAAAAATAATTTTAATTTGACAGTTTTTCTTCTAATACAGTCATGTGTCACATAATGATGTTTTGGTCAACAACAGACCACATATGCGATGTTGGTCCCATAAGAGTATAGCACCCTATTTTTACTGTATTTTTTTTCTGTGTTTAGTATGTTTAGATACACAAATACTTACCAGTGTGTTACAGTTGCCTACAGTATTCACTACAGTAGCATGCTCTACAGGTTTGTAGTCTAGGAGCAATAGGCCATATCATACAGCCTAGGTGTGTAGTAGGCTGTACCATTTAGGTTTGTGTAAGTACACTCTACAGTGTTCACAGAATGATGAAGTAGCTTAATGGTGCACTTCTCAGAATTTATCCCCATTGTTAAGTGACACATGATTGTACTTTGTAAATGTTGTTTCACTGTCTTCTCTGTCACATTAATTCTTCAGAAAAATCTGTTGTCATCCTTACCTTTGTTTCTCTGGACATAACATATGTTTTTTTTCCTCTGGCTGCTTTAAGAATTGTCCCTTTATCATTCATTTTGATCAACCTGATTATAATGTTTCTTCGTGTGGATGTTTTATTTGCTTGGGGTTCATTGAACTTCTTGGGTTCTTGTGCTTACAGTTTTCATAAAATTTGGAAAATTTTTGGCCGTTATTGATTCCAATATTTTTTCCGTCCTGACCCCCTTTTATTTTTAGTGAATCCAGTTACATATACATTCCACTTGAGGTTGTCCCAGAGCTCACTGAAGCTCTGTTCTTTGAAAGTGACTATTCTTTTTTTCTTTTGTGTTTTCTATGTTGGGACATTTCTATTGCTGTGTCTTCAAGTTCATTAATCTCTCTTTTCTAAATTTTTAGGTTCAGGGGTAAATATGCAGGTTTGTTATATAGGTAAACTTGTGTCACAAGGGTTTGTTGTACAGATTGTTTTGTCACTCAGATACTAAGCCTAGTACCCAATAGTTGTTTTTTCTGTTCCTTTTCCTCCATCCATCCTGCACCCTCAAATAGGCCCCAGTGTCTGTTGTTCTCCTCTTTGTGTCCATATGTTCTTATCATTTAGCTCCCACATGAGAACATGTACTATTTGGTTTTCTGTTTCTGCATTAGTATGCTAAGGATAATGGCCTCCAGTTCCATTCATGTTCCTGCAAAGGACATGATCTCATTCTTTTTTATGGCTGTGTAGTATTCCATAGTGTATATGTACATTTTCTTTATCCAGTCTAGCATTGATGGGCATTTAGGTTGATTCCATGTTTTTGCTATTGTGAATAGTGCTGCAATGAACATACATATGCATGTGTGTCTTTATGATAGAATAATTTATATTCCTTTGAGGATATACCCAGTAATGGGATTGCTGGGTTGAATGGTAGTTCTGTTTTTAGATCTTTGAGGAATTGCCACACTGCTTTCCACAATGGTTGAACTAATTTACACTCTCACCAACAGCGTATCAGTGTTCCCTTTTCTCAGCAACCTTGCCAGCATTTGTTATTTTTTGACTTTTTAGTAATAGCCATTTGGACTGATATGCGATAGTATCTCATTGTAGTTTATTTTGTATTTCTCTAATTATCAGTGATATTGAGCTTTTTTAAAATATGCTTGCTGGCCACATGTATGTCTTGTTTTGAAAAGTGGCTATTCATGTCCTTTGCCCACTTTTTAATGGGGTTGCTTTTTTTTCTTATAAATTTGCTTGAGTTTCTTACAGATGCTGGATATTAAACCTTTGTCAGGTGCATAATTTGTAAAAATTTTCTCCCATTCTGTAGGTTGTCTGTTTACTCTGTTGATAGTTTCTTTTGCTGTGCAGAAGCTCTTTAATTGGATTCTATTTGTCAGTTTTTGCTTTTGCTGCAATTGCCTTTGGCATCTTCATTATGAAATTTTTGCCAGTTCGTATGCCCAGAATAATATTGTCTAGGTTGTTTTCCAGGGTTTATATAGTTTTTGGGTTTTACATTTAAGTCTTTAATTCATCTTGAGTTGATTTTTGTATATGGTATAAGGAAGGGGTTCAGCTTCAATCTTCTGCATATGGCTAGCCTGGTTAGCCAGTTATCCCAGCACCATTTATTGAATAGGGAGTCCTTTCCCCATTGTTTATTTTTGGCAGATGGTTGTAGTTGTGTGGCCTTATTTTTGGCCTCTCTATTCTGTTCCATTGGTTATATGTCTGTTTTTGTACCAGTACTATGCTATTTTGCTTACTGTAGCTCTGTAGTATAGTTTGAAGTTAGGTAGCATGATGCCTCCAGCTTTGTTCTTTTTGCTTAGGATCACCTTGGCTATTAAGGCTGTTTTGATTCCATATGAATTTTAAAATAGTTTTTTTTCTAGTTCTGTGAAGAATGTCATTGGTAGTTTGATACGAATAAGATTGAATTTATAAATTACATTGGGCAGTATGGTCATTTTAATGATATTGATTCTTCTTATTCATGAGCATAGAATGTTTTTTCATTTGTTTGTGTCATCTCTGACTTCTTTAAGCAGTGTTTTGTAGTTCTCATTATAGAGATCTTTCGCCTCCCTAGTTAACTGTGTTCCTAAATATTTATTCTTTTTGAGGCAGTTGTGAATGAGATTGCATTCCTGATTTAGCTTTCGGCTTGACTGTTGTTGTTATATAGGAATGCTAGTGACTTTTGTACATTGATTTTGTATCCTGAGGCTTTGCTGAAGTTCTTTATCAGCCGAAGGAGCTTTTGGGCTGAGACTATGGGATTTTTTAGATATAGGCTCATGTTGTCTGCAAACAAGGATAGTGTAAATTTCTCTCTTCCCATTTGGAAGAGAGAAACAAACTCTCTTTTGTTACTCTCTTTTATTTCTCTCTCTCATCTGATTGCTCTGGCCAGGACTTTCAATACTATGTTGAATGGAAGTGGTGAAAGAGGACATCCTTGTCTTGTGTCAGTTTTCACGGGGAATACTTTCAGGTTTTGTCCATTCAGTATAATGTTGGCTGTGGGTTTGTCATAGATAGCTCTTATTATTTTGAAGGTATGTTTCTTCAATACCTGGTTTATTGAGAGTTTTTAACATGAAGGGATTTTTGAATTTGATTGAAAGCCTTTTCTGCATCTATTTAGATTATCATAAGTTCACTAATCTTTTCTTTTTCAGCCTAATATTTTGCTAACCCTATTCAATGTACTTCTTATATCTTTTATGGTAGTTTTTATCTCTAGAGGTTAAATTTGGATCTTTTTAATGTCTTCCACCTTACTACTTAACTGTTTTAACATATAGCACACAGTTGTAATAACTGTGTTAATGTTTTTGGCTGATAATTCTAACACTTTTGTCAGTCTGGGCTGGTATTTATTCATTGATTTATCTCTTCATATTTTCTTGCTAATTTTCATGTTTGGTAATTTTTTATTGGATGCCAGACATCTGGTTTTGACCTTCTTATGTGCTGAATATTTTCATACTTCTGTAAATATTCTTGAGCTTTCTTCTGGGATGCATTTAAGTTACTTGGAAACAGTTTGATCCTTCAGGTCTTGCTTTTAATATTTGGTAGGCATACTTGATAAGTTTTCAGTCTAGAACCAATTATTTCCCACTAGTGAGGCAAGGCTCTTCTGGGAAATCTACCCAATGCCCCACAAATCACAGGCTTTTTTAGTTTTTATGGTCCGTGGTGAGTGCAGGACACTGTTTCCTCTAATCTTGTTGACTGGTTCTTTTTGTCACCTCAGAGGGCTTCACCACATGCATGTGGTGATCAGTATTCAATTGAAGACTCAAGGGGGACTCTCTGCAGGTGTCTGGATTTCTCTCCGTATAGCTCTCTCCTCTCTCAGACTCTGTTATATGAACTCTTAGCCACCTTTGTATCTCCAGAATCCCAACTCTATCTTCTCAAATCAGGGAGTCTGCCAGGCTCCACCTGGTTTCCATAAATGTTAGTTTTTTAATGCTGCATAACAAATTACCACGAACTTAGCAACTTAAAACAGCATAGATTTATTATCTCAAGATTAGTGTGGGCAAGGAGTGTAGACATAGCTTAACTGTATGTTCTCTGCTTTAGGGTTTCACCAGCCTGTAATGCTAGCTTAAGTCTAATCAGAGGCTTGACGGGAAAGATCTGAACCCTCAGGATGTTGACAGAATTTGTTTCTTTGTGGCTGTGACCAAGGATTTTGACTTTTTCCTGTATGTTGGCTAGAGGCCACCTGCAGTTCTCTGCCATGTTAGCCCTGTTCATAGGCAATTCACAAAATGGAAATTTGCTCCTTGAAGGCCGGGAGGAGAGGAAAAGCAAGTCTTTGTGCAGCTATATAAATCACTGGAGTGACATTCTGTCACCTATGCCATGTTCTATTGGCTAGAAGTAGGTCTCAGATCCCACCCACAATCAAGGGGAGGAGTTCTACAAAGGTGTGAACACCAGGGGCTAGGAATCATTTGAAGTCAACATAGGGTCTGTCTGTTATACCCTCTCTGTGTTGTGACCTGAAAACTCTCTCAAGACAGGAGGCTGGGAAAATTGAAACTCTTGTCTTGTTTTCCAATTCTCAGTGATTACTCTCTTTTGTTACCTGATTTTCAGTGTCTTCAACACTGTCACTTTATATCATTTGTCCATTTTTTTATTGTTTCACATGGGGCAGGAAGGGGATATCTGGTCCTTGTTATGCTATTTTGATCTGACAAGGAAGTCTGAACTCTGTTTTTTAAATTCAGTTTTTCTGTCTGTTGTCAGGATATGGAAGTGTTGTAGCTTTTAAAAAGTTGATATTATATTGAGATTCATTGCTCTACTTTTATTAACTTTAATTATCTATCTAAAATTATTATTTTTCTCTCTCATCAGTACTCATACCTTTTATTTTTATTTCTTTTTTTGAAGTTATTAGATAGATAAGACCTGTGGTAAAATGCTAAATAGAAGCAGTGATAGTCTGCATCTTTTGTTGCTCCAAATTTTAATACAAATCCCTGCAATGTTTGAGAGAAACTCTCTTTTTTCTTTTTTTTTTTTTAATTGTACTTTAAGTTTTAGAGTACATGTGCACATTGTGCAGGTTAGTTACATATGTATACATGTGCCATGCTGGTGCGCTGCACCCACTAACTCGTCATCTAGCATTAGGTATATCTCCCAATGCTATCCCTCCCCCTCCCCCCTCCCCACCACAGTCCCCAGAGTGTGATATTCCCCTTCCTGTGTCCATGTGATCTCATTGTTCAATTCCCACCTATGAGTGAGAATATGTGGTGTTTTTTTTTGTTCTTGCGATAGTTTACTGAGAATGATGATTTCCAATTTCATCCATGGCAACAAAAGCCAAAATTGACAAATGGGATCTAATTAAACTAAAGAGCTTCTGCACAGCAAAAGAAACTACCATCAGAGTGAACAGGCAACCTACAACATGGGAGAAAATTTTCGCAACCTACTCATCTGACAAAGGGCTAATATCCAGAATCTACAATGAACTCAAACAAATTTACAAGAAAAAAACAAACAACCCCATCAAAAAGTGGGCGAAGGACATGAACAGACACTTCTCAAAAGAAGACATTTATGCAGCCAAAAGACACATGAAAAAATGCTCATCATCACTGGCCATCAGAGAAATGCAAATCAAAACCACTATGAGATATCATCTCACACCAGTTAGAATGGCAATCATTAAAAAGTCAGGAAACAACAGGTGCTGGAGAGGATGTGGAGAAATAGGAACACTTTTACACTGTTGGTGGGACTGTAAACTAGTTCAACCATTGTGGAAGTCAGTGTGGCGATTCCTCAGGGATCTAGAACTAGAAATCCCATTTGACCCAGCCATCCCATTACTGGGTATATACCCAAATGACTATAAATCATGCTGCTATAAAGACACATGCACACGTATGTTTATTGCGGCATTATTCACAATAGCAAAGACTTGGAACCAACCCAAATGTCCAACAATGATAGACTGGATTAAGAAAATGTGGCACATATACACCATGGAATACTATGCAGCCATAAAAAATGATGAGTTCATGTCCTTTGTAGGGACATGGATGAAATTGGAAACTCTCTTTTTTCATCTGTCCACTTTTAGATGTTTTCCAGTATCTTTACATAGATTTAAAATTTTAAAAGTTTTTATAACTGCTACCCATGGAGGAGTTTATGTAATGAATACACTTCTCCATCACTAATAGGAGTATTCATCATTAACTTAAAAAAATCAATTATAATTTGATTTATTAAAATTTCATGAGTTTTTTCAAATACAGCTCATCATCTTTGGTAGTTTTTTGTTCCTTTTTAATTTGGGCTGTATGTGTATGATATTCTAAGAAATATTTTATAGCTACTTAGTACACTGTAACTAGTACTGTGATATTAAAGTTTCTGAGTCTACTTCTGTTGGGTTTTTTAATCTTTTTGATCTTGTTCATAGGGACATGATTTGGGTTCACTTTACTGAATTAATTCCATCTGAATACTCAAGTAAATTGGAGATGTTTTCCTCTAGAGAAGATTTGTGTTTGCTTCTACTGGCTGTCAAGAATTCAACTAATTTTGGATAACTTTAGTCTCCTGGAAGGTCCTAAATTAATACAGAACACTCCAAATCAGCTCTCCAATTTTACTGACAGCCCAAGATTGATTTCTTCATCTTAGGATTGGTACCGGCATTTGTCTATCGGTCATCTCTGCCTTCCTTGTTCATGTATTCCTCATGGGCCTCAACTCCAGTTTGTGCTCCTCATTTAAAAAAAAATATTGTTTGCTCCACCTTTGGAATTTTCTTTATTTTTCTGGTGAACTCATCAATTATAAAAATTCTGTTTCTTTTAATAAATGTAGCCTCTATTTGCATCTAGCAAGATGATGCTTCAGAATATCCAGTCCAATTTGCTATCTTTTCTGACATTTGTCTTTACCTATGTTTCAGTGATAAATCTGAAGGACGTCAGGGCTAAAATCTGGCTAAAATGAGTCGTGTCCACTTACCATTTTCTAAGGAGAAAACTATAGAAGAGAATTAACAACATATGATCAAAGGAACTTTACAGTTTATGTAATATTATTTTATTGCCATTTTCATTATATTCAGTAGAAATAGTAGTACTAGAAAGAAGAAAATGAGATTTTAGGAACATAAAACTGGCTTTAGATATTTGAAAATGAGAGGAATTTTATGTTTACAGATTTCAAAAGGCTTTGATATTATATTTCAATGCAAACAGTAACTTATCGTATGATTTGGTTCATTAATAATTGGAGTGATGTTAAGATTTAAACATTTCATAGAATCTCAAATATGACTTCAGGTACCACATTTTACAGGGAAATTACTGTGATTCACCCACTAAATGATAGTGAGTAAATAATAACTGGGATCTGTAACTATAACCTAGGGGTCTTGCGTTCTAGTCTAATAACTGTTCTCAAAAATATCATTAACTTTTTGGGTATAATAAACAGCAAACTGCAGAATAAATTGCACATACTAAAGAGTAAGCAACAAAACAAATTGCACATGCTGTGCAGTATGCAAAGCCACAGAATTATCAATCTGAGAAACAACTGAATACAAAATAAAACACACAGTTGTGTTTTGATTAGGGCTCTTTTTAGGCAATTTGCTTCAGCCAAGGCTGTGTAACTTCTTTGAGTTTCCATGTACTTTATAAGGCTCTGTTTGAATTCTTTTACTCTTTCATCTGATCCCACAGGTCCACATTTAGACCTCTGTATTAGGCTGTACAGCCCATTGGTATAGTGATCACCATTTTTCTCCATCAACAGATCCTCAATACAGTCCATTAGTTCCTTCACTTGGTCATCCTGATTGCTCCCTTCAGCACGGTTATTAAAGGCACAGATTCGCCCACCACATGCTGCCACCAGCTTGCTTAGGGCTTTGTTATCTGAGTCGCGCATGTAATCCGTCAGGGAGCCACCATTGAGGTCTTCCTTGTGGGTAAAGAGCACAATTGTGTGTCCCATGGCATCCTCTCCAAAGATCTCCTTCACCCTCTGTGCAGCCTGCTGGTCCTGTGAGGTATAGCGGCCCAGCTGAGTCACCAGGAGCAGCACATGGGGTCCTGGTGCAGAGAGCAAGTAGCACCTCTGCACCTCTTTGTACAGAGCTTCACAGTGGTCCTTCCAAGAAAACATATCTGGTGTGTCAATAATGGCAATCTCTCTATTTCCCCAGCTTCCCTGACTTTTGCTGCAAGTCTTAGTCAAGGTCTGGGAACCCAGCTTCGATTCAAATGCTTGCTTCCTGAGGATGCTGTTCCCTGCAGCACTTTTGCCAGTTCCTGTTTTGCCCACCAGGATGATTCTCAGCTCAGATCTGCTGGCACATTGGCCCTTTGCATGTGGTCCTGTGAGGAGCAAGTTTACTGTGTTATCGCTACACTGATCACGGCAGTGGAATATTTTTTTTTCTTTTCATTTCTTTTTCTTTTTTTTTGAGACGGAGTCTCGCTCTGTCGCCCAGGCTGGAGTGCAATGGCATGATCTCGGGTCACTGCAAGCTCCACCTCCCGGGTTCACACCATTCTCCTGCCTCAGCCTCCCAGTAGCTGGGACTACAGAGGCCCGCCACCGCATCCGGCTAATTTTTTCTTTTTTTTGGTAGTTTTAGTAGAGACAGGGTTTCACCGTGGTCTCGATCTCCTGACATCGTGATCCGCCCGCCTCGGCCTCCCAAAGTGCTGGGATTACTGGCGTGAGCCACCGGGCCCAGCCGGTAGTGGAATATTTTTAATGATAAGGAGGTATTCCCCGTTATGTAAAAAGATACTCGCACATCTATTTCACGAGAAATGAAAGCTAACTTGATTGCTCTAGGACTGCAGGGTACTGCCATGTTGGAGCCTAGGAAAACATCCTGGGGGATGAGATGGATTTAGAGACATTTCTCATCATGTAATGGTTGCCTGAATCACTCAGTCCTGGATCTCTAGAAGAAAAGTTTTCTGGAGATCAGAGATGCGTAGGCAAGGCCATGGGTTCCATCTCAATGTGGGCCAAGTGACCTGGCTCTGTTTCAAGGCCAGAGGTTGCTACTTTGACCTTGGCTGGGCAGAGTGGGGTCATGACTACCAGGGAAGTGGCTGGACCAGCAAAATATTAGAATGAGCAGTGTAAAATTATTTTTATTAGTGAAGAAACAACGGATATCTTATAAAGGATATCATAATTTTGCTTAGAAAGCATGGCATAATTTTGGTATAAAATAGTCACAGAATATGGTAAACTTTCCTCTCTCCTTCCCCATTTCCCTTCAACGTGGGTAAGGTTCTGGGGAGAGGAGTGAATGGGGACAGAGGTATGAAGGAGCTTGAGGCTTTAGGGAAAAAATGTGTTTCAGACACATAAAAGGGGAAGGCATAGGAACCATGGTGCCATTTCGCTGGTCCACATGGCAGTGATAAGAATGACTTGTCTAGGGCAGGTTCATGGAAGAACCAAGATGCAGCTTTGTAGCGGAGAGAGGAGTGATTTAACTTGCAAGGCAAGGGTGACTCTGGCTCTTGAGGGTTAACACCTTGATTCCTTTACTGTAAGGGAGGAACATTTGACCTATATGAGTGAAACGGAATACCATGATAACAGGAGAATCTTTCTGGAGGGAATATCCAAACAAACTAAGACTCTCCTGCTAAGCTCATTGCCTTTTGGGGTTTAGCTGTTCCTTACTCTCATGTTGCAGAGAGAAAGTTGGAGAAGGAAAGTCTACATTGACCACAGAATATCAGAGCTTAGAAGGAACTTAGACTGTACAAAGAAAATGAGCTTTCTGAGAGGCAGCATGCAGTGGTGAAGAAAAAAAGAATCTGGAGCTGGATTGCTTAGTTTAGATTGTCTTTCCATTGCTAGTCATATGATCTTGGACAACTGATTAATTTCTCTTCATCTGGAGAAGATGATGGTTTACTCCATGTGGTGGTGTTCTAATGATTAAATAAGTTAATATATGTAAAGAACTTAAAAGAGTGCTGGTGCACTTAAGCACTTGGTGAAAATTAGGCTAGGATTGTTTATAGCAACCTCCTTATAGATGAAGTAACTTGCATGCAGGGGTTAAGTAACTTGGACAAAGTCACCTAAATAGTTAGTGAAATCTACCCTTTATTGAGCACTTTTAATGTGCCAGGATCTGTTCCAAGTGGTTTACCTGCATTACCTAATTTACTCCTCCTAGCAATGATATGATTTAGGGTTAGGTGCTGCAATGCCCACCAGGGGTCTTGTTCTTAGCTGGTTCAAATGACCTCTCGGGCTCACAGGACTGCCATGGGCCTCACTGGGACACTAGTCTACTCAGAAGAATGGAAAACTTCGCTTGCCAGAGGGACAATGTTGGGCCTTCCACCTAGTGGAAGTCTATGCAGCAATTCATGGAACACTGCAAACTGTCACCTAGGGAGGTCCCAGGGCAAGGAGATGGCATCTTGAGCAGTTATAGAAGCCACCTGGACTCACAGGAGCCAATGTCTCTTGTAGCAACTCTGGGGTTTAGCTTCCAGATTCCCTGCAAGGAACATGAGAGTTACAAGAGTCACTGTGCTCAGGGAAGTTCAAAACATAGCTTCCTAGCATGTATTTATAGTTCTTCCAGTATAGATATAATTCACCCATCAAGAGAAGTTTTCAACCATAAGCAAAGTTCCTAATAATGTTAGAGACATTTTACTCTTATTAAATTATTAGAGAATCTGAGCTAAAACATTTAACCGAAGATTAAATTCTCAGGCAGAAAGGGAAAGGGTCTGTCAACCTTTTTACCCATGGGTTCCTTTTATTCACCTTATTTTACACATAAATCTGCAACTTGCCCAATAACTTAGAGCCCATTAAAAGTAACCAGTTTTGTAAATGAAAAAGCTGGCATTTGAACCTGCCCGTTTTCTATGCCTGAAGTATTAGTGCTTTGCCATGCCGCTACGCCAACACTTGTTGCACATATTTAAGTATTTTCTCTTCCAGACAAATTGGCCAAAATTTATGGACATTTAATCTTATTTTCTGTAGGCCAGTGAAATTATGGCCTCACAGTAGACATGCAATGGACACTTCTACTTAAAAGGAAGCAGGCATTACATTACACATTTCTATATTCTGAAAACAGCAGCCAAGCAGCTCCTGATACACCGCGCTGGAGCTTGCTTAGAGGCAGCCAAATTGCACCTTTAACCTTCCTCTCGCCTGTGAAAACAGAAATCAAGGGAGTCATTGAAGAGAAGCGGTGGGAGTCCTGAGTTGCTGGCCTCCTAGGGAGTGCTACCTCATTCTCTCCCATGGGGAGGGTATAGGGAAGAGAACTCCCTGCATCCAAAGCCAAGTGAGAGGGTCTCTAAATCATCCACTCATAAATATTGGGCATGTCACCAAAGTTGAGAGATAGGTAGGTCATTTCCCAGATGGGTGTCTGCTGAATGACAGAAACTGGTAAGCCTATCCAAGTGCAGCAAAGTGAAGAGAATTCTTGAGCAAATTTTTGAGAGGAGTTAGATGTAACCTGAAGTTTGGAGACATGTATAAACATGGAAATTGGTGTCTATTTCCTTTCTGGAGAATTCTAAATTTTGAAGGCTGACTAGAGCCACCTAGGAGACCAGGATAAGGAGTAAGCAGCAATGGCTTAGGGGGTTTCCCATGGACAGAAGGGATCTTACAGAAAATAACTAGGCACAGCTGCCTTGATGAGGCCCTGTCCAAAGGCCTGCCTTGTATGGCAAGCGGAGTGCAATTACAAGAGGAAGCCAGGGGTGCCATGAGGGTGGGAGCAGAGGTCTAGTTGGAGAATTCTGCCAGAGAGGGCACAGCCTCTGGCGGGAAGCGTGCAACTTAGCCCCGTGGCGACTCCACAGTATTCTCGCACAGTGGAGGGTGTCTGCTGTAATGGGGCATGGGATGGCGGTGAGGACTAGCCAGGAGACAACTGCAAGGACAATGGGACTCAAGCACTCCACCTTCTTTCTCCAGTCACCCATCCTCCTGCCTGATGGGGAAGGAGGGACTAGCATGAGGGTTGAGGGGGCAGAGCTGGAAGGGAGAGGAAGACTTTTGGAAGGTCCCAGAGTTCAGGCTGAGGCTGAGGTAGAGGAAGGAGAAACTCAAATTGAATGTAAGTTTGATGGTAGACGGCACCGAACAGTACAGCACCTGATACATGTGTCATAGTGACTTTAATAGACTATTCTTCTAGTCTCTATTAATCAGAAAGGCAACTGCCTGAGATGGCATCAATAAATCAAGATTGTGGCCGGGCGTGGTGGCTCACGCCTGTAATCCCAGCACTTTGGGAGGCTGAGGTGGGCAGATCACTTGAGGTCAGGAATTTGAGATCAGCCTGGCCAACATGGTGAAACCCTGTCTCTACTAAAAATATAAAAATTAGCCAGGCATGATGACACATGCCTGTAATCCCAGCTACTCAGGAGGCTGAGGCAGGAGAATCACTTGAACCTGAGAGGCAGAGGTTGCAGTGAGCTGAGATTGCACCAATGCACTCCAGCCTGGGCCACAGAGCCAGACTCCATTCCCTCCACCCCGCAACCAAAACAAAAGGAAATCAGGATTGCATAATAAGAGTCAGTGGCTGGGAGGAAAAAAAAAATGTTTCTCATTTGGATCTCAGAGTTCAGCTTGATCAATAAACAAGTTCCATACACAATGAAGCCAGAGACCTCCTATTTCTCACAGGTGAGGGTTGAGTGTGAAGGCAACTTTGTAAGGAGGAAGATCTGGGCTCTTCTTGATGTAAGAGACTGAAGACAGGGCTGGCGAGGGGCAGAGAGTGAGGAGGAGGGAGTGGGAAAGGGGAGGTCAAGATACAGAGAGAGAGACGCCCATACCATACAGATAGCAGAAACAGGTGCAAGAAGAGGAGAGAGAGAGAAAGGACAAGGGAAGAGAAGGGAATGATAGAGACAGACAGAAAGACAGAGAGAGACACACACGCACACACAAAGAACCTATGGAAATGTGAGAGAAGGAAGAGAAGACTGAATGGTAGGAGAAGGAGTATTTCAAAGAGATCTGAAAGATTTGTGCATAAGGGAAAAGCCTGGATGCATATTTTGGATCTTGGTGAGTATTTTAACAATTTTCGAGCCAGACTTGGCGGTTCATGCCTGTAATTCCAGCACTTTGGGAGGCTGAGGCGGGTGGATCACAAGGTCAGGAGTTTGAGACCAGCCTGACCAATATGGTGAAACCCCGTCTCTACTAAAAATACAAAAAAAAATTAGCTGGGCGTGGTGGTGTGTGCCTTTAGTCCCAGCTACTTGGGAGGCTGAGGCAGGAGAATCACTTGAACCTGGGAGGTGGAGGTTGCAGTGAGCCGAGATTGAGCCACTGCACTCCGGCCTGGGTGACAGAGAGAGACACCATCTCAAAACAAACAAACAAACAAAACAAAACCCCACAATTTTCAGCTGCTGGTGGTGGTAGCTGTGGGAGTTAGAATAAGATCCTTCACCCTTGTTTATTTTGCCCCAACATCATCAGAAGAGCCAAACACACACACACACACACACACACACACACACGTGAAGTCACTTTCTTACCCCAGTGACTGTGTTCATTTTGGTCCATTGGTGTTCCTGAGAAACAGAGAGACAAGAAACTTATTTTTCAGTTCTAAATCATGAAAAATTCTTATATTTCTTTTCTTTTCTTTTTCTTTCTTTCTTTTTTTTTTTTTTTTTTTGAGACACAGTTTCACTCTGTCACCCAGGCTGGAGTGCAGTGGTGCGATCTCAGCTCACTGCAACCTCCACATCCTGGGTTCAAGTGATTCTCCTGCCTCAACCTCCCGAGTAGCTGGGATTATGGGTGTGCACCACCATGCCCATCTAATTTTTGTAGTTTTAGTAGAGACAGGGTTTCACCATGTTGGCCAGGCTGGTCTCGAACTCCTGACCTCAAATGATCCACCAGCCTCGGCCTCCCAAAGTTCTGGAATTAAAAGCGTGAGCCACCGCGCTAGGCCAAGATCCTTATATTTCTAAACAACCATACTTCATTTGTCTACTCATAAGGGACAAGGTGGGTGGGAAAGGAATGACTTCCTACTTTACAGAGAACTGGAATGCTGAGGGGCTGAGAAGTGGGTTTCATTCGTAAGCCTCACGCCCAGCTCTCTCTCGCTTTCTTCCTCCCG
Source organism: Pan troglodytes (assembly GCF_028858775.2). Lineage (NCBI taxonomy): Eukaryota > Metazoa > Chordata > Mammalia > Primates > Hominidae > Pan > Pan troglodytes. The sequence goes on along the minus strand of NC_072404.2, from coordinate 165,701,413 downwards.
TCCTCTCACAGATCAGCCCGGCTCCCTTCTGTTTTTGTTTTGCCTGCACACTCTTCCCTTCTGTCAGCTTTCTCTGTAGGTGTGCCTTCCCTTACACCTTAGGCTCAGTCCTCCCTTTCCCTCTCTTTCTTTTCCCACCTTGCCTCCTTCCCTCCTCTACTCTCTCCAAATCTCCTCCCTCATGTTGAGTCTTTGCTGAGAGACTCAGCGAATGAAGATTATGACTCTGGGAAACCGTGCAGTCCTTTAAGCCGGAAATACACTTCACTTGATCCATTAATGGCTTGAATTTTTCTCATTCCCCAGCAGCCCCTGGTTATGAAGCCCTTGCAATGTAGGAACTACTATGGAGTGAGAAATATCGGTACGTGTTCATCAGCTAGTTTCTCTTGCTTAAATCTGGCAGGCATAGACCAAGCGTACAAGCACAGAAAACTGAAAGCCACAGATTAATGCCCAAATTCTTCCCAGTTAGCACTTTTTATTGACTTTATACTATGGAAATTCTTTCTTTGCCAGTAATGTGTAAAGTAAATTACATCGGTTTCCTGTAAACTGGCTTCACTTAAGGAAAAGGCAGTCACTCTAAATTGCTTCTCTTAAAATAGGACAAATTTGTTCTAAGAAAAATGAAAATGTTTGTGCATGGCTTGGGACCTAGAAATCAACACTGCAGAACTTTTCGTAAATCTGGGCTTACCTGATTTACTGTTCAAAGAAACAGTTGGCTCCCTGTTCAGTCCTGTTGTCTTATAGCTCAGCTCCAAGAGAAAAAGAAAGTAAAACCGAGACTCCAGTCGGTCTTCTTCCTCTCTTGAATCTTCACTGAGCTTCCTGACTGCTAATGAACCCCACCACGTGCCTGTGTTTGAAATTCTCTTTCATGCCATTATACAAAATAAACAGTTTAAATGGAAAGTTAATCAGTAGTTATTTGCTGTCATGTGGGCCAACTGTCTCTTCTTCTCAAAAGTGAAAAAAGAGTGTTTCGATGATTTCATCTGGACTGGAAAGAAAGGCACGAATGCCAAGGAAGTTGGTGGATTTCAGTCCTTCCCAGCTGGGATATGTCCCAACAGTTAGAAGTTTGTCTAGATGCAAATGGCCCCCTGAGAAGGGCTTAAACCTCATTGACACCAGTAGCAGGGATTGTTCTAAAGCAGATGCCACTGGGAGAGAAGAGGAGCCTCTGATGGGCACTGCCCAGGGGAAGAAGGGCACAGAAAGGGGAACCTGAGAGGGGACGTTTTTGTCTGAGTCTGATTGTAAGGATCATTAACCATCAAAACATTTTTACATAACTCATTCATGGCTTCTAGGATTCTGGGCCTTTCTTCCCTGTCCAGCTCTGTAATTTCAGAGAACCTCCCTGTGGGGAGAAATTGTCTAGGAAATGTCTATAGTAATACTCTGGAGTGTTGGCTGGGTCAAATGGTATTTCTAGTTCAAGATGCCTGAGGAATCGCCACACTGACTTCCACAATGGTTGAACTAGTTTACGGTCCCACCAACAGTGTAAAAGTGTTCCTATTTCTCCACATCCTAGCATTTAAAACATTTCCTTTTGATTGTCTTGGAGTTTCCAGGTTTATCATAGACTCAGTTGCAAATAGTGATAATTTTCCCTCCTTGTTTCCAAAAATATCTTATGTTGCTTTCTCTTGTATAATTACAATTGCTTGCTACCGTTTCAAAAGTGAGTTAATGTGCTTTTATTATTTATTTACCTGTAGGGCACCTAATATCTTATCATTAATATTGATGTTGGTTATTGGCAATTAATTAGTTTATTTTAAAATCAGTGTGGCTATACTTTGCTTAGTCCTATTTCATTAAAGTCTTTTATCTGTGGTATAAATTTAGAAAAATTTATTTTGACGTTGACTGATATAATTCCATGTCTTTTTTCTTTTGACCTACTAATATTGCAAATTACATCACTGCGTTTCCTAACATAAGTGATATGTACATGTACATGTGCAAAGGTTTGGGTTCCTAGGAATACAGACTGTTGAGATGAAGATAAAATGGATGAAGGAAGTTTATTAGGGAATCTTCTCAGGAAATGTGCTAGAGGGAGAAGGGAAGAACCCAGGATTAGGCAGGGAGAAGTGAGACTGAGATGTAGTCACAACAAATATAGACTCTACAGGGAGTTCTAAAGTTTGGTTGGACTTTCAGAATGAAGGAGAGTGAGCAGAACTTTATAATCCCCATCGGATGCAAACTTCCTCTGGAAAAGACACTTGACTTACGTAGGGCATCTCTCTTCAGCATAAGCTAATTTCTGGACAGGTCTGATGGCTCAACAGCTGAGAGCTAACAACTGGTCTCACTCCCAGCAACTGGACATAGGTCCTTCTGTTTTTGCACTGTTCCTCTAGGTTTGGAGACGCAAATATTGCTTCTCCTGCTTCATCTTTTAGATCATCTGTAGAGACTTCCAAGCACAGTTTTAAATATCTCCCTCATGAAATTTCTTGTTCAAGCCTTCTCACTCCTGTCCCTTCTGAACATGACCATACATGGAACATTTCCTCTATGTCCCATGGTTCTAGTAAGTGATGTGACTACAGCCTTAAAGGAGGAGTAAGATAGATGTTGGGAGGAGGTGAGGAAGGAGAGGACAGGGGCTGAGTAGAGGTGCATGTTTTAGAGTACTATGACATTTTAAAATTCATTTTATTCCCATGGTTCAAGGCAATTTTGGAAAATGGGTCAAGCCAAAAGAATAGACCACAGATTTCCTGCAGTCATATTGAGATGTATTTGACAATTGTTCTGTGGTTTCTTGTAAAGTGTTTATTTATAAAGCAGTACTGTTCAATAGAGAATTCTGTGATGGACATGTTTACTGTCTGCGCTGTCCAATATGGCAGCCACTAGCACATGTGGCTGTTGAGCACTAGCAAGGTGGCCAATGTGATGGAGGAACTGAATTTTACATTTTAATTTTAAATCATATAATTAAACGGCCACATGTGGCTAGTGGTTACTGTTTTGAACAGTGCAATTATAGAGTATATCATTCTCAATAAGATGATACAAAACATTGTGTATGTAAAAGGAGGGGGTGCACAGGTAAAGATATGATGAGAAATTGCAAAACAAAAGGAACAAGTGGATTTAACATCCCAAAATTCCAAAACATGGGGAGGGGAGACTTGTTACTGTGAATTTAAAAATTGTGGTGACTTTCCCCATTGCTTGTTTTTGTCAGGTTTGTCAAAGATCAGATAGTTGTATATATGCGGAATTATTTCTGAGGGCTCTGTTCTGTTCCATTGGTCTATATCTCTGTTTTGGTACCAGTACCATGCTGTTTTGGTTACTGCAGCCTTGTAGTATAGTTTGAAGTCAGGTAGCGTGGTGCCTCCAGCTTTGTTCTTTTGGCTTAGGATTGACTTGGCGATGCAGGCTCTTTTTTGGTTCCATATGAACTTTAAAGTAGTTTTTTCCAATTCTGTGAAGAAAGTCATGGTGGGGATGGCATTGAATCTATAAATTACCTTGGGCAGTATGGACATTTTCACGATATTGATTCTTCCTACCCATGAGCATGGATTGTTCTTCCATTTGTTTGTATCCTCTTATTTCATTGAGCAGTGGTTTGTAGTTCTCCTTGAAGAGGTCCTTCACATCCCTTGTAAGGTGGATTCCTAGGTATTTTATTCTCTTTGAAGCAATTGTGAATGGGAGTTCACTCATGATTTGGCTCTCTGTTTGTCTGTTATTGGTGTATAACAATGCTTGTGATTTTTGCTCATTGATTTTGTATCCTGAGACTTTGCTGAAGTTGCCTATCAGCTTAAGGAGATTTTGGGCTGAGATGATGGGGTTTTCTAGATATACAATCATGTCATCTGCAAACAGGGACAATTTGACTTCCTCTTTTCCTAATTGAGTACCCTTTATTTCCTTCTCCTGCCTGATTGCCCTGACCAGAACTTCTAACACCATGTTGAATAGGAGTGGTGAGAGAGGGCATTCCTGTCTTGTGCCAGTTTTCAAAGGGAATGCTTCCAGTTTTTGCCCATTCAGTATGATATTGGCTGTGGGTTTGTCATAGATAGCTCTTATTATTTTGAGATACGTCCCATCAATACGTAATTTATTGAGAGTTTTTAGCGTCAAGGGCTGTTGAATTTTGTCAAAGGCCTTTTCTGCATCTATTGAGATAATCATGTGGTTTTTGTCTTTGGTTCTGTTTATATGCTGGATTATGTTTATTGATTTTCATATGTTGAACCAGCCTTGCACCCCGGGGATGAAGCCCACTTGATCATGGTGGATAAGCTTTTGGATGTGCTGCTGGATTCGGTTTGCCAGTATTTTATTGAGGACTTTTGCATCAATGTTCATCAAGGATATTGGTCTAAAATTCCCTTTTTTTGTTGTGTCTCTGCCAGGCTTTGGTATCAGGATGATGCTGGCCTCAAAAAATGAGTTAGGGAGGATTCCTTCTTTTTCTATTGATTGAAATAGTTTCAGAAGGAATGGTACCAGCTCCTCCTTGTACCTCTGGTAGAATTCGGCTGTGAATCCATCTGGTCCTGGACTTTTTTCGGTTGGTAAGCTATTAATTATTGCCTCAATTTCAGAGCCTGTTATTGGTCTATTCAGAGATTCAACTTCTTCCTGGTTTAGTCTTGGGAGAGTGTATGTGTCGAGGAATTTATCCATTTCTTCTAGATTTTCTAGTTTATTTGCGTAGAGGTGTTTGTAGTATTCTCTGATGGTAGTTTGTGTTTCTGTGGGATCGGTGGTGATATCCCCTTTATCATTTTTTATTGCATCTATTTGATTCTTCTCTTTTTTCTTCTTTATTAGTCTTGCTAGTGGTCTATCATTTTCTTGATCTTTCCAAAAAACCAGCTCCTGGATTCATTGATTTTTTTGAAGGGTTTTTTGTGTCTCTATTTCCTTCAGTTCTGCTATGATCTTAGTTATTTCTTGCCTTCTGCTAGCTTTTGAATGTGTTTGCTCTTGCTTCTCTAGTTCTTTTAATTGTGATGTTAGGGTGTCAATTTTAGATCTTTCCTCCTTTCTCTTGTGGGCATTTAGTGCTATAAATTTCCCTCTACACACTGCTTTGAATGTGTCCCAGAGATTCTGGTATATTGTGTCTTTGTTCTCAGTGGTTTCAAAGAACATCTTTATTTCTGCCTTCATTTTGTTATGTACCCAGTAGTCATTCAGGAGCAGGTTGTTCAGTTTCCATGTATTTGAGCAGTTTTGAGTGAGTTTCTTAATACTGAGTTCTAGTTTGATTGCACTGTGGTCTGAGAGACAGTTTGTTATAATTTCTGTTCTTTTACATTTGCTGAGGAGGGCTTTACTTCCAACTCTGTGGTCAATTTTGGGATAGGTGTGGTGTGGTGCTGAAAAAAATGTATATTCTGTTGATTTGGGGTGGAAAGTTCTGTATATGTCTATTAGGTCCACTTGGTGCAGAGCTGAGTTCAATTCCTGGATATCCTTGTTAACTTTCCGTTTCATTGTTCTGTCTAATGTTGACAGTGGGGTGTTAAAGTCTCCCATTATTATTGTGTGGGAGTCTAAGTCTCTTTGTAGGTCCCTGAGGACTTGCTTTATGAATCTGGGTGCTCCTGTATTGGGTGCATATATATTTAGGATAGTTAGCTCTTCTTGTTGAATTGATCCCTTTACCATTATGTAATAGCCTTTTTTGTCTCTTTTGATCTTTGTTGGTTTAAAGTCTGTTTTATCAGAGACTAGGATTGCAACCCCTGCCTTTTTTTGTTTTCCATTTGCTTGGTAGATCTTCCTCCATCCCTTTATTTGGAGCCTATGTGTGTCTCTGCATGTGAGATGGGTTTCCTGAATACAGCACACTGATGGGTCTTGACTCTTTATCCAATTTGCCAGTCTGTGTCTTTTAATTGGAGCATTTAGCCCATTTACATTTAAGGTTAATATTATTATGTGTGAATTTTATCCTGTCATTATGATGTTAGCTGGTTATTTTGCTCGTTAGTTGATGCAGTTTCTTCCTAGCCTTGATGGTCTTTACAATTTGGCATGTTTTTGCAGTGGTTGGTACTGGTTCTTCCTTTCCATGTTTCAGGCTTCCTTCAGGAGTTCTTTTAGGGCAGGCCTGGTGGTGACAAAATCTCTCAGCATTTGCTTGTCTGTAAAGTATTTTATTTCTCCTTCACTTATGAAGCTTAGTTTGGCTGGGTTGAAAATTCTTTTCTTTAATAAAAAATAAATAAATAAATAAAATAAAAAATTTCACGGTGAATATATAAAAAAAAAAAAAGAATGTTGAATATTGGCCCCTACTCTCTTCTGGCTTGTAGAGTTTCTGCCGAGAGATCAACTGTTAGTCTGATGGGCTTCCCTTTGTGGGTAACCGGATCTTTCTCTCTGGCTGCCCTTAACATTTTTTCCTTCATTTCAACTTTGGTGAATCGGACAATTATATGTCTTGGAGTTGCTCTTTTCGAGCGGTATCTTTGTGGCATTCTCTGTATTTCTTGAATTTGAACGTTCGCCTGACTTGCTAGATTGGGAAGCTCTCCTGGATAATATCCTGCAGAGTGTTTTCCAACTTGGCTCCATTCTCCCCGTCACTTTCAGGTACACCATTCAGATGTAGATGTAGTCTTTTCACATAGTCCCATATTTCTTGGAGGCTTTGTTCATTTCTTTTTATTCTTTTTTCTCTAAACTTCTCTTCTCACTTAATTGCATTCATTTCATCTTCCACCACTGATACCCTTTCTTCCAGTTTATCGAATAGGCCACTGAGGCTTGTGCATTCATCATGTAGTTCTCATGCCTTGGCTTTCAGCTCCATCAGGTCTTTTAAGGATTTCTCTGCATTGGTTATTCTAGTTAGCCATTCATCTAATTTTTTTTCAAGGTTTTTAACTTCTATGCCATGGGTTCGAACTTCCTCCTTTAGCTCGGATTAGTTTGATCATCTGAAGCCTTCTTCTTTCAACTCGTCAAAGTCATTCTCCATCCAGCTTTGTTCCGTCGCTGGTGAGGAGCTGCATTCCTTTGAAGGAGGAGAGGCTCTCTGATTTTTAGAGTTTCCAGTTTTTCTGCTCTGTTTTTTTCCCCATCTTTGTGGTTTTATCTACCTTTGGTCTTTGATGATGGTGACGTACAGATGGGTTTTTGGTGTGGATATCCTTTCTGTTTGTTAGTTTTCCTTCTAACAGTCAGGACCCTCAGCTGCAGGTCTGTTGGAGTTTGCTGGAGGTCCACTCCAGACCCTCTTTGCCTGGCTATCAGCAGCTGTGGCTGCAGAACAGTGGATATTGGTGAACCGCAAATGCTGCTTCCTGATCGTTCCTCTGGAAGTTTTGTTTCAGAGGAGTACACGGCCGTGTGAGATGTCAGTCTGCCCCTCCTGGGGTATGCCTCCCAGTTAGGCTACTCGGGGGTCAGGGACCCACTTGAGGAGGCAGTCTGCCCATTCTCAGATCTCAAGCTGCGTGCTGGGAGAACTACTACTCTCTTCAAAGCTGTCAGACAGGGACATTTAAGTCTGCAGAGGTTACTGCTGCCTTTTGTTTGTCTGTGCCCTGCTCCCAGAGGTGGAGCCTACAGAGGCAGGCAGGCCTCCTAGAGCTGTGGTGGGCTCCACTGAGTGTGAGCTTCCTGGCTGCTTTGTTTACCTTCTCAAGCCTCAGCAATGGCGGGCGCCCCTCCCCCAGCCTTGCTGCTGCCTTGCAGTTTGATCTCAGACTGCTGTGCTAGAAATGAGCGAGACTCCATGGGCGTGGGACCCTCCGAGCCAGGCGTGGGATATAATCTCCTCGTGTGCTGTTTGTTAAGCCCATTGGAAAAGCTCAGTATTAGGGTGGGAGTGACCCGATTTTCCAGGTGCTGTCTGTCACCCCTTTCTTTGACTAGGAAAGGGAATTCCCTGACCCCTTGCACTTCCCAGGTGAGGCAATGCCTTGCCCTGCTTTGGCTCACGCACAGTGTGCTGCACCCATTGTCCTGCACTCCCCAGTGAGATGAACCCAGTACCTCAGTTAGAAATGCAGAAATCACCCATCTTCTGTGTCGCTCATGCTAGGAGCTGTAGACTGGAGCTGTTCCTATTCAGCCACTGGCTCCTCCCCCATCTTGTCATTTTCTTACTCCAATATAGCTTTATTCCCATCACCTTCTCTGTGCTTTTACTAGTAAACATTATATTTTTCTATGTTATAGATTCTACAATACAATAATATACACATTGTTTTTTAAAGTTGCCTTTCAAATCTGTTAATAAAAGGGGAATAAATGTGAAAAAAAGAAAGAAGAAAAAGAAGAGAAAGAAAGAAGGAAGGAAGGAAGGAAAATTTTCTTATCTTGAAGTGTGATTGTATTCGCAGCAATTCCTTCTTTTTCAACCTTAATGTCTTTTTCAACCTTAATGTCTCATTTTGAAATATATTTTCACTGAATATATTATTCTACAAATAGTATCTTACAATAGATTCTGTGCCTGGTAAAGGCTTACTCCTTGCTTCCAAGATGGTGCCTGTTTCCTGGTTTGAGGCAAAGTAACATTAATAGTGAGAACTAAAATACAATCTAAAAGCTACTGGTGAGTTGGTAATAGGTAGTGCAGATGTTGACAAAACCATAGTTTTCTACTGTCAATAACAAACATGTTTCTATATTGCAACAAATAAAATGCTATAATGTAAATACTGAAGAGTGATCCCGTTTATAATGAGTTGGGCCCTCTAGGAAAACTCTTGTCAAAGCAGCAATTCTCTACTTGCTGTGTGATTGTAAACTTGACTTTGGAACTGGCTCTTGTAATACAGTCTACTATAGCCTTCATACATATTACCACTGTATTCATACATATTACTACTGCAGGGGTTTGGAAATCAAGGGGACAAATTGTGGAGTGTTAAAAACCACAAACTTATTTCCAAACCTATGGCTTCAAATTTTACATACTTTGCTTGGTAACCAGATAAAGAGCTGTACAATGTTTTTTCTGCATCCAGTGAGATGATCATGCAATTTTTGTCCTTCATTCTATTAATATGGTGTAATACATGACTGATACTTGCATACTGAACCTGTCTTGCAACAACTACTACATGTGCCCCCAGGTTATGTGTTAATAATGGGTGCCAGATTTTCCATTATACTAGCTCTATCCTGCACAAGAATATCATGCCATCAAATGCAGAAATCCTTAGTGAAAAATTCTGGACATAGTATTTCCAATAAAATCAATAACTTATCAAGCAGTTCTAAGTACCCTGTGAGGAGCCAATATTGCAATGACTTTTAGAACTCCAGTTAGAAGAAATGAACAAGTCGTTGATCTTAAGCTGCATGAGGAGGGGCTGCAGAGAATATGAAACTACGAGGGCAAATAACAAGCCATTTCCCAAAACATCCCCTAAGAACAAAGGAAGCATGAGGCCAGTCACTGCAAAACAGGAAACACACCCCAAAATTTTTTCTCTCAGCCAACATGAAGAGATTTTAAGATAGCGGGGAAAACATGAGAACCTAAGAAACTGAAAACAATCAAACAACTGAAATAACAAGCAGCAACTGGCAAACAGCTGGGAAAAAAAGCAGCTGGAGAAAATTCAAAAAGAGACAGCCCTTCTCCAGGAGCTAGAAGATTTAGAAATGAGTCTTTTAGATATTTAAAGAACATAAATTGAATGCCAGAAATCAGTATAAATATATCTTCTTGTTAAACCTGATGGGGTACTCTAAACATTCTTACGCCCACACTTGATGATCATTTATAATGCATCCAATGTTCTGAATATATGGGGTTTTTAAATGTTTATTAAATGGACTTTTTCTACCTTTCAATATAATGTGGAAGGGGGTAGGAATGAGTTTTTTTAACCAAAGCTTGACAGACTAAAACAGAGATATTATTATCCACTAAAGAACAGACTCTCAAAGACACCGATAAAAGCATCTTACATTTTTTTAAAAGAGGAAGGAGCAAAAGGAAGAGTGATCAAAATCAGGAAGGAAGGCTGCATGCTGACTCTGCATGTTCTCTGCAGAATCTCCAGTAAAAGTTCCTGAAACTGAAACAACGCTAAAGGAAAAGTCAAATAGGAATAATTGTGTGTGTGAATACCAGGGTGTTTTTTTTTTTTAAAGTAACAGTAAAAACACCACATTTTAGGCTTTTGGAGTCTTGCACCAACAAAGAAACAGTGCATAATTCTGTAGGACTGAGGAGGTAAAGAAAAGGCTGAGGAAAAAGAGGACTCTTAGAAACAGTGGGGAAGATTTCAGGATTTTTCTTTTTTTAAACTAGTACTATATTTATTCTTTTTCATTACCTTGTTCCTTTTTAAATTTTTATTTTTATTTCAATAGTTTTTGGGGTACAGGTGGTTTTTGGTTACATGGATTAGTTATCTAGTGGTGTTCTCTGAGATTTTAGTGCACCCATCACCCAAGCAGAGTACACAGGACCCAATGTATCATCTTTTATCCTTCATCCCCCTCCCAATCTTCCCCCCTCCCAGTTCCTCTGTCCATTATATCGGTCTCATGCCTTTGCATCCGCATAGCTTAGCTCCCACTAAGAAATGAGAAAATACACCATTTGGTTTTCCATTCCTGAGTTGTAAGTGGGATCTCCCAGGGCACCACTAGACAGGTCAAATAATGACATTGTTTTAGAAATGGGACTTTTAAGGGGCTCTAACTCCATTCAGCTCCCTTCAGTGGCTTCCAGGCTGCTAGTTTTCATACTGATTTTAGTTTTTTGGTTTTCAAGGTTACCGCAGAGTGGGGGTAATGAGAAAGGGGCAAGTTGAAACATGACAGAACTCACTATTCTTACTATTTTTCTTGAATGAACACTCTCTATATTACTTCAAGCGTTGGGTTGATACACAGAGTTCTGAAAAACAAAAACAAAAAACAAAGAGTTGATTCTGACTCTTTTTTGACAGTGTTCTCTATTTTTGTGGAGATTTTTGGAGGGCATTATTCTGCTATTCCCACTGACATCATCTCACAATTATATTTGTCTTATAAATATATAGCATTATGGTTGCAGTGTGAAAGGTAATTTGAGAGAAGCAAGCCTTGAAACAGGTTCAATCCAAAGAAGCAGTTGCAACAATCCAGTCCAGAAATGATGGTGACCATAACTCGAGTAGAGATAAGGAAAAAAAAAAGTGGATGCTCCAGGGAGATATGAAGCCTTTATAATACACAACTCTTTTATTATTTATTGGAAGAAAGAGTCAAGGCTTCCGGCATGGACAACTGGACAGATTATGGCACCATTTGCAAAATAGGAAACCCAGGAAGGAAGGGATGAACAGCCAGTGGAGCCAAGGGTGGTGCCCGTGAGAACCTCATTACCCAGTGAAAACACAAATAGAAGAAAGACCAAAGGTGTTTAATGCATGCTCCAATACCCAGTAGACCTTGCAGTGTTGACTTGAAGCTATGGTGGCCAACAGGCAATGGGGAAAGGATTCCCTATTTAATAAATGGCGCTGGGAAAACTGGCTAGCCATATGTAGAAAGCCGAAACTGGATCCCTTCCTTACACCTTATAAAAAATTAATTCAAGATGGATTAAAGACTTACATGTTAGACCTAAAACCATAAAAACCCTAAAAGAAAACATAGGCAATACCATTCAGGAAATAGGCATGGGCAAGGACTTCATGTCTAAAACACCAAAAGCAATGGCAACAAAAGCCAAAATTGACAAATGGGATCTAATTAAACTAAAGAGCTTCTGCACAGCAAAAGAAACTACCATCAGAGTGAACAGGCAACCTACACAATGGGAGAAAATTTTTGCAACCTACTCATCTGACAAAGGGCTAATATCCAGAATCCACAATGAACTCAAACAAATTTACAAGAAAAAAACAAACAACCCCGTCAAAAAGTGGGTGAAGGATATGAACAGACACTTCTCAAAAGAAGGCATTTATGCAGCCAAAAAACACATGAAAAAATGCTCATCATCACTGGCCATCAGAGAAATGCAAATCAAAACCACAATGAGATACCATCTCACACCAGTTAGAATGGCGATCATTAAAAAGTCAGGAAACAACAGGTGCTGGAGAGGATGTGGAGAAATAGGAACCCTTTTACACTGTTGGTGGGACTGTAAACTAGTTCAACCATTGTGGAAGTCAATGTGGCGACTCCTCAGGTATCTAGAACTAGAAATGCCATTTGACCCAGCCATCCCGTTACTGGGTATATACCCAAAGTATTATAAATCATGCTGCTATAAAGACACATGCACACGTATGTTTATTGCAGCACTATTCACAATAGCAAAACTTGGAACAAACCCAAATGTCCAGCAATGATAAACTGGTCCTTTAAGAAAATGTGGCACATATACACCATGAAATACTATGCAGCCATAAAAAATGATGAGTTCATGTCCTTTGTAGGGACATGGATGAAGCTGGAAACCATCATTCTCAGCAAACTATTGCAAGGACAAAAAACCAAACACTGCATGTTCTCACTCAGAGGTGGGAATTTAAGAATGAGAACACATGGACACAGGAAGGGGAACATCACACACCGGAGACTGATATGGGGTGGGGGGAGGGGGGAGGGATGGCATTAGGTGATATACTTAATGCTAAATGATGAGTTAATGGGTGCAGCACACCAACATGGCATATGTATACTTATGTAACAAACCTGCACGTTGTGCACATGTACTGTAAAACTTAGAGTACAATAATAATAATAAAAAAAGAAAAGAAAAAGAATTTAGTCCAGGAAAATTTCGTAAAAAAAAAAAAAATTGCGGTGACTTCTTTTAGGCTTGTTTAGCTTCCTGACTTACTAGGCAGTTTTCAATTCATCATTATATTTTGGAATAATTAAGAATTCAGGAGATGTTTAACTTCAAGCTCTCCCTCACTATTTAAACTCCCCAAATTTAAATATTTGCCATAAATAACTTTCAATTGATTTCACCCAAAATTCATTATTTGAATTGAAACTCCACTGAAGCAAATCTGGTTGTGTACACCAGTAAAACATGGATATTGCCCTTGAGTCTGTAGGGTGAAAGTGAAGTAAACTGCATTCATATCTCAGTTGTTTCCTGACAAGATCCTGTCTTGTTCCCACGTTGTCTAAATTTGTTTTTAATTGTTGGAATCATTTTCTCCACATTAATAAGTGAAAGTTTCTTCTATGAGAAAGGGACAATTTATTGCTGATTTCCAAAGTTTCATGAAGTGATGACTGCAAAGCAACACAATAACAACGCCAACACCAACATCACCAACAGAAAAACCCTTCTTGGATCTATTTTTTTTTGGATCTTTTTGAAGAGGTCTGAATTGGTGACATGTACAGTGAAGAATGTGAAGAGCTATGAGCCTTACATAGCAAAGGACTTACTGCCAGAGAATTCAGTTCAAACCAATGCTCAGAGTTGCAAGAAGGAGTCAATCTTGCAGAATAATCTTAAAGATTAATTGAGTACATTTTTGAATTTAAAAATTTTTGCAATCTATCCATCTGAGAAAGGGCTAATATCCAGAATCTACAAAGAACTTAAACAAATTTACAAGAAAAAAACAACCCCATCAAAAAGTGGTCAAAGGATATGAACAAACACTTCTCAAAATAAGACATTTATGCAGCCAACAAACATGAAAAAAAGCTCATCATCACTGGTCATTAGAGAAATGCAAATCAAAGCCACAATGAGATGCCATCTCACGCCAGTTAGAATGATGATCATTAAAAAGTCAGGAAACAACAGATGCTGGAGAGGATGTGGAGAAATAGGAACGCTTTTACACTGTTGGTGCAAGTGTAAATTAGTTCAATCATTGTGGAAGACAGTGTAGCGATTCCTCAAGGATCTAGAACCAGAAATATCATTTGACCCAGCAATCCCATTACTGGGTATATACCCAAAGGATTATAAATCTTTCTACTATAAAGACACATGCACACACACGTTTATTGCAGCATTGTTCACAATAGCAAAGACTTGGAACCAACACAAATGCCCATCAATAATAGACTGGATAAAGAAAATGCAGCACATATACACCATGGAATACTATACAGCCATAAAAAGGATGAGTTCATGCTCTTTACAGGGATGTTGATGAAGCTGGAAATAATTATTCTCAGCAAACTGACACAGGAATAGAAAACCAAACCCCGCATGTTCTCACTCATAAGTGGGAGTTGAACAAAGAGAACACATGGACACAGGGAGGGGAATATCACACACTGGGGCCTGTTGGGGGGTGGGGGGCTAGGGGAGGGATAGCATTAGGAGAAATACCTAATGTAGATGACGGGTCGATGGGTGCAGCAAATCAGCATGGCACGTGTATACCTATGTGACAAACCTGCACGTTGTGCACATGTATCCCAGAATTTAAAGTATAATAATAATAATAAAAGAAACTTTAAAATCATACAAAAGTCATCAACAGAAGCATTCCACTATATGATGCAATCTCAAGCACAGTGTTACATTATTACCCAGGGGTCCGTATGCTTTCAAGCAGAGGAAACACAAAGACATGGCCATTTTGAGTTTTTCCCATCACATTGCTTTGACTATGATTTCAGACAACAGGCCACAGTCATCTCCTTCTGGAGGGTCAAATGCCATAAAGACAGTTCCCAGTCCCTTGGAACTGGATATGGACAAACCCCAGGAGTGAACAATTCCACCTCCTCCTTTATCAGCTCATCCCACACACTCACCCCACTGAACAGCCACCGTGAGGACTCCAGTCTCCCTCTCCTCTCCTCTAAACCTCATTTAGGCAATTCTAATTAGTAAATAAACCTTTTTTAAATTTGTGAGTGAAATTTGATTTTGTTATCTATATGAATCTATTTTTGTATTTAATCAATTTTTCTGAATGCTTGTAGAAGTGTAGTGGAAAAGAATGTTTGCATTTATATCATTGCTTACTGCAGACAGATATGAGTGTAGTGTTAAATCACTGGCAAATAATCAGCTAAACAATTAGCTGATTGGCATTTAATGGCCTTACATTTTGCAGAAATCATTGGTGATTTTTATTATATTGCTTTGATTGTTTAAAAGTGTTTTAGTGATATCTGGAGGAAATTGTTGGGGTTTTTGGATGGGCTAGAAATGTATTGCAGCTTTTCCCCTTTAAATGATGAAATATAGAACCCCTATTGTGGAATTTTGCTATATAACTTTTTTTGGGATGTATGACATTTGGAGCAAGGGATTCCTCTACTGTGAGATGTAATGGGGTGGCATCATAAAAGACTGAGCAGGCCATGAAGGCAAAGAGTTGTGGGTGAGTCAGGGCTTTATAAAGATCTCTGAGCATCTGAGAGCCTGCTTCTCACACACAATCTGTTTTCCTGGCTATTATGAGTCAAACAGTGAATAAAGCTGACCAATAGTACCTTTAAGTTCTGCTGACTTTACAATTCTCTGATAAACCTGGGAAAGTAAAACCACCAGGAAAAGAGTCTGTTACCTTGGTGAAGGAGGGTAGAAGCAATTTGGGACATTCTAGGCTCAGCAGGTGCAACGTGGAGAAGAAGCTAGGGACACAGTTGACAACGAGAGGCTCCCACATGTGGCCCTCATTGATCTGTCCCCCACCCCATCTAGAGCCATTTGAGCCACTCCAACTGAGGCCCAGTCTGCAAGGAGTTAAGTCAAGTTGTACCCAGTGTGCTCTGCCCAAATTCTTGACACACAAAAACACGTTGTTTTAAGCCACTGAGTTTTGGAGTAGTTTCTTATGCGGCAACAGATAATCAAATCACCTGAGTGGGTTCCTACAAGGAGAATTGCTATACAATTGGTACATGCATTTGTAATTTTGAAAGATATTACTGAATTGCTTACAATAAAAATTTTAGTCAAATTAGTTTCACCAGCATTTTATTAGTTTCCCAGATTGATTTCTCATAATTTTATCTTTGCCAAACTGATAGGTGAAAGATGATGTTAGTGTGATTTTCATATACATTACTCAATGGGAATATGATTGAGTCATTTGTCATATGTCTATTTATTAAAGAAAGAACTATATTTTTTATTGATATCTGTCTTACATATTTATTGCCCATGTTTCAATTCTGATGGGAATAATTTTGATATTGATTTGTAAAAGTTCTTTATGGGGCCAAAAATGATAATTTACCTTCTTTTTTTGAATTTTTTATAAAACAACTTCTAATTTCTTTCACTGTTAATTTATTGTGGCTAGTATCTAAGAGAATGTTAAATAAGTAATCACAATGATAGTAGGCTTCCTTAGCTTGTTCTTAACTTTTGTGACAATATCTCAATGTTTACCATTAAACTAGATGCAGACTTTGAGGTTGAGATGGAAAATCTTCTTATGGGGAAAAAGAACCAATTATTAGACATTTAATTTTACCAAATTACCTTTCAACAGCTAAGGAGGTGATCAGATTATGTTGCTCCATAGCTTTGTAATACATTAAATTGTATAAAAATATTTCCTAGTATTTCCTAATATTGAATTCTTTGCATACTTAGACAAATCTTAATCACACAAGGTATTGCTTGACTCTATTTGTTAATAGCTAATTCAGGATTTTTGCCTTGATATTCCTAAGTAATCTTATCCATTTCTAAGACAGAGCCATTCTGTCTTCAATTGTGCTAGTTCTAGCTGGACCTGGTTTGAGGGTCTCATCTCTTTTTGTTAAAGTAAATTAAAATGGAGACCAGACCCGGAGAATCCCTGAGCAGACAAAAGCAGTTAGGCCTTACAAATGACCTCAACCTTGCTTGATTTGCAAAAATAAGCAAGTCTTAATTTGAGCTATTTCTTGTAAATGTTTAATATTAAATAAAAGCAGAACTTAAGCTCAACTAATTAGAAGTAGCCAGCAAACAAAACTATGGACTTTACAACAGGGTAGACCAAATAAGGTAACTGTATAACTGTAACCAATCAAATATTTTATTTTCTTCTGTGCCATCCTATAAAAGCTTCCCTCTTCTATTTTTACCATTACCACCTTTTCCCTATCACTACCTCCTTTCTCAGGCAAACGTGACAGTTAACAAAAACAGTAGGATAATGAATGTTATTAAGGAGAACACTAGGATGTTTTAAGAGTGTATAGAGGATCTGCTAAACTAATAGTAGGAGTAGTTGGAAAAGACTTCTTAGAAAAATCAACATTGTTTAAGCTGAAATTGAATAGTGAGTAGAAGTTAGGGAAAGAGATTAGAAGTATTTCCAGGAAGAAGATAAAGCATATTCCAAGGTAAGTGAAGACATGGAGCTCTCAGTTAATCAAAGAAAGCCAAGGATGGCTAGATCCTCAAGGTGGGAAGTCACATTGTGTAGAAATGAGGCTGGAGATTTTAGCAGATGATTTTTTACAGAAACTCATAATTAAGTTTGGATCCTGAATGTTTTATTATGGAAAATGGAAAAACACTCCAGGCTTGAATCTGGGTATGTCACAGTCAGATATGTGTAATTGTGGGCTGTGTGAATTATGAATTCAAAACCTTCTCCCTCATCAGGCTTTACATAATCTGAATTTTGGTCGCTTTAATTGTGGTCCTCCTCCACTTGCTCTGCCTCCCACCAACCGCACCCTCTCAGTGCATGGAAACAGAACAAGTGAGTCAAAGAGAGCATAGAGGAACCCTGGCTGTGAACTTTGAGGTGAACCCACTGGGGTCACCAGCCCTTTCTGTTTCCTTTGCTCATAACCCTGTCAGCCCCTACCCCATTTCCTCTCCAAAAGCTCTCCCATAGTATCTTTTCATTTTCACTTGCTGTCCCTCCTGAGTTTCATCTCCCTGAGTGTTGAGAGGCATTTGGTTTCTAGGTGTTTTGTCAAGCATGAAAAATAACTTCAGTGTGTGAAAGGAAACCACAAGACCCAGGGCTGCTATAGCGGCAAGCTCTGTTCTCAGAGAGGGTAGATAACTGTCTTATCCTGTGTGATCTGAAAGGGCTGAAAGTCCCCTCAGTAAAACATGCACCCCATTGGTCTGGAGCTGTCATTCCTCTCTCAGAGGTAAAGGTTTTCCATCAGGACAGTGGCTAGGTAAGGGGAAAATAACACACAGGGAAATACTGAGAAGGAAGTCAAAGGAGCTGAATACAAATCAAATATTAATAGCTCAAGTGAAGAGTTAACAATTCAAGCCCTTGGCTGGGCACCGTGGCTCACACCTGTAATCCTAGCACTTTGGGAGGCTGAGGTGGGTGGATCATGAGGTCAGGAGTTTGAGACCAGCCTGGCCAACATGGTGAAACCCCGTCTCTACTAAAAATACAAAAAATTAGCTGGGCATGGTGGTGGGTGCCTGTAATCCCAGCTACTTGGGAGGCTGAGGCAAAATAATTGCTTGAATCTGGGAGGCAGAGGTTGCAGTGAGCTGAGACCACGCCATTGCACTCCAGCCTGGGTGACAGAGCAAGACTCTGCCTCAAAACAAACAAACAAATAAACAAACAAAAAATCAAGTCCTTAAATGCCAGGGGTCCACTGGAAGGTTTCTTTGACGTGGTCTGTTGCCTGTTATCTTGGCCACATCTTGTAAAAAGATGACCTCTATAGGTTTAACTTGCTACAGATCCTGGGCTTGAATATCATCCATTAAAATAGCAGAGACTGCTCTATTTGCCTTTCTCTAACTTTCCTTCTTCATCCTGCCCTGCAGTTCTCCCACATACATTTTTAACTACTCAGTCCATCAGTGATCACATATACCCAAAATACGTCCTCCATATTCTCACTGGGGTTCTGGAGTTAGACAGAACTGAGTTCCAGTTTCTACTGGGCCACTGACTAGCTAAGTGTCCTTACTCAAACTTGAGCCTAATTTCCTTCATCTTAAGGTGGGAACAATTTAAAGTATCCCGTCTGAATTAAATGGAAAAGTGCATGTAAAGGATGAATTCCCAGTGGCTAGCACAGAGGTTTTCAAGCCTTAGCCTGCATCAGAATCACCTAAAGAGTTTATTAAAATACAAATGGCTAGGCAACATCCCTGGAATTTCTGAACTAGTAGGTTTTGAATGGAGCCTGAAAATAGCATTTCTGGCAATTCCCATGATGCCACTGGTCTGGGGACCTCACTTTGAGAACCACTGCTCTTGGACATTGCTGTATCATTTGCACTGTTGAAGTTGGGCCACTGCCATGACTAGTGGAACTGGGGCCTGTGCCCAGCTACAAATAAAAGTTGGAGGTTTATTTCTGAGGCATCTCAACTTTCAGGGACATTTAGGCTGTTTCCTGATGGCCCACAGCACCTCTCCATTTTGTTTTTTCTAGGATGATCTTAGATGAGAGGGTCTTATGTTGACTTTTCTCACCTAAAATTTTACATTTCAGATGTGCTTTTAAAAACTCTCTCACGATCTCCATTTCAGCTGATTTAATCATAGGTGAGAGTCCTTTAACAGACAAAGCTTTAGCTCAGTGGTTCTCAAACTTTAGCAGGCATCAGACTCACTTGGGGGGTTTACTGAAACTTAGATTGCTGGACTCTGCCCCCAGAGTTTCTGATTCCGTGAGTTAAGGATGGAGCCCATACTTCCTAACAAGTTTCCAGTTCATACTGATGCTGCTGATCCATGGCCCACATTTTGAGAACCACTGGTCTAATACACAGTAAGTCTGAAAAGGAGCTAATACTATAAACTAGCACCCCTGGGGACCATCAGAATGACTGGGCCATTTACATGAACTCCAAGTAAGGTTTAAAATCTCTGATGTGTCTGTCATGTGGCAGAGGATGGAGTAAGGGGAAAAAGAAGAAGAAACCAACCTGGCTCCATCTGTACAAATGTCTTCCCATGTTGCTGAGGAAATGAAACCAGCACACATGGAGAAATGGAGTCCAAGAGGCATTGTCTGATTGACAGACAGCAGAGGATCAAAAAATCTCAAGTTGTGGAGGTTGTCATGTAGGAATTTTGCACTAGAGGAAGGGAGGATTTGGAAATGTGGAGAACTTTGGGGACAGACAAATAGACGGGTGGAAGGAAATAGTGTGAATGGCTTTAAGGTAAAAACAAGCATTGCCTGGGTAAGAAAAAGTAAATGGGTACCCCTTATAGAGCAGATACAGCTACCGCTTACTTAATTCTTTCTGGCTCAGCCCTGGGTTTTATATCTTCTTCTCATTTAATGCTTACAGCAACAGTAGGAAGTAGAAATTATCATGTCCATGTCTAAAGAAGTAAAAATAAGGCTTAGGAAGATGAGGAACTCAACCAGTGTTACTCAGAGAATGAAAGTAGAATCAGAGTTGGAGTCTCTCTACCCCAAGCGCCTTGCTGCGAGTCTCATAAGGTAGCAGAATAGAAGCAAGGGGGCTGTGAAGAAAGTTTGCAGCCTGATATAAAAGCTGTCAATTTCAGGCCAAGAAGCGTGAACTGTAACCTAGGTGATCATGGCTTCTTGAGCAACACACATGGTAGGTCTGAGCTACATAATCTTGATCTGCTGGGTGCAGACTCATTAGAGAAGTGAAGAGAGAAGTCCCTTCTAGCTACAGAAAGTCTCCCTGTTCTTCCCCTTTTCCTGCCTCTCCTTTGCTCCCTAAACCCTGTACTTCACTCTCCCACTGTCAGTTTGTGCCTCTTTCTGTCTCACTGCTCTTCCCTCTTTCCTCTCTCTTTCTTGCATGGTGTCCTGTTAATCCTGATCCCAGCTCCCAGCCCCACTACCTTAGGGAATATCCAACCTCATGGGACACCCATCCCTCAGTCCCACGCTGAACCCAGAATCAGTGGGTCCTGAAGGTCAGAAAGTAGAGCAGAGACACTGGCTTTCCTGAAAAGGCCACTCCAGACCCTGCCTGTCTGCTCTCAGAGCCCGCTCTGCCTCCATCCAGAGAGCGCATGTGCACACACCATGCTGGGGCCCAGCCCCCTCCCAGCTTCTCCAGCTTTTAGGTCTTATCCTTTCTGAGTTTAGCATCTCTATGGGAAAAAAGGCTTTAGGAGTTCATTTAGTCTGGAGAATAGGCAATGATTTCTGTCTCTGAGTGGTGGAGAACATTTCAGGGCATAGGCAGACTGCCAGGCTAGAGTGATCAGAGATGGTTGCAAAGCCCCTTTGCCTGTAAGCATGACTCATGGCCATGAGACATTCTCATACTGTCACAGAAACTGGAATTTCTACTAAGAGAATTATATTGATATTAACAAAGGGAAGGGTATCAACTCCAAAAGCCCTCGTTGTACTGCATTAAATTACGTAGGGACTTTCTCCCCCCGCCTCCCCCAGCATTGTCTCTGCTGCGGTGCATTGACACATTCATTCTTTCCCTCTCTGAGTGGCACGGTAGCACCCATCAGGACTGTGTTTGCATCAGTAGGGCTCCTCGCTAGCATGGAGGCCCTGGTTTTCCACTGGAGCCCATCAGCATGGACTTTGCCATTAGCACCCTAGCACCTGTGCCTCCCACTGACAAGTTCACCACCTCGTGGAAAGAGCAGCAGCCTGGGGGTCAGGAGATGAAGGTTGGGGGCATGATGCTTGTTTTATGGTTAAAGTGAGGATTGTGGGAGGTGACCTAAGTTCTCTTCCCACATCAACATCCAAAGTTCTCTGATATTTCTGACCTTACCCAGTGAGCACGAAACTCTACTCACCCATTAGCACAGGCTGGCCAAATGACCCATCAACACAGACTCAGTTCTCAGAGAGCTGTGGGAACACAGCTGAACTGCACAGGGCTGGTTCTGAGGACCTGTGATCCCTAATGGAGACCATACCTGGTGACCAGACCAGGAGAGTGACAATGCCAACCCTGGGAGGTGTGGAGTAGAGTGCCCTGTCCAGGGAGCTATGTTCGTAAAAGCCCGAAGTTCTGGGGTCTGACCCCTGAGGTTCCACACAGTGTTGACTTGTGGAGACTGAGGGGCCAGTATGTCAGCTTTGTCCCCCTCTTGGTGCAAAATAACCAAGGAGGCAGGTTGTGCTGAGAGACATGGGCACTCAGTCCCCCTTTCTTCATGTTCCAATCCCTATCTCACCTTGCCACAAACCATACTGTTCCCCTGAAAGCCCCTGGTTTCTGACCTATTCCTCAATATCATGGGGGAGCAAAGCGTGCCCAGGAGGGTCAGGACAGGAAGAAAAGGCCTCAAGAGTCAGGATCGCCTCCACCCCAAGGGCTTTGCACTTAGGTTTGGACAATGTCTCCTCATAGTTTCAGTTCTTCCTTTGCTTTGGCAATGCAGCATTTTTCTTAAACCAGTGTTACCTACCATTTGTAGAAGTTTGTACCTCTTTATTATACAGTGTAGAGGTTTTTGTTCATGTGCTTCTCAGCATGTCCCCAGGAGGTCTGTGGTCTACAACTGATGTGAGCCCATTTCCCAGAACCTTCTCAAGATATGAAAGCAAGACTGTTTATTGTAAATTTACCTGTGAATGCAGCAACACTACTTCCTGTGGCTGCAACAGCCATTTCCTGTCTCACCTCCTCCATCTGTTGTCTCAGCCTTCACATACAGTGTGGTTTCCACACAGGACAGAGTTAGAATTGGGCCCATGTCACCTCCCTACACATCGGATGTGCTCTGGATGGCTGGAAGGCCAGACTGGGATGAGGAGGAGTCTCTCCACGGACACCTTGCGGAATTGTGCTCAGGCCCCTCTGTAGACCCTCCTCAGGCTGGTGCTGACCCAAGGGTGACAGGAGAGTTATTCTCTGAGTCTGCCGACCCACACACGGCCTTATTCAGACAGACCCAACAATGACCATTTCTGACTTCCTCAGGAGTAGGCAAGACGACCACTTAGTTGAAGCAGGTGCCTCTGGCCTAACCTGCCATGCAGGAATCTGACAACTGAGTTCTGAAAGCCTAAACTGCTGACAGTTTTAGTTTTAGATTTGCTGCCTATTTGGAAGCAATGATAACCTACATTCTTTTTATTTTATTTCATTTTAAGTTTCAGGATACATGTACAGGACATGCAGGTTTGTCACATAGGTAAATGTGTGCCGTGGTGGTTTGCTGCACCTATCAGCCCATCACTTAGGTATTAAGCCTAGCATGCATTAGCTATTTATCCTGGTGTTCTCTCTCCCACTGCCCAACCAACAGGCCCCAGTGTGTGTTGTTCCCCTCCTTGTGTCCATGTGTTCTCATTGTTCAGCTCCCATTTATAAATGAGAACATGCGGTGTTTGGTTTTCTGTTCCTGTGTTAGTTTGATGATGATAATGGCCTCCAGCTCCATCCATATTCCTGCAAAGGACATGAACTTGTTCCTTGTTATGCCTGCATGGTATTCCATGGTATATATGTGCCACATTTTCTTTATCCAGTCTATTACTGATGGGCATTTGGGTTGGTTCCAAGTCTTTGCTATTGTAAATAGTGCTGCAATAAACATATGTGTGCATGTGTCTTTATGGTAGAATGATTCATATGCCTCTGGGTACGTACCAAGTAATGAGATTTCTGGGTTGAATGGAAGTTCTGCTTTTAGAAAGTATCTGAATTTTGGTTTGTGTGAATTTACAATCTACATGCAATACTAACTAAATCAGATAGCTTTTACAGTTTCACATGTGTACATAGGTTCTCTCCCAGTCCCTTCCATACACATTAGTTATTGAACTTTCTAAACTGGCATTGAAATAATGTCTCTGGCATACAACAATGTTTTGTTGCACCAGTTTTATAAACTTATGCAGTGCAATATGTGTTATTTTTCTGAAGCAAACCAAAGGTTCTTGCTGCCTTGTTTAGCAGCATTTTATTAAGGATCTTTTATACATTTGTAATAGATAAAAATAAACCAGATTGCAAATCCTTTTTAAAAATCTTAAACCATGTACTAAGTTTTTGATCCAAATTGTGTAGGATAAGTTAAACTTAAATTGCATTCTGTTAACCAATATGAGTGTATTTGTGTAAGCAAAGTTATGTTGAAACAAAGTTTTAACAAGCAAAAAAATATTCCTCTGCACAGACCTATTTACACTGTGAAAAAGATAGGGGTTTTTTCGTGTGTAAAGGATATGTAATACATTTTATTTACTCAATTTTTCATGTGTTATTCTGCTAGGGAAAATAATTTTTCTGTGTGAAGGGTATGTAACAGAATTCACTTACTTAATAATTTTTTGTGTTTACTCTGCTGGGCTCTGCAAATCACATGTCCACAAGATAGTCATGAATCTCTGACCTCAAGCAAACTCTCAGTCTAATGGAAAGAATGTTTGGGATTAATACAAGATCTGTCCCCAGTGATTCTTTGTTGGAGCTCATGAGCCATCATGGGGACCCAGGGACTGGCCCACAAGGAGCTGCAGACCAGCCTAAGAGAAAATAATAAATCCTTAGCTGGGGCACAAGGAACACCTTACTACCATTCATTGCACAAATAAAGGAGAGGAGAAAATGGGCTTTAGGTGTTGACTAGAACAGACTGAATTTAGGTTTTGGGCAAGGTTGCTAACGGTGAGCACAGTTGGTAAATATGTCCCATCAACTGCTCATGTGAGGTATTTGGAGAGAAATCTGCCAGTCAAGTTGCTGAAAGATTACTGGATGTTTGGAAAATAACTGTTTCTTCAGCATGTCTTTGCATTATTCTTTCTATTATTTAATCATTTAAATAATTTTATTGTCCTTTTCACATCCCATTTGATCTTCTTGAAATGATACAGTGCAAAACTGGGCAAATGCTAAACACATGAGCAAAAATGGAGAAATGCCACAGGAAGATCTGAAAACTGAATTCACAGAGGCCTACACACATCCTTAAAATCTTACCATCAGGTGAGGCTGTACTGCACGATTTTCCCATTCGACAGCTCACTACTCAACCCTCCACTCTGTATGTCAAGACTGGCTGGGAGGGATAATGCCTTTGTGAGGTCTCCTTGGGGAGAGGGTGGGAGAGATGGCTGTACTGTCTCTGCTGCCTGGAGATTCAACCCTGACCTGCTCATGTGCATGCACTTTCTCAAGCCCGTTTCTCTAGCCCGTTTCTCTCTCCCTCAAACTCATATCACCTCCCATGTCCATGCTTCAGGTGTTAGTAAATAGTTTCATGTGTGCTAAACCACAGGTTTTACAGAGTCTTAATTAATAAAACCCTAAATCCCAAGAGTTTGAAATGTAAGCACTGGAGTAGATTCCTGGAGGAGATACTTCTGAGGGTGAAGGGGGCAGATTAAAACATTTGCTCTCAAAAACCACATGGAAGTTTTTATGTGGTCCCAATCTTGCAGATGACCTACTGTGAGACCAAAAGTCAGAATTCCAAACTAGTAAAATGGGAAGGTACATTAGCTCTCCTCACGTCACTCTCCTGCGTGAACTTTAACTTCTGTTTTACTCATGGTTGAAATTGTCAAACTTTATGGCTAAAGTCATCAAGCTTTCTAAGTTCCCTTTTCAAACACTAGTCTTCTCTTGCTGCCATTACCCACTTTCATCTTTGGATATCTTATTTAGATTTCCCTTCATGGTGAAAAACTTTCTGAAACATGTACCCATTTGTCTGTTTTCTGCTTTGCATATCAACTGATAGCAAATTTCTTCAGATCTGTATAACTGCCAAGCAGCTTTTTTCTGAAGCTTTTATTGAGCTCATTCACTATTTTCTATATAATGTATAATAATATATAATTATTTTATAAACTCCCTTCATATTCTTTGCTACACTCCACTGAACACTCCAAATTGCCAATATTTCCTATAGTCTAGTCCCTGGAATTGATCTATGTTTCTGATAAACTGACAGAGAGTTGGGAATATTATTTCCTGTTGGATCCAGGGCTTCTGTTAAGAAAGCGTGAGTTAAAGGGGCTTTTTTGGTGAAAGGTTTTTTGCGCCATTGGTTCTTATTGATTTTGGCTCAACTAAAACTCCAGGTTATTTTCCATGGAAATTATCCTATTTAGAATGCCTCCAGTCTATTCTTCTAAGATTTATTGTTGGAAAAACTATCACTTAAGAATTTTCAAAATAATTATCCAGCTGGTTTTAGTGCAAGGGTTTAGCTTGTCAATCTTGTTTTGTGTTATTGGCCTTAGTATACCTCATTGCAAATATTATTTAGAATGGATTTTTTATTAAGAACATACTGGCTTCATAACTAATGTATGGCTTCAGTGCATCCTGTCATGCTCAGTTTTTGAATATTTTAAAAGCAGATTTTAATATCTATTTAGACGATATCATAGGGATGTTAGAGGACATGCTAAAACAATAGAGATAAGAGAACTTTGAAGATGATAAAGTGCTTCATAGACAGAATTCAGAAAAGGATAAAGGTGATGATGACACTGTTGATCATTATTATCGCCACATGTGCAACACGGCAATTTGTGGATTCCAAACCCCAGAGAAGCAATTTCCATTCAAAAAAATTGTAACACAAAGGTTTTTTTTTTCTTTTTTTCTTTTTCTTTTTTTTTTTTGAGATGGAGTCTCACTCTGTCGCCCAGGCTGGAGTGCAGTGGCACAATCTCGGCTCACTGCAAGCTCCGCCTCCCGGGTTCACGCCATTCTCCTGCCTCAGCCTCCCGAGTAGCTGGGACTACAGGTGCCCGCCACCACGCCCGGCTAATTTTTTGTATTTTTAGTAGAGATGGGTTTCACCGTGTTAGCCAGGATGGTCTCGATCTCCTGACCTCGTGATCCACCCGCCTCGGCCTCCCAAAGTGCTGGGATTACAGGCGTGAGCCACTGCGCCTGGCCCACATACAGATATTTTTAGGGAAAAGAGAAGACCCCCTGTTCAGGGATTAGGACATTGTGGAATCCATCCAGGGGCTTTGTCGTGAGAACCCCCACCTGTTAGCCTATAACCAGAAACAGCCCCTGAGATAATTGTCTTGAATATCCCATTCATCTTTCATTGTCTTTTTGTGCTTTTATTCATGATGTTGGTGCCTTGTCTCCCACACCCAAAGGCCCAGAGCTCACAAGCTCTCTTTAGGTATCTTGGTTCCCAAAGGGAAAGGGGAAGGAGGCAGAGTTGGTGTCACCTCAGTCACCTGAGGGAGCTTTTCCATAAATGAGGTGGCTCTGGAAGGAGGAGGGAGCCTGGCCCTGAGGGTGTGAGGCTTCAGTCAGAAAACCTGGATGCAGAGGACGTGATGGGAAATGGATGGACACTGGGCTGTGACAGAGCTGGCCCAGGTGACCATGTGTCCAGGAATGGGTCTTGGCTAGACCGTGGGGCAGCCCAGGGAGGAGGGTCCATGCTCCAGACCAGCACTTCTTACCTTACACCGCCTGCCTTTGTCAATGAGTATAAACTCACAAAGGAAACTGAGGCCACGGAGTCCGACATAAAAAGGGACCTCCAGAGCATGTTGCTTGCTGCGGCAGTCAGCACAACAGCAGCCTTGCTTTCTCACAGACGGGAAACTGTCGGCCCTTCCCTCACTGCCCTTCCCATTTGATCTCATTTCAACTCAGCTGCGCAGTTCATCATGGTGCCCGTTCCATGTGTACAGTGCTGAGAACACTGTTGAGAAGAGACAAGCTCAGTGTCGTTGGAGGAATAAGACGATGCACAGGTCATAAATAATGCATAAAATAAGGCAGTCTTGCAACTAAGGACCCATAATAAATGTGACAGAATCAAGGGCTGAGGGAGAGTAGTAGGAATCCAGGCAGCGGGATCCATATTGGGGGAGTGGGGAGGGGCGTAGGTAGGCGGTACCCTGGGAATCTCACACTGATGCTCCCTTCTCTCCTCCCCTTTCCTTTACCAAGGAAGCCTGAAGGCCACTCTTCCCTGACCTTTAGCAAGGAAGACTAAAGGTAAAAAGCTGCAGTTACAACTCCTAAGAGGTCAAAGTCAGTGACGTTGGTAAATAGACCAATGACCCTACTCCATTCCGTGCCTTCCCTAATCTAGTCACACCCTCTGTTTCCCCAAAATAGTTATGTGGATAAATTACCTTTATTTCTTTTGCTACTTCATAAACTTCTACCTAAAATTTGAAATGAGGTAGAGGAAATTTGTGTTTTATGTGAAATGAGACAAGGATAGTTCATAACGTCTATAATGAATAAGTTTATAGAATTTCAGGCATCAAGGAAATTAATGGCACTATTGTTCCCATAAGAAGAAATACTTTCATGCTGTATCCCAAATTGTATCCATTAAATATTTAATTCCTTTAAATTTTTCCGTAAATATAGTCCTATTGTAAGCAAGACTAATGTTTTCAGAAACATACCAGGGATTGTATATTCATACTCAATAATTAATTTATTTTATAAACTTTTCTTTTTCTTTTGTCAAGTTGTTACTATCATGCAAATGTGTCCCTTTTAAGCTGAGGCACTCATTCTAACACCCCTGGCTCCTTTCACAGTATGCCTGGTACTCCAGCACTAACATTGCCCTGGGAGTTAGCACCCTAAAAGAGAATCCAAATTATAACACTGTTTTTGAGGCTCAGCCTCTGCCCCTGGGTACGTCAGCACAAAAAGCTGAAATTATTGCTCTTATCTGAGCTCCAATATTGGGAAAAGGGAAAAAGCTTAACATCTATATGGATTCTAAATATGCGGGTCTCAGGTTCATGCTCATGCCAAAATTTGGAAAGAAACAGGACTACTAACTGATAAGCATTTCTCCATAAAGCATGGGTGTGAAATTCTTCAACTACAGGAAACAATATACTTGCCAGAGGCCATAGCTGAAAGGAGTTAGCCAGCTTGCTTTAGGCAGACAGTAAGGGAAAGTTCCCCAGAGAACCTCCAACCTGTCCCACAAGTGCTTATACCAGATGTTTTGTACATTTGAGGAAACTTGCACAGCGGGCTTGCCTAAACACACCTGCAGTGGAAAATTCCATTCATTAATACACGTGCAGTAAGGGAAATAAATCAATTTGGAGTCACTCAGTCTAAGGGCCCACATGTGCACTGGAAGGATGGGATGGAGCTGCCAGGAATTTGCACCTTAAGCCTGGATATTCAACTGTGAAGGGTGCAATGGCAACCTGCTTTCAGGACCACTCTCTTTGCTGGGAGTTTTCCTTTTGCTTAATAAATTCTACTGCAGCCACTCTCTGGTATCTGTGTGCCTAATTCTTCCTGGATGTGAGACAAGGACCAAGACCTAGCTGAGCTAAGGAGCAAAAATCCTGCATCATAGTTATAATCCATTGTAGGGGGCATCAAAAGGACTTAACCCCTATAGCACAAGGAAACAAAAAGGCAGATAGGGAAGCCAAAGTAGCAGTTCAGGGTGCAATCTCAACAAATCCTAGCACTGCTTCCTTTCTATGATTTCCCAACAGAACCTGAATACACATCACAGGAAAAACAGTTAATAAAGGAGCAAAGGGGACAAAAACAAGGATCCTGTGGTGTATGGGATCAAAAATGTATCTCTCTCAAACGGCCCAATGGAGAATTATAAAAATCTTCATGACTTTTTCCATATGGGAAGAGATGCCACTCTGGTCTGGTAAACACGTTCTTCATTGGGCCTAACTTAGCTTCAGTGGTTAAGCAGATCTGACAAACCTGCTCACTGTGTGCATTCAACAACCCAGGAAACAAAATGCCTCCTCTAATAGGACCAGTCCAGAGAAGGAGAACTTACCCAGGGGAAGACTGGCAACTGGACTTTACCCACATGCCAGGTTGTAAAGGATACAAGTTTTTGTTAGTACGAATAGACACTTTTACTAGCTGTGTTGAAGCTTACCCTACCAGAACAGAGAAGGCTAATGAGGTTATAAAGTTTCTCTTGAAGGAAATATTCCCCCAGTTTGGGTTACCCCAAAGCCTCCAAAGTGATCACAGCCTTCTTTTGTCTCCCAAATAACTCAAGGGTTATTTATAACTCCCAAATAACTCTCATATAACTAAGGCTCTTGGAATCAAATACTATTTACATTCAGCATGGAGGCCTTAATCCTCCAAGAAAGTAGAAAAGGCTAATCAAACTCTAAACCGGGCATTAGCTAAGCTACATCAGGAAACAACAGAAACTTGGATCAGCTTACTGCCCATATCCCTCTTAAGAATTTGTAATTCCCCAAGAGCAAAAATTAATATGAGCCCATATGAAATGTTATATGGGAGGCCATTTTAAACTAATGATTTAATGATTGATCCAGAAGCAGCCGGTTTAGTAAAATACTTAGTTAACCTGGGACAATTTCAGCAGGCTTTACAAAAAGTTTGGAACTCAAAGGTTCCCTGTACCAGGAACTAACCAGCGCACCAAGGTCAGGCCAGGAGATAAGGTACTTGTTAAAACATGGAACGAAGGGTCACCTGCTCAACAATTACAACCCAAATGGAAAGGACTGTTTTCCGTTGTGTTGGCCACGCCTTCCACAGTCAAAGCACTAGGATTAGATTGTTGGATACATCTTTCCAGGGTTAAGTCTGCAATATCTGAAGCCCTGGACCTGGAACTGGAGGCTCCCTCCAGCCACTATACCTGTGAACCTGTGGAAGACCTGAAGTACCTGTTTAAAAGAAAGCCAAAAGATAAGTAAATACCTACCAATTTTCCCTGGTGTAAAATGTTAATTGATTTTTGCTCCCTCACTTACAGATGCTTGTGCAAGGGTTTCAGTTAGTTTTGGAACAAAATCCAAAATCGAGCCAAAGATACTCAACTGTCACAACTGGATCAAGCTAGCTGCACCTTTTATGACCAAGTACAAGTTTCATTGCAACCCACGGACACCGACCTAACTACCTAGGGACAAAGAGCCAGGATTCTCAATAGGCAGGGACAATGCCCGTGACCAGCAGGAAGCAGCTACAGAAAACTGATCTTCAGCGCCTCTGCCTCCCATAAAGATTCAAGGGGATCATGTCTCTCAGCAGGAAATGAGACAGGAGAATAGGGAATTAAGGTAACCAAGGGTTAAGGCATAAGCAAAAAAAAACAGCAGGTGCCGACAGTTCTAGGCAAGATTAGGCAGCATAAAGGCCACATCCTTGCTCCTGTGATAACAAGACATAAGTTTCCACTTTATTCTCTGATTGGTCACAGGCCAATCCTTCATAAGGTGTAACCAATTGGAGACCTCTAAAGGGCACCCAGGTGGGTGTGGTGGTATGCGGCCTGTAATCCCAGCTACTCAGGAGGCTGAGGCAGGAGCATCACTTGAACTTGGGAGGCAGAGGTTGCAGTGAGCTGAGATTGCCCAACTGCACTCCAGCCTTGGTGATAGACAAGACTCAGTCATAAATAAATAAATGGTACCTAGAGGTGTTGCCAAGTTATTTTGGCTATATAAAAACATTGGGGAGCATTGTAACAAGGAGATTCTTGAGCTGGTTGCTGGAGCTCACTCCCACCCTGTAAACTGTCTTCAACAAATCTGTGCTTTCATTACTTCCTTGCTTTGTCTTTCATTGCTTCATTCTTTTGTTACTTTGTGCATTTTGTTCAATTCTTTGTTCAACACTTCAAGAACCTGGACAACTCTATCAGTAACAATAGGATTGAACAAAGTAGTATGTATATTGCAAATAATGTTGCACAAACAAGTTACAAATAAGAATAGAACTTACTGCTTTTTAAAAGCATGTAGATAGAGAGATGCAGAAATCAACATAAGTATGTGGATTTGCATAGGTAAATTTGCACGCATGGCTTTCCCAGCTCTGTCTGCTAAGGCGAGCTTAGAAAAAGTGACACCTTCTAGCAATGAGCACATCAAGTGCCCAAATCTTTGTTTATTACCCAATAACCAGAACCAAGAGTCCTTGGAAAAGGGGTAGATTCCAGAGAATGTTTCTCATGTATAGATTTGGCAAAACTCCTAAAGTTTGACAGCCTACTTTCTCGACAAAAGTATAGGGAAGACAGAAACTCTCAGACACTGCTGAAGGGAAAGCAAAAGAGTTCAGCCCTATGGGGGTAAATAAAGAAGGATTTACCCTTTGACACACATTATCAAATTTAAGAATGTGCCCAAAAATACACTGGCAAAAGTATAGAAAGAACTATGCAAAAGTCTCCTTGGAAGAGTACTATTTAAAAAAGCAAAGACAAAAACTGATCCAAATTACCATGAATAAGAGACTGGCGGGATGAACTTAGATACATCTATGCAATGAAGTACTTCTTCGTTGTAAAAAGTAGTGAAGACTATCTCTATAGAGAGTTGTAAAATCATCTCCAGGATATATTGCCAAGTATTTTATTCAATTATGAGTTGAATAAAATAATGTAAGGGATACTATCATTTGTCTAGTAAGGGGCACAAGGTACACTTTTGCATATATATTTATTATATTTATGTTATATATTTTCATATAGATACATAAATATAAGGATGACAATAGAAAGATAAATACTTTGAAAGCAAGCAAGGAAAGAAAGAAGGGAAAGAAGAAAAAGAAAAAGAGAGGTGGAAGAAAGGAAGAAATAAAAGAAGAAAGCAAGAAAGAGTAACAAAGAAGGAAAATGGTTACCTGTGTACAGAGGGAGGAAATGAGGGAGCAGAAATGAGAACAGAAGCTGGACTTCTTTGAATTGACTGTTATGAAGATTTGATTTTAGAATGATAAAAATATTTGAGTTGAAGTGTGACTCTACCACACTCACTCTTAACCATGCACTCTACAGCCTGTCCTTGGTTACTCTCAAGCCATGATTGTAAATTTTCATTGACATCATGTGATAAATAGGTCAGGGGAGGGCAAAGGAAATGATCCACACTTTGCTCAGAAGGTGAGCTGGGAGCGAGCCTTGGATTGGAGAGTCCATGGGGAGAGCTCCGCATTTCTCTGTGGACGTTTCCCTCTATCCCATACTGAAAAGCCAAAGATGAGAGAGAGACAGAAAAAATCATTTTTTTTTTTTTTTGAGATGGAGTCTCACACTGGCACCCGGGCTGGAGTGCAGTGGCATGATCTCGGCTCACTGCAACCTCCCCCTCCCAGGTTCAAGCGATTCTCCTGCTTCAGCCTCCCAAGTAGCTGGGATTACAGGCACCCGCCATGGCGTCCAGCTAATTTTTTTGTATTTTTAGTAGAGACGGGGTTTCATTATGTTGGCCAGGCTGGTCTCAAACTCCTGACCTCGTGATCCACTCGCCTCAGCCTCCCAAAGTGCTGGGATTACAGGCATGAGCCACCGCACCTGGCCTAGAAAAATCATTTTAAAACTTTCCTAAATGGGAGACAATTAAATCATCATAGCAGATGGCAGGCAGGACCAGATTGCAGTTCTGGACAGAGCAGCTTGTGGAAGCTCACACTGTGAATTTTAGCTGCAGATCAACTGCAAGAACAAACCAGCAACCCTGAGAGGACCCTCCAAAGGGTCCTGAAGGACCTGGGAGATACCCCAAATACTGTGAGTGCCCCAACTGCAGAAGTGGGAAAGGGAGACCCTCCTCTCCCAAACACACAACAAAAAAAAAGTCCAGGACCAGATAGATTCACAGCAGAATTCTACCACACATTCAAAGAAGAATTGGTACCAATCCTTTTGATACTGTTCTACAAGATAGAGCAAGAAGGAACCCTCCCTAATTCATTTTATGAAGCCAGCATCACAGTAATACCAAAACCAGGAAAGGACATAATCAAAAAAGAAAACTACAGACTGATATCCTTGATGAACATTGATGCTAAAATCCTTAACAAAATACTAGCTAACTGAATCCAACATATCAAAAAATATGATCGAGTAGGTTTCATACCAGGGGTGCAGGGATGGTTTAACATATGCAAGTCAATAAATGTGTTATACCACATAAACAGAATTAAAAACAAAAATCACATGATCATCTCAATAGATGTGGAAAAAGCATTTGACAAAATCCAGCATCCTTTTATGATTAAAACTCTCAGCAAAATCAGCATAAAAGGACCATACCTTAATGTAATAAAAGCCATCTATGACAAACCCATAGCCAACATAATACTGAATAGGGAAAAGCTGAAAGCATTCTCCCTGAGAACTAGAACCAGACAAGGATGCCCACTCTCACTGCTCCTCTTCAACATAGTACTAGAAGTCCTAGCCAGAGCAATCAGACAAGAGAAAGAAATAAAGGGCATCCAATCAGTAAAGAGAAAGTCAAATTGTCACTGTTTGCTGATGATATGATTGTTTACCTTGAATACCCTAAGGACTCCTCCAGAAATCTCCTAGAACTGATAAAAGAATTCAGCAAAGTTCTGGATATAAAATTAATGTACATAAATCAGTAGCTCTTCTATACACCAACAGCAACCAAGCAGAGAATCAAATCAAGAACTCAATATTTTTTACAATAGCTGCAAAAAATAAATAAAATAAAATAAAATAAAATACTTAGGAATATACCTAACCAAGGAGCTGAAACACCTCTACAAGGAAAACTACAAAACACGTCTTAAAGAAATCATAGGTGACACTAATGGAAACACATCCCATGCTCATGGATGGGTAGAATCAATATTGTGAAAATGACCATACTGCCAAAAGCCATCTACAAAGTCAGTGCAATCCCCATCAAAATACCACCATTATTCTTCACAAGATTAGAAAAAACAATTCTAAACTTCATAAGGAACCAAAAAGGAGCCCACATAGCCAAAGCATGACTAAGCAAAAAGAACAAATCTGAATGCATCACGCTACCTAATTTCGAACCATAAAACAGTGTGATACTGTTTTATAGGCACATAGACCAATGGAACAGAATAGAGAATCCAGAAATAAACCCAAATACTTATAGCCAACTGATCTTTGACAAAGCAAACAAAAACATAAAGTGGGGGAAAGGACACCTTTTTCAACAAATGTTGCTGGGGTAATTGGCAGCCACGTGTAGGAGAATGAAACTGGATCCTCATCTCTCACCTTATAGAAAAATCAACTCAAGATGGAGTAAGAACTTAAGCCTAAGACCTGAAACTACAAAAATTCTAGAAGATAACATTGGAAAAGCCCTTTTAGACATTGGTTTAGGCAAGGATTTCATGACCAAAAGCAAATGCAATAAAAACAAAGATAAATAACTGGGAGCTAATTAAACTAAAGAGCTTTTGCATGGCAAAAGGAACAGTAAGCAGAGTAAATAGACAACCCACAGAGTGGGAGAAAATCTACACAACTGTCAAAGGACTAATATTAAGAATCTACAACAAACTCAAACAAATCAGTAAGAAAAAAAAATCCCATCTAAAAGTGCGCTAAGGACATGAACAGACAATTCTCAAAAGAAGATATACAAATGGCCAACAAACATATGAAAAAATGCTCAACATCACTAATGATCAGGGAAATGCAAATCAAAACCACTATGCAATACCACCTTACTCCTGCAAGAATGGCCATAATCCAACAATCAAAAAACAGTAGATGTTGGCGTGGATGCAGTGAACAGGGAACACTTCTACACTGCTGGTGGGAATGTAAACTAATACAGCCACCATGGAAAACAGTGTGCAGATTCCTTAAAGAAATAAAAGTAGAACTACCATTTGATCCAGGAATCTCACTACTGGATATCTACCCAGAGGAAAAGAAGTCATTATTCAAAAAAGATACTTGCACATGCATGTTTATAATAGCCCAATTCACAGTAGCAAAATCATGGAACCAATCCAAATGCCCATTATTCAAAGAGTGGATAAACTGTAGTGTGTGTGTGTGTGTGTGTGTGTGCGTGCGTGTGTGTGTATGATGGAATACTATGCAGCCATAAAAAGAATGAATTAACACCATTTTCAGTAACCTGGATGAGATTCGAGACTATTATTCTAAGCCAAGTAATTCAGGAATGGAAAACCAAATATCATATGTTCTCCCTGATATGTGGGAGCTAAGCTATGAGGACACAAAGGCATAAGAATGATACAATAGACTTTGGGGACTTGGGGGGAAATGTGGGAGGGGGGCGAGGGATAAAACACTACAAATATGGTGCAGGATATACTACTCAGGTGATGGGTGTACCAAAATCTCACAAATCACCACAAAAGAACTTACTCATGTAACCAAATACCACCTGCACCCCAATAACTTATGGAAAAAAGTCACATTAAAAAAAAAAAACTTCCCTAAGTGGTTCTTGGAAGACCCAGATGACCTCCAGCTAAGAGGAGGGCTGAGAAGTGAAACAAGCGTGTGCTTCAGACATGAGCTGACCTAACTGTAGCCAGACCCACCATTTCTGGAAGATTCCATAAGCTTCTTGAGACTTAGTTCCCTCCGCTATGAAAAGGGTCAATAAAACCAGTTGTGCAGGGTTGTCATGTGGTTTTCATGGAATAATTTCTAAAAGTCTTACACATTGCCTAGAGCACAGCAGCCACTCAAGATGCCACGGGATATATAAGAGAAACACAGACTAAAAAATCGTTCTGTGTCTTACCTAGAACCACACTGCAACTTAGGGGTTCAGCTGGAATTACAAATTATAGTCGTTTTTCAGAGCAGCTAATCTTCTCCCTAAGCTCCCTATCCTCCACCCCATCTCTTATACTATCAGGAGCACAGCCTCCTTCTTGGGAGGTGTTGGAATATATCTAGACATGGAGTTAGTAGACCAAGTTCTAGTCTTTTCTTGTCAACCTAGATGACACTTGGGATGTCCCCAGTTCACTGGGGTTTGATTCTTTTTCAGTAATTAAAGCAATTAGAGTAGGTTTAGATTTGGTGTCTCTAAATTGCCTGCAAGTTCTGAAGACCTGTCCTGGGGACACTAATATCCTGTTAAAGGTAAATGACAGTTTTCAGACAACAGCATCACGACAGACACCAGATAGAAAGTGCCTGTTAAGCAAAGGCCTGTCCTGTGCAATATGAGCTGGAGGGACATTCTGCTTGAACTCTCAGCTTCCCCTCCCACAGCCTCTACACTCACATGCAGGCTGCCCCCCATGACCCGCACTCACACACAGCTCCCTGCTCTCCTTCCCAGCCAGCCTCACCTGCTTTTGCAGAATGGATGAGCTCACAAGTTCTCTCCAGGGAAGTGTGAACTACCATTTTTACTTCCAGCGAAACCTCTGACCCCGCTCAACTTCTGACCATGGAAGCTCCAAAGGAGTGGAGCCAATGAAGAAATATTTCACATTTAAACAGAAAAAGAATGTAGTATTTCACAATTTGGTAGGTGCTTCAGTTTTGCCTGAGGGAAGTGTTTTTCTCCATGCACCTGCTGGACTCCCGAGAAACCCAGTCACAGCCATTGCTTTGGATGGTAGTGTGACTCTGAAGGCCTAGTGAAATAGCCCAAATTTTGCTCAATGTTGTATTCTCTATGGTCAGCCACTGAGATCCACTTCCTTCCCCTCCATTTCAGGACTGAAGCCCCGAGTCCCCCTGCTGACTTGACGGGAGTGTTGAGGGCTGACAGCTGCTGGCTGAGCCCTGCCCCCACCCCTAAGACACCACCTCATGATTGGTCTCAGCTAAAAAGTCACTTCCTCCAAGGTCATCTCCCATTCCCAGGGCCACTCACACCTGATGACTTGTCAGTGTAGAGGTATAGAGGCCTGGCCTCTGGCCCCAATTTTGGGTAGCTGTGCAGGGCCATCTTAGCCCCTGGGCTCCTGGAGGGGTTGACTCACTAAGCCTTTGTTGTCATCACAGCCTGACTTCCTCTGCTTCCTTCACTCGCCCACAGACTCTTCCCAAAAATACTCCTAAATGAATTTCATGCCTGCACAACTTTATCTCAGCATCTGCTGAACTGTGACAGCGACATCCAGAAAGCACAGTCTAATCCTCCTCACTGAGTGAAGGGAAGTTGAAGGGTGAGTGTGGGAGAGATTTGGGTGGGTACACAGAGCCAAACTATATCACATGAGTTATACCTAATCAGTTATTATTTGTATATTAGTAAATTATTATAGTTTGTAGTTAGTTGCACCCATCAACTTACTAAATTCTCTTATTGTTAGAGTAGTTTATCACCTCCTGGGCTGTGGTAATGGATTGCAGAGCATGGGTGCTTGCTCTTGTGACTGTGGCCTATGAGGTTATTTTTGTTTTTGGAGTCCTGGCACACTTACAGGTAATTTCCGCCTGTGCCTCAGAACCAAGTTTTCGCTCCAGTTTAGAAGAGAACATTTTCAGAGGCTTGTAAAAAACTGACATTGAATTAAATTTACAGGTAATGTAGAAATAATTTACTGACTTTTTTATGATAACACATGTGGAACAAAAGGCTCATATAAGTTTATAGCTTAGGGAACTGTCATAATTTGTTTGCTGTAAGGTTTTATATGTATCCATATTATAATATGTAGGTATAGATTATGCCTTCTCATAACTGTATTTGATTTTATTGGGTGAATATAGCCCAATTCATTTGGTGTCTATTGTAGATGGACATTTGCATTGCTTTCAGTTTTTTTATGAGTACACTGCTAAAAATATTATAGGCATTATCTTTTGTTGAACACCTATTTCTCTTGGGTATGCACCCAAGAGTAGAATGGCTGAATATTGGCTATGTGTAACCTTCAGCTTTCATAGATACTACCAGATAATTTTTTTTTTTAGACAGTCTCATTCTGTTGCCCAGGCTGGAGTGCAGGGGTGTGATCTTGGCTCACTGCAACCTCTGCCTCCTAGGTTCAAGTAATTCTCCTGCCTCAGCTTCCCGAGTAGCTGGGATTACAGATGTGTGCCACCACGCCTGGCTAATTTTTGTATTTTTAGTAGAAGGGGGATTTCACCATGTTGGCCAGGCTGGTCTTGAACTCCTGACCTCAAATGATCCACCCACCTTGGCCTCCCAAAGTGCTGGGATTACAGGTGTAAGCCACCATGCCCAGCCCAGATAATTTTCCAAAGTGGTTCTACCAATGCACATTTTCATCAAGCCTTCTATGAGAGTTCTTTTTGCTGCATATCCTCAGAAGTTTCCTATTTTTTTTTTCTTTTTTGAGATGAGGTTTCACTCTTGTTGCTCAGGCTTGAATGCAGTGGCACAATCTCGGCTCACGTTCCAGTGATTCTCCTGTCTCAGCCTCCCAAGTAGCTGGAATTACAGGTGCCCACCCCCATGCCCGGCTAGATTTTTGTGTTTTTATTAGAGACAAGGTTTTATCATGTTGGCCAGGCCGGCCTCAAACTCCTGACCTCAGGTGATTCACCCACCTCTGCCTCCCAAAGTGTTGAGATTACAGGCATGAGCCACTATGCCCAGCCCCTCAGATGTTTCTTAAAGTTTTCTTTACACAGAGGTTACACATTTTAGAAGTTTGTCCTAGGTATTTTATCTTTTTGTTATTTTTAAAAATGTGATGTATTAGTCCATTCTTGCACTGCTATAAAGAAATATCTGAAACTGGATAATTTATAAAGAAAAGAGGTTTAATTGGCTCATGGTTCTGTGGGCTGTACTGGCTTCTGCTTCTGGTGGGGGGGGCCTCAGGAAACTTACAATCATGGTGGAAAGTGAAGGGGAAGCAGGCACATATTCACATGGCCAGCAGAAGAGAGAGAGAGTGAAAGGAGAGGTGCTACACACTTTCAAACAACCAGATCTCATGAGAACTCTATCACGAGAACAGCAAGGTGGAAGTCTTCCCCCATGATTCAGTCACCTCCCACCAGACCCCTCCTCCAACACTGGGGATTACAATTCAACATGAGATTTCAGTGGAGACACAGAGCCAAACCATATCACATGTGTTATACCTAATCAGTTTTTATTTGTAACTTAGTAAATTACTATAGTTTGTATTTAGTTTGCACCTACCAACTTACCAAATTCTCCTATTTTTATAGTAGTTCATCAGTTTATTCTCTTGATTTTCACAGATATGAAATCATATTTTCTGCAAATAATTTTATATCTAGCTTTACAATTTTTATGCATGCAATTACTTTCTGTTTTATCGTTGTAGCATTCACTTGCTCTAGAAAACTGTAGGGGTAATAAGGAACAATGACGTGTTTTCCTTTTACCTGACATTAGGTTGAAGGGTTGTCAAATTCCCGACTAAGCATGATGCTGGATTTGATGTTGAGGTAGACACAGCTATCTATTTTGTATTATAAGGAATTATCTTTAAAAATCAAATACTGGTTGAACTTTATCAACTGCCTTCTCAGAATATAAGTAGAAGATCAAATTATTTTTCTTTTTGAATATATTACCACGTGAAATTATTTATGAATATCCTAATATTAACCTATCTTTGCATTCCTACTTGCTAATGCAAGGTTGTTCTTTGAAAGAACTGTTTGCTGATATTTATGTACCATTTTAATAAATATTTATAAGTGAGCCAACTCCTTGCTAATTAAGAGCAGTTCATATAATTATTTGGTTGTTTTACCCTTTGCTGACCCATGTTCTCAGGACTCCACCTTCACATAAAATATTTACCAAGATATTTTTATTAGATGACACACTTTCTGAGAAACATCTTGGTTCCAGCTCCTCAGAGTACTTATGGACACAAGAGATGGGATAAAACCCTCAAGTAACTAAGAGAAATGCAGCAAGGCCAGAGCACAGAGAAGAAGAAAGATTGTAAGAAAATGAGGCAGAAGAGGTAGCTGGGGAGCAGACTTGGCCTGGATCACCTAAGCGGGTAGGGAGCTGCAGAAGGGAAAGGAGAGGAGAGGAGAGGGGAGGGGAGGGGAGGGGAGGGGGGAGGGGAAGGAGAAAAAGAGAGGAAAGGGAAGAGAAAACCTGTGAAGGCCACAGCCCAGGAACACAGACCCAGTGAAAGAGTGAGGCAGATTTAATACTAAATGTATAGAATGCTTTCCTTGCCTCGCTTCTTACCACCACATCGTGGCTTAGTGGATTGCAGCTGAAAGAACTACAAGACACATACACGTGGTCCTTGCTTTATAATAATTTGATTTGTAATTTTTTTACTTCATGATAGGCTTATCAGGGTACTGAATGTATTTTCCACATATGATATTTTTGACTTATGATGGGTTTATTGGGATGTAACTGCATCATAAGTCAGCAAGCATTGGTACGGTACTCAAGGAGTCATTAGGGACACCTGAAGACATCAGAGGAAATTAAACAAGGATACTGGAGGAAACTGAAACCTCTGACTACAGTTACAGCAAACATCAAACACAATGCAATCTGTAGCCACTTAACATAAAGTCTCATAGTGAAGGCCTATTTCCCTCAGTTCCCATTACCCAATGTATCACATCAGGCTTTCAACAAGGATTACAGGGCACACTAAAAGGAAAGAAAAATACAGGCTGAAGAGACCAAGCAAGCAACAGAACCAGACTCAGATATGACACAGGTTTTTGAATTGTCAGATGCAGAATTTAAAATAATTTCATTAACATGTTAAAGGTTGTCATTAAAAAGGTACACAACATTCAAGAAAAGATGGGTAATGTCAGCAGAGAGATGGGAACTTTAAGAAAGATTCAAAAGGAAGTGTTAGCAATCAAAAACACTGTTTTTTTTTTATTGTACTTTAAGTTTCAGGGTACATGTGCACAACGTGCAGGTTTGTTACATATATACACATGTGCCATGTTGGTGTGCTGCACCCATTAACTCGTCATTTAACATTAGGTATATCTCCTAATGCTATCCCTCCCCACTCTCCCCAACCCAAAACAGGCCCCGGTGTGTGATGGTCCCCTTTCTGTGCCCATGCATTCTCATTGTTCAATTCCCACCTATGAGTGAGAACATGCGGTATTTGGAAACCATCATTCTCAGCAAACTATCGCAAGGATGAAAAACCAAAAACACCGTTAAAGAAATAAAGAATGCCTTTGAAGAATGCCATCAATAGCCTGGACTCAGCCAGGGAAAGAATCAGTGAGCATGACATATGTCAATAGAAACTTACCAAACTGAAATATAACCCAAAAAATGAAAGAAAAAGACAGACCAGAATATCTAAGAACTGTGTGATAGTTTCAAAAGACATAACATGCATAACTGAAATACCAAAAGAAGGAGGAGGAGGAGGAGGAGGAGGAGGAGGGGGAGAAACAAATATTTAAAGCAATAATGCTAAGAACTTTATAAAATTAATGACAGGCACCAAACCACAGATTTAGGAAGCTCAGAGAACACCAAGCAGGATAAATACCAAAAAATATACACATAGGCATATAATATTCAAACTGTACAAAAGCAAAGACAAAGAGAAAATCTTGAAAGAAGCCAGAGGAAATAAAATGCCTTAGCTATGGAGGAAGGAGAAGAATGACAGTGGATTGCTTATCAGAAACTGTGCCAACAAGAAGACAGTGGAGGGAAATATTTAAAGTGTTAAAAAAAAAAACCACCACCAACGTAGAATTTTACATCCAGTGAAATTACCCTTCAAGAGTAAAGGAGAAATAAAGAATTTCTCAAAACAAACAAAAACTGAAGGAAATACTTCACCAGCCAATTGGCCCTGAAAAAAAATTACAAGAAGTTCTTCAGAGAGAAGAAAACTGATATGGGTCAGAAGCTTAGATCTCCATTAAGAAATAAAAAGTGTTGGAGTGGGAATCAGTAAAAGTACAACAAACATTTTTTTTCTTGTTCATAGTTGATCTAATAGATAATGGTGCATTCAAAATATTAATAGTAACTAAGCGTTGTGCAATCATAGCATGCAGATTAATGAAATGAGTGACAGAACTGTGACAATAAATAGGAGAGAGGAATTAGGAATATTCCTGTTATAAGATACCTGCAGTACCCGTGAAGTGATATAATGTTATTTGAAAGTAGGCTTAGGTAATTTGAACAGGTATATTGCAGACTCTAGGGCAACAAGTAAAAACATTTGTTTAAA
Source organism: Pan troglodytes (assembly GCF_028858775.2). Lineage (NCBI taxonomy): Eukaryota > Metazoa > Chordata > Mammalia > Primates > Hominidae > Pan > Pan troglodytes. The sequence continues at coordinate 165,658,713 of NC_072404.2, read as the reverse complement.
AAGAAGCATAATTGGTATGCTAATAGACATCATAGGAATGGGCTGGAGGAGAAGAAGTAGCAAGTACCTTACAGGCCTTGGTAAGACACATACACTATGAGTGTTAGGAGAAAAAAAACATAAATACTCAAGGTCCTGCACTAACAGTAAAACTTTTAGGTTCCCAGTGGACTTTGTCATGCCAGAAGAATTTCAGAATAAAGGACGTGTGCCATCCCACCATGAAGAAGGAGGCACAATGCTTGAGATCTCTTTGGGTTTTGGAGGAAGCAGAGTCCATGGCTGGGTATACTGCTCTGACCCACATACCAAGTGACAAAGAGGCTCCCAGCTTTCAGCGGGGCCCAGGGAAGGAAAGGGTCCTAAAGCAAACTGAAGATGTAGTACAAGAAGCCCCATGACCCAATAGAGGTGGAACATCTGACCGTGGTCTATCAAGTGACCATGTGGCAGGAACTGCCCATCATGATGCAGGCCCAGGAGTAGTCCATCACTAGATAGAAGCACGTCCAGGATTTGGCATTAGCAGGAGCAGGGGATGCAAGCACAATCATGAGCAGGCAGCCAAATCTCATGTCATCCATCACTCTTGTAGCAGTGCCTCTGCCTCAGTCACACCTAAGACCACAGGGGAAATCTCCTATGACCCACAGACAAAGGAGGGAATATCCCAAGGCTGGTACATGTATTTGTTGGCTCAATATATGATGCAACTTAAAAATGGACAATGGCTGGCTCACACCTGTAATCCCAGCACTTTGGGAGGCCGAGGCGGGCAGATCATGAGGTCAGGAGATCGAGACCATCCTGGCTAACACAGTGAAACCCCATCTCTACTAAAAATACAAAAACAAAATTAGCCTGGCGTGGTGGCGGGTGCCTGTAGTCTCAGCTACTCGGGAGGCTGAGGCAGGAGAATGGCGTGAACCCGGGAGGCAGAGCTTGCAGTGAGCCGAGATCACGCCACTGCACTCCAGCCTGGGTGACAGAGTGAGACTCCATCTCAAAAAAAAAAAAAAAAGGACAGCGGCTGCTCTACAGTCCTATTCAAAGGCCTGGGTGGTGCAGGAAAATCCTCTCAATGATCAATGTTTTGAATGATTTACATTTTGTATGAAAAAAGTAGTGTGCCAGTGTTAGAAGGGACACAGACCCATGGCTGTCAAGGGGTCTGGACAGAGAAAGAATGGAGAATTGAGGACAAGGAGGTCTGGTGTGGAAGCATGGGGACCAACACATGGGTAGGCACAGAAAGTGTGAAGATCTCGTTTTACTCCTACCAGAGAATGTTCACCTTGGAAGAGACATTAGAATAATCACAAATACAAAATGAATCAGCCAGCTGACCAGAGCAGACAGAAGCCCTGTCGATGCTGGCACAATGGGCAAGTGCATGGAATAGCCATGGTGACAGGTGGAAGCTCTGCACAGGCCCAATGACATGGACTTTTCACTTACCAGGCCTCCTCTAGCTGCTGCCACCATCTGCCCCAAATGCAAATCCTGAGAGGAATGTCCTGGGGTTCAGGATCAATTTCAGGGGCTTAGAATATATACTTTTTATCAAGGCTTTGTTAGCACAGCAGGCTGGAAACAGAAAAGGCCATGAAAAAGAGGCAACTGAAACCCTGTGACACCCTGAGATTGCATGTAGACATCCTGCCCCTTCAACAGAGACCTCCTCACTTGCACTCTCTGTCTTTACTTCCACCAATCCAAACAGTCATAGCTTCCATTCTGAGGTCCCTCACAGAACCTTTCTAGGCTTTCTTCCTGATGTGTAAACATAGTAGCTCCTCTATTGTCTCTAAAAAAGGGTCCAGTGGATGTCTGTCATATTCCTGAGATGCAGAGAAGATATACAAATGGAGCCATGTGCAGGACCATTCTCTGGGGGGCCTTGGATCAACCCAGTTCCCCTCACCCCTTTCTCACTTGTAGTTCTCAAGAATAACTGAAGAATGCGCTGGAAATGCAATGTTTTGAGATAAGGGGGAGCTGGCAAGGACTGCTCAGACTCTGTTCCAGAGTGTCGCTAGAATCAGAATGTCCTTCAATGCTTTATTCCAGTGATTCAGGTTACCCCAGAATATAAAACCAGGGCAGGTTGCTTTTGGTGGTCCCTCAGCTGCAGTGCAAGTAGGAAAAAGACATTCAAGACTTCATTCACCCCAGGCAGCTTTCCTGAATCTTGGAGGACCAGCTTGCAATGAATCCTAGGCTTCCATTGTCCCTTCTGCCCATTTGTAAGTAATAAATCCACAGCATATAACTTGTATGTGAACTAATAGAGTGTTTTATTTCACCAGACTCAGACAACTTGGTAATCACTGCACATGAAACGGCTTCATGCCAAGGTCAGTGTATTAGTCCATTTTGTACTGATGTAGAAGGATACCTGAGACTGATATAAAGCAAAGAGATTTATTTTCACTCACAGTTCTTCAGGCTGTACAAGAAGCATAGGGCCAGGCATCTGATTTGGGTGAGGCCTCAGGAAGCTTCCAATCATGGTAGAAGGAGAAGGGAGAGCAGGTGTATCACATGGCAAGAGAGGGATCAAGAGAGTTGCCAAGCTCTTTTCTTTTTTTGAGATGGAGGTCTTGCTCTGTCACCCAGGCTGGAGTGCAGTGGTATGATCTCTGCTCACTGCAACCTCCACTTCCTGGGCTCAAGTGATCCTCCTGCCTCAGCCTCCCAAGTAGCTGGGACTATAGGTGCATGCCATCATGCCTGGCTAATTTTTGTATTTTTTGTAGAGATGGAGCTTTGCCATTGCCCAGGCTGGTGTCAAACTCCTGGGCTCAAGCAATCTGCCTGCCTCGGCCTCCCAAAGTGGTGGGATTACAGGCATTGAACCACTGCACGCTGTCCCAGGTTCTTTTTAAACTACCAGCTCTTGCATGAACTAATAGAGCAAGAATTCATTCATTACTGAGGGGAGGGCACCAACCCACTCATGAGGGATCTGTGCCCATGACTGCAACACCTCCCATTAGACCCCGCCTCCAACACTGGGGCTGAAATTTCAACATGAAATTTGGAGGGGACAAATATACAAACCATCTCAGCAAGCCATTGTGGGGAACAGAGATATGATGGGAGTCTGATAGTGTCTCTAGGGGAACATCCAGGGCTCTGCAGGACTCTTACCATGGTTTACAGATTGTGACTAGACCCAGAAGATTCTCAAGGAACTGCACAGTAACTTTCAGGGCCAATGCTTGCCAGAAACAACTGAACAAGTCTACTGTATATATCTGGAGAGTGAACCAGACCACTGCTACTGGATCATAAAGTATCAAAGGAAGAATCAGGGATAAAGACTTCAGTTTGACTATACTTTAGTAGGGCCACAATAAAATGATGTTAGTTTGTGCACTTTTCAAATTGAGTGTTTTTGTATGGATGATGGCACCATATTTAAGTTGAGTGTTTTTCTATGAATGAAGCACCACATTTAAGTAGAATCCATCTACATCGCAGATATTTATTAACTTACATGAATGTGCTTGAGTGGGCATGAATAACTCAGACCTTCATCAGACCTTCTGATGAATTTTGAGGTTATTGGGGAAGTCTACTCCTATATAAACCCACCTTGGCATACATGATCACTGATATTTCTGTGGGTAATAAACTATCTTTGGCTCTGACCCAGAAGTCTCATGTCTTCTGCTAGTACCCAGGAAACTGTCAGCAGACTAACTTGTTAGCTTGCATACAGGGTAAAATCTGAGGACCTTTACAGTTTTTGATAGTTCTTTGGTCTGATGCAATGTTACTTGAGATCCCTTGCCAGTAAATCAAAGATCTTGTAAGCCTTCAAGACAACTTGAAGTACTGGCTGAGACCCTACAGGTAGAAGAGGCATGTATGAAATTAAAACCTATGTTTTTTTTTTTCATTACAGGTTTCTATCTATTTGGGGTGTGACTGATAAAATATAGCTGTGTGCTTGAATGTATAGCTATTCCCCCAAGTGCATATATGTTACTTCTGATTTTCGAGATACAGCTTACTGCCTTCACTAGTGGTCACAGCTTTGATATGCAAACCAGATAAACAATGCACATTAAATAAAATGTAGTTAATTTAACTTATAAGTATCAATGAAAAAATTAAAAAATATTTGAAATAAAATTCAACAATGTATTAAAAACTCATATACCATGATGAAGTAAGATCATTCTGGTAATGGAAATATGAATTAATATTAGGGGATCTAACAATATAATTAATCATATTAATAAAAGTAAGGAGCAAAATCATCTGATCATCTTCACAGATGCTGATAAGGCACTGTTCATATAAAAACACTCAATTAAAAAGGGATTGATTAGCTGAATCAATCAAGCAGAGGAAAGGATATTAGACATGGAAGATCAACTTACTGAAATGAGGTGTGAAGACAAGATTTGAAAAGAAACAAAGCCTCCAAGAAATATGGGACTATCTGAAAAGACCAAATATAGGATTGACTGGGGTCCCTGAAAGTAACAGGGAGAACGCAACCAAGTTGAAAACACACTTCAGGATATTATCCAGAACATCCCCAACCTAGCAAGACAGGCCAACATTCAAATTCAAAAAATAGAAAGAACACCACTAAGACACTCCTTGACAAGAGCAACCCCAAGACACATAGTCATCAGGTTCTCCCCAAGGTTAAAATGAAGGAAAAAATGTTAAGGGAAGCCAGAGAGAAAGGTCAGATTACCTACAAAGGGAAGCCCATTGGACTAAAAGTGGATCTCTGCAGAAACCCTACAAGCCAGAACAGAGTGGGGACCAATATTCAACATTCTGAAATAAAAGAATTTTCAACCCAGAATTTCATATCCAGCCAAACTAACCTTCATAAGTGAAGGAGAAATAAAATCCTTTACAGAGAAGCAAATGTTGAGGGATTTTGTTCCCACCAGGTCTGACTTACAAGAGCTATTTAAGGATGCACTAAATATGGAAAGGAGAAACTGGTATGAGCACTGCAAAAACACACGAAAATATAAAGACCAGTGACACTATGAAGAGACTGCATCAACCAATGTGCAAAATAACCAGCTAGTATCATGATGATAGGATCAAACTCACACATAACAATATTAACCTTAAATGTAAATGGGCCAAATGCCCCAATTAAAAGACACAGAGTGGAAAATTGAATGACGAGTCAAGACCTATCAGTGTGCTGTATTCTTATGTGCAAAGACACACATAGGCTCAAAGTAAAGGGATGGAGAAAGATTTACCAAGCAAACGAAAAGCAAAAAAAAAGCAGGGGTTGCAATCCTAGTCTTTGATAAAACAGACTTTAAACCAACAAAGATCAAAAAAGACAAAGAAGGGCATTACGTAATGGTAAAGGGGTCAATGCAACAAGAAGAGCTAATTATCCTAAATGTATATGCACCCAATACAGGAGCACCCAGATTCATAAAACAAGTTCTTAGACACCTACAAAGACACTTAAGACTCCCACACAATAATAGTGGGAGACTTTAACACCCCACTGTCAATATTAAACAAATCAACAAGACAGAAAATTAATAAGAATATCCAAGACTTAAACTCAGCTCTGGACAAAGAGGACTTAATAGACATCTAAAGAACTCCCCACCCCAAATCTACAGAATATACATTCTTCTCAGCACCACATAGCACTTATTCTAAAATTGACCACCTAATTAGAACTAAAACACTCCTCAGCACATGCAAAAGAATGGAAATCATAACAAACGGTCTCTTGGACCACACTGAAATCTAATTAGAACTCAGGATTAAGAAACTCACCCAACTGCACAAGTTCATGGAAATTGAACAACCTGCTCCTGAATGACTACTGGGTAAATAACGAAATTAAGGCAGAAATAACAAAGTTCTCTGAAACCAATGAGAACAAAGACACAATGTACCATAATCTCTGGGACATAGCTAAAGCAGTGTTCAGAGGGAAATTTATAGCACTAAATGCACACATCGGAAAGTGGGAAAGATCTAAAGTCAACACCCTAACATCACAATTAAAAGAACTAGAGAAACAAGAGCAAACAAATTCCAAAGCTGGCACAAGACAAGAAATAACTAAGATCAGACCAGAGCTGAAGGAGATAGAAACACGAAAAACCCTTAAAAAAATCAATGAATCCAGGAGCTGGTTTTTTTTTTTTTTTTGAAGACATTAACAAAATAGATAGAACAGTAGCCAGAATAATAAAGAGGAAAAGAGAGAATAATCGAATAGACACAATAAAAAATGATAAAGGGGATATCATCACTGATCCCACAGAAATACAAACTACCACCAGAGAATACTATAAAAAGCTCTATGCAAATAAAATAGAAAATCTAGAAGAAATGGATAAGACTAAACCAGGAAGAAGTCGAATCCCTGAATAGACCAACAAGAAGTTCTGAAATTGAGGCAGTAATTAATAGCTTGCCAACCAAAAAAGCCCAGGACCAGAAGGATTCACAGCTAAATTCTACCAGAGATACAAAGAGGAGCTGGTACCATTCCTTCTGAAACTATTCCAAACAATAGAAAAAGAGGGACCCCTTCCTAACTCATTTTATGAGTCAGAGTCATCCTGATTCTGAAACCTGGCAGAAACAGACACACACACACACACACAAATTTCAGGCCAATATCCCTGATGAACATCATTGTGAAAATCCTCAATAAGATACTGCCAAACCAAATCCAGCAGCACATCAAAAATCTTATCCACCACGATCAAGTTGGCTTCATCCCTGGGATGCAAGGCTGGTTCAACATACACAAATCAATACATGTAATCCATCACATAAACAAAGCCAATGACAAAAACCACATGATTATATCAATAGATGCAGAAAAGGCATTCGATAAAATTCAACACCCTTTCATACTAGAAACACTCAATAAACTAGGTATTAATGGAACATATCTCAAAATAATGAGAGCTATTTATGACAAACCCATAGCCAATATCATACTGAATGGGTGAAAGCTGGAAGCATTCTCTTTGAAAACTGGCACAAGACAAGGATACCCTCTCTCACCACACCTATTCACATAGTATTGGAAGTTCTGACCAGAGCAATCAGGCAAGAGAAAGAAATAAATGGTATTCACATAGGGAGAGAGGAAGTCAAATTGTCTCTGCAGATGAAATGATTGTATATTTAGAAAACCCCTCATCTCAGCCCCAAAACTCCTTAAGCTAATAAAAAAACTTCAGCAAAATCTCAGGATACAAAATCAATGTACAAAAATTACAAACATTTCTATACACTAATAATAGACAAGCAGAAAGCCAAATCGTGAGTGAACTCCCATTCACAATTGCTATGAAGAAAATTAAATACCTAGGAAACAAGTTACAAGGGATGTGAATGACCTTTTCATGGAGAACAACTACAAACCACTGCTCAAGGAAATAAGAGAGGACACAAACAAATGGAAAAACATTCCATGCTCATGGATAGGAAGAATCGATATTGTGAAAATGGCCATACTGCCTAAAGTAATTTATAGATTCAATGCTATTTCCATTAAGCTACCATTGACTTTCTTCACCAACCTAGAAAAAACTACTTTAAATTTCATGTGGAACCAAAAAAAGAGCCCGCATAGCCAAGAGAATCCTAAGCAAAAAGAACAAAGTTCTGTAGACTTGTAGTACAGCATCACGCTACCTGACTTCAAAGTATACTACAAGTCTACAGTAACTAAAACAGCATGGTGCTGATACCAACACAGATATATAGACCAATGGAACAGAACAGAAGCCTCAGAAATAACACCGCACATCTACAACCATCTGATCTTCAACAAACCTGACCAAAACAAGCAATGGGGAAAGGATTCCCTATTTAATAAATGGTAGTGGGAAAACTGTCTAGCCATATGCAGAAAACTGAAACTGGACTCCTTCCTTACACCTTATACAAAAATTAACTCAAGATGTATTAAAGACTTAAACCTAAAACCTAAAATCATAAAAACCCTAGAAGAAAACCTAGGCATTATCATTCAGGACATAGGCATGAACAAAGACTTCATGACTAAAACACCAAAAGCAATGGCAACAAAAGACAAAATTGACAAATGGGATCTGATTAAACTAAAGAGCTTCTGCACAGCAAAAGAAACTATCATCAGAGTGAACAGGCAACCCACAGAATGGGAAAAAATTTTTGCAATCTATCCATCTGACAAAGGGCTAATATCCAGAATCTACAAAGAACTTAAACAAATTTACAAGAAAAAACAAACAACCCCATCAAAAAGTGAGTGAAGGATATGAACAGACACTTCTCAAAACAAGACATTTATGCAGCCAAAAAACATATGAAAACAAGCTCATCATCACTGGTCATTAGAGAAATGCAAATGAAAACCACAATGAGATACCATCTTACGCCAGTTAGAATGGTGATCATTAAAAGGTCAGGAAACAACAGATGCTGGAGAGGATGTAGAGAAACAGGAACGCTTTTACACTGTTGGTGGGAGTGTAAATTAGTTCAACCATTGTGGAAGACAGTGTGGCAATTCCTCAAGGATCTAGAGCTAGAAATACCATTTGACCCAGCAATCCCATTACTGGGTATATACCCAAAGGATTATAAATCATTCTACTATAAAGACACATGCACACCTATGTTTATTGTGGCACTGTTCACAATAGCAAAGACTTGGAATGAACCCAAATGCCCATCAATGATAGACTGGATAAAGAAAATGTGGTGCATATACACCATGGAATACTACGCAGCCATAAAAAAGAATGAGCTCATGTCCTTTGCCGGGACATGGATGACGCTGGAAACCATCATTCTCAGCAAATTAACAAAAGAACAGAAAACCAAACACTGCCTGTTCTCACTCAGGTGGGAATCGAACAATGAGAACACATGGAACAGGGAGGGGAACATCACACACCGGGGCCTGTTGTGGAATGGGGGACTGGGGGAGGGATAGCATTAGGAGAAATACCTAATGTAGAGGATGGGTTGATGGGTGCAGCAAACCACAATGGCACGTGTATACCTATGTAACAAATCTGCACGTTCTGCACATGTACCCCAGAACTTAAAGTATAATAATAATAAAAAAAGAAACAAGATCATAACAGAGATTGTGAATTACATTCTTTGTAAATATGCCGTGTTTAAGACATTAGCATAGAGAAGTCCTCCCTCAACAAAACAATGGACTACATTATTTGGCTTGCAGGAAGTGAGGGATAACACCATGTGGGCAAAATTTTTTTAAATAACCAAATAAATAAATAAATAAATAAACTGAAACGGGAGTAGAGCCATAAACTCAAAGGGAAGATTGGTTGCCCCAAGAGCAAATGAAGCTCTCAGCCATACTCTCTGGAGCCTAAATTTGGAATCAGTTGTAAAGTGAGTTGTAGATTGAGGAATTTCTGGATTAAGCCAGAAATCTGAAAATGGGGTTGAAGTGGTCTCAGTTTAGTAGTACCAGCACCCCCTTGTCAGTTCCTGATAAAAATGTACACAAATCTTCTCTGGAGTAAAGCCACCTTGATTTCAATCCCAAGGATTTCCATACTTAAGTTCACAATCAAAGACTGTGAATGTAATTCCAGAAAAGAAATCACCAAAAGTGAGAGTCAGCAAAAAATAAAAAACAAACCAAAAGAACCAACATCAGATTTATATGCTGTATCAATCAGATTAGGCCAGATTACCTTGCGGTAACAAACACTTCCCAATTCTCATGGCTAAACGCTGAGCTGATTGATCCCTGGCTCAGTCAACTGCAGGTCTGGGCAACTCTCCAGGGTCAGCTTGCAGAAGATGGAAATGATTAAAATTCAAAATAGATGGTTAATTTCAATTATGGGTGGAGTAATAACATTCTAAATACTTTCTAAATACTTAGGCAATGGAATGGTAAAGATCAACACATGACTTTTAAGAATTAATTATGTGGCTGGGCGTGGTGGCTCACACCTGTAATCCCAGAACTTTGGGAGGCCGAGGTGGGCAGATCACGAGGTCAGGAGATCGAGACCATCCTGGCTAACACAGTGAAACCCCATCTCTACTAAAAATACAAAAAATTAGCTGGGCGTGGTGGTGGGCACCTGGAGTCCCAGCTACTCAGGAGGCTGAGGCAGGAGAATGGCGTGAACCCGGGAGGTGGAACTTGCAGTGAGCCAAGACCGCACCACTGCACTCCAACCTGGGCGACAGAGCGAGACTCCGTCTCGAGAAAAAAAAAGAATTAATCATGTTACACCAGGCGCGGTGGCTCACGCCCATAATCCCAACACTCTGGGAGGCCGAGGTGGGCAGATAACTTGAGGTCAGGAGTCTGAGACCAACCTGGCCAACATGGTAAAACCCCGTCTGTATTAAAAATACAAAATATTAGCCGGGTGTGCGGACGCCTGTAATTCCAGCTATTTGGGAGGCTGAGGCATGAGAATCGCTTGAATCTGGGAGGATGAGGTTGCAGTGAACTGAGATCACACCACTGCACTCCAGCCTGGGTGACAGAATGACATTCTGTCTCAAAAAAAATTAATTGTGTCAGGGTATTTACAGAATAATTTAAATAGAACATTAGAAGATATATATATGTACACACACACATACTATGTAACAATTTTAGTAAATACACCATGACTATCAACCAGAACAGAACCAAAGAAAATTAGAACTATTATAGTAGATTGAGTGGAATTTTTTTAGGGAATCTTAACATTTTAAAATCATGTGGTAACAATATCATCACCTATGCTCCTATGTTCTGAATTTCTTCCTTCAATGGCTTCCCTTTAGCCACAGTTATCAGATCTGTCAGTAAAGTCCTAGAAAACATGTTTTTGAGGATGCTGAGGTGTTTTCTCCCTTGGCCTGTGTTTAAAATATTGTTCTTCCCCCATAACAAGTGCTCTCTTTAATCCTACATTTTAGACATTCTTTTGTATTTTCCCTTTTCTTATAGTGCAGATCTTCTAGAAGCTGTAACAATTGTAATTACCAATGATTCATGCCTTAGAGGTAATGAGTGTCAGACCTTGTCCTGAGAGAAACTATTAAAGGAAGGAGAGGTTGGGGAAGAAAGGAGACAATGACTGTTTGCCCCAATACTGAGGCATAGAAGTTCCCTGGGGAGGAGGTGGGGTTCAGAAAAGAGAGATCAGGAAAAGTCACTCCTCCTGACACAAATCTTTCTGAGGCATCTGCTTCTTTTTAAGCTCTGAGTTCTAGTTACCCTGGCTCAGGATAAAAATAATCCCACCACTGGTATCCTCCCTTTTTCTACTTCCGAGGCTGCAAAGTGCAACAGCAGACTCCACTGACTCAGGAAGGCCGGTGCTCCTACCCACTTCCTGTTCCTCCATCCCCAGCGGACACTGCTCTTTCAAGGGCAGGTCTCCAGCCCAGCTCTCTGAAAACATTTTGCTGAAAATATAAGCAAACTTCAGCCTTGTCCTCCTTGTGTTCATACACCGTGGAAGCTTTTCTCTGCCTCCTCCGTGAGAGTGCGTGGCCGGGAGACCAGAAACGTGGTCCTTTCTCTTGCCTGTGAGCTGGTGCAGAGGTAAGTCTGAGTATTTGTGCGTGTCATATTTGGATGTGTATGTGTGGGTGTTTGTGTTGTACATGTGTGTTTACATGTTTGTATGTGTTAACATGAATGTGTGTGAGTGGTGTTTGTGTGTGTGATGTTTGTGTTGTGTGTGTATGTGAGTGTTGTGTGTGTTGTGTATGTATATTTGTGTTTGTGTATGTGTTTGTGTGTTCACCTGCATGTGTGTGAGTGGTACATGTGTTTTGTGTATGTGTGTGTGTTGTGTATTTGTGTGTGCTGTGGTGTGTGCAGGTTTGTAATGTGATAAAAAGAGCTGTGACCAACACGTCTGGAGAACTTTTTGCCTTGTGACAAAGTCACTGTTTAATATTTGGCAAGATGCTTCTCTGAGTTTTGCTTTCTTCCAGAGCAATATGACAAGGATGGTACTATCTGTTCCATCTTCTGTGTTGGAGACAATGCACACTGTGGCCAACATGGGAGGTGCCATTCCGGGGAGGGTCTAGGAGGAGGCAGGGAGGTGCCTTGCGTGCAGACCCATTCCCCGAACCCTGCGAAGGCACAGTGCAGGTTCCTGCATGCCACAGCCTAGTCCCACCCGGCTGTTGTTTCCTGTTAAGCTGCCTGCCCGTTCTCTCTAAAGGAGGAATGAGATTACATTGGTAAAGTGCTGCCTCAGTTTCCACCAGGGATGTAAGGAAGCCAGGGACAAAGAGATTGAGAGGCCACCAGTTAGAAAGAACTAACTCCCTTTGGTAGGTGAAATATTGTACTCCTTCCAGAATCTGGCTGTTCAGGTCTGAGTAAGGCTGTCCGCCTGGCCTGCTTCTTCTTTCTTCCTAGAAAGTCAACAGACCTTCCTGGACTCCCTCCATGCCCAGCCCAGCACTGCAAAATTGATCTTTACCAATCATAAAGCAATATCCGCATATATACTCCTGGGATCTGGGGAGGACTGGAGTGTTTGCCAGGTGAACAGAGTAGAACAAACATCTAACAATGTGGCAATGAGAAAAACATGTCTATCAGGTTCCCCTGGACTTAGGTTTCCCCACACCCCAGACCCTTCATCTGGATCTGTTTCATCTGGTTGTGAATGTCCTACATGATCTGGAAAAATAGTCATGGACCATGCAACTTCCTCCTCAGTCCCACAGAGAAAATCCAGCAGAGAGAACCTTATGGGATCTTGACACAGAGAACTGTGTTAGTCTATGAAGCCAGGACACATTGCTGTCATGGGAAAGGGGACAGGAGTTCCTGGTTGGGAATGATGTGGCCCTAATTTGCAAAAAGGACTAAGAATTGCTCTAAAAAATGTTATGAAGTATGTTGAGACCTTAATAGGGGAAGAGACATTCACAGGCATCTAGTTCAGGCCCAACATTCTTACTGATGGGATGCTGAGGCCCAGACAGAGCTAACTGGTGGCTGCATCTCCCCGGAGGTCTCTGGCTTCCTTCCCAGCTCAGCCCCTGCAATCCCAGTCCTCTGTAACCCTCACTGCACAGTCTTCTCCAAAGTCTGGCCCCAAGGCCCACCAAGTGGCCCCTCCCAACAACATCCTACTCATTCACGTCCTCCAGGCACACCAGGCCTTCCTGCTGCTCCCAGGGCACACAGGATCAGAATCACACCTGCTTCTGTGCTTCCCTTCCTCCACCTCCTCCTTCTTCCCTTCCTCCACCTTCTCCCCACTGCCTCCCCCTCCACCTCCCCCCACCTCCCAGAACAGTTCCAGACCCTTTGTCTATCCAAATTTCATCCATTCCTCAGCTCCCAGGCCAGTTGCACCTTTATCTGTAAAATCTCTTAAACTTATGATGGAGACCACAATGAAGGGGGCGAGGGATAGCATCCCTAAAGAAACAGGGTCCCTAATGCCAGCAGAGAGTGTCTTAGACCCCTTCTTCCATTGCCTCACTCAGTCCCACCCCAACCCTAAACTATTGCAGAAAACTTTCCTCTGGCAAGAGAAAGGCGAAAGGCAAGTGGCTGTTGAAACTCATTTGGAAAGTCAGTAGAACATGATTTTTTTTTTTGTAGATGGAGGAAGAAGAATATGAACAAATTCCCCAGGAGAATCCCCCAGAAGAGCTGTCCCAGGATCCTGTGCTGGAGCTGTCAGGAGGTAAAATGAATGAGGAGAGGGGAGCGGGTGGGAAACATTTGGGGTGCAGGTGGGACACAGCTCCACCGCCATAGTATGCTTGGAGAGGCAGCTGACGTCCCCCAGTCACAGAAATTTACCCGCCTCAGCCACCATCAGAGGCCTTTGGGGTAGGGCCCTTCTTATCACCAGCCAAAAATAAGAAAAAAGACCCCTGGATAGGTATGGTAGATAAAAGGAGGCGAGAAATAGCACCAATGACTAAATCACCATGCCAGTCCCAAAGGAAATGCTTTCACATGGTAGATGTTCTTCCTCAGGATGGATGTGCTGACAGTGGGTGTGACGAAAATAAGTGGCCTTGGACTGAGGCTTGGATGCCAACAGACCCTGTATGGATGTTTGGCTGACTCCGAAGTGGAGCTGTCACAGTTGTAAGTTTGAACGCGCCTTGTGAACAAGCAGAATGTACTTGGCTGCTGCCTCAGATCTGGGCTCTGCCTTATTGAGGGCGTCCCTTTCCCAAAAGCCATTGCACAGGGTCAGGCGCTTAACTTTCATGGGCTCAACTTCGTCATTCATCCTGGGGAGGCAGGATTTACAAATGCTGGAAACCCAGCCCTTTCCTGGCCAGAAGAAATGATTTGTGATTCACTATGTATTTTAATATGAATGACATTTTACTTTATGAACTTAAATGGCCTGAGCCATCTGGAAAAAGCCACGTTAACCTACTACAATAGGGACATTACCAATACCTGTGTAACACCTGTTTGACCTTTTGTTATAGCAATCAACGTTAGCTATTCTTTTAAGAATCCTCTCCAGAGCTCAAGTGATGCATTTGGCTTTAGTAAAGTCCAGTGGTGTGTGCTAGCTCCAGGCTGCTCAGATGGGGGTTCCTGTCTCCTCTGGCTCTGCACTGGGCTAGGTGGGTGGGGATGAAGATCTACTGCCCAGACTTCTGCCCATTCACTCAAATTCCTTCCAGCCACCTTGGGGAAGCTGGAGGGGGCCCAATGTCACTCAGTTAGAATTGGCATGTGGGTCAGAGCCAAGGGTGGCTGTCAGGCCACAGCAAGTCCTGTTGGTGCCCAGGAGATTCAGGAGATGGCCACGCCCATGCTGCCACATGCCAGCTTCATGCTTTGTCATCTGAGATACATCAATGTCTTCAGTGGGGACAAGACTGGGAAACCAGCTATTACTTGTCACTTCTTTATGTGCTCTGGGTCTTGGGACCCGCAAGGCCAGGAGAAGGGAATTCCCTTCCTGCCTTCTTCCCCAGTCATATCTAGAAACTTTGGTATTGGGTTTCTTGGTGTTCTATTGGCCAAGTCTCGCTCTTCTTTCTAGGCTCTGCTCTTGCACTGGGAGAGAACGTTCAGCCCCACCTTCAAGGATGTGGGCCCAGAATGGTGGCCCAGCGCTGGTTTCAGAGCAAATGTTGGTCTTTGACAATCTGCCTCTGCAGTCTGGGGGTACACCCAGAGGCTCCTGGTGATGACAAGATGGGGTACATGGGCCCTTACCCCAGTTCCCTCTGCTTTCTTTGGATATTTCTAGGTCTAAGGGAGAAAGAACAGAAGACCCCAAGGAGACTGAGGCTCATTCTCATGGGGAAAACAGGAAGTGGGAAGAGTGCAACAGGAAACAGCATCCTCGGCAGGGACGTCTTCGAGTCTAAACTCAGCACCAGACCCGTGACCAAGACCTCCCAGAGACGGAGCCGAGAGTGGGCTGGGAAGGAGCTTGAGGTGATTGACACACCCAACATTCTGTCCCCCCAGGTCTCGCCAGAGGTGGCAGACGCTATCTGCCAAGCCATCGTCTTATCCGCCCCAGGGCCCCACGCCGTGCTCCTGGTGACACAACTGGGCCGGTTCACGGATGAGGATCAGCAGGTGGTCAGGCGCCTGCAGGAGGTCTTTGGAGTGGGGGTTCTGGGTCACACCATCCTGGTGTTCACCCGGAAGGAAGACCTGGCTGGCGGCTCCCTGGAAGACTATGTGCGAGAGACCAACAACCAGGCCCTTGCCTGGCTGGATGTGACCCTTGCACGGCGCCATTGCGGCTTCAACAACAGGGCACAGGGGGAGGAGCAGGAGGCCCAACTGCGAGAGCTCATGGAGAAAGTTGAAGCCATTATGTGGGAAAACGAAGGAGATTATTACAGCAACAAGGCTTACCAATATACCCAGCAAAACTTTCGGCTGAAAGAACTACAGGAAAGGCAAGTAAGCCAGGGCCAAGGCTCTGAGGACGTGCCTGGTGAGGAGTCGTGGCTGGAAGGACTGTCCCAGATCCAGAAGGAATCTGAGGAAGCCCACAGATGCCTGCTGGGGAAGGCTGACCTTTGAGCCTGTGCTGGACTTGAGCCAAGGACACCATCAGCCCTTGCACCCCTGTGTCCAGCCCTCTGTTTCTCTTTCCATCCCATGGAGTGCTTCCCAGTCTCCAGGTCATGACGTCTGGTGTAGGAAGAGGGGCATGGGGCTTGAGGACAGGGTCCAGTGTGCCCAGATCACATTCCAGTTCCTTCATTCCTTCTTCCAGAACATCTGGGTCCTCCCTCCTCTGTGCCCCAACAGCACGCTGTCTTCCTATTGGACCTTCTATCTCATTGGCATTGCCTTTCATGAGTTACTTGTCTATACTCTGATAGAACCAAAGTTTCTTGAGGGCAGGCCTGTATCTTTTACTTCTGTGTAACTTCCACAGCTTTTGACTGCATTGGAGTCATGCAGTCACGTTTGGTGCGGCAACTCCGTGCAAGCTGTTGACCAGATGACTTCTCATCTCTCCCCACACCATGATGGTTTAAGGTGCCTGTTGTGTCTGGTGGCTGGAACATGGCAGTGGTGCTGAGACATGGGGAGGGTTGGAGACTGGGCGGGGAGGGTTGGAGACTGGGCTGGGAGGAGAGCAAGCAGGAACAGGGATGGAGGCAGGAGGAGCAGCCCTTTTATTCACTCTTGAGCTGTAACAAACAAGCCCCGTTAGAACTTCCTAGTGGGAATGATGGGAGAAGTTGGGGGCAGGGTATCCAAGAAGTCAGACTGTGGTCAAGTAGGTGGTCCCTTGCCCTGGCTACAGAACATGGAAGCCCCTAGAGATGCAAGTGGACTTGGGCAGAGGAGGTCACACCACCTCACCAAGGTAGACTTAGATTAGAGATGACTTGCATCTGTTACTTCCCCTTTTTCCATGGGTTTCATGGCCCCTCATATTTGCCTTCTGCTCCTAGAAGGCACAGACTACTTTCAACCTGCCTCGCCCTTCACTGCCACCCCTCCCTTCTCTCTTGATAATGGGAGCATGTGGATGGGGTGAGTGTCTGCATGTGCAAACGGGTTCCCTAGCAAGGTATTTGTGGGGGTCCAATGCAAGGAGGCAGGGAAGAAAGGGGGCCTGCAAAGGAAGCAGTAGAGTGACTTAAACATCTTGCGAGGCAGCCTGCCTGGTTTATGGGAGAACTCTGAAGCCCATGATGTTTTCCTGGAAGGCTGTTCCTACAGACGGGGTTTATAAGAACTGATACTGGACAGGATGAGAAGGGAGTAGGATGTCATCCTGTCTCAGGCCTCGGATAGGAAGCTGCCTGCCAGCAAGAGGAGACTGATGTGCCTCGGGTGCACCCCACCTTCTTTGAGGTCCAAGATGCTCCTGGGGAGTTGACCAACATTTGGGAAGATAATAGGAGGCATTGGGGAAACTGCTCCCCAATATATTCCTCTTTTCCTTTCTTCAAGCTGCGTAGCAGGGGGCTTTTAGCTAGTTTCTCCCGAGAGGGGCGGGAAGTACAGCTGGTGGAGACAGTGCTGGGAGATGATCAGAAATCTCAGGGCACAGCCTCAGGTCTACCTGGACACTCATCCACTGTTGGAGATGCTCAACAGCCAGACACAGATGCTCACAGCTGACCTGTGGCCTCTTGCTCTGAAGCCATCCCCCATCTTCCCTAGACACAGCAGACATCTGAGAAAGCTTCAGCATTTCTCTTGCTAACGGATTCAGAAAAGTGTCTCAAAGCAGAGCACAGAGTTATTTGGTGTTTGCTGAAGACAGCCTTTGTGCCACAATCACTTATTAAATAAGCGATCAATTTCCCATTGAACTGAACATGCAACATTTATCATACATTCAGTTCTCATTCACACTCCTTAAGATTTGGTCAGAATTTTTATTTCTGTTCATGTCTTCTACTTTTCTACTCCAGTATGAATAAAATATTGATTTGATTACAGTGGCTTTGACTATAATGTGGGAGCCAATTTTTGCCTCAGTCTTCATTTTTATATTTACCTTGTTATTCTCAGGCATTTTTTTCTTCTATGTGAGAGTTAAAATCATTCTGTAATTTCCCCCAAAAATCATATTGGTATTCTAGTTGGCAATGTCTTACATTTATGTTAAGTTTGAGGGAATTGGTAGTTCAAGTATAAGTTAATCAAGGCCATTTTGTTTCTAAGTGAACAGACTTGAAACTCCAGAGCTACTGAAGTAAAAGTTAGAATCATTTGCATTTTCATTCAGATAGGAGATAATTTTGTAAATTTTGATGCTATTATTTTAACTCTATTAGCTTAAGTAATGTCATAATAGAAAACACAAGCATTTGACCAAATGAGATCCATTCAGCGACTAAGTGGCAAGGCACTCAAAACATGTCATTCATTAAATGTTGTTTTTATTTACCTCGAATATGGTGTTTTCTCTCTTTTATTGCTAAGCACCAGGAAAGATATCTCCCATGACATTTCAGGAATAGGGACAGATGTCTCTGCATAGCTCTCACTCTTTCAGCTTCAGAGGAGAATGGGGAAAGCATGTGTGGGTATGTTCTAGAAACTCTAGTCTATCTACCAGTAAGAAATTAGTGGTGGGGGGTGATGGTGATGAGAGAGGGTTGTCTTGGCCAAAGCTGTGATAATAGCAGCTTTTAGAGTTTGTTAAAAATATCTCTACACTAAAGTGAAGGATGAAAAACAGGGATTTGGAGAATTTGAGCTAAGTCAGTACAGGGTTTTTCCTCCTTGGTGGATCAAAGCAGGTGTGGAGTGTTACAGAAAGGTTCCAGCCTCTAACCTTTTTGTGATAACATTTATAAAGTGTATAGAAAATTCAAAATTATAATACTAAGAAAATAACTTTGAAGGCATGGGAAATGGCTAAATGCAGGTAGACACTCATGCAGAGAACCTGACCCCTAAGATGAGGGGACCACACTAGTCTCATCTTGGTGTGACTTTTCACATTAAGGCAGTATTCAGTCGTGTGGATGCAGACATAGCACACACCAGATGTTCACAGTGGCCTGGAGGGTGGGAGGGTGGAGCCTGGGACAACCAGAGCAGGTAAAACTTTACATGGGAGCTCCCCAAAATAAAAGAGCTGCAGAGCGGGGAGATGGAGTGGTGGGGATTTGCGGGCTGGGTACCAAAAGCTCTGCATTTCTCCCTTCAAATCCTTGGCTGACCCTGAACTGTACAAGCACAGGGCACTCTCCAGAGGATCCCAGGAAAACTTCTGTGGAGGTTGAAAGAGCTGATCAGAGATGTCAGCAGTTGCCCACAGTAGCAAAGAGAATTGCAAGTTCCAGTCCATCAAGTTAGAAGACCTTGGTAAACTTGTATATTTCCACTGAAATACCAAAAGGGTCATATTTTAGGAGTAAGTACTGCATCTCAGCACTGAGAGACTTGCCCTAGAAGGAAGAGCAAATTAAAGCAAACCCTTGCTAATGATGTCTAAAATCAAGCCTTCCCAAGGCAAAAGCGATCCACCAGTAATTTAAGTGCCCGTTGGAACAAACTCAATATTCTGCAGAAGATATAATATCCAAAGCCTCTACAACATATTACCTACAATATCCTTTACCTTACTAAAAATTCTTCTTTTCGAACATATAAATATAGAGATATAAAATGTCCTTCTGTGCATGTTTATCTGTATCTCACACATTTTTGTCTTTTTTTTTTTTGAGACAGGATCTTGCTCTGTTGCCCAGGCTGGTGTGCAGTGGCATGATCATGGCTCACTGAAGCCTCAACCTCCTAGGCTCAAGAAATTCCCCCACCTGAGTTTCCTGTGTACCTGGGACCACAGGCATGCATCACCACACCCAGCTTAATTTTTTAGTTTTTGTGGAGATGGGGTCTCACTTTGTTGTCCAGGCTGGTCTCAAACTCCTGAGCTCAAGCAATCCTCCTGCTTCAGTCTACCAAAGTGGTGAAATTACAGGCAGGAGCCACCACGCCTGGCCCACATTTTAAAATATTCTATTTTCACTATCATTCTTTTAAAATACTTTCTATATTTCTTGTGCTGTCTTTTTTCACTCATGGATTATGTAGAAGTGTGTATTAAAATTCCACGTTTGAATATTTTCTAGAAACGACAGTATCCAATAAGGTAGGTATTATCCACATGTGGCTACTGAGCACTTAATATATAGGGGTACACCTGAGAAACTAAATTTTAAATTTTATTCAGTTGTCATTACTTTCAAATTTTGAAACAGTGTAAAATATTTTACCATGAAACACAACTTTACTATTTTGGTGGAAATACATTTACCTCTAACTGTTGCCTCACTTAAGATATTACAGATCATCCCTGACTTATGATGGTTTGACTTAGGATTTCTTGACTTGATGATGATATGAAAGTTCTGTGCATGCAGTAGAAAGCCATGTGATACCCTCTCACGAAGCTCAGCTGTGGCAGTGAGCTGCAACTCCCAGTCAGCACGCGATTACTCTGGTAAACAACTGCTACCCTACAGTGTACTGTTGCCAAGCTATAATGACCAGCAGGTTAGGTTTATTGAGTGCATTTTAGACTTTCAATATTTCACCTTACAATGGGTTTATCAGGACGTAACTCTGTTGTAAGTTGAGAAGCATCTGAGCCAGGCATGGTGGCTCACGCTTGTAATTCCAGCACTTTGGGAGGCTAACACTGGAGGATAATTGGCCCAGGATTTCAAGACCAGCCTGGGCAACATGGTGGAACCCCATCTCTTAAAAAAAAAAAAAAAAAGAAGAAAAAGAAAAAATCTGAAAATAGAGATGTATCTGTATTGGACTGCAAATGTGTTGCCACATGGATTGTTTTCAGCACCATGTATAAATATATCCCTGATCTAGTCAGTGTCAATGGATTGATTCAATTTGAATAATTTTTTTTATCAGGACACAATATCTTTATTTGAATATTTTATGTAGATAGCATGAGTTATAGTTACACCTATCTATATTGTTAATGATAATTAAAATTAAATGCTAATTATTATTTTATTTATAATACAATTAAATTACTTTTTAGCTTAAAATAAGTATAGCCAAGTTTTAATTTTGAAGTGAAGGCATAATGCTGATGCAGAATTGAATGGAGATGATTAAGCTAGTGCTAAAATTAGAACAGGAAAGAGAACTATAGATTAGCAGAAGACATGTTGCAAATTTCATGATTAATAGTAATTATAATACGCCACAGTACAGCAAAAGAAAACACACACCTTTTTTGTTGTGTTAAAAAAATGGAAAGATAATGGAGTGTACTATTATGAAGAGACATTTTCAGCAGATACATAGGGTGCTTGATAAAAAGCTTTCTCTCAACAATCAAAAACAATTGACAAAGTTAGTCACCTGGAGCCAGAATTAAACATCCAACAACGAAAAACTAAAGATGTTTTAACAGGATCTGAGCTTATGACTGACAGCAATAAAACTTGGATTATTGCACACACACAAAACAACATTTTTAGTTGGAGAGAAGGTACAATAAATTATTACTTCAGTTACAGAAAATTTTGTTGGAAAACGTGGCAGAAAAAAACTTAAAAAATTAAATGTATAGGAAACATGAAAAATCTTCCATTAAGGCACCAAAAAATGCCCACAGAGGCAAGACTTTTTAAATAATAACCAAGACTAATTGAGCTAACATTGGAAAATTCACAAGTATTTTTCTTGAGCACTAGATGAGAAGTGTGATATAAGACACTGTCTTACAAAGACTTTGGAAATGTTTTGCCTCAAAATATTCAAAATTTATGAGGGATGTAAATTCAAGACAAAAATATGAATTAGCGGTATAGATTATCTTAAAGTATTTTACACTTGTCAAAGAAGAATTTTAGCTAGCTATTTGGCACAAATCCCTTGTGATATAAGTAGTCTCATTTTCATATTTTATAACCAAGGACTACTGGGGTCTGTTATTTCTGAAAATTATTTTGCCTCCATTTTTTCCAAAGAGCATTTCATGTTCCTCTGCTGATACAGAGGAGTCAATTAGGAAAACTGAAGCACATTTAGGTATTAAAAGTAGGATGTACTTTCCATCCAGGGAACTAGAGACTGTCACACGCTTTGGAGAGCTGGGGATGCACAGGCCTGGGGAAGCTCATTGGTGCACGGAGCTGGTGGCTTTCAGATGCTCATCTGCTGTAACATGCATCTGTGGTTCACCCATTGTCTCCTTGCTGTCACTGCCAGAGAATGATTCTCCTTCTTTCTCATCCACCTCCCAAATCTCACCTGAGTGCCTCTTGTTGGCTGACTCTCATATGGTCCATATGGGGAAAGGGATGACAAGAAATGTCATCCCAGGCTCTTTCTCTGTGACTCAGAGAACTTAAGAGAATTAGTGATACTGCATTTATAACAGACACTTTGGCACAGCTAAATAATTCAACATCAACATTCATCTTGTTAAAGCAAAATTAAAGTGGAGAGTGGGCCTGAAAATGTTCTGAGCAAACAAAACCAACCAACTAGGCATTAAAAATAGCTTTAATGTTGCTTAAATTCAAAACATAAGCAAAACTTAACTTGGGTTATTTCTGGTAAACTAATTTAACTTGAGTCATTTCTGTCTTTCTTAGACAGAAACAAAACCTAATCTCAGTCATTCATAAGCAGCCAATCAACATATGATTATGTGACTATGAACTTTCCAGCAAGGTAAAGAGAAAAGGTAAATTCATAACAGCAACCAATCAAATAATTTTTAAATTCTGCTTCTGCATTCATCCTATAGATACTTGCCTCTGATGCTTTGTCATCAGCGTGCTGAACCTCTTTTGGTTTGTGTGTTTACCAATTCATGAATTGCTTGTTACTCAAATAAACTTGAAAATTTTGTTGTGCCTTCGTTTTTACCAGTTTGGTGTCAGAAATCAGATCTGAAGCATCCCCTTGTAATCCCCAGATGCAGTCAGTAACCAGGCATAGGTACTTGCTGAGTCCATTGTGCTAATTTCTTGCTGCATCTAGAGGTTATGGGTAAGTCCCTCTCAGATTTTGTATTTTGCATCCTGCTTTTGCATCCTGAGCTCTCTAAGTTTATTCGAGAAGTTTTGTTTCTGAATGGATCCAGGGTTGAGCTGAGTGATTGACAGGAACTGGACCAGGTCCAGTGTAGTGTACACTAGCTTCCAGACTAGGTCTAACCAAAATCTGGGTTGGATTTCAAAGGTTGAACTGTGTTTTCAACAGGAACTGGACCGGTTCCAGTTAAGGGCCTCTGGTAAGTAGAATTTTAGAACAGAGAATTATGTGTTCATCAAAATCTAAGGAGTCTGGGACTCCTCTGTCTGTAACTCCAATGCATTTTAGGTTTAAAAATTACGGACCCAGAACCTGTGCATTTCTAGAGAAATGAGTGCATCTCAGGAAGATAACTTAGAGTTACAGTGGCCACAATGAGAAAGTTTTAATGTAGATGAAATTTTTTATCTATGGGTACATTAGGAAAAAAAGGGCGGGGCGGGGAAATCCCAAATGGCTCAAATAAAATGAGATACATTTTTTGATTTGTGTACAAAGGATTCCAAAAGACAGAATGACTCAGAAAATTGCCCTTTAAGGAAATCTTTGCAGTGTGCTAATAGAAAACTATTCTGAACCTACTAACCTCTTTGATCTCTTGTCTTTTCCATCTGAACCTCATCAATACTAACTTCCTTAAAAAATTAGATCTTCAAATGAGTCAGGGGTATGTAGAACAACTAAATTTAACTTTTGGTCTCATACACACTCCCAAGCTATGGTAAAAGCATCCACCTAAGAATAAAAAGAAGAAAGACTAATTGGAAATACACTGGATGTCTCCTCAGTCACTCACGTAAAATGTAATCTGCAGTCTCAATAAGATTGACTTCTGATAATAGGCAAATATGTCCCAAAACTCCTGGAGAAAACATAACATCCTTCCTCTGTGCCTTTGAGATGTCTAAATCTTCTAAATGCAAGCATCAGAGAAATCATTCACAAGTAGGGAAAAAAAGAGGAACCTTTTAGAAATAGAAAACATTTTATGCCCTTTCCACAAATATTAATTAAAGTCTTGAGCCATCTGAACAGGTAACTTTAACTGTCAAGAACATAGTTTGAACCCAACTAATGAGTTTTACATTATTGTGCCTGGTACATGACTAAACCTTTAGAACAGATGCCACGACTCTATTTGCATCTGTTCATATATTTATATATGTCTACATATGTGTATGTTATTTGTATGTAATTTTATTCTACCTATGGTTAATATTATTAGAAATAATATTAAAATTACTACATTTAATTGGCCTAGAGAAACATAAGTGCTCATATAAACTGGGTATAGTCATGCACTGCATCATGTCATTTTGATCAATTAAGGGCTGCATATACTACAGTGGCTTCATAAGGTTATCATGAGACTAAAAAATTCCTATCACCTAGTAACTATTGAATGTCATAGTGCAACACATTATTCACATGTTTGTGGTGACATTGGTGTGAAAAGCTGCCAGTCATATAGAACATACAGTTATTTACAGTACATAATACTTGATTGTAATAATAAATGACTATGTTACTGGTTTATGTATTTACTATCTTTTAAATCATTGTTTTAGAGTATACTCCTTCTACTTATAAAAAAAGTTAATTGTAAATAGCCCCTCAGGCAGGTTCTTCAGGAGCTATTCCAGAATAAGTCATTGTTATCACAGACGATGGCAGTTCAATGTGTGCCATTGCCCCTGAAGAACTTCCAGCGGGAAAAGGTATGGAGGTGGAAGACAATGAAATTCATGATCCTGACCATGTGTAGGCCTAAGCTAATGTGTGTGTTTGTGCCTTAGTTTTTAACAAAAAGTTTGAAAAGTAGAAAAAGACAAAAGCTTATAGAATAAGAATATTTTAAAATTTTTTGTGCAGTTGTTCAATGTGTTTGTGTTTTAAATTGTGTTATTACAAGAGTTAAAAATTTAAATAAAAAGTTTAGAAAATAAAAAGGTTACAGTAACCTAAGTTTAATTTAATTGAAAATGGACCCCTTCCTTACACCTTATACACAAATTAACTCAAGATGAATTAGACTTAAACATAAGACCTAAAACCATAAAAACACTAGAAGAAAACCTAGGCTATTAATACCATTCAGGACATAGGCATGGGCAAAGACTTCATGACTAAAACACCAAAAGCAATGGCAACAAAAGCCAAAATTGACAAATTGGATCTAATTAAACTAAAGAGCTTCTACTCAACAAAAGAAACTATCATCAGAGTGAACAGGCAACCTACAGAATGGGAGAAAATTTTTGCAATCTATCCATCTGACAAAGGGCTAATATGCAGAATCTACAAGAGACTTAAACAAATTTACAGGAAAAAAACAAACAACCCCATCAAAAAGTGGGTGAAGGATATGAACAGATACATTTCAAAACGAGACATTTATGCAGCCAACAAACATATGAAAAAAAGCTCATCATCACTGGTCATTAGAGAAATGCAAATCAAAACCACAATGAGATACCATCTTACACCAGTTAGAATTGTGATCATTAAAAAGTCAGGAAACAACAGATGCTGGTGAGGATGTGAAGAAATAAGAATGCTTTTACACTGTTGGTGGGAGTATAAATTAGTTCAACCGTTGTGGAAGACAGTGTGGTGATTCCTCAAGGATCTAGAACCAGAAATACCATTTGACCCAGCAATCCCATTACTGGGTATATACCCAAAGGATTATAAATCATTCTACTATAAAGACACATGCACACGTATGTTTATTGCGGCACTATTTACAATACCAAAGACTTGAAACCAACCCAAATGCCCATCAGTGATAGACAGGATAAAGAAAACATGGCCCATATACACTATGGAATACTATGCAGCCATAAAAAAGGATGAGTTCATGTCCTTTGCAGGGACATGGATGAAGCTGGAAACCATCATTCTCAGCAAACTAATGCAAGAACAGAAAACCAAACACCGCATGTTCTCACTCATAGGTGGGAATTGAACAATGAGAACACATGGACACAGGGAGGGGAACATCACACACTGGGGCCTGTAAGGGGGTGCAGGGCAAGGGAAGGGATAGCATTAGAAGAAATACCTAAAGCGTGCGGGGCTTAAAATCTTAAATGTAAATGGGCTAAATGCCCCAATTAAAAGACACAGACTGGCAAACTGAGTAACGACTCAAGACCTATCAATGTGCTGTATTCAGGAGACCCATCTTAAGTGCAAAGACACACATAGACTCAAAATAAAGGGATGGAGGAATATTTCCCAAGCCAATGAAAAGCAAAAAAAAAAAAAAAAAAAAAAAAAGAAAAGAAAAGCACTGGTTGCGATTCTGTTCTCTGATGAAACAGACTTTAAACCAACAAAGATAAATAAAGACAAAGAAGGGCATTACATAATGGTAAATGGATCAATGCAACAAAAAGAGCTAATTATCCTAAATATATATGCACCCAATACAGGTTGGACAGATCAATGAGACAGAAAATTAACAAGGATATCCAGGACTTGAACTCAGCTCTGGACAAGCAGGCCTAATAGACATCTAAAGGACTCTCCACCCCAAATCTATAGAATATACATTCTTCTCAGCACCACATAGCACTTATTCTAAAATCAACCACATAGTTGGAAGTAAAACACTCCTCAGCAAATGCAAGAGAACAGAAATCATAACAAACAATCTTTCAGACCACAGTGCAATCAAATTAGAACTCAGGATTAAGAAACTCACTCAAAACTGCACAACAACATGGAAACTGAACAACCTGCTCCTGAATGACTACTGGGTAAATAACAAAATTAAGGTAGAAGTAAAGAAGTTCTTTGAATCCAATAAGAACAAAGAGACAATGTACCAGAATCTCTGGGACACAGCTAAAGCAGTGTTAAGAGGGAAATTTATAGCACAATGAATATTATTAAAACATAGATGACGGGTTGATAGGTGCACCATGGCACATGTATACCTATGTAACAAACCTGCACGTTCTGCACATGTATCCCAGAACTTTAATAAAAAACAAAATAAAATAAATGGAAAAAAGAAAATATCTTTTATAAATTTAATATAGTCTACATGTACAGTGTTTATAAAGTCTACAGTAGGGTACACTAATGTCCTACGCCCTCACATTCACTCACCTGCCACTCACTGACTCATCCAGAGGAACTTTCAGTCCTTCAAGCTCCATTTATGGTAAGTGCCCTACACAGGTATAAAATTTTTTATCTTTTATACCATATTTTATACTGTGCATTTTCTGTGTTTATGTGTGTTTAGATATACAAATACTTACCACTGTGTTACAATTGTCTGCAGTATTCAGTACAGCAACATTCTGTACAGATTTGTGGCCTAGGAGCAATAGGCTATACCCAACAGTAGGCTATGTAGCCTCAGTGTGTAGTAGGCACTACCATGTACATTTGTGTATGTAGGCTTTATGATTTCACACAACAATGAAACCACTTAATAATGCATTTCTCAGAAGGTATCCCTGTTAAGGGATACATGACTGTATTTTCACTGTCAGAGGAAAACTGCCTACTCAAGCCTCAGTAATGGCGGACGCCCCTCCCCCCAGCAAGTTCCATCATCCCAGGTCAACTTCAGATTGCTGGGCTGGCAGTGAGAATTTCAAGCCAGTGGCTTTTAGCCTGCTGTTCTCCAAGGGATTGGGACCTGCTGAGCGAAACCACTTGGCTCCCTGGCTTCAGCCCTCTCTAAAGGGGAGTGAACCGTTCTGTCTCACTGGGGTTCCAGGTGCCACTGGGGTGTGAAAAAACACTCCTGCAGCTAGCTCTGTGTCTGCCCAAATAGCCACCCAGTTTTGTGCTTGAAACCCAGGGCCCTGGTGGTGTAGGCACACGAGGGAATCTCCTGGTCTGTGGATTGCAAAAACCATGGGAAATGTGTAGTTCTATCTGGGCCAAATAGCACAGTCCCTCACAACTTCCCTTGGCTGTGGGAGGGAGGCCCCTGGCTGCTTGGACGTCCTGGGTGAGGTGACGCTCACCCTCCATGGTGTTGGGAAAAGCTGAGTGTTGGGAGAAGCTGAGGCAGGGCTTACATGTCTGACACAATGTAAAAGAGTCTTGGAACCTGTCCAGGGTCCGGGGTCTAAAACTTCTCTTGGCCTTTGGAACACCAAGCTCTGTGCTAAAGGGTGGAAGCCTACCCTGATGCACCATAATGTAAGCCCAGGACATAAAACCCCTCATGGCCTCTGGAATGTGTCTAGACTTGCTGGCTCCTTGCTCATTGCTCTGCCAGGATCGATTTATCTTGAGTTAAAAGAACCTTCTCTCCATTATCTCAAGTAGCAGAGCATATGCTAAACTGTCATAGCTGTAAATCATGTGCTTAATGCAATGCTCCCTTTCAACCCCACATTCTCACCACCTGTTTCTTTGTTTGATCACCAATAAATAGTCTGGGCTTCCAGAGCTCAGGGCCTTCACAGCCTCCATTACTCACGTTGGTGCCCTGGGCCCACTTTCTCTCTCAAACGGTCTTTACTCATTCCTTTGACTCCACCAGACTTTGTCACCCCCACCACCTGGTGTTGGGTCCAATCACCCCAACATTCCTGGCTGCCCAACTTGGGGTGACAAAGACCCCAGTGAAGGCATGCTAGAGCATGTGAAAGTGGAGGATGCATCGTCAAAGGACACCTGAGGACCACTGAAAGAAGCTCGTCAGGAAAGCTGAGCACTTGGAAGAAACAGGGTAACAATGGGACAAAGTGAAAGCAAACATTCTGCTTACTTGAATTTCTTAAGGCACTTATTATGAAGAGGGTGAGGCATGGGGTAAGACCCAGTGGAATCTGAGGCTTGTTTATTCAGAAGGCCCCATTTAGAGAAAAAGAAGACAAAGTGAGGACTTAGAAGGAGCCTGGGAAAATAAAGTCATCTTGAAGCTTCAGTTTCACAGTTAACCTGCTTCTGCTGGAGAAAAACAGATTTAATGAGCACAGAGGCATGATATGGGACTGAATGTAAAGAAATTTGGACTCAAGGCCCCAAGGAATATTTGTTTGAGTTGTGGAATATGCTTGATTTTGGTATGTTAGTGATTTTCACAGCATTGTTCATTGCAAGATTCAGGGCATTCTGGCATGCTTCCAAAGCCCAAAGCATCACTGATGCAAATGATACTTTGAAGGACTTGACAGAAGTAATACTGGGAGATAATGTGAAATACTACAATTTGGCCAGGAGGGAGTGGGTCCCCTCTGATCCTTGGGTGGTGTCTGAAGGTCTTTGGGCAGTTGCTGTGGTTTTGTGTTCCTCTGGGATAGCTTGTATTTTGCCAGCAAATGAAAGCTTTGGACCTCTGCAGATGTCACTTGGAGGAGCAGTCAAAGACATCTTCAGGTTCATGGTCATATTCATTACGGTGTTTGTGGCCTTTATGATTGGAATGTTCAACCTCTACTCCTACTACATTGGTGCAAAACAAAATGAAGCCTTCACAACATTGAAGAGAGTTTTAATACAATGTTCTGGGCTATATTTGGACTTTCTGAAGTGAAATCAGTGATCATCAACTATAACCACAAATTCATTGAAAACATTGGTTATGTTCTTTATGGAGTCTGTAATGTTACAATGGTCATTGTTTTGCTAAATATGTTAATTGCCATGATCAATAATTCGTTCCAGGAAATTGAGGATGATGCTGATGTGGGTCATAAAAAAGGTTTCCAGGAAGATGTAGAGATAAGTAAGTAGATAGACATAAGTACAGATAGACATAAATAGAGATAGAGATAAATAGAGACAGAGATAGACATAACTAGAGATAGAGATAGAGGTAAATAGAGATAGAGATAAGTAAGTAGAGATAGAGATAAGTAGAGATAGGTAGGAAAAGACAGGGACTTGCAGGAACTCACAGGAACTAACAGGTACCATAGGGACAGACAGGGACAGATACGGATAGATGAAGACCAGCAATATAAGGTCAGTACCCTAAAGAGGTATTGATCAGTGCCCTAAAGAGGTACTTGTCAGTGAGGTACAAAAGCAAAGACTAGCAATATAAGGTTAGTGCCCTAAAGAGGTACTGGTCAGTGAGGTACAAAAACAAAGGCTAGCAATATAAGGTTAGTGCCCTAAAGAGGTACTGGGCAGTGCCCTAAAGAGGTACAAAGGTAGAGACTAGCAAAGACAAGCAGAGATTTGCAGGGACAGACAAGAACATTCTGAATTATGGAAATTAGCTATGGCTCAAAGTCCAATCAAAATCTGAGAGGGCAAATATAAAAGGAATAGAGGGGAAGGAGGTAAGGATGAAAATGCTCTTTCTTTTCTCTCCAGCAGGACCTTTTGGATTCAAAGTCGTGCTAGCAATAGGAAATGTTACTCTTGATATAATACACACTTTATTACATGCCCTGAATGTTGCTTGTTTACCTGCATTAATTCAACCTTTGATAAAAATATAACTGTCTTGATAATTAAAGCCAGGGAAGGAGTTTGATCCCTCTGTTTCTAAATAGACTATGGGAAACATCACCATGTATTTATATTGTAACTGAGATCCTTAAAAAACTCTTATCCCGTTCCAAAAGATTTATAGTTGAAGGCCATTGGAGGCTTTACATTGTGGGTTTCTTTCTGGTTGTTGTGTGCTTGTGCTGTCTCCTTTTAGTCTGCAGATGCAGAAGCTGCCTCTGAAGAGGAAACCGCCTCTGAAGAGAAAGCTGCCATCAAGAACAAGCAATGATAGCTGTGGTGGTTTTATGAAAAAGAAAAGGGGGGTATGTTGGGAAAAGCTGAGTGTTGGGAAAAACTGAGGCAGGGCTTGCATGTCTGACATAATGTAAAAAAGTCTTGGAACCTGTCCAGGGTCCGGGGTCTGAAACCTCTCTTGGCCTTTGGAACACCAAGCTCTGTGCTAAAGGGTGGAAGTCTACCCTGATGCACCATAATCTAAGCCCAGGGGATAAAACCCCTCGTGGCTTGGATAGAATCCAGGGCTCAGGGCATAAAACCCCTCATGGCCTCTGGAATGTGTCTAGATGCTGGCTCCTTGCTTCTTGCTCTCCCAGGATCGATTGTATCTTGAGTTAGAAGAACCTTCTCTCCATTATCTCAAGTAGCAGAGCATATGCTAAACCATCACAGCTGTAAATCATGTGCTTAATGCAATACTCCCTTTCAACCCCACATTCTCACCACCTGTTTCTTTGTTTGATCACCAATAAATAGTCTGGGCTTCCAGAGCTTGGGACCTTCGCAGCCTCCATACTCACGTTGGCCCTCTGGGCCCACTTTCTCTCTCAAACTGTCTTTTCTCATTCCTTTGACTCTGCCAGACTTCGTCACCCCCATGACCTGGTGTTGGGTCCAATCACCCCAAAACATGAGCTGCTCCCACTTCCTAGATGAATAGGATACCTCAGTTGGAAATGCAGAAATCACTGGTCTTCTGCATTGGTCTTGCTGGGAGCTGCAGACCAGAGCTGTTCCTATTTGGCCATCTTGCCAGATCTCCCTGGAGGTCTTTATCTTAAGTGAAATAAGCCAAGCACAAAAAGAACAATATCACATGTGGGAGTTGAAATATCATATGTGGGAGTTGAAATATCATATGTGGGAGTTGAAAGATTCGATCACATGGAAGTAGAAAAGAGTGAAAAGATAGCAGAGACTGGGAAAGTAGAGGGTGGATGAAGAGAATTGTGTTAAAGGGTACAAACATAAAATTAGATAGAAGTAATAAGTTCAGTGTTTGATGGCAGAGTAGGGTGACTATAGTTAAACAAAAATATACTGTATTTGTGTGATGGACACCCTAAATACCCTTCACTGTGCATTATGTACATGTAACAAAAATTCACATGTTCCCTATAAATTTGTACAAATAAAAAAACTGTGAAAGAAGATTCTGCTTATAGTGATAAAGATGTTTCTATGTTAACAAATTAGAAATTATTGCCTCCAATTTAAAGGATCTTAAGAAACAAATATAAATCTTTCATCAGACAAGTCCCACGATCTCCATTAATGTTTTTTATTGTACTTTAAGTTTTAGGGTACATGTGCACAACGTGCAGGTTTGTTACATATGTATACATGTGTCACGTTGGTGTGCTGCACCCATTAACTCGTCATTTAGCATTAGGTATATCTCCTAATGCTATCCCTCCCCTCTCCCCTCACCCCACAACAGGCCCAGGTGTGTGATGTTCCCCTTCCTGTGTCCATGTGTTCTCATTGTTCAATTCCCACCTATGAGTGAGAACATGCGGTGTTTGGTTTTTTGTCCTTGTGATAGTTTGCTGAGAATGATGGTTTCCAGTTTCATCCATGTCCCTACAAAGGACATGAACTCATCATTTTTTATGGCTGCATAGTATTCCATGGAGTATATGTGCCACATTTTCTTAATCCAGTCTATCATTGTTGGACATTTGGGTTGGTTCCAAAGTCTTTGCTATTGTGAATAGTGCCACAATAAACATATGTGTGCATGTGTCTTTATAGCAGCATGATGTCTTTATAGCATGTGTCTTTATAGCAGCAGGATTATCCAATATCCCTGATGAACATCGATGCAAAAATCCTCAATAAAATACTGGCAAACCGAATCCAGCAGCACATCAAAAAGCTTATCCACCATGATCAAGTGGGCTTCATCCCTGGGATGCAAGGCTGGTTCAACATACGCAAATCATAAAATGTAATCCAGCATATAAATAGAACCAACGATGTAAACCACATGATTACCTCAGTAGATGCAGAAAAGGCCTTCAATAAAATTCAAAAACCCTTCTTGCTAAAAACTCTCAATAAATTAGGTATTGATGGGACATATCTCAAAATAATAAGAGCTATCTATGACAAACCCACAGCCAATATCATACTGAATGGGCATTGATTTCTATAGTGGATTAAATTTGACTCCTGGGAATCTTTGCTCAGAGGAATTTTTCAATCCTTGGCTATTATTCTCCTTATAGTTATTGTGTTTACCTCCTGGTGCATTACATTCTATCAAGGGTTTTTATTCTTTCCAGTGGCCACTCACATGTCAAAAGATTGCCCTTAGGATCAGCCAACTTAAGGAAATGAACATGGACCAAGTAATTGTTCACAGTAGCTTTGTAACTCTGAACCCCAGCATAACGATTAATGATGACAACAACATCTTCCTGACTTTTCTTTCCAAGGACTACATCAACATTGGTAACTGAGAGTAATGCTATGCCATTTGGTCACACTGTCAGCTTCCTGAAGAAATAACTAAAAAGGGAAAATTCTTAAAGCACAATTAAAATGGAGACCGGGCCTAAACATTGCTGAGCAAACAAAACCAACGGAAAATTAAAAATAGCCTTAACATTGCTTAAACTGCAAACAGAAGCAAAATTTTAACTTGGGTCATTTCTGGTAAATGCTTATGTTGAACAGAAATGAAACTTAGTCTCAGCCAATCATAAGCAGCTGACTAATATATGTTCATGAGTTTAGGGATTTCCAACAACATAAACCAAAAAAGATGATATTATAGCTGCAAACAATCAAATACTGTATTTATTTTGCATCCACATTCATCCTATAAATCTTTGCCTCTGATTCTTTGTCATTGAAACACTAACCCTCTTTTGGTTTTGTGTTTCCCAATTCATGAATTGCTTGTTACTCAAATAAACACTATATATCTGATTGTGCCTCAGTTTACCATTTTAAATAATCTTCTATCTGACCTCTTTGTGGAAACATTTCCTTCTCAAAAAAGATACCTAATCGGTGCCAGGTATACCCAGGACAAAGTAGTTTTGATCTTGTATTTTAACTACTTGCTGTCTGTCTCCTACAGTTGTGGCTGATGAAGAACACTTCCTTGTTCATCATTGGATTCCAACGTCCTGGAGTGCGTTAAGCACTCACTAAATGCTTCTCACGCATTTAGTAGCTGATTTTGATTTTGTATCCTGAGACTTTGCTGAAGTTGCCTATCAGCTTAAGGAGATTTTGGGCTGAGACGATGGGGTTTTCTAGATATACAATCATGTCATCTGCAAACAGGGACAATTTGACTTCCTCTTTTCCTAATTGAATACCCTTTATTTCCTACTCCTGCCTGATTGCCCTGGCCAGAACTTCTAACACTATGTTGAATAGGAGTGGCGAGAGAGGGCATCCCTGTCTTGTGCCAGTTTTCAAAGGGAATGCTTCCAGTTTGCCCACTCAGTATGATGTTGGCTGTGGGTTTGTCATAGATAGCTCTTATTATTTTGAGATACGTCCTATCAATACCTAATTTATTGAGAGTTTTTAGGATGAAGCATTGTTGAATTTTGTCAAAGGCCTTTTCTGCATCTATTGAGATAATCATGTGGTTTTTGTCTTTGGTTCTGTTTATATGCTGGATTATGTTTATAGATTTTCATATGCTGAACCAGCCTTGCATCCCAGGGATGAAGCCCACTTGATCATGGTGGATAAGCTTTTTGATGTGCTGCTGGATTCGGTTGGCCAGTATTTTATTGAGGATTTTTGCATCAATGTTCATCAAGGATATTGGTCTAAAATTCCCTTTTTTTGTTGTGTCTTTGCCAGGCTTTGGTATCAGGATGATGCTGGCCTCAAAAAATGAGTTAGGGAGGATTCCCTCTTTTTCTATTGATTGGAATAGTTTCAGAAGTAATGGTACCAGCTCCTCTTTCTACCTCTGGTAGAATTCCGCTGTGAATTCATCCGGTCCTGGACTTTTTTTGGTTGGTAAATTATTAATTATTGCCTCAATTTCAGAGCCTGTTATTGGTCTATTGAGAGATTCAACTTCTTCCTGGTTTAGTCTTGGGAGGGTGTATGTGTCGAGGAATTTATCCATTTCTTCTAGATTTTCTAGTTTATTTGCATAGAGGTGTTTATAGTATTCTCTGATGGTAGTTTGTATTTCTGTGGGATCGGTGGTGATATCCCCTTTATCATTTTTTATTGCATCTATTTGATTCTTCTCTCTTTTCTTCTTTATTAGTCTTGCTAGTGGTCTATGAATTTTGTTGATCTTTTCAAAAAACCAGCTCCTGGATTCCTTGATTTTGCTGAAAGTTTTTTTGTGTCTCTATTTCCTTCAGTTCTGCCCTGATCTTAGTTATTTCTTGCCTTCTGATAGCTTTTGAATGTGTTTGCTCTTGCTTCTCTAGTTCTTTTAATTGTGGTGTTAAGGTGTCACTTTTAGATCTTTCCTGCTTTCTCTTGTGGGCATTTAGTGCTATAAATTTCCCTCTACACAGTGCTTTGAATGTGTCCCAGAGATTCTGGTATGTTGTGTCTTTGTTCTCATTGGTTTCAAAGAACATCTTTATTTCTGCCTTCATTTCGTTATGTACCCAGTAGTCATTCAGGAGCAGGTTGTTCAGTTTCCATGTATTTGAGCGGTTTTGAGTGAGATTCTTAATCCTGAGTTCTAGTTTGATTGCACTGTGGTCTGAGAGACAGTTTGTTATAATTTCTGTTCTTTTACATTTGCTGAGGAGGGCTTTACTTCCAACTATGTGGTCAATTTTGGAATAGGTGTGGTGTGGTGCTGAAAAGAATGTATATTCTGTTGATTTGGGATGGAGAGTTCTGTAGATGTCTATTAGGTCCACTTGGTGCAGAACTGAGTTCAATTCCTGGATATCCTTGTTAAATTTCTGTCTCACTGATCTGTCTAGTGTTGACAGTGGGGTGTTGAAGTCTCCAATTATTATTGTGTGGGAGTCTAAGTCTCTTTGTATGTCACTAAGGACTTGCTTTATGAATCTGGGTGCTCCTGTATTGAGTGCATATGTATTTAGGATAATTAGCTCTTCTTGTTGAATTGACCCCTTTACCCTTATGTAATGACCTTCTTTGTCACTTTTGATCTTTGTTGGTTTAAAGTCTGTTTTATCAGACTAGGATTGCCAACCCTGCCTTTTTTTGTTTTCCATTTGCTTGGTAGATCTTCCTCCATCCCTTTATTTGGAGCCTATGTGTGTCTCTGCATGTGAGATGGGTTTCCTGAATACAGCACACTGATGGGTCTTGACTCTATATCCAATTTGCCAGTCTGTGACTTTTAATTGGAGCATTTAGCCCAGTTACCTTTAAGGTTAATATTGTTATCTGTGAATTTGATCCTGTCATTGTGATGTTAGCTGGTTATTTTGCTCGTTAGTTGATTCAGTTTCTTCCTACCCTTGATGGTCTTTACAATTTGGCATGTTTTTGCAGTGGCTGGTACTGGTTGTTCCTTTCCATGTTTCGTGCTCCCTTCAGGAGTTCTTTTAGGGCAGGCCTGGTGGTGATAAAATCTCTCAGCATTTGCTTGTCTGTAAAGTATTTTATTTCTCCTTCACTTATGAAGCTTATTTTGGCTGGATATGGAATTCTGGGTTGAGAATTCCTTTCTTTAAGAATGTTAAATATTGTCCCCCACTCTCTTCTGGCTTGTAGAGTTTCTGCCGAGAGATCAGCTGTTAGTCTGATGAGCTTCCCTTTGTGGCTAACCCGACCTTCCTCTCTAGCTGTCCTTAACATTTTTTCCTTCATTTCAACTTTGATGAATCTGACAAATATGTGTCTTGGAGTTGCTCTTCTCGAGGAGTATCTTTGTGGCATTCTCTGTATTTCCTGAATATGAATGTTGGCCTGCCTGGCTGGATTGGGGAAGTTCTCCTGGATATTATCCTGCAGAGTGTTTTCCAACTTGGTTCCATTCTCCCCGTCACTTTCAGGTATACCAATCAGACGTAGATTTGGTCTTTTCACATAGTCCCATACTTCTTGGGGGCTTTGTTCATTTTTTTTAATGCTTTTTTCTCTAAACTTCCCTTCTCGCTTCATTTCATTCATTTCGTCTTCCATCACTGATACCCTTTCTTCCAATTGATTGAATCAGCTACTGAGGCTTGTGCATTCATCACGTAGTTCTCATGCCTTGGTTTTCAGCTCCATCAGGTCCTTTAAGGACTTCTCTGCATTGGTTATTCTAGTTAGCCATTCATCTAATTTTTTTTCAAGGTTTTTAACTTCTTTGCCATGGGTTGGAACTTCCTCCTTTAGCTCAGTGTAGTTTGATCTTCTGAAGTCCTCTTCTCTCAACTTGTCAAAGTCATTCTCCATCCAGCTTTGTTCTGTTGCTGGTGAGGAGCTGCATTCCTATGGAGGAGGAGAGCTGCTCTGATTTTTAGAGTTTCCAGTTTTTCTGTTCTGTTTTTTCCCCATCTTTGTGGTTTTATCTACCTTTTGTCTTTGATGATGGTGACACACAAATGGGTTTTTGGTGTGGATGTCCTTTCTGTTTGTTAGTTTTCCTTCTAACAGTCAGGACCCTCAGCTGCAGGTCTATTGGAGTTTGCTGGAGGTCCACTCCAGACCCTGTTTGCCTGGGTATCAGCAGTGGTGGCTGTAAAACAGCAGATATTGTTGAACTGCAAATGCTGCTTCCTGATTGTTCCTCTGGAAGTTTTGTTTCAGAGGAGTACCCAGCCGTGTGAGGCATCAGTTCACCCCTACTGGGGGGTGCCTCCCAGTTGGCCTACTCGGTGGTCAGGGACCCACTTGAGGAGGCTGTCTGCCCATTCTCAGATCTCAAGCTGCGTGCTGGGAGAAACACTACTCTCTTCAAAGCTGTCAGACAGCGACATTTAGGTCTGCAGAGGTTACTGCTGCCCTTTGTTTGTCTGTGCCCTGCCCCCAGAGGTGGAGCCTACAGAGGAAGGCAGGACTCCTGGAACTGTGGTGGGCTCCACACAGTTCGAGTTTCCCAGCTGCCTTGTTTACCTACTCAAGCCTTGGCAATGTCTGGAGCCCCTCCCCCAGCCTCACTGCTGCCTTGCAGTTTGATCTCTGACTGCTGTGTTAGCAATGAATGAGACTCCATGAGCATAGGACCCTTTGAGCCGTGTGCGGGATATAATCTCCTGGTGTGCCATTTGTTAAGCTCATTGGAAAAGTGCAGTATTAGGGTGGGAGTGACCCGATTTTCCAGGTGCCGTCTGTCACCCCTTTCTTTGACTAGGAAAGGGAATTCCCTGACCCCTTGCACTTCCCAGGTGAGGCTATGCCTCACCCTGCTTCAGCTTACACAGGGTGCAGTGCACCCACTGTCCTGCACCCACAGTCTGGCACTCCCTAGTGAGATGAACCCGGTACCTCAGTTGGAAATGCAGAAATCACCCATCTTCTGTGTCGTTCACACTGGGAGCTGTAGACTGGAGCTGTTCCTATTCGGCCATCTTGGCTCCTCCCCTCTCTTGTCATTTTCTTACTCCAATATAGCTTTATTCCCACCACCTTCTAGGTGCTTTTATTAGTAAACATTATATTTCTCTGTTATAGATTCTACAGTATAATTATATACATATTGTTTTGTAAAGTTGCCTTTTAAATCAGTTAATAAAAGGGGAATAAATGTGAAAAAAACAAAGAAGAAAGGAGAAAGAAAGAAGGAAGGAAGGAAGGAAGGAAGGAAAATTTTCTTATCTTGAAGTGTGACTGTATTCACAGCAATTCCTTCTTTTTCAATCTTAATGTCTTTATCTTACCTTCATTTTGAAATATATTTTCACTGGATATATTATTCTACAAATAGTATCCTACAAACACAAACATGAATGCATTTAAAATGTTTACTTGCTCTTGCCTTCATTGCTTCTAATGAGAAGTCAGCCTTCATTTTTATTGTTCTTCGCCCATGTATGTGTCTTTTTCTTCCAGTGGCTTTTAAGATATTACCTTTTTCTATCGTTCATTTACAATAGTTTGACTCTTGTCAACCTAGGTGACTCAGGTTATTCTCCCTAAGTTACTGAAATCTTGAATAAGTAGGTTGAAAATTTTTACCAAATATGAGATATTTTCAGTTAATATTTTCTAAAATATTTTTCTGCCCATTTTCTCTCTTTTCCCCTCTGGATCTTCAATTATGTGTGTGTGTATTCATGTGTGTATGTATATGTGTATGTGTGTGTGTGTGATATGTGTGTGTTTGTAGAGCTATAACAAAATACCACAGACTGGTTAATTTATAAATAATATAAATCTATTTCTCATAATTCTGTAGGCTAGGAAATCCAAGCTCAAGGCATCAGCAGATTCTGTGCCTGGTAAAGGCTTACTCCTTCCTTCCAAGATGGTGCCTGTTTCCTGGTTTGAGGCAAAGTAACATTAGCAGTGAGAACTAAAATACAATCTAAAAGCTACTGGTGAGTTGGTAATAGGTAGTGCAGATGTTGACAAAACCATAGTTTTCTACTGTCAATAACAAACATGTTTCTATATTGCAAACAAATAAAATGCTATAATGTAAATACTGAAGAGTGATCCTGTTTATAATGAGTTGGGCCCTCTAGGAAAACTCTTGTCAAAGCAGCAATTCTCTACTAGCTGTGTGATTGTAAACTTGACTTTGGAACTGGCTCTTGTAATACAGTCTACTATAGCCTTCATACATATTACCACTGTATTCATACATATTACTACTGTCGGGGTTTGGAAATCAAGGGGAAAAATTGTGGGATGTTAAAAACCACAAACTTATTTCCAAACCTATGGCTTCAAATTTTACATACTTTGCTTGGTGCCCAGATAAAGAGCTGTACAATATTTTTTCTGCATCCAGTGAGATGATCATGCAATTTTTGTCCTTCATTCTATTAATATGGTGTAATACATGACTGATACTTGTATACTGAACCTGTCTTGCAACAACTACTACATGTGCCCCCAGGTTATGTGTTAATAATGGGTGCAAGATTTCCCATTATACTAGCTCTATCCTGCACAAGAATATCATGCCATCAAATGCAGAAATCCTCAGCGAAAAATTCTGGACATAGTATTTCCAATAAAATCAATAACTTATCAAGCAGTTCTAAGTACCCTGTGAGGAACCAATATTGCAATGACTTTTAGAACTCCAGTTAGAAGAAATGAACAAGTCATTGTTCTTAAGCTGCATGAGGAGGGGCCGCAGAGAATATGAAACTACAAGGGCAAAAAATAAGCCATTTCCCAAAACATCCCCTAAGAACAAAGGACGCATAAGGCCAGTCGCTGCAAAACAGGTAACACACCCCAAAATATCTTCTCTCAGCCAACATGAAGAGATTTTAAGATAGCGGGGAAAACATGAGAACCTAAGAAACTGAAAACAATCAAACAACTGAAATAACAAGCAGCAACTGGCAAACAGCTAGGAAAAAAAAAAGCAGCTGGGGAAAATTCAAAAAGAGACAGCCCTTCTCCAGGAGCTAGAAGATTTAGAAATGAGTCTTTTAGATATTTAAATAACATAAATTGAATGCCAGAAATGAGTATAAATGTATCTTTTTTTAAAAACTGATGGGGTACTCTAAATATCCTTATGCCCATATTTGATCATTTATAACGTATCCAATATTCTGAATATGTGGGGTTTTTAAATGTTTATTAAATTGACTTTTTCTACCTTTCAATATAATGTGGAAGGGGGTAGGAATGACCTTTTTAATTAGGTATATCTCCTAATGCTATTCCTCCCTCCTTCCCCCAATGCACAACAGTCCCCAGTGTGTGATGCTCCCCTTCCTGTGTCCATGTGTTCTCATTGTTCAATTCCCACCTATGAGTGAGAACATGTGGTGTTTGGTTTTTTGTCCTTGCGATAGTTTGCTGAGAATGATGGTTTCCAGCTTCATCCACGTCCCTACAAAGGACATGAACTCATCATTTTTTATGGCTGCATAGTATTCCATGGTGTATATGTGCCACATTTTCTTAATCCAGTCTATCATTGTTGGACATTTTGGTTGGTTCCAAGTCTTTGCTATTGTGAATAGTGCCACAATAAACATATGTGTGCATGTGTCTTTATAGCTGTATGATTTATAATCCTTTGGGTATATACCCAGTAATGGAATGGCTGGGTCAAATGGTATTTCTGGTTCTAGATCCCTGAGGAATCGCCACACTGACTTCCACAATGGTTGAACTAGTTTACAGTCCCACCAACAGTGTAAAAGTGTTCCTATTAGGGGAACATCACACTCTGGGGAGTGTTGTGGGGTGGGGGGAGGGGGAGGGATAGTATTGGGAGATATACCTAATGCTAGATGACGAGTTAGTGGGTGCAGTGCACCAGCATGACACATGTATACATACGTAACTAACCTGCACACTGTGCACATGTACCCTAAAACTTAAAGTATAGTGATAATAAATAAATTTAAAAAAAGAAAAAAAAAGTGTTCATATTTCTCCACATCCTCTCCAGCACCTGTTGTTTCCTGACTTTTTAATGATCACCCTTCTAACTGGTGTGAGATGGTATCTCATTGTGGTTTTGATTTGCATTTCTCTGATGGCCAGTGATGGTGAGCATTTTTTCATGTGCTTTTTGGCTGCATAAATGTCTTCTTTTAAGAAGTGTGTGTTCATATCCTTTGCCCACTTTTTGACAGGGTTGTTTGTTTTTTTCTTGTAAATTTGTTTGAGTTCATTGTAGATTCTGGATATTAGCCCTTTGTCAGATGAGTAGGTTGCAAAAATTTTCTCC
This sequence comes from Pan troglodytes, assembly GCF_028858775.2. NCBI lineage: Eukaryota > Metazoa > Chordata > Mammalia > Primates > Hominidae > Pan > Pan troglodytes. Next base: position 165,617,197 of record NC_072404.2, on the reverse strand, counting down.
CATTCCATAGGTTGCCTGTTCACTCTGATGGTGGTTTCTTTTGCTGTGCAGAAGCCCTTTAGTTTAATTAGATCCCATTTGTCAATTTTGGCTGTCATTGCTGTTGCTTTTGTGTTTTAGACATGAAGTCCTTGCCCATGCCTATGTTCTGAATAGTATTTTCTAGGTTTTCTTCTAGGGTTTTTATAGTTGTAGGTCTAACATGTAAGTCTTTAATCCATCTTGAATTAATTTTTGTATAAGGTGTAAGGAAGGGATCCAGTTTCAGCTTTCTACATATGGCTAGCCAGTATTCCCAGCACCATTTATTAAATAGGGAATCCTTTCCCCATTGCTTGTTTTTGTCAGGTTTGTCAAAGATCAGATAGTTGTAGATATGCAGCATTATTTCTGAAGGCTCTGTTCTCTTCCATAGGTCTATATCTCTATTTTGGTTCCAGTACCATGCTGTTTTGTTTACTGTAGCCTTGTAGTATAGTTTGAAGTCAGGTAGCATGATGCCTCCAGCTTTGTTCTTTCAGCTTAGGATTGTTTTGGCAATGTGGGCTCTTTTTTGGTTCCATATGCAGTTTAAAGTAGTTTTTTCCAATTCTGTGAAGAAAGTCATTGGTAGCCTGGTAGATGGCATTGAATCTACAAATTACCTTGGGCAGTATGGCCATTTTCACTATATTGATTCTTCCTACCCATGAGCATGGAATGTTCTTCCATTTGTTTATATCCTCTTTTATTTCATTGAGCAGTGGTTTGTAGTTCTTCTTCAAGAGGTCCTTCACATCCCTTGTATGTTGGATTCCTAGGTATTTTATTCTCTTTGAGGCAATTGTGAATGGGAGTTCACTCATGATTTTGCTCTCTGTTTGTCTGTTATTGGTGTGTAAGAATACTTGTGATTTTTGCACGTTTATTTTATATCCTGAGACTTTCCTGAAGTTGCTTATCAGCTTAAGGAGATTTTGGGCTGAGATGATGGGGTTTTCTAGATATACGATCATGTCATCTGCAAGCAGGGACAATTTGACTTCCTCTTTTCCTAACTGAATGTCCTTTATTTCCTTCTTCTGCCTAATTGCCCTGGCCAGAACTTCCAACACTATGTTGAATAGGAGTGGTGAGAGAGGGCATCCGTGTTTTGAGCCATTTATCAAAGGGAATGCTTCCAGTTTTTGTCCATTCAGTATGATATTGGCTGTGGGTTTGTCATAGATAGCTCTTATTATTTTGAGATACGTCCTATCAATACCTAATTTATTGAGAGTTTTTAGCATGAAGGGTTGTTGAATTTTGTCAAAGGCCTTTTCTGCATCCATTGAGATAATCATGTGGTTTTTGTCTTTGGTTCTGTTTATATGCTGGATTACATTTATTGATTTTCATAGGTTGAACCAGCCTTGCATCCCAGGGATGAAGCCCACTTGATCATGGTGGATAAGCTTTTTGATGTGCTGCTGGATTCGGTTGGCCAGTATTTTATTGAGGATTTTTGCATCAATGTTCATCAAGGATATTGGTGTAAAATTCTCTTTTTTTGTTGTGTCTCTGCCAGGCTTTGGTATCAGGATGATGCTGGCCTCATAAAACGAGTTAGGGAGGATTCCCTCTTTTTCTATTGATTGGAATAGTTTCAGAAGGAATGGTACCAGCTCCTCCTTGTACCTCTGGTAGAATTCCGCTATGAATCCATCTGGTCCTGGACGTTTTTTGGTTGGTAAGTTATTAATTATTGTCTCAATTTCAGAGCCTGTTATTGGTCTATTGAGAGATTCAACTTCTTCCTGGTTTAGTCTTGGGAGGGTGTATGTGTCGAGGAAGTTGTCTATTTCTTCTAGATTTTCTAGTTTATTTGCATAGAGGTGTTTATAGTATTCTCTGATGGTAGTTTGTATTTCTGTGGGATCAGTGGTGATATCCCCTTTATCATTTTTTTATTGCGTCTATTTGATTCTTGTCTCTTTTCTTCTCTTTCAGTGTTGCTAGCGGTCTATCAATTTTGTTGATCTTTTCAAAAAACCAGCTCCTGGATTCATTGATTTTTTGAAGGTTTTTTGTGTCTTTATTTCCTTCATTTCTGCTCTGATCTTAGTTATTTCTTGCCTTCTGCTAGCTTTTGAATGTGTTTGCTCTTGCTTCTCTAGATCTTTTAATTGTGATGTTAGGGTGTCACTTGTAGATCTTTCCTGCTTTCTCTTGTGGGCATTTAGTGCTATAAATTTCCCCCTACACACTGCTATGAATGTGTCCCAGAGATTCTGGTATGTTGTGTCTTTGTTCTCATTGGTTTCAAAGAACATCTTTATTTCTGCCTTCATTTCGTTATGTACCCAGTAGTCATTCAGGAGCAGGTTGTTCAGTTTCCATGTATTTGAGCAGTTTTGAGTGAGTTTCTTAATCCTGAATTCTAGTTTGATTGCACTGTGGTCTGAGAGACAGTTTGTTATAATTTCTGTTCTTTACATTTGCTGAGGAGGGCTTTACTTCCAACTGTGTGGTCAATTTTGGAATAGGTGTGGTGTGGTGCTGAGAAAAATGTATATTCTGTTGATTTGGGGTGATTTCTGTAGATGTCTATTAGTTCTCTTGGTGCAGAGCTGAGTTCAATTTCTGGATATCCTTGTTAACTTTCTGTCTCGTTGATCTGTCTAATGTTGACAGTGGGGTGTTAAAGTCTCCCATTATTATTGTGTGGGAGTCTAAGTCTCTTTGTATGTCACTAAGGACTTGCTTTATGAATCTGGGTGCTCCTGTATTGGGTGCATATATATTTAGGATAGCTCTTTTTGTTGAATTGATCCCTTTACCATTATGTAATGGCCTTCTTTGATTCTTTTGATCTTTGTTGGTTTAAAGTCTGTTTTATCAGAGACTAGGATTGCAAACCCTGCCTTTTTTTGTTTTCCATTTGCTTGGTAGATCTTCCTCCATCCCTTTATTTGGAGCCTATGTGTCTCTCTGCACATGAGATGGGTTTCCTGAATACAGCACACTGATGGGTCTTGACTCTAAATCCAATTTGCCAGTCTGTGACTTTTAATTGGAGCATTTAGCCCATTTACATTTAAGGTTAATATTGTTATATGTGAATTTGATCCTATCATTATGATGTTAGCTGATTATTTTGCTTGTTACTTGATGCAGTTTCCTCCTAGCCTTGATGGTCTTTACAGTTTGGCACGTTTTTGCAGTGGTTGGTACTGGTTGTTCATTTCCATGTTAGTGCTTCCTTCAGGAGCTCTTTTAGGGCAGGCCTGGTGGTGACAACATCTCTCAGCATTTGCTTGTCTGTATTTTATTTCTCCTTAACTTATGCAGCTTATTTTGGCTGGATATGAAATTCTGGGTTGAAAATTCTTTTCTTTAAGAATGTTGAATATTGTCCCCCACTGTCTTCTGGCTTGTAGAGTTTCTGCCGAGAGATCAGCTGTTAGTCTGATGGGCTTCCCTTTGAGGGTAACCTGACCTTTCTCTCTGGCTGTCCTTAACATTTTTTCCTTCATTCAACTTTGATGAATCTGACAATTATGTGTCTTGGAGTTGCTCTTCTTGAGGAGTATCTTTGTGGCGTTCTCTGTATTTCCTGAATCTGAGTATTGGCCTGCCTTGCTAGTTTGGGGAAGTTCACCTGGATAATATCCTGTGGAGTGTTTTCCAACTTGGTTCCATTCTCCCTGTCACTTTCAGGTACACCAATCAGATGTAGATTTGGTCTTTTCACATAGTCCCATAATTCTTGGAGGCTTTGTTCATTTTTTTAATGCTTTTTTCTCTAAACTTCTGTTCTCACTTCATTTCATTCATTCCATCTTCCATCACTGATACCCTTTCTTTCAGTTGATTGAATCGGCTGCTGAAGCTTGTGCATTCGTCATGTAGTTCTGGTGCCTTGGTTTGCAGCTCCATCAGGTCCTTTAAGGACTTCTCTGCATCGGTTATTCTAGTTAGCCATTTGTCTAATTTTTTTTCAAGGTTTTTAGCTTCTTTCCCGTGGGTTCGAACTTCCTCCTTTAGCTTGGAGTAGCTTTATCATCTGAAGCCTTCTTCTCTCAACTCGTCAAAGTCATTCGCTGTCCAGCTTTGTTCCATTGCTGGCGAGGAGCTGTGTTTCTTTGGAGGAGGAGAGGTGCTCTGATTTTTAGAGTTTCCAGTTTTTCCGTTCTGTTTTTTCCCCATCATTATGGTTTTATCTACCTTTTATCTTTGATGATGGTGACGTACAGATGGGTTTTTGGTGTGGATGTCCTTTCTGTTTGTTAGTTTTCCTTCTAACAGTCAGGACCCTCAGCTGCAGGTCTATTGGAGTTTGCTGGAGGTCCACTCCAGACCCTGTTTGCCTGGGTATCAGCAGCGGTGGCTGCAAAACAGCAGATATCGGTGACCCGCAAATGCTGCTGCCTGATTGTTCCTCTGGAAGTTTTGTCTCAGAGGAGTACCCGGCCATGTGAGTTATCAGTTCACCTCTACTGGGGGTTGCCTCCCAGTTAGGCTACTCATGGTTAGGGACCCATTTGAGGAGGCAATCTGCCTGTTCTCAGATCTCAAGCTGCATGCTGGGAGAACCACTACTCTCTTCAAAGCTGTCAGACACTGACATTTAAGTCTGCAGAGGTTACTGCTGCCTTTTGTTTTTCTTTGCCCTGCCCCCAGAGGTGGAGCCTACAGAGGCAGGCAGGACTCCTTGAGCTGTGGTGGGCTCCACCCAGTTCGAGCTTCCCAGCTGCTTTGTTTACCTACTCAAGCCTTGGCAATGGCAGGCACCCCTCCCCAAGCCTCGCTGCCACCTTGCAGTTTGATCTCAGACTGCTGTCTAGCAATGAGAGAGACTCCGTGGGCATAGGATCCTCTGAGCCATGCACGGTATATAATCTCCTGATGTGCCATTTTTTAAGCCCATTGCAAAAGTGCAGTATTAGGTTGGGAATGACCCGATTTTCCAGGTTCCATCTGTCACCCCTTTCTTTGACTAGAAAGGGGAATTCCCTGACCCCTTGCATTTCCCTGGTGAGGCAATGCCTCACCCTGCTTTGGCTCACACGTGGTGCACTACATCCACTGTCCGGCATTCCCCAGTGAGATGAACCTGGTACCTCAGTTGGAAATGCAGAAATCACCCATCTTCTGTGTCGTTCACACTGGGAGCTGTAGACTGGAGCTGTTCCTATTCGGCCATCTTGGCTCCTCCCCTCTCTTGTCATTTTGTTACTCCAATATAGCTTTATTGCCATCACCTTCTCTGTACTTTTATTAGTAAACATTATATTTCTCTGTTATAGATTCTACAATTATATGCATATTGTTTTGTAAAGTTGCCTTTTAAATCAGTTAACAAAAGGGGAATAAATGTGAAAAAGAGAAAGAAGAAAGAAGAGAAAGAAGATAAATAAAGAAAGAAAGAAAAAAGAAGGAAGGAAGGAAAGAAGGAAGGAAGGAAGGAAAATATTCTTATCTTGAAGTGTGACTGTATTCACAGCAATTCCTTCTTTTTCAATCTTAATGTCTTTATCTTACCTTCATTTTGAAGTATATTTTCATGGGATATATTATTCTACAAATAGTATCCTACAAACACAAACATGAATGCATTTAAAATGTTTACTTGCTCTTGCCTTTATTGCTTCCAATGAGAAGTCAACCTTCATTTTTATCATTCTTTGCCCATGTATGTGTCTTTTTCTTCCAGTGGCTTTTAAGATATTACCTTTTTCTATCTTTCACTTACAATAGTTTGACTCTTGTGAAAGTAGGTGACTCAGGTTATTCTCCCTAAGTTACTGAAATCTTGAATAAGTAGGTTAAAAATTTTTACCAAATATGAGATATTTTCAGTTAATATTTTCTAAAATATTTTTCTGCCCATTTTCTCTCTTTTCCCCTCTGGATCTTCAATTATGTGTGTGTGCATTCATGTGTGTATGTATATGTGTATATGTGTGTGTGTGATATGTGTGTGTTTGTAGTGCTATAACAAAATACCACAGACTGGTTAATTTATAAATAATATAAATCTATTTCTCGTAATTCTGTAGGCCAGGAAATCCAAGCTCAAGGCATCAGCAGATTCTGTGCCTGGTAAAGGCTTACTCCTTGCTTCTAAGATAGTGCCTTGCTGTGTCTTCCAGAGGGGGCTAACGCTATGTGCTCATACGACAGAAGGAGAAAAAGGTCAGAAGGGACCAATGCTTACTCTTTTATAAGGGCATTAATCCCATTCATGGGACAGAGTCTCATGATCCTAATCTCCTTAAATTCCCACCTTTTAATACAATTGAATGGGGATTAAGTTTCAATAAGAATTCTGGAAGGACCCAGACATTCAGACTCTCTCTCCCTCTCTTTCTCTCTCTCTCCTGTGTGTGTGTGTGGCAGGCTGGGGGGCTGTTACCTACTATCCCACAAGTTATTAAGGTTTTGTGCCTTTTTTTCTAAAGCTTTTCATTTCTGTAATAAAATTAGGATAATCTCTCTTGATCTGTTTTCAGGCACACTGTTCTTTTTAAAATGTTGTATCTAATCTGCTGTTAACCTCATCCAATAAAGTTTTATTTCAGATATTTAAACTTTACAGTTTTAGTCTGTTCAGAAACTCTCCATTCTTAAACACATTATGATTATCTTTTCATGAGGGTTCTTTTTCATATTTATCACTGTTACTTTAGATGCTTCTCTGACATGATGGACATTTGTGCAGGTCTGTTTCCTTTCTGATAACTGTCTTTGATATGGGTATTGTTTCATATTTCCTGCTTCTTAAAGATGTCTATTTTGTAGTTTTGTTAGTAAGGAGGAAAGGGAAAATGGATGGTAAGCACATAACTAGTAGCATGGGCCATGTAGAGCTTGGGTGAAATTGCTCTGCACTTTGCTGGGAACTCCCTCAATCTCACCTACTAAGGTGATGTCTTTTGACAATCTCACAACCAAATCTTGTACATTCTAAACATATCCCAAGGATAGGTCAAGAAAATCAAAACTCAGAGTCTGACTCTGGTTCCAAAATAACACAGAGGCTTGAAACTGGCTAAATGTCCTAGAGATAAGTTTTGGAGAAAGTATTAAGAATAAAATATTGCTCAAACTTCTCAAGATGGCCAAATAAAAACAGATCCGGTCTGCAGCTCCCAGCAAGATCAACAGAGAAGGCAGGTGATTTCTGCATTTCCAACTGAGGTACACGGCTGATCTCATTGGGATTGGTTAGACAGTGGGTGCAGCCCACGGATGATGAGCAGAAGCAGGGTGAGGTGTTGCCTAACCCAGGAAACACAAGGGGTCAGGGAACTCCCTCCCCTAACCAAGGGTAGCCGTGAGAGACTGTGCCATGAGGGATGGTGCATTCCAGCCCAGATACTATGCTTTTCCCACCATCTTCACAACCCACAGACCAGGAGATTTCCTTGGGTGCCTACATCACCAGGGCCCTGGGTTTCAGTCACAAAACTGGGCAGCCATTTGGGCAGACACCGAGCTAGCTGCAGGAGATTTTTTTTCATACGCCCGTGGTGCCTGGAATGCCAGCAAGACAGAACTGTTCACTCCCCTAGAAAGGGGGCTGAAGCCAGGGAGCCAAGTGGTCTAGCTCAGCAGATCCCACCCCCATGGAGTCCAGCAAGCTAAGACCCATTGGCTTGAAATTCTCGCTGCCAGCACAGCAGTCTGAAGTCAACCTGAGACGCTTGAGCTTGGGGGGTGGGCAGGGAGGGGTGGCATCCGGCATTGCTGAGGGTTGAGTAGGTGGTTTTCTCCTCACAGTGTACACAAAGTCCCCAAGAGGTTCGAACTGAGCAAAGCCCACTGCAGCTCAGCAAAGCCCCTGTACCCAGACTGCCTCTCTAGATTCCTCCTCTCTGGGCAGGGCATCTCTGAAAGAAAGGCAGCAGCCGCAGTCAGGGGCTTATAGATAAAACTCCCATCTTCCTGGGACAGAGCACCTGGGAAAAGGGGCAGCAGTAGGCACAGCTTCAGCAGACTTAAACTTTCCTGCCTGCTGGCTTTGAAGAGAGCAGTGGATCTCCCAGTACAGCACTTGAGCTCTGCTAAGGGACAGACTGCCTCCTCAAGTAGGTCCCCGATCCTGGTGCCTCCTGACTGGAAGAAACCTCCCAGCAGGGGTCAACAAACACCTCATACAGGAGAGCTCCAGCTGGCACACGGCAGGTGCCCTTCTAAGACAAAGCTTCCAGAGGAGGGAACAGGCAGCAATCTTTGCTATTCTGCAGTCTCGTCTGGTGATACCCAAGCAAACAGGGTCTGGGGTGGATCTCCAAAAAACTCCAGCAGACCTGCAGAAGAGGGACCTAACTGTTAGAAAGAAAACTAACAAACAGAAAAGAATAGCATCAACATCAACAAAAAGGAGGTCCACACAGGTACCCCATTTGAAGGTCACCAACATGAAAGACCAAAGGTAGATAAATTGACGAAGATGAGGAAAAGCCAGTGCAAGAAGGCTGAAAATTCCAAAAACCAGAATGCCTGTTCTCCTCCAAAGGATCACAACTCTTCACCAGCAAGGGAACAAAACTGGACAGATAATGAATTTGAAGAATCAACAGAGGTAGGCTTCAGAAGGTGGGTAATAACAAACTCCTCTGAGTTAAAGAAGCATGTTCTAACCCAATGCAAGAAAGCTAAGAACCTTGAAAAAGGTTAGAGAAATTGCTAACCAGAATAATCAGTTTAGAGAAGAACATAAATGACCTGATGAAGCTGAAAAACATAGTACGAGAACTCTGTGAAGTATACACAAGTATCAATAGCCAAATGGATCAAGCTGAAGAAAGGATTTCAGAGACTGAAGATCAACTTAATGAAATAAAGCATGAAGGAAAGATTAGAGAAAAAAAGTATGAAAAGGAAGGAACAAAGCCTCCAAGAAATATGGAACTATGTGAAAAAGACATTTGATTGGTGTACCTGAAAGTTATGGGGAAAATGGACCCAAGTTGAAAAACACTCTCCAGGATATTATCCAGAACTTCCCCAACCTAGCAAGACAGGCCAACATTCTAATTCAAGATATTCAGAAACCACCACAAAGATACTCCTTGAGACGAGCAACCCCAAGACATATAATTGTCAGATTCAACAAAGTTGAAATGAAGGAAAAAAATGTTAAGGGCAGCCAGAGAGAAAGATCAGGTTACCCACAAAGGGAAGCTCATCAGATTAACAGTGTATCTCTCTGCAGAAACCAAACGAGGCAGAAGAGAGTTGGGGGTTGTCAATATTCAACATTCTGAAATAAAAGAAATTTCAACCCAGAATTTTATATCCAGCCAAACTAAGCTTCATAAGTGAAACAGAAATAAAATCCTTTACAGACAAGCAAATACTGAGAGATTTTGTCACCATCAGGCCTGCCTTACAAGAACACCTGAAGGAAGCATGAAACATGGAAAGAAAAAACCAGTACCAGCTGCTGCAAAAACATAACAAATTGTAAAGACCACTGACACTATGAAGAAACAGCATCAACTAATGGGCAAAATAGCCAGCTAGCATCATAATGACAGGATCAAATTCACATAACAATATTAACTTTAAATGTAAATGGGCTAAATGCCCCCAATTAAAAGACACAGACTGGCAAATTGGATGTAGAGTCAAGACCCAACCTGTGCTGCTGTATTCAGGAGACCCATCTTAGGTGCAAAGACAGACATAGGCTCAAAATAAATGGATGGAGGAATATTTACCAAGCAAATAGAGAGAGAAAAAAAAAGCAGGGGTTGTAATCCTAGTCTCTGATAAAAACAGACTTTAAACCAACAAAGATCAAAAAAGACAAAGAGGGGCATTATATAATGGTAAAGAGATCAATGCAACAAGAAGAGCTAACTATCCTAAATATATATGCACCCAATACAGGAGCACCCAAATTCATAAAGTTCTTAGAGACCTATGAAGAGACTTAGACTCCCACACAATAGTAGTGGTAGGCATTATCACCTCACTGTCAATATTAGACAGATCAACATGACAGATAATTAACAACAGTATTCAGGACTTGAACTTAGCTCTGAACAAAGCAGACCCAGTAGACATCTAAAGAACTCTCCACCCAAAATCAACAGAATATACATTCTTCTCAGCACCACATTGCACTTAGTCTAAAACTGACCACATAATTGGAAGTAAAACACTCCTCAGCAAATGCAAAAGAAGGGAAATAGTAACAGTTTCTCAGACCACAGTGCAATCAAATTAGAACTCAAGATTCAGAAACTCACTCAAAATTGCACGAGAAGGTGGAAAGTGAACAACCTGCTCCTGAATGACTACTAGGTAAATAACAAAATTAAGGCAGAAATAACGAAGTTCTTTGAAACTAATGAGAACAAAGACACAATGTATCAGAATCTCTGGGACACAGCTAAAGCAGTGTTTAGAGGAAAAATTATAGCACTAAATGCCTACAGGAAAAAAAGGGAAATATCTAAAACTGACACCATGATATCACAATTAAAAGGACTAGAGAAGCAAAAGCAAGCAAATTCAAAAGCTAGCTACAAGACAAGAAATAAGATCAGACCAGAACTGAAGGAGGTAGAGACATGAAAACAACCTTCAAAAAATCAATGAATCCAGGAGCTGTTTTTTTCTTTAAAAAAGATTAACAAAATAGATATACCACTAGCCAAATTAATAAAGGAGAAAAGAGAGAAGAATGAAATAGACACAATAAAAAATGATAAACTGGATATTACCCACTGATCCCACAGAAATACAAGCTACCAGCAGAGAATGCTATAAACACCTCTATGCAAATAACTAGAAAATCTAGAAGAAATGGATAAATTCCTGGAGACATACACCCTCCAAGACTAAACTAGGAAGAAGTCGAATCCCTGAATAGACCAATAACAAGTTCTGAAATTGAGGCAGTAACTAATAGCCTACCAACCAAAATTAGCACAGGACCAGGCAGATTCACAGCTGAATTCCACCAGAGGTACAAAGAAGAGCAGATACCATTACTTCTCAAACTATTCCAAACAATAGAAAAAGAGGGACTCCTTCCTAACTCATTTTATAAGACCAGTATCATCCTAATACCAAAACCTGGCAGAGACACAACAACAAAAAAAGAAACTTTCAGGCCAATATCTCTGATGAACATCGATGTGAAAATCCTCAATAAAATACTGGCAAACCAAATCCAGCAGCACATCAAAAAGCTTATCCACCGCCATCAAGTCGGCTTCATCCCTGGGACTCAAGGCTGGTTCAACATGTGCAAATCAATAAACATAATCCATCACATAAACAGAACCAATGACAAAAACCACATGATTATCTCAATAGATGCAGAAAAGGCCTTAGATAGAATTTAATACCCCTTCATGCTAAAAACTGTCAATAAACTTGGTACTGATGGAATGTATCTCAAAATAATAAGAGCTATCTATGACAAACCCACTGCCAATATCATACTGAATAGGCAGAAGCTGGAAGCATTCCCTTTGAAAACCAGCACAAGACAAACCTGCCCTCTCTCACCACTCCTATCCAACATAGTATTGGAAGTTCTGGCCAGGGCAATCAGGCTAGAGAAAGAAATAAAGAGTATTCAAAAATAGGAAGAGAGGAAGTCAAATTGTCTCTGTTTGCAGATGACATGATTGTATATTTAAAAAACCCCATTCTCAGCCCAAAATCTCCTTAAGCTGATAAGCAACTTTAGCAAAGTCTCAGGTTACAAAATCAATGTGCAAAAATCACAAGCATTCCTTAGACAAACAGAGGGCCAAATAATGAGTGAACTCCTATTCACAATTGCTACAGAGAGAAAAAAATACCTAGGAGTACAACTTACAAGGGATGTGAAGGACCTCTTCAAGGAGAACTACAAACCACTGCTCAAGGAAATAAGAGAGGACACAAACAAATGGAAAAACTTTCCACACTCATGGATAGAAAGAATCAATATCATGAAAATGGCCATACTGCCTAAAGTAATTTATAGATTCAATGCTATCTCCATTAAGCTACCATTGTCTTTATTCACAGAATTAGAAAAAACTACTTTAAATTTCATATGGAACCAAAAAAGAGCCCAAATAGCCAAGACAATCCTAAGCAAAAAGAACAAAGCTGGAGCATCATGCTACCTGACTTCAAACTATACTACAAGGCTACAGTAACTAAAACAGCATGATACTGATACTGAAACCGATACATAGACCAATGGAATAGAACAGAGGCCTCAAAGATAATGCCATCCAAATACAACCATCTGGTCTTTGACAAACCTGACAAAAACAAGCAATGGGAAAAGGATTCCCTATTTAATAAATGGTGTTGGGAAAACTGGCTAGCCATATGCAGAAAACAGAAACTGGATGCCTTCCTTACACCTTATATAAAAATTAACTCAAGATGGATTAAAGACTTAAACATAAAACCTAAAACCATAAAAACCCTAGAAGAAAACCTAGGCAATACCATTCAAGACATACGCATGGGCAAAGACTTCATGACTAAAACACCAAAAGCAATGGCAACAAAAGCCAAAATTGACAAATGGGGTCTAATTAAACTAAAGAGCTTCTACACAGCAAAAGAAACTATCATCAGAGTGAAGAGGAAACCTACAAAATGGGAGAAAATTTTTGCAATCTATCCATTTGACAAACGGCTAATATCCAAATCTACAAGGAACTTAAACAAATTTACAAGAAAAAAACAAACAACCCCATCAAAAAGTGGGCAAACAACATCCACAGACACTTATCAAAAGAAGACATTTATGTGCCAAAAAACATGAAAAAACTCATCATCATTGCTCATTAGAGAAATGCAAATCAAATCCACAATGAGATACCATCTCATACTACTTAGAATGGCCATCATTAAAAAGTCAGCAAACAACAGATGCTGGAGAGGATGTGGAGAAATAGGAACACTTTTTAAAAATATATGTATTTTTTATTAGTATACTTTAAGATCTAGAGTACATGTGCACAACATGCAGGTTTGATACATAGGTATACATGTGCCATGTTGTTTTGCTGCACCCATCAACTCCTCATTTATATTAGGTATTTCTCCTAATGCTATCCCTCCCCCTTCCCCCCACCCCACAACAGGCCCCAGTGTGTGATGTTCCCCACCCTGTGTCCATGTATTCTCATTGTTCAATTCCCACCTATGAGTGAGAACATGCGGTGTTTGGTTTTCTGTCCTGGTGATAGTTTGCTGAGAATGATGGTTTCCAGCTTCATCCATGTCCCTACAAAGGACATGAACTCATTCTTTTTTATGGCTGCATAGTATTCCATGGTGTATAGGGGCCACATTTTCTTAATCCAGTCTATCACTGATGGACATTTGGGTTGGTTCCAAGTCTTTGCTATCGTGAATAGTGCCACAATAAACATATGTGTGCATGTGCATTTATAGTAGAATAATTTATAATTCTTTGGGTATATACCCAGTAATGGGATGGCTGGGTCGAATGGTAATTCTAGTTCTAGATCCTTGAGGAATTGCCACACTGTCTTCCACAATGGTCAAACCAATTTATACTCCCACCAACAGTGTAAAAGTGTAGAAATAGTAACACTTTCATTTTTATAGTAGAATGATATATAATCCTTTGGGTGTATACCCAAGAGTGGGAGTGTAAATTAGTTCAACCATTGTGGAAGATAGTGTGGCAATTCCTCAAGGATCTAGAACCAGAAATACCATTTGACCCAGCAATCCCATTACTGGGTATATACCCAAAGGGTTATATATCATTCTACTATAAAGACACATGCACACATATGTTTATTGCAGCACTATTCACAATAGCAATGACTTGGAACCAACCCAAATGCCCATCAATGGTAGACTGGATAAAGAAAATGTGGCACATACATACCATGGAATACTATGCAGCCATTAAAAAAGATGAGCTCATGTCCTTTGCAGGGACAAGGATGAAGCTGGAAACCATCATTCTCAGCAAACTAACACAGGAACAGAAAACCAAACACTGCATGTTCTCACTCATAAGTGAGAGTTGAACAATGAGAACACATAGACACAGGAAGGGGAACATCACACACTGGGGCCTGTTGTGGGGTGGGGGGCTGAGGGAGGGACAGCATTAGGAGAAATACCTAATATAGATGACGGGTTGATGGGTGTAGCAAACCACCATGGCACGTGTATACCTATGTAACAAACCTGTACGTTCTGCACATGTATCCAGAACTTAGAGTATAATTTTTAAAAAAAGAATAAAATATTGGAAAGCAACATAGAGTGATGAAAACCAGACAAAAAGTAAAGGTGTTTAGATCCTCAAAATGAGGAAATACACGTGGCCACAACCACATTAGAAAGACTGTTACTCTGAAAGTACTCCCCAGACCAAGGTTCAAGGGATGAGTAGAACTCTGATATCTAATAAATCTATTTCCTGAGCCAACATCTGGAGAGACAAAACTCAGGATACACATTTGACTGCTTTATTTTTCTGCATTCCCCTCTGGCTCTTTTCCCCAAGAAGAGGATGTGGGTTTCCATATCTTATTACCTAGACTTCTGTATAAAACGCTATTGTCTAGTAACCTGGAAACCTGGGCCTTGACATGGAAATTGGAGAAATGATAAAATGCAGACAATCCATTCTGAAGAAAGTACTCAGGCTAACATGGCTGAAAAAATTCTATTAATATTTTTGAATGTTGGCAGCTGATTTTTCTATATGCCTATGAAGCAAATATTGCATTCTCAAAGAACCTCAAGCATTAGCATGCATTTAAGCTTGTTAAAATACAAACTTTCTGAGGAAGTAGGTGTAGAGTGGAACCTGGGAATTGGCATTCCTAACACCTAATGTTCAAGGCATTTCCCCTATTTCCAACATTCCTAGTAAATGACAGGGTGCCAAAGACCCTTCTCCCCTGCAGGATTCCGAAGGACATAGAACACACAAAGAACTCAATCAAATCAGGCAAAATACCGTCTTTTTACCAGAAGGATATGACTTTCTAATAAAGATGGAGTAGAGACCAGAGCTGGGACCAGAGCTCAAAGTACGTGTCTTAATCCTCCTACTGGAACAGAAGGGAGTTATTCCCCATCCTGGGCCACCTGACAACCACAGAGTGACAGCCCCAGGAGAGAAAACCAACAGAATCTGACTCAGGCAGAGCTGCCAGAAGAAGACCTTCATTGGTGACTGTAGAGTGGAAAGAGAAAGCAAAAATGAAGGTCATGTCTGGTCACCACAGGGCAAAGGGGAAAGGACAGTCTGTTTCTTGTTTTTGGAAAGTTAAAACAATAGTAGGAAGTGGTCCAGTGGGTGTCAGGCTCTCTAACATCCTGGAATTGATCAGTCATCTGCATTCCTGAGAAGATGACAATTTATTAAGCAACTCCAGAGTTGTTTCCTCCTGGGTGTAGAGGGATAAACAGTTTCTCTTTCCAAGCCAGAGGGAGGAGAGTGAGCTTGGTATAGAAATGCCCAGTGCTGTCTTTGGTACATTCCCCTGTAACTCAAAATCTCTAGGAAAGCTGCTGAAGCTTACATAATGCTGATCACTATTATGATGGTGGAAACTAGGCAGAAAACTGAACTTCAAGTGAATGAACTGCAAGTGCATGAAATGGGGTAAGACAGAGGACAGTGGCACATGCAAGAGGAAGTAGGGGAAGGATGAGGAAGTGAGTGCAGAAAGCTCCCTGCAGGAGGGAGTTTGGATTCTGTGTGCTGTGGAAATGCAGCTTGAGCCAAGTTTTACCATTCTCCAAGGGCAAGGGGGATGTACCACTGCCAAATGGGTGAAAAATATTTAACGAGTGCTTCACACACTCCAGGATATTGGAATCCAATGGTGAATAAGGAACTGTTCTTCATCAGCCATAACTGTGGGAGACAGATAGCAAGTAGTCAAAATACAAGATCAAAACTACTTTGTCCTGGGTATACCCAGCATTAATGAGCATAAGTGTCTTGAATGGGCTAGGAAACATTTCCCACAAAAAGGTCAGATAGATGATGAATGCTGCTCTATGAATGCTTCAGCAGTGCCAAATCATCTTGTGGCTGACTGCCATGGTTATTACTTGAGACTGTCACTATGACAGTTACTACTGTTACTACTTGAGACCGTCATTACAAGACTGAATGAAGGGACGAACATAGAAATGAAAACTTAAGACAAAAGAAACCATTTTAAAGGAAAGGGAACTGGGGAAGAAGAAAAGGGCTCCCTGCTTCTAGTGAGCAAAGGCAGCCCCTGAGCTTCTACCACGCTTCGTATTTATTGGGTAGAATGACCAGGGAGCAGAAGGTAATGATTGGTCAGCTGCTTAATTGAACACAGGTTCACATTATTACTAACAGGCTTCAGATGTACCTAATCACAACAAACATTGCACTTGGCCGTCACTGCCCTCAGTATCCCTTCTGGGTGGAAGACACAGTTTGTCGGTCTGCCAACATTCTGCATTTGAGAAACAGTTTGCTGCCTACTCATATAGCCTCCAGTGGTACGCTGAATTGACCATGACCCTCAATCTTTTGTCCTCCAACATTTCTCCCTTTTTGTTTTTGAATTAATTGAATAAGGCAATTGCAAAATGTGCAGCCTTCAATTGCTGGTTGGTGGTTTATTCGTCTTCACATTCAGATTCAACTGGCTCATGGCTCACACTGGGGGAACCAGGCCTGTGGCTGGGATCCATGGTTCCCTCCAATCTCCTGTTTCATGGTCGTACACACCTTGAGGGCACCCACATGGTTTGTTCATTTGCTGTGAAAACACAAGCATACCCTCGTCCCCACGTTAGTAAATCTAGCAAAGCAGAAGCAAAAAGTTTTTGTGGCTGTAGCCGGGAGGCATACCGTTGCTGAAGCGTCTGCTCTGTAACCTGTAACTCAGCTTCTGTCTCTTTGGTTAATTACCGCAGGGTAAAACTTTCCATTGATAATGAGAGGCTGGCTCTTTCTGATTAACAGAAGGCACACAGAGAGCAAATCGAGGCTTATGCTTCTCCAGTCTCTCATTCCATCACCACCCAAAGAGAGCAGCCCAGGGAGCAGTGTGTGAGAGTGAACATTAGAAACATGAAAAGGAGCAGCATGAGAGTGAACAGCTTGTTGAAGTCCCAGAAACAAGTGAAACAGCCCTGGTTTGAATGCCTCTGACATATCTCCCCCTTTACAAGAGGACCCTTAATCCTAAGGGTTGCAGAGGGATGAAGATCTGTCTTCTGTAACTTCTTCAGGCTGAATGGGGTGATGATATTCCTGCCTATTAGGGTCTCTATTTCTGCTTCAGAAGATAGTACAGGTGTTTCTACTACTGAAAAGGGGAGTACAGGCCAATTCTCATCCTCCCTCTCCTGCCCTCCAACCCTGGTGGGCTCAACGTGCAGGGCAAAAGACTCCTTTAAACCTTGAGACACAAAACATGACTGCCCATCCGGTCCGAGAAATGACAGAATCTCAGCACTCTGTTGAACACTTTGAGCTGCTTCTACTCCCACTAGGGATGTAGAAGATAGTTTTAGGGGCCGAGATAGGGGCCAATTGTTTTTAGATATTACTGACACACTGACACATCAGCTCCTATATCCATAAGCCCATAAAACTTCCTTTGATTTGCACTGTATAGGTGGGTCTATTAGATGCCACGGGTTGTGATAGGTAAGTCTCTCTCCCAGTTGCACTTCCAAATCCCTGACCTCCTCACTTCTTCTTATGTAGAGAGGGGTACAATTTATAGGGAATAAGCAACAGTTGAGCAATATATTCTCCTGGTTCAAAAACCCAAAGATCTTGTGACGTTACCACTGCTTGAATTTCTCCTTCACAATCCCAATTACCAACTCCTGGGCCCGTAAGTTAAGACAGCTTTTGCCCAAAATTATCCTGTTGGCAAAGGTCCACAAATGCCAATGGGAATCTTAGTGAGTTTGTTTCTTCCAATTAACGTAACCTGCTCTCTAACTGGGCCATCTAATCCTGCGCTTCCAGGTGTTCCTGGGGAGAGGGAATCAATATGCCTCTGGAAACCAATCCCTGAAATGAAGCTGTTCTCTGGACAGGGAATGCCCTCATTTTTTGAGGTGCCGGGGTCCAGGCCCCCTTCTCACTTCCCAAGAGGGGGCTGCCATTTTGATGAAACTTTGAGTGGCATTGATTAACTCAATGATTCCCTTTATTGCAATGAGGGCCAAGTCCTGGCATTTTTTCTGTTAAGAGGGGAACTGTGTTACAAGATCCCTTTTGCCCAGAGGTCTGGCAGTGTTCTTTTTTGAAATGTCCAATTTTTCTACACTTATAACACTTTCCCACATTAGGGCTTGACCCTTGGCTTCTTTTAGATCTATCAGCTACCAAATTAGCCATTGTCTGAGTCAATACTGCAGAGCAATGAAGCTCAGTTCCCACATCCCGACAAGCTCCAAGAAAACCTCCCAAGTTCTCTGCACATCTCACAGGTGCCAATGCAGGTTTACGATCCCAGAAAGCCAAAGCTAAAGTTAGCCTTTCTGTAGCCACAAAGGAAGATAGTACAAGCCAATTTCCATTCTCCCTCTCCTGTTCACTACTTTTGATAGGTGCTGTAGGTGGGGCAAAAAATTCCCTAAAACCCTGAAATAACAAAAAGATAGTACGTACCGAACTCCAAACAAAAGAGCGAAGAAATAGCCAAATTCTTCCCCATGTTACTCTGATTCAAAAACTTCCCATTCTTTGTACCTCTAGGGCCCTGACCTTATGTTGCTGCAGGCAGACTTGTAACAGGGTTTCTCATTCGTCTGGTTGGTTTTAATTTTTTCTGGGCTTTGGTTTTTTCTGTTCCAGCAGACCTTCCTCATTCAAGTCCCTTTAGGACCCAACTCTCCCTATCTGTCCCAGCAAGTTTTGCTAGTCTTTATCTATCCCTATCTGTCCCTCTCAGTCCCTATAGTCCCTGTTAGTTCCTGCAAGTTCTTACAAGTCCCTGTCTTTCCCTACCTATCTCTATTTGTCCCTATTTGTCTCTATTTCTATTTATCTCCATTTATCCCTACTTATCTCTATTTGTCCCTGCAGGCCTCTTCAGGTCCCTTCAGGTCTCTTTTTGTCTCTGATAGTCCCTGTTTGTCCCTCTTCAGGTGCCACTTTTGGCTGACTGCCACGGTTATTACTTGAGACTGTCACTATGACAGTTACTACTGTTACTACTTGAAGCCATCATTACAAGACTGAATGAAAGGACAAACGTAGAAATGAAAGCTTAAGACAAAAGAAACTGTTTTATAGGAAGGGGAACTGGGGAAGAAGAATAGCATTCCCTCCTTCTAGTGAGCAAAAGCAGCCCCTGAGCGTCTACTGCGCTTCGTATTTATTGGGTAGAATGGCCAGAGAGCAGGAGGTAACTATTGGTCAGCTGCTTAATTGATCACAGGTTCATATGATTACTAACAAGCTTCAGATGTACCTAATCACAAGAAACATCATGCTTGGGGTGTGACTGCCCTCAATATCCCTTCTGGGTGGAAGATGCAGTTTGTCAGTCTGCCAACATTCTGCATTTATGAGAAACAGTTTGCTGCCTACTCATATAGCCCTAGTGGTGTACGGAATTGATCACGACCCTCAGTCTTTCGACCTCCAACATCATCTGTTGTTTCTGAATCACGGAGGAGCCTAGAATGATATTTCTCATCACCTCTTCCACTGTATGGTCCAAGTGAGAATAAATCAAGATGAAACATTCACATGAGATTTGGATGGTGGACAAGGAAGAAGGACCATTCTCTGGCAGCAACAGCAGAGAGACAATGAGCAGACCTACCTGCATGTCACAGCAAATGAGCGCCTCAAAACCACCCAGCTCTGTGCATCAGCAAGCTTCCAAGACCTCTGCATTCCCAGCCCTCCAAGGGGTGGGCCAGCCTCTAATTTCCTGGATTTGAAAATATATCCTACCTATACCTACATATGCTTCAATTTTCCTGATCAAATATTCTGTATAAGTGGCTGTATAAGTGGAGGAAGATGAAATCCTTTTGGGGAGCAATCAGGGCAAAATCATGTTGGGTTCCAAAAATGGAACAGAGCATGGTCCAGTAATCCTGGGTCATGAAACATGAAAATGAGACTGCTTACAAGGGATTTGTGTCAAATATCTAGCTAGAATTCTTACTTGACAAGTGTAAATGATTTTAAAACATCTATACCATGAATTCATATTTTGTCCTGAATTTACAACGCCTCTCATAAATTTGGAAATATTTTAAAACAAAACATTCCCCAGGGTATATAAGTACTAAAAACTCTTAACCTTTCACAATGTGGTTTTGTTGTTGAAGCTGTGCTCACAATCCATCTCTTCAGAGCCCTGACAGTGAGGCAGCCAGAAAGGACCCATGCAGGGGAATTCCTTGCTGTTCTCTTTTGCCTTGTCCTCTCAGTGGCTGCGGACAAGGCAAGTAGCTACCAGCTGAGTTGATAGTGGACTCAAAGTGTTTCATTCAAAATGGGTGCCTCAGTGGAAGATCTTTCATGTTGGCAAACATTTAAATATCCAGTCTTTTCCCCAATTTTCCCACAAAAGCTTTCATAATTGAAATAATATTTTCTTTTACCACCTCTCCAAATAAAAATGTGGACAAACATAAACAGAGAGAAATTTTATAGCTTTACAGACTTACGCTAGTAAAGAAGAGAGTTCTAAAATCAAAATCTGAGCTTTCCATCTTAAGAAGAGGAAAAGCAGAGCAGTGATACTACTGTAACCCAGAACCTTACTTGTTTAATTGGGAAACATTGGAGGCATTGCCAAGAATAAGGCAAGCATGCTTGTCATCTCCACTACTGCTCAACATTATAATGGAGGTATTGGCCAATGCAATCAAACAAGATAAATCAATTAGGTGCACAAGAATAAGTAAAGAAAGGCAAACTGTGGAACATCCATATGGTAAAATACTACTCAGAAAAAAAAGAACAGGCAACTCAGATGACTCTCGAAAGCATTATGCTGAGACAAACAAACCCAATCTCAAAAGGGACTTCTTTTACTCATCTCTAGATTCTCAGTGTCTGCTCTAGAACCAACCATGAGATACAAGGAATCAATGAGTGGTAATGAGTGCGTGAGTAGGTATGAACCCTCAAAACTCTTGAGAGAAGGAAACATGTCTCCCTCTCCTCTTGTATTAATCACAATGCATAGTATTTGCCAAGGACCTTCTGTCTGCCTTCTCTCCTGGGAGGCAAACAGGCAACACTCTTCTTAGAGTTTTTCACTTGGGCTTCTCATCTGCTTGCTGCTTCTTAAGTCAGAACCTTTTTCTTTCCCTCATCTGCAGCATTAACCTGAATGCAAGGGTAAGAATAATTGAGTGTGTGTTACACTGATAACAACCACTGCAGTTAGAGACTTTTTTCCTATTAAACCTGAATGTACTTTCTCTTGGGAGGTATGTGTGGCTTTTTGTTCAAATATTTGCTCACAGACAGTAGTAATACAATAGGTGAGAGACAGAAGCTGTCTTACTCTGAGTGATTATTTCTAAAGGAATCGCACATTTCATTGTGTAGTGCTTCTCTTATATTTAAGCCTTTGCTAACTTTTGTTAAATGTACAGTCTAAACTTATTTGTGCTTTGGGGAAATAACGAAGATATGTATATCCTGGGGTGGAGCCAAGATGGCCAAATAGGAACAGCTTGGGTCTACAGCTCCCAGCGTGAGCAACACAGAAAATGGGTGATTTCTGCATTTCCATCTGAGGTACCAGGTTCATCTCACTAGGGAGTGCCAGACAGTGGGTGCAGGACAGTGGGTGCAGCGCACTGTGTGTGAGCCAAAGTAGGGCAAGGCATTGCCTCACTCAGGAAGTGCAAGGGGTCAGGGAGTTCCCTTTCCTAGTCAAAGAAAGGGGTGACAGACAGCACCTGGAAAACCGGGTCACTTCAACCTTAATACTGTGCTTTTCCAACGGGCTTAAAAAACGGCGCATCAGGAGATTATATCCTGCACCTGGCTCGGAGGGTCCTATGCCCACGGAGTCTTGCTGATTGCTAGCACAGCAGTCTGAGATCAAACTGCAAGGTGGCAGCAAGGCTGGGAGAGGGGCACCTGCCATTGCCAAGGCTTCAGTAGGTAAACAAAACAGCCAGGAAGCTCAAACTGGGTGGAGCCCACCACAGCTCTAGGAGGCCTGCCTGCCTCTGTAGGCTCCACCTCTGGGGGCAGGGCACAGACAAATAAAAAGACAGCAGTAACCTCTGCAGACTTAAATGTCCCTGTCTGACAGCTTTGAAGAGAGTAGTGGTTCTCCCAGCACGCAGCTTGAGATCTGAGAACGGGCAGACTGCCTCCTCAAGTGGGTCCATGACCCCCGAGCAGCCTAACTGGGAGGCACCCAACAGTAGGCGCAGTCTGACACCTCACATGGCTGGGTACTCCTCTGAGACAAAACTTCCAGAGGAACGATCAGGCAGCAGCATTTGCGGTTCACCAATATCCACTGTTCTGCAGCCACCGCTGCTGATACCCAGGCAAACAGGGTCTGGAGTGGACCTAGCAAACTCCAACAGACCTGCAGCTGAGGGTCCTGTCTGTTAGAATGAAAACTAACAAACAGAAAGGACATCCACACCAAAAACCCATCTGTACATCACCATCATCAAAGACCAAAAGTAGATAAAACCACAAAGATGGGGAAAAAACAGAGCAGAAAAACTGGAAACTCTAAAAAGCAGAGCACCTCTCCTCCTCCAAAGAAATGCAGCCCTCACCAGCAATGGAACAAAGCTGGACAGAGAATGACTTTGACGAGTTGAGAGAAGAAGGCTTCAGATGATCAAACTACTCCGAGCTACAGGAGGAAATTCAAACCAATGGCAAAGAAGTTAAAAACTTTGAAAAAAAATTAGATGAATGGATAACTAGAATAACCAGTGCAGAGAAGTCCTTAAAGGACCTGATGGAGCTGAAAGCCAAGGCTCCAGAACTATGTGAAGAATGCAGAAGCCTCAGGAGCCGATGCAATCAGCTGGAAGAAAGGGTATCAGTGATGGAAGACAAAATGAATGAAATGAAGCGGGAAGGGATGTTTAGAGAAAAAAGAATAAAAAGAAATGAACAAAGCCTCCAAGAAATATGGGACTGTGTGAAAAGACCAAATCTACGTCTGATTGGTATACCTGAAAGTGACGGGGAGAAGGGAACCAAGTTGGAAAACACTCTGCAGGATATTATCCAGGAGAACTTCCCCAATCTAGCAAGGCAGGCCAACATTCAGATTCAGGAAATACAGAGAACGCCACAAAGATACTCCTCAAGAAGAGCAACTCCAAGACACATAATTGTCAGATTCAACAAAGTTGAAATGAAGGAAAAAATGTTAAGGGCAGCCAGAAAGAAACGTCGGGTTACCCTCGAAGGGAAGCCCATCAGACTAACAGTTGATCTCTCGGCAGAAATTCTACAAGCCAGAAGAGAGTGGGGGCCAATATTCAACATTCTTAAAGAAAAGAATTTTCAACCCAGAAGTTCATATCCAGCCAAACTAAGCTTCATAAGTGAAGGAGAAATAAAATCCTTTACAGACAAGCAAATGCTGAGAGATGTTGTCACCACCAGGCCTGCCCTAAAAGAGCTCCTGAAGGAAGCACTAAACACGGAAAGGAACAACCAGTACCAGCCACTGCAAAAACATGCCAAAATGTAAAGACCATCAAGGCTAGGAAGAAACTGCATCAACTAATGAGCAAAATAACCAGCTAACATCAAAGTGACGGGACCAAATTCACACATAACAATATTAACTTTAAATGTAAATGGGCTAAATGCTCCAATTAAAAGACACAGACTGGCAAATTGGATATAGGGTCAAGACCCATCAGTGTGCTGTATTCAGGAGACCCATCTCACATGCAGAGACACACATAGGCTCCAAATAAAGGGATGGAGGAAGATCTACCAAGCAAATGGAAAACAAAAAAAGGCAGGGTTTGCAATCCTAGTCTCTGATAAAACAGACTTTATACCAACAAAGATCAAAAGAGACATAGAAGGCCATTACATAATGGTAAAGGGGTCAATTCAACAAGAAGAGCTAACTATCCTAAATATATATGCACCCAATACAGGAGCACCCAGATTCATAAAGCAAGTCCTTAGTGACCAACAAAGAGACTTAGTCTCCCACACAATAATGATGGGAGACTTTAACACCCCACTGTCAACATTAGACAGATCAACGAGACAGAAAGTTAACAAGGATATCCAGGAACTGAACTCAACTCTGCACTAAGTGGACCTAATAGATATCTACAGAACTCTCCACCCCAAATCAACAGACTATACATTCTTTTCAGCACCACACCACACCTATTCCAAAATTGACCACATAGTTGGAAGTAAAGCACTCCTCAGCAAATGTAAAAGAACAGAAATTATAACAAACTGTCTCTCAGACCACAGTGCAATCAAACTAGAACTCAGTATTAAGAAACTCACTCAAAACTGCTCAAATACATGGAAACTGAACAACCTGCTCCTGAATGACTACTGGGTACATAACGAAATGAAGGCAGAAATAAAGATATTCTTTGAAACCAATGAGAACAAAGACACAACATACCAGAATCTCTGGGACACATTCAAAGCACTGTGTAGAGGGAAATTTATAGCACTAAATGCCCACAAGAGAAAGGAGGAAAGATCTAAAATTGACACCCTAACATCACAATTAAAAGAACTAGAGAAGCAAGAGCAAACACATTCAAAAGCTAGCAAAAGGCAAGAAATAACTGAGATCAGAGGAGAAGTGAAGGAAATAGAGACACAAAACACCCTTCAAAAAAATCAATGAATCCAGGAGCTGGTTTTTTTGAAAAGATCAACAAAATTGATAGACCGCTAGCAAGTCTAATAAAGAAGAAAAGAGAGAAGAATCAAATAGATGCAATAAAAAATGATAAAGCGGATATCACCACCGATCCCACAGAAATACAAACTACCATCAGAGAATACTATAAACACCTCTATGCAAATAAACTATAAAATCTAGAAGAAATGGATAAATTCCTCGACACATACACTCCCAAGACTAAACCAGGAAGAAGTTGAATCTCTCAACAGACCAACAACAGGCTCTGAAAAATGGAGGCAATAATTAATAGCTTACCAACCAAAAAAAGTCCAGGACCAGATGGATTCACAGCCGAATTCTACCAGAGGTACAAGGAGGAGCTGGTACCATTCCTTCTGAAACTATTCCAATCAATAGAAAAAGAGGGAATCCTCCCTAACTCATTTTTTGAGGCCAGCATCATCCTGATACCAAAGCCTGGCAGAGACACAACAAAAAAAAGGGAATTTTAGACCAATATCCTTGATGAACATTGAAGCAAAAATCCTCAATAAAATACTGGCAAACCGAATCCAGCAGCACATCAAAAAGCTTATCCACCATGATCAAGTGGGCTTCATCCCTGGGATGCAAGGCTGGTTCAACATACGAAAATCAATAAACATAATCCAGCATATAAACAGAACCAAAGACAAAAACCACATGATTATCTCAATAGATGCAGAAAAGGCCTTTGACAAAATTCAACAACCTTCATGCTAAAAACTCTCAATAAATTACGTATTGATGGGACGTATCTCAAAATAATAAGAGCTATCTATGACAAACCCACAGCCAATATCATACTGAATGGACAAAAACTGGAAGCATTCCCTTTGAAAACTGGCACAAGGCAGGGATGCCCTCTCTCACCACTCCTATTCAACATAGTGTTAGAAGTTCTGGCCAGGGCAATCAGGCAGGAGATGGAAATAAAGGGTATTCAATTAGGAAAAGAGGAAGTCAAATTGTCCCTGTTTGCAGATGACATGATTGTATATCTGGAAAACCCCATCGTCTCAGCCCAAAATCTCCTTAAGCTGATAGGCAACTTCAGCAAAGTCTCAGGATACAAAATCAATGAGCAAAAATCACAAGCATTCTTATACACCAATAACAGACAGAGAGCCAAATCATGAGTGAACTCCCATTCACAATTGCTTCAAAGAGAATAAAATACCTAGGAATCCAACTTACAAGGGATGTGAACGACCTCTTGAAGGAGAACTACAAATCACTGCTCAATGAAATAAAAGATGATACAAAGAAATGGAAGAACATTCCATGCTCATGGGTAGGAAGAATCAATATCATGAAAATGGCCATACTGCCCAAGGTAATTTATAGATTTAATGCCATCCCCATCAAGCTACCAATGACTTTCTTCACAGAATTGGAAAAAACTACTTTAAACTTCATATGGAACCAAAAAAGAGTCTGCATCTCCAAGTCAATCCTAAGCCAAAAGAACAAAGCTGGAGGCATAATGTTACCTGACTTCAAACTATACTACAAGGCTACAGTAACCAAAACAGCATGGTAGTGGTACCAAAACAGAGATATAGATCAATGGAACAGAACAGAGCCCTCAGAAATAATGCCGCATATCTACAACCATCTGATCTTTGACAAACCTGACAAAAACAAGCAATGGGGAAAGGATTCCCTATTTAATAAATGGTGCTGGGAATACTGGCTAGCCATAAGTAGAAAGCTGAAACTGGATCCTTTCCTTACACCTGATACAAAAATTAATTCAAGATGGATTAAAGACTTACGTTTTAGACCTAAAACCATAAAAACCCTAGAAGAAAACTTAGGCAATACCATTCAGGACATAGGCATGGGCAAGGACTTCATGTCTAAAACACCAAAAGCAATGGCAACAAAAGTCAAAATTGACAAATGGGATCTAATTAAACTAAAGAACTACTGCACAGCAAAAGAAACTACCATCAGAGTGAGCAGGCAACCTACAAAATGGGGGAAAATCTTTGCAACCTACTCATCTGACAAAGGGCTAATATCCAGAATCTACAATGAACTCAAACAAATTTACAAGAAAAAAACAAACCCATCAAAAAGTGGGCAAAGGATATGAACAGACAATTCTCAAAGGAAGACGTTTATGCAGCCAAAAAACACATGAAAAAATGCTTGTCGTCAGTGGCCATCAGAGAAATGCAAATCAAAACCACAATGAGATACCATCTCACACCAGTTAGAATGGCAATCATTAAAAAGTCAGGAAACAACAGGTGCTGGAGAGGATGTGGAGAAATAGGAACACTTTTACACTGTTGGTGGGACTGTAAACTAGTTCAACCATTGTGGAAGTCAATGTGGCGATTCCTCAGGGATCTTGAACTAGAAATACTATTTGACCCAGCCAGCCCATTACTAGGTATAAACCCAAAGGATTATAAATCATGCTGCTATAAAGACACATGCACACGTATGTTTATTGCAGCACTGTTCACAATAGCAAAGACTTGGAACCAACCCAAATGTCCAACAACGATAGACTGGATTAAGAAAATGTGGCACATATACACCATGGAATACTATGCAGCCATAAAAATGATGAGTTCATGTCCTTTGTAGGGACATGGATGAAACTGGAAACCATCATTCTCAGCAAACTATTGCAAGGACAAAAAACCAAACACTGCATATTCTCACTCAGAGGTGGGAATTGAACAATGAGAACACATGGACACAGGGTGGGGAACATCACACACCGGGGCCTGTTGTGGGGTGGGGGGAGGGGTGAGGGATAGCATTAGGTGATATACCTAATGCTAAATGACAAGTTAATGGGTGCAGCACACCAGCATGGCACATGCATACATATGTAACAAACCTGCACATTGTGCACATGTACCCTAAAACTTAAAGTATAATAATAATAAAATTTTTTTAAAAAAGAAATGTATATCCTATTTTGGACAAAATGATTTAGGGCATGGAGAAGCCAATTTCAAGATGGCAGAACATGGAATGTTGGCATAATCACATGTGACCTCTAGGACATACTGGTAGAACATGAAAACATGCTTTCAGGATTTCTAGAAATTATTAGGTGAGGAGAGCCCAGTAGAAAAGTAGAAAAGGGATAGGAACTTCAACTATCGCTATCTCTATAGTAAAGGGAATTTTTGCACCAACAAAACTACACAGGTCTCAGAAACCTTGGTTACTCATAATTTCCATCAGCACATAATGAAGATCCAAGGAAGTT
Source organism: Pan troglodytes (assembly GCF_028858775.2). Classification (NCBI taxonomy): domain Eukaryota; kingdom Metazoa; phylum Chordata; class Mammalia; order Primates; family Hominidae; genus Pan; species Pan troglodytes. The sequence continues at coordinate 165,589,102 of NC_072404.2, read as the reverse complement.
GTGGTCTTTGGCTGATAAATGGGTTGAGATTGTGGCTCAAATCTTCTAGGGAAAGGGGGAAGGGGAGATGTCATGAGGGTAGACAAAGTCTAGCTCCAAAATCATCTTGAACTTTTACCATAAAGTGAAATTCATTCCAGTATTATTAGAAGTAGCAGTAGTATTTTCCAAGACAAAACAGGTTCCAATTCTGCACAAATATGAGATAATTGAAAAGTTTTATTATAAACAACATAAGCAAAAAATTCAATGCAGTGGGGGCAGAAGTGTGTGGATGACCTGCCAAACAATAAGTATTCAAAGTGTTGAGTGAGGGAGGTGAGGTTGCAACTATCTTTCTCTAGAAAAGAAGAGAACTGGGTATTCATCAAATTGGTTAAATTGAGGTTCGTCAAAGAGTTTCTACAGATACAGCTGAATATACTAAACATTGCTCTATTATGTGTTGAATTGCTGTCTTTCACTTTTTCAGCATTTGGGGATCATTATTTAATTGAATTTGTAGAGATCGATTTTCCAGACAGGTCTCTGTTCTTCAATGAACAAATGATAAGAAACAATTTGACTCCTTATATGACAATGGAATTAAATAAATTGACACTCATCTAGGAATAATTCTACAATCATCTCCATCTCTAAGATTACCTACTGCAAACAAAGAATTGATCTTTCTTTCTCAAAAACCACATGGGTAAGATGATCACTGTGACTCTGAATGCAAGAATAAGTGAGTGGAAGCTACAAGGGGAGATTATCTGCCAATATAGAAAGAATCTAGAAGAAAAGATTTTATTACAGGTAACATGACATAGCTTGGAGCCATCTTTTTGGTCTCTTGCATACATTTTCTCTGCATGTCTAAGGAAGAATTCACAAGGTAGCAAGCACCAATACTTTCTGCTTTGGAGTTTCACAAATTGAAAATTTGTCCCTCTCTTGTTAAGTCAATCAAACATCTACCAATGGCCAATGGTGGTCCTTAGTTACGAGTGCCTGAGAGACAGAAACTAGAGCACTCGACTATGCTAAATAAGTAAGTATGGGGCAAGGTTGCCAGAGAATATGCAGAAAATACAAACAGATTTTCATTAAGTTTAATCTTCCGCGAACAGACGTAACAAAATAAAGGAAGCAATCTGTAACGCTGTCATGATTAATTCAAGTATCCCATCCTTACTCTCCACTTCCGTTCTTGCCCTTTGCTGCCTTACAGCATAGTGAGCCTCCTGTTCTGCTAGTTTCTTCTCCATTTGCTTCTTTCTCTTTTCCTGCTCCACTTTATCTTCCAGCTTTCTGATTTTCTGTTCATACTCCTCTCTTATCCGCGCTTTCTCTCTCTCCAGCTCCACTCTGTGGAGTTCTTGCATTGCTTGTGTTTGCTTCTGGATCTCCTCCTCCGCCCTTTGGTACATCCTATTAGTGTAGCAGCCTTCCTTGTTCTCCCTCACCACGCGCTGGATCAGGCCCAGCAACTGTGCCCTCTGGGCCTCCTGCTCAGCGCCTGTTGCCTTGTTGTTTAACGCACAGTAGCGGTCACCGAAAATGTCCATCAAGTCTTGAATGTCTTCTGGTGCTTCCCTTAAGTAGTCATGCAAATTGGTGTCACCTAAGTCATCTTTCCGGGTGAATATGAGAATCATGAAACTTCTAGCCCTCTCTCCAAACATTTTCAGGATCTTCTCTGTGGCTTTGTGCTCTTCCTCAGTGTAACGGCCCAGTGGAACCACCAGAAGCAGAGCATGAGGCCCTGGGGAGGTCAGAAGAATGCAGCGAATAATCTCCTTGGACGTTTCAGCATTGGGCACCTCTGTGTCGAAAATGCCTGGTGTGTCAACTACGACAAGTTCTGTTTCCTTCCATGAGCTGCTGCGTTTCTCACACTTCTTGGTAATGGATTTTGCTGCAGTGCCAGAATGAAACACTTTCCGGCCAAGGATGCTGTTTCCTGTTGCACTTTTTCCTGCTCCGGTTTTACCCACTAACACAATTCTCAATTGGGAATTTCTGGGCTCTTGCCTTCCAGGCCCTGGGACATCAAGAAAAAAAAAAAAGCCATGCTGTTAGAATCTACCTCTAATAGATTCCCCTGCAGAGTCCTCACCCCCAGTGCCCTCCTCCGTTACTGGCTGTGGGGGCTTCTCCTGATGTTACTGCTGCACTCAGAGATTCCTGTGGGCCTGATGCTCATTTTTCAGTACTTGGGCAACTGGCCTTTCCCTTAATCTCCTATCTTCAATCTTGCTTTTTAGGATTCCTTTGAGCTTCTCAGTCTGACCTTTTGTAGCTATGTAGCCCAGAGGAAGAAATAAAATGGTTTCAGAAGAGAACTATGAGCTGCCAATAATAGCTGTTTGTACCTTTATTTTTTCTTTTTTTCTTTTTGAGACGGAGTTTCACTCTTGTTGCCCAGGCTGAAGTGCAGTGGCATGATCTCGGCTCACTACAACCTCTGCCTCCTGGGTTCAAGCGATTCTCCTGCCTCAGCCTCCCAAGTAGCTGAGATTACAGGCATGCACCACCATGCCCGGATAATTTTTGTATTTTTAGTAGAGACAGGGTTTCGCCATGTTGATCAGGCCGCTCTCAAACTGCTGACCTCAGATGATCCACCCGCCTCGACCTCCCAAAGTGCTGGGATTACGGGCATGAGCCACTGCACCCGGCCAGCTGTTTCTTTCTAAATAAGGTCGTGCAGGGAGTAACCCAAGATTTGACTTTAGCATATCTGTAGTGGAGATTTATTTTCCCAATTTATATTCAAAATGAAGCATTTCTTCTTCCCATTAAGAAGCCAGGGAAGTGGGTTATGCAACTTATCATTATTCTTAAAATACACCTTCCCACGTTTGATAACCAGAATTCTGGGATGAAAGAAGCGTATTTCCGAAAGTGATGTGACTGAGAACACTGGATACAGGAAGGCTAAGATTATCTAAGGAAAAACGTGGGCTGGCGTTCACATTTTTAGTTAGCATCACAGCAGAAGGCTCTGTCCTAAGGATATCCTGAGGGCACTTTTTGGCCATAGGGAAGGAAGTAGGAGAATCATGGGAGGCAAAATGACAAAGCACCAAAGGCCAACTCCAACACTGCAACAGTTAGTCAGTGTTGAGAGCATATGGTGACAATCCATGGAGGAGATTGTAAATGTAGCCACAATCTATTCCCATCCCTGGATGCATGCCTCTGGGATGTAGATTTGCACTTCCTCCCATCAAGATGCTATCTGTCTCTTCAACTGTTGAATCTGGGTGGGCCTTATGACTTGCTCTGGACAGTAGGACAGTAGAAAGCCTGGTGCAAGCAGAGACTCCAAAAGTGCTTATGCACTGTGGCTTGCCTTTTCTTTCTGCTCCTCCTGCAACTGCCTTAAAAGGAAGCCTGGACTAGCCTTCTTGATGATAACAACAAGGCCCAGTTATCTCTATTACCCTTGCTGTCTGAGAGCTTGCTAACTACCAGACATGTCCATAAGGCTATCCAAGACCATTCAGTTGCATACCAGGCACTAGCTCACCCCAGATGCATGAGTGAGTGCCTGAGATGAGCCAAGCTGGTCCAGACCCAAGAATGGCCCAGTGAACCCACAGAATTAAGAACCAACTAAATGGCTGATGTTTTAAGCTATGAAACTTTGGGATAGTTTATTAAACCAGCAAAATCTCAACTGATATAGTCAATTTCTATGGGTAAGGAAGAAAATGGAGGGTCACGTGATACACTGAATGAGCCAGCCAGTTTAATTTGTTGGTTATAGTGAGACCACCAGGAGCTGGGAAATTAGAGACCAGGGTGAGGGATCAATTACTCCCACATTCCTCATTCCCAGTTCTCCTCCAGGCTGAAGAAAGGGGCAGAAAAACAATCAGAGAGGCTACAACCAGCTGTTCTGGTGTGCCCATGTTGTAGGAAGCAGGAGGTAAGAAACTGTGCCGAGCCCTGGGTCATTCAGAGGATATTTAATCTCTCTTCTGCTTAGCTGCTTAGCCACACCCTGGGCAGAAAGTGCAGAGGGTCAAGAAAGATGAAAGAGCAGGTCAAATGAGGAGAAAATGAGAAAAGAGGTTGGAAATATTTTTCTCCTGCTCAAATGGGGACTGGGTGGCAAGGCAGGAGAACCCCACCCCATTCCCCCCCAAATCCCCCCACCCCCACCTGCTAACCTCCCTGCAGCCCTGGTCTGGGGAGCACTGAATGCCCTCTCACCATAACTGGCCCCTGGTGTGCTGGGGTTGAAGCTCACACTGCCGTATTGGGCTGCCATTGTCGCTTGAACTCCTGTAGATCAAGAAACATAACCATGTCATTTTAGGGAAATGGAAGCAACTAGAATCCCTGACTGCCTGTAGTCAACAACAACTTTCTTTTTGCCATGAGCTTGCTACATTGATTTCTCCTGCTCCATTTCCCAAAAGTCTCCTCAACCCTCCATTTTCAGTTTCATTTTCAGATTGTTCCTTTTTCTTTACACAAACATAAATGCTTCCAGTGCTTCCTCACAGGGGTTCTGGCCCCTTCCCCCCTCTATCTAGAGATTCGTGGCTTGGATGTGTTTATATGAGGTCTGTAGCCTACACCCTCCTCAGAGTTCCAAACTTTTATATCTCACTCAGCTTATAAAAGTTCCAAACTTTTGTATCTCACTCCATTTGGCTATTTCATGGGCATCTCAAACAGAACCTGGCCTAAATTAAGCCCTGACCTCCACATCCTGTCTGCCTTCCTGGCTCCCTGCTCAGCAGATGGCACCAACATCTAGCCCCGTGGCTCCTGCAGAACTTTGGGGTCATCTACAACTCTTTTATCCTCTCTCTCTCATCAGCCCATCACCAAATCCTATTGATTCCACTTCCAAAAAGCTCGAAATTACCCATTTCTCTCCATCTTTGTGCTAATACAACCCACTGTCAATTGTATGCAACTTAACAGGCTTCTAATTGATCATCTCCCCTTCAATCCCTTTTCTACTCTACAATCAGATGTTCTTTTACAACTAAAATTTGATATTTTTTCTTGTTTAAATTTCCTAGTGGCTTACTATTGGTTTCAAAATAACTGAAGTCCTCAGAATGGCCCATAGGCCCTGTGTGATCAGCTCTCTCCTCTCTCCTATGTGTGAGCCACACTACCCTCAATGTCCTGGAAATCTAGGCTCCTTCCACCTTCAAGGCCTTTGCAGTTATCATTCCTTCTTTTTGGAGCACTCACCCTCCAATCTAGTGCCCAGCTTGTTCCTGCTCAACCCGCAGGCCTCGGCTCTCCAGAGAGTCTTCCCCAACACCACTGTCTACCAGCAACACCCTCTGTTATGATCCACTGCACCCCAGAGGCTTCTTACAGAATATATATTACTTTAGGAAGTTAATTGCTTGATTTTTTTACTGTCTCCTCTTATACTACAAGCTTTGTGATGAGAAGACCACATATGTCTTTTATTTCTCATTATTCCCTGGGGACAAGCACAATACTGGGCAAAGAATGGTTATCGATCATTGTTTGTTAAATAAATAAATGGATAATCTCCCTGCTTCTTGCCTTTGATTGATCATTATGTCTAGCCCACATCTGATCTGTGAAAATGACAATCCATTCCTTTATTAATTAATATGTAGTGTTATAGAAACATGGTATTAATTTTAAATGTTTTATTTCATTGCTACCTACAAACATTTTGCAATGGAGAAAGATATTTGAAGAACTCTTATTGCAGCAGACTTTGAACAAAACAGGCAGAAAATGGTAGTTGTTAAAGACAGAGTCACCTCATAGGAAGCCAACAAATATGAAACACTGTGAAAAGCCAGATATTTCTTTTGAAAGAATGACTATTTCTTTATCCTTCAAGAATAGGGTATAGGAAACAGCTTCTTGTTAACAAGAGAAATCATGGAATTTTTAAAAATCAGCTTTGGTGGCTGGTGTTAGGAGAGGATAGGACACCAGCAAGAAGAAAACAATACTGTGACATTCTGGCTTTTTGTGACATTCTCTGGGTGTTTCTTCATATCCTCCTTCTAGTATGTGGGCTCTTTAATGCTGCTCTGCTGTTAATAATTCAGAGGCAAAGCCAGGAGACTGTGCTTCTGTAGGTGCTGACTTCAGGTGGCTGAATTCTCCTCTCTCTGCCTAAGGAACAAGCACCCATCAGCATCCAGCTTCTCCTGAACTGTAGAGAGTCACGCCAGGTGGCATCTCCCTCCTCCTACCCGCTAAAGGGGAGCTCAATGCCCAGTAAACCCAGGACTGTCCCTGAGGAGGCAGTTTCCCTAACGGGCAGCTCCGAGGAGACAGTTAACCCTGTAACAAGACCTCAGACTGCAGAGCCTCCAATCCTGACCTGGGTGCAGTCTTTGTGGGGCCACATATGGAGCTGTGCCCCTTACACATCCCAATGTTCTTCTTCCCACCAGCTCCCCCAGAGCTAATTCTGTCCGCTCACCCAACTTTATCCCTGGAAGAATCAAAGTTTCTATATAAATTCCACAACCAGCGAAAGGAAACATTTATTTGTAAAACAAGTATCCTCTGAGCAGCAATCCCTGAAAGAGGCATTAATTTGTAGGGCTCAGCCTTAAAAACAGATTACAACCTAAAATTAGCAAAGACAGGAAACAGGAACCAACGAGAATATAGTCTGAAAACATGTTTACCAGACGATTTAGGATACAGGTCCCTCCTCACCAAAATCGCACATTCGTCCCGACCCCCACCACACACACCCCTATTCCCTTACCTGAAAAATCAGGATCTTGCACCCCTCTCTGATTTTGCACACAATACTAAGCCAGGATGTTGAGAAACAGGAAAAGAGAGGAAGTGAGGGGAGGAGCTGTCCAGATTTACTTGTGCAAGGGACCTGCCCACCTGATCATCCAGCAGCTCTAATAGAACTTTCTGCAGGGATGGGGTTGTTCTGTGCTGTCCAAGATGGTGACCCTTAGCCACATGTGACTACTGAGCACTTGAAATGTGACGAGTGTGATTGCAGTTCTGAATTTTAAATTTTATTTTGTTTCAATTTATTTAAAGTTAAATAGCTACTCCATTGTCAGAATTCTAAAAGGCAAAGTCAGGCAGAACAACTTGCACCAGGCATTTTCCCCAGAAGGAAAGAAGGAATATTCAGCTTGGTATGCCTGGTGGCTACCATACTGAACCTTGCAAAGGCTCTGCAGTGAGACAAAAAACATGGGTCACGCTGTGACATTCTGGAAGAAACTGCTGGGCCAAAACTAGAGAGTCACCAGTTATTCTGAAAGACCCTTGAGCCCCCGAACCCCTGCTCAGCACAACAGGCCTCCCAGCTAAGCCCCCATACCCCTTTCTCCCAGTACCTCAGGTATGTCCTCTGAGTCCACAGTGTGTCCTTATTTCCAGGGTATGTCCATGAGTCATCTACTAGAAGCAAAAGAGAGTAAATGACTTTCACTGGACTGACTAGGATGGGCCCAAATTCACCTCCTGAGATGGTCCTGGAACCATTGAAATATTCTAAACACTGACATCTGACACTACTTACCACTAAAATGGAAACTTTGAGAGTATTGTAATGGGGTCCCAGCTCACCGTTATAACCAGTTATTTTTCCATGGTAGAAGGGGTCTCAATTTACCTTTATACCCCACAGCTGAGACCTTATTTAGAATTACATAGCACTTTAATAATTATAAAATTGCTAATAATTCTAAAGAGAACTGTAAGAGACAAGACATACATTTCTTTGAGGATAGAATGTGATTGGCCCTGGGTATACAAGCACAGGATGGCTACACTAAAAAGCAGAACAAGGCAATGGAATACATCTTGCACCAACAGTAAGGATAATTTACATTCCAGAGCAACATGACTTAAATAACAAAGACCACTTGGTCCCTTGGTTTGACAGGCAAACGAAGGCAAGTCCAAAAGAACAGGCAGCATGAGAAAGCATCTCCGTGATTCTGAACTGGGATACCTTAAAAGACTAGGATTATATTTTGTTTCTGAAGCCTAAACCTGGCTAGAAGGTATATATTATTCTATTTAATTACAGAAATTGATGCAAAATATAGTATTTATTTTCAGTACTATTAAAGCACTGGATCATTACTTAGGGAATCTTTATTCAGGTTACAGGGATCACTGAAGTAGGAAAATTCTCTGTTAGGGACTACATTTGCAGTGAGCACCACGTTTCATCTAATGCTTTAACAATAAAGCAATGTGTAGACAAAAATGTCTACATGAAAGATCCAGAAATGAAAACAATAATTTGTGATACCACATTAAAAATTTAGAAAAGGAACAGCAAATTGAACCTAAAGTAAGGAAGATGAAGGAAATACTAAAGGGAAGAAATCTTGAAACAGAAAAAAAAAATAGAGAAAACCGATAAAATCAAACATGAAGTCTTTGGAAATAATTCATCAAATTGATAAGCCTCTATCTACATAAATCAAGAAAAGGGGCAAAACATACAGTATACAAGTTACTAATATCAGGAATGGGAACGAGATCATGCAGGCATTAAAGGGGTTGGGCCTGATCACCTCAACATCTAGCTCCAGTTTAAAAAAGGGGGAGAATCAGGAGGTTATGTATGCTAACCTCCAAAAACATATGAAAGAGACAGTTCAACCTACTGCACCCTCAGGGGAAGCTCCGGAATGGCCACCCCCACCTAAGCCTTGTGAACTGCAGGCATGGGAGCCTGAGATGCCGTCTGCGGCACCTGTTATTGCACAACCTGCCGTTAACTACGGTAAAAAATCAGACTCAGCCACCGGTGAATTACGGTTAAAAATTCAGACTTGTCCACCTGTTAATTATTCCAAAGAGATGCTTCAGGCTCCTCCCAACATTAAATGTGGGACAATTCAGGCTTCCATTCATCAGGCACGAGAAAGTGGGGACTTGGATGCTTGGCAGTTTCTGGTGACTGTCATACCAGAGGAGCAGCCTGGACATGCTCAGTCACACTGGGAGCCATTCCCTTTTAAAATATTGAAAGACTTAAGGCAAGCAATTGGACAATGTGGGCCAAATTCTCCTTATGTTCATTCCCTATTACAATTTGTGGCTTACAACCAGCACTAATGATTGAGGAAAAAATACAACAAGCTCCATTCACCTACAGGGGTTATTGCTCAGAGTGAGGACTTGGTTGAATGGTCTTTTTATAGTTCCAATGAACAAAAACCAGATTCGACAGGTTTTTATTAACTCCGTTAATTGGCAATTAAATTTATTGGCAAGTTAATTGGCAAGCTGAATTCATAGGAAACCTTAACAATCATTATCCAAAAAATAGGATTTTTCAGTTTTTAAAATTAACTACATGAGTTCTGCCAAAAATTACCCATAATGCTCCCTTAGAAGGAGCAGTGACTGTATTTACAGACGGCTTTAGTTCTGGAAAGGCAGCCTGTGTAGGACCTAAAAATTGAATTATTCATACTAATTTCCATTCAGCTCAGAGGGCTGAATTACAGGCAGTTATAACTGTGTTGAAAGATTTTAATCAGCCTGTAAATATTGTCTCTGGTTCAGCTTACGTTGTTCAAGCCACTCTAAACATAAAAACTGCATTAATTAAGTACATTGTTGATGAACAACTTTATCAACTGTTTTCTTCCTTACAGAAGGTGGTGCGTCATCAAGGTTTTCCTTTTCATATTACACACATCCAAACACATACTAATCACCCTGGGCCCCTTGTAAGGGCTAATAATCAAGCTGATTTATTAGTTTCTCCTGTACTCACAGATGCCCAAGACTTTCACTCCTTAACACATGTTAATGCAGCAGGACTTAAACAGAAATATCAAATCACCTGGAGACAAGCAAAGGACATTGTACAACATTGTCCTCAGTGCCAAGTATTACAATTACCACATCAAGGAACTGGTGTTAACCCTAGAGGGTTGGCACCTAACAAAATCTGACAAACTGACGTTACCCACATTCCTAAATTTGGTAAACTTTCTTATGTTCCTGTAAGTGTTGATACATTTTCAAAATTCATGTGGGCTACCTGCCAAACTGGTGAAGCTACAGCATGTATAAAAAGACATTTGCTTTCTTGTTTTGCTGTTATGGGCATTCCACAGGAACTTAAAACAGACAACGGGCCAGGCTACTGCACTAAATCTTTAGAAACATTCTTACAACAATGGGGTGTTCGACATAGTACTGGCATACCCTATAATTCTCAAGCACAGGCCATTGTTGAACTTGCAAACAGAACTTTAAAGACTCAATTACAAAAACAAAAGGCAAAGAGGGGGGAATACTCCACTCCCTATATGCAGCTACAACTGGCTCTTATTATTTTAAATTTTTTGAACTTGTCCAGAGATCAGGTTACAACTGCAGCAGAGCAGCATCTAACAGGGCAAAAAATAAATCCCCATGAAGGAAACCTTGTGTGGTGGAAAGATGTCAGAACAAAGACCTGGGAAGAGGGGAGAATCATTACATGGGGTAGAGGGTTTGCTTGTATTTCACCAGGAGAAAATCAGCTTCCTCTCTGGGTGCCTACAAGACATCTTAAGCTGTGCCGTGAGTCAGAATCCAAGGAAGAGGAGAAGACCTCGGAACTTTGCACTCCCAACTTGCCTGATGGCTCAAATGAAGATTTCTGCTGAGCAGAAGGTGACCAGCAAGACTCACCAGGCAACTCCACTGACCTGGGGGCAGATTAAGAGATTGACCCAGCTTGCAGAAGAGGACCTGAAGTCTCAGGACAAACCGTGGACCTCCTGCAATCTGCTGGTAGCTATGATGGTGGTAATTACCCTGGCAGTGAGTCTCCCTGTAGCTGAGGCTGATCAAAATTATACCTATTGGGATTACATTCCATTCCCTCCACTGATTAGACCTCTTACTTGGCTGGACTCCCAGGTTGAGGTTTATGTTAATAATAGTGTTTGGATGCCCGGACCAACTGATAACCAAGGCCCTACTCATCCAGAGGAGGAAGGCATGTTAATAAATGTGTCCATTGGTATTGCTTTCCTTCTATATGTCTGGGGCCTGCAGCAGGATGTTTAGATTATGACAAACAAAGCTGGATGGTTTATGTCCCTGCACATAATGGATCAGAGGCCTCTATTCATATAGTTAGTGGAAGGAGCTTTCAATCTAAAACAAAAGTCATATCCTCAGGAAATTCCTATCGTATAGCTAATATTCTTACTAATCAATTTAGGCCAAGAAAGAAAAAATGCCCAGAACAATTGACATTATGGTCTAAGGAAGCTGAGGTGCTGACTTGGGAAGATTGCATTGCAAATAGTGCTGTGGTACTGCAAAATAACTCCTATGGAATCGTTATTGACTGGACCCCCAAGGGGCAATTTGCAGTAAATTGTACTGGACAGCACAAGGGATGTCAAGAGCGCAGCTTGCCAATTGACTATTCCGAAAAGGCACCTACCCAAAAGTATAGAATAGAAGCCAACTTTCCTGTCTTCTGGGAAGGCAGTGATATGGTTCCTCCATGCCCTAAAATGATTGATCCAATAGTAGGCGCAGAACACCCAGAACTGTAGAAATTAATGATGGTTCAAACCCCAATATGGATTTGAAAAGGAGAATATAAAACAGAAACCCATAGTAAAAAACTTCAATTTGTTGTAGCTTAGTCCTCTAATCAGATGTCCCATTACAGGGTTGTGTTAAACCTCCTCTTATGTTGGCAGTAGGACAAATCAATATTTTACCTGATTTTCAAACTATATCATGTCTTGGCTGTCATCTTTTCACTTGCATTGACTCTACATTTGATAAGAATAATAGTATCTTGCTTGTCAGAGCCTGAGAGGGAGTTTGGATACCTGTTTCCCTTAATAGACCTTGGAAAGCTTCCCTTTCCATTCATATTGTCACTGAAATACTAAAGGGAATGCTTAATTGAACAAAAAGGTTTATTTTCACTCTTATTGCAGTTATTATGGGTACCATAGCTGTAACAGCCATGACAGCAGCCACAGGTGTTGCTTACATTCTTCTGTTCAAACTGCTGATTATGTTAACCAGTGGCAAAAGAATTCTTCTAAGCTTTGGAATACCCAGAAACAAATTGATCAAAAATTAGCTAATCAGATTAATGATCTCCATCAAACAGTACCATGAATGGGGGATTGAATTATAAACCTGGAACATAGAATACAAATACAGTGTGATTGGAACACTTCTGATTTTTGTATTACTCCTCAATCTTATAATGCCTCTGTGCATCATTGGGAAAAGGTTAAACACTATCTAGAAGGAAGAGAGGAAAATCTAACACTGGACATAATAAAATTAAAGGAACAAGTTTTTGAGGCATCTCAAGCCCACTTAACTCTCTTACCTGGTGCTGATGCCCTTAATGGAGCTGTTGATGGGCTCTCTGACCTGAATCCTCTGAAATGGATTAAAACCATTGGAGAATCAACTGCTACAAACTTTGCTTTAATTTCTGTTTGTCTATGCTGCTTATTTTTAGTCTACAGGTGCAAAAGATGCCTTGGGAGAGAAGCCAGACACCACAAGCAAGCCATGATAGAAATGGCAGTCATTAATTAAAAAAAAGGGGGGGGGCAAGTGCTGGTGGAAGGGATTATGGGGTGCCAGCTTAGCCAGTCACCCCTGTGTAGGACACCTATGGAACACCATAGGGGCCCCCTGAGGAGAAACATCTCCTTATTGCCATTGTGTCCCCATGCCAGTGAGCATTGCTGAAACACTCCCTCGAGCACTGGAATGTGACGAGACATCCTGACTTTTTGTAAAACCAACTGCTACCAGCTGCAGCCCAATAAGTTAAAGATTATCTCAGTAGTTAGACATATGCTTTTAGCTTAAAGGAAATTCACGTAACCGTCACTGCTATAGATCTTTCACAACCGAATGACACACATACCCCTCCTTCACCATTTCACCCTGTACCATCCCCTTCTTAGATCAAAAGATTGTACTCAATAAATTGTCAGGCAGCCAGAGCTCTGGGCCTTTTGCAGCCTTCCCTCCAGCAACTGGCCCCCTGGACCTACTTTAAATCTTAACTTGTCTTTTCTCATTCCTTTGTTGCCACCAGACTTTGGGTACCCGCAGGTAGTGTTGAGGCTGGACCCCAACAAAAGGGATGATAATGGACTGTAGTAATGCAGTTTTGAGGACTGAGGTCAGAGGACAGAGATACAGATGGACATCTCTGAAGAGCATGAAATGTACAGACATGTGTACCTCATATTAACACTGATTAAAGAGAATTCAGAAAAGGATATTAATTAATATACCCAATTCTGTGCACATCAGCCAGCCTCTTCTCCCAGCCACACCTGTCCTTGCTTAATAGGCTCATCACATGGTGGTAGGGATGGGGGTTATGCATGAATGCAGCAATTTTGACTCCCAGTCTCTGAGGCCAAGCTGGCTACAGCCACTGTTAAGTGACCAAACTAATAAGAGCTAAGACCAACACTGAGCCTTTGATCCAACACCATATCCCAGGGAGATCAGTTGGCCACCTGGGGGCATGTATCCACTTCTATGATAGAAAGAGCAGAACCAATGTTTGATATCAGAATGGATCTTCCCACTATTGATCCTAATGAGCCATGTGAAATTGTGGCTTCCCTTTCCCACAGCTTTGGGTTATGTTGGCCTCAGTTCCCAAGGAAAGAATGCTTCTCTCATGAACACAATGTTTCCCTAACTATTGGGGGAAACCACCCCCAATATTTCAATGTAGGTTCTTTCTATTTTCCTTAAGTGTCAGCTGGCTGAGAAATAAAGAGAGACAGTACAAAGAGAGGAATTTTACAGCTGGGCCGCCGTGGGTGACATCACATATTGGTAGGACAATGATGCCCCCCGAGCCTCAAACCAGCAAGTTTTTATTAAGGGTTTTAAAAAGGGGAGGGGGTGCAAGAACAAGGAGTAGGTACAAAGATCACATGCTTCAAAGGGCAAAAAGCAGAACTACTAATAAGGGTCTAACAAAGATCACATGCTTCTGAGAGAACAGGACAAAGGGCAAAAGCAGAACTACTGATAAGGGTCCAACAAAGATCACAGGGCAAAGGGCAAAAGCAGAACTACTAATAAGGGTCTATGTTCAGCAGTGCACGTATTGTCTTGATAAACATCTTAAACAACAGAAATCAGGGTTCAAGAGCAGAGAACTGGTCTGACCACAGATTTACCAGGGCAGAGTTTTTCCCCATCCTAGGAAGCCTGAGGGTACTGCAGGAGACCAGGGAGTATCTTAGTCCTTATCTCTACTGCATAAGACAGACATTCCCAGAGCAGCCATTTATAGCCCTCCCCCCAGGAATGCATTCCTTTCCCAGGGTATTAATATTAATAATAATATTCCTTGCCAGGAAAAGAATTCAGTGATATGTCTCCTACTTGCATGTCCATTTATAGGCTCTCTGCAAAAAGAAAAATATGGCTTTTTTTGCCTGACCCCACAGGCAGTCAGACCTTATGGTTGTCTTCCCTTGTTCCCTAAAAATTGCCATTATTCTGTTCTTTTTCAAGGTGGACTGATTTCATATTGTTCAAACACGTTTTACAATCAATATGTACAGTTAACACCATTATCACAGTGATCCTGAGGTGACATACATCCTCAGCTTATGAAGATAACAGGATTAAGAGATTAAAGACAGGCATAAGATATTATAAAGGTATTATTTGAGAACTGATAAATGTCCATATTAAAATGAAATCTTCAAAATTTTTGTTCCTCTGCTGCAGCTCCAGCCGGTCCCTCCATTCAGGGTCCCTGACTTCCTGCGACACCTAATAATATAGGAATGTTCAGATTATGTATTTCTTCTTAAGTGAACTTTGGTAGTTTCAAGAAACTTCTCTATTTCATCAAAGTTGTTGAATTTATTGGCCTAAAGTTTTCCATGATATTCCCTTATTATGATCTTAATTTATATAGGATCTTTAGTGATGTAATAATTGATATTTTATACTTTCTCCATATTTTTTCTTATACACCTGGATAGAAGTTTGCCAATTTTATTGATCTTTTTAACAAAACAGCTTTGGATTTTTTCATTTTTTAAAATATTTTTCTGTGTTCTATTTTACTGATTCCCATGTTGATCTTTATTTCTTGTGCTTACTTTGAGTTTAATTTGCTCTTTTTTCTTATTTCTTAATTGATGTCATTGATATAAATTTTTTCTTTTTTTTCTATTACAAGCATTTAGAGCTATAAATCTCTTTCTAATAGTGCATTAGCTGAATCCCACAAATTTTCATATGCTGTGTTCTTCACTCATTTAAAATGCTTTCTAATTTTCCTTTTGACCTAGTTTTTGGCCCACAGATTATTTAGAAAATGTAACTTAGTTTCCAAATATTTGGGGATTTTCCAGATATATTTCTGTTACTGATTTCTAATTTAATTTTGTTATTGTCTGGGATAGGCTTTGTATTATTTTGATGCTTCTACATTCATTGAGACTTTTTTGTTGCCTGGAATATGTTCTATCTTAGTAAATATCTCATGTGCACTTAAAAATAATGGGTATTCTGCTATTGTTCAGTGGAATATTCTATCAATATCAATCAGATTAATTTGGTTGATAGTGTGATCAAGTCTCCTATAAGCTAATTTTCTGTCTACTTTTTTGAGAGAGGAGTGTTGAAATCTCTATTATTTTGGATTTCTTTATTTATTCCTACAGGTCTATCAAATTTTGCTACATGTATTTTGAACCTCTGTTACTAGAGGCATAATAGTTGAGTATTGTTATGTCCTTTTGACTAACTTCTTTCTCATTATGAAGTTATGTTCTTTAGTAATATTTGCTCTGAAATCAATGTTGGCAGTAATATAGTCACTTCGGCTGTTTCTTATTAGTGTTATGATGATGTATCTATTTCCATTCTTTTACTTTTAACTTATTTGTGTTTTTATATTAAGAGTGGGTTTCTTTTAGGCAAGATACAGTTGGTGTCTTGCTTTTTAAATCCAACCTGAAAATCTGCTTCTAATGGGAGTATTTAGATCCTTTGCATGCTGTGTGATTACTGACATAGTTGGGTTTAAATCTATCACCTTGCTATTTGTTTTGTCCCACCTGTTCTTTGTTTCCTTTTTCCTATATTTCTGCCTTCTTTGGGGATTGAATATGTTTATGATTTTATTTATTTTATTTTATTATTATTATACTTTAAGTTTTAGGGTACATGTGCACAATGTGCAGGTTAGTTACATATGTATTCATGTGCCATGCTGGTGTGCTGCACCCATTAACTCGTCATTTAACATTAAGCATATCTCCTAATGCTATCCCTCCCCCTCCCCCCACCCCACAACAGTCCCCAGAGTGTGATGTTCCCTTTCCTGTGTCCATGTGTTCTCATTGTTCAATTCCCACCTACGAGTGAGACTTTGCGGTGTTTGGTTTTTTGTTCTTGCAATAGTTTACTGAGAATGATGATTTCCAATTTCATCCATGTCCCTACAAAGGACATGAACTCATCATTTTTTATGGCTGCATATATTCCATGGTGTATATGTGCCACATTTTCTTAATCCAGTCTATCATTGTTGGACATTTGGGTTGGTCCCAAGTCTTTGCTATTGTGAATAGTGTCGCAATAAACATACGTGTGCATGTGTCTTTATAGCAGCATGATTTATAGTCCTTTGGGTATATACCCAGTAATGGGATGGCTGGGTCAAATGGTATTTCTAGTTCTAGATCCCTGAGGAATCGCCACACTGACTTCCACAATGGTTGAACTGGTTTACAGTCCCACCAACAGTGTAAAAGTGTTCCTATTTCTCCACATCCTCTCCAGCACCTGTTGTTTTCTGACTTTTTAATGATCGCCATTCTAACTGGTGTGAGATGGTATCTCATTGTGGTTTTGATTTGCATTTCTCTGATGGCCAGTGATGGTGAGCATTTTTTCATGTGTTTTTTGGCTGCATAAATGTCTTCTTTTGAGAAGTGTCTTTTCCTGTCCTTCGCCCACTTTTTGATGGGGTTGTTTGTTTTTTTCCTGTAAATTTGTTTGAGTTCATTGTAGATTCTGGATATTAGCCCTTTGTCAGATGAGTAGGTTGTGAAAATTTTCTCCCATTTTGTAGGCTGCCTGTTCACTCTGATGGTAGTTTCTTTCGCTGTGCAGAAGCTTTTGTGCAGCAGAGGTTGCTGACAAAAGTTGTTTGTGGTAAATGTTGCTGCAAGGGCATGCCTGCTTCTTTGCACATCTGAATAGGAAGGGCGTAGTCTGAGCACTTAGAGGCTTATCTTTATAACAGGAAGCATATAGAGACATTGCATGGCCTGGTCCTATGGCATTTCTCTCTTTTTGAGGACCTGAGATTCAGTGTAGAAGTCCTCGATTTTAAAGGTCTGGGTGTTCTGCTTTTCAACTGTGTAAATTGTTAGGGTTTACAAATTACAAGTAATTATTTGGCCCTGTTCCTTGATGGGCTCCACCCTGGGCTCAGTAGTCAAGTTGAAGAAACAGACTGCAGTAAAAGTTACCTATCTTAAATGAAGTTGATCTCCTTGTGAAATCCTATGGTGAATTCCTATAATTTTGCATTGTTTTGGCATCCTTTTTCGATCTTTCTCTACCACACACTCACAAATTCCTTCTTAAAGGAGCGTGGACTTTCTCTCTCCACTGACCCCTTTGAGATGTGGATTGCTACCCTGTTTCCTCTGGGGTTAGGTGAGGGCTTGAGTTGTCAGGGACAAGTGGGCATTGACTTATTCAATTTGCAGGGACATAAGCTTAATCCAGATGTCTTTTAGGATGAGTGAGTTCTGCCAGTTTCATGGCTAGAGTTTTAAAATCAAGGCTGGGTATCTTTGCTTCTCTCTGTATTTTTATGTGCACATGTGAGTATGTTTTTATATATTTACTGTGATATCAAACTGGCTTATAAACAAAGGAGTACTCATAAATGAAATAAATAAGCCCAGTTTTTTCAAGTTTATGTGATTTTAGCAGTCTTTGATAAATATAGTTTTTAAATTGTTGTTAAAATAGAAATGTCTTCAAAATTTAATTTAGACACATTTGTCTTGGTCAGGAAGGTTTATAATCTTTCTGCTGGATGTTTTAAGATCATAAAACTCTAGCTGCCGTACTACTTCTGATACTCGGTGCCTTTATTAGGTCTTATGATTGTTTAGGAAACTGAGTCTCCTCCCTATCAAAGAGTAAAGGTTTTTGCTTTTTGAAATATTTTGGTTATCACTTTGGTTAAATAAATGACTATTATATCACAGTGACCTATGATATTAAAGTAACTCTATCCTCATAAGGATTCCAGATCAGACATTTTGAATGCAAGTCACCATATGATTCAGCAGTACCATGCCATGACTGGAATAGCCTTATGATACTTTAAAGTGGAATATTTATTGATTTGAGGGGCTTGATGGAGGATGGAGAGTGAAGATGGGGAAGAACGAGTGGGATCCTATTTTTAGCAAGTAGGTTTTAAAAACACTCTTATTTTAGGTTAAGGCATACATGTGCAGGTTTTTTATATAGGTAAATTCGTGTTACGAGGGTTTGTTGTACAGATTATTTCATCACCCAGGTATTAAGCCTAGTACCCATTGGTTATCTTTTGTGCTCCTCTCCCTCCTCCCATCCTCCACCCTAAGGTAGGCCCCAGTGTCTACTGTTCCCCTCTGTCCATGTGTTCTCATCATATAGCTTCCACTTATAAGTGAGAACATGCAGTGTTTGGTTTACTGTTCCTGCATTAGTTTGCTAAGGATAATGGCCTCCAATTCCATTCACGTTGTTGCAAAGGACATGATCTCATTCTTTTTTATGGCTGCATAGTATTCCATGATGTATATGTAACACATTTTCTTTATCCAATCTTATTTCTTTCTCTTGCCTGATCTCTGGCTAGGACTTCCAGGACTATATTGAATAAGACTGGTGAAAGATGGCATCTTTGTCTTGTGTGGGTTTTTAAGGGGAATGATTTCAGCTTTGGCCCTTTTAGTATAATGTTGGCTGTGGGTTTGTCATAGATGGTTCTTATTATTTTGATGAATGTTCCTTCAATACCCAGTTTATTCACTGTTTTTGACATGAAGGAATGTTGCATTTTATCAAAAGCATTTTCTGTGTCTATTGAGATAATCATGTGGTTTTTGTCTTTAGTTCTGTTTATGCGATTAATTACATTTATTGATTTGTGTATGTAGAACCAACCTTGCTTCCCAGGGATAAAGCCTACTTGACCATGGTGGATTAGCTTTTTGATGTGCTGTTGGATTTAGCTTACCAGTATTTTGTTAAGGATTTTTGCATCAGTGTCCCTCAGAGATATCGGCCTGAAGTTTCCTTTTTTTGTAGTGTCTCTGCCAGTTTTTGGTATCAGGATGATTCTGATCTCATAGAAAGAATTGGGGAGGAATCCCTCTTCCTTAATTTTTTTGGAATAGTTTCAGTGGGAATGGTACCAGCTCTTTATATATGTGGCAGAATTTGATTGTGAATCCATTTTGTCCTGGGCTTTTCTTGGTTGGCAGGCTATTTGTTACTGATTTCATTTTGGAGCTCATTACTGGTCTGTTCAGGGATCCTGTTTCTTCCTGGTTCTGTCTTGGGAGGGTGTATGTGTGCAGGAATTTATTCAATTCTTCTAGATTTTCTAGTTTATGTGCCTAGAGGTGTTCATAGTAGTTTCTGATGGTTGTTTGCATTTCTGAGGATTTAGTAGTAATATCCCCTTTTTTTGTTTCTAATTGTGTTTATTTGAATCTTCTCTCTTTTCTTCATTAGTGTAGCTAGTGGTCTATCTATCTTATTAATTGTATCAAAACACCAACTCTTGGGTTCATTAACATTTTGAATGGTTTTTCATGTCTCATTCTCCTTCAGTTCAGCGCTGATTATTTCTTGTATTCTACTAGCACTGTGGTTGGTTTGCTCTTGCTTCTCTAGTTCTTTTAGTTGTGGTGTTAGGTTGTTAATTTGAGATCTTTCTATCTTTTGATATGCGCATTTAGTGCTATAAATTTCCCTTTTAACATTACCTTAGCTGTGTCCCAGAGATTCCACCATGCTATATCTTTGTTTTCATTAGTTTCAAAGAACTTCTTGATTTCTGCCTTAATTTCATTGTTTATCTAAAAGCCATTCAGGAGCAGGTTGTTTAATTTCCATGTAGTTGCATGCTTCTGAGAAATTTTCTTAGTCTTGAATTCTATTTTTATTGCTCTACAATTTAAGAGAGTGGTTGGTATAATTTCAGTTATTTTACATTTGTTGAGGATTGTTTTATGTCCAATTGATTTTAGAGTATGTGCCATGAGGTAATGAGAAGAATGTATATTCAATTGTGTTTTTGTGGAGAGTTCTGTAGATGTCTATCAGGCTCATTTGGTCCAATGTTGGGTACAGTTCCTAAATATGTTTGCTAATTTTCTCCCTCAGTGATCTGTCTAATATTGTTTGTGGGGTACTGAAGTTTCCCACTATTATTGTGTGGGAGTTGAAGTCTCTTTGAAGGTCTCTATGAACTTGCTTTATGAATCTCTGTGCTCCTGTGTTGAGTGCATATATATTTAGGATAGCTAGATTTTCTTTTTGAATTGAAGTCTTTACCATTATGTAATTCCCTTCTTTGTCTTTTTTTAATCTTTGTTAGTTTAATGTTCTTTTTTCTGAAATTAGGGTTGCAACCCCTCCTTTTTTCTGTTTTCTATTTGCTTTTAGTAGATTTTTCTCCACTTCTTTATTTTAAGCCTATGTGTGTCATTGCATGTGAGATGACTCTCTTGATGACAGCATACCATTGGGTCTTGCATCTTTATCAAGCTTTTCATTCTGTGCCTTTTAGGTGGGGCATTTAGCCCATTTACATTCAAGGTTAATGTGGACACATGTGGATTTGATCCTGTTATTGTGTCATTAGCTGGTTGTTATGCTAACTTGTTTGTGTAGTTGCTTTATAGTGTCACTAGTCTGTGTATTTAAGTGTGTTTTCTTGTAGAGGCTGGTAATCTTTCCTTTCCACATTTAGTGCTTCATTCAGGAGCTCTTGTAAGGCAGCTCTGGTGGTAAAGAATGCCCTCAGCATTTGCTTCTCTGAAAAAGATCTTATTTCTCCTTTGTTTATGAAGCTTAGTTTGACTGGATATGAAAATCTTGGTTGGAATTTCTATTCTTTAAGAATGTTGAACATAGGCCCCCAGACTCTTCTAGCTTGTAGGGTTTTGCTGAGAACTCTGTAGGTAGTCTGAAGGGCTTCCTTTTTAGGCGACCTGCCCTTTCTCTCTAGCTGCCTTTAACATTTGTTCTTTCATTTCAACCTCAGAGAATCTGATGATTATGTGTCTGAGAGATGATCGTCTTGTGAAGTATTTTTCAGGGTTCTCTGCATTTCCTTAATTTGAATATTGGCCTCTCTAGCTAGGTTGGGGGCATTGTCATAAATGATATCCTGAAATATGTTTTCCAAGTTGCTTATACTTTCCTCATCTTTCAGGAATGCCAACAAGTCATAGATTCAGCCTCTTTACATAATTCCATATGTCTTGGAGATTTTATTTGTTCCTTTTCATTCTTTTGTCTTTATTTTTGTCTGACTGCCTCCTTTCAGAAAGTCAGTCTTCAGACTCTGAGATTCTTTCCTCAATTAGGTCTATTCTGCTGTTTAAACTTGCAATTACATTCTGAAATTCTTGTAGTGGGTTTTTCAGCTCTATCAGGTCGGTTACATTCTCTTCTATAATGGTTATTTTTTCTGTCAGCTCCTGTATCGTTTTATCATGATTCTTAGCTTCCTTAGATTTGGTTTAAACACTATCCTAAATCTCCAAAATCTTCATTCCTATCCGTATTCTGAATTCTATTCCTGTCATTTCAGCCACCTCATGCCAGTTAAGAACCTTTGCTAGAGAACTAGTGCAATTATTTGGAGAAAATAAAACACTCTGGATTTTTGAGTTGTCAGAGTTCTTATGCTAGTTCTTTCTCATCTTTGTGGGCTCATATTCCTTAGATTTTTGAAGTTGCTTTCCTTTGGATGGTTTTTTTTCTTTTATCCTATTTGATGATCTTTGGGATTTGTTTGTGGTATAAAGTGAGTTCAGTCAACTGGCTTCATTTCTGGAAGATTTTAGGTGGCCAAGGCTCAGCCCAGGACTTCTGGACTGCATGCTCTAACTCTGGGAGACTGGTATCAAGCCCTGGTTTTGTTCTCTGGCTCCTCGAGGTTAGAAACCTGTTGTGCAGGAGGGGCCTAGTTCCTCCTGAACTGCTGGTAACAACACTCCAATGAGTGGTGCCAGCCAAAGCACTTTTTAGGGCAGTGGCAGCAGGATCCGTTCTATTTCACATATATTAGCAGCAGCAGCAGAACAGTGGTGTGCACACTCTTTGGCTGTGGCAGGTTCCTAGCAGTGTCAGGGTGCCAGCTTCTGTGCAGGT
Organism: Pan troglodytes; assembly: GCF_028858775.2. Taxonomy (NCBI): domain Eukaryota; kingdom Metazoa; phylum Chordata; class Mammalia; order Primates; family Hominidae; genus Pan; species Pan troglodytes. Next base: position 165,566,680 of record NC_072404.2, on the reverse strand, counting down.
GCTTGCAGCAGAGGCAGTGGCATCATAGTTTGGGGATCCAGGAGGCCTCTGAAAGCCACTGTATAAGGGTTCACACTGGTGGTAGTGTTAGCACAGGAGTGGGGCACTGCGGGCCCAGGACTGTGTGTGCCTTTCATACACATTTGCACAGGTGGTCACTCAGGGCAGGGACAGGTCTACTGTTCTCCATGCCTAGTTTTACACTGATGGCAATGTCAGAGCAGGGTCTAGGTGCCAGTGGAGACAGGGCTGGCAAGCTCTGTGTCCGACAATGATCCAATGATGATGGCAGTGCAGATCAGGGGAGGGATGGCAGGATGCAAGCACACCAGCAGCCATAGCATAGCAGAATGAATGTGCACACATGTGCTGACAGGGATGGGAAGGCAAGGTCCTCCTGTGCACAGTAGCACTGGCAAAACAATGTGAGGAATAGCTGTGGGTGAGTACATGCTGGCAAAGTGGCACATGGGAGGCTGCAGTGGAAGGAGGGTGCAGGCAGGCTGGTGCGTGTCTATAGGGGCCACTCTACTGGAGCACTCTGCCTGTCAGGCAGAGTCTGCCAGCATAGAAGTTATGATGCAGGCCCCCAGGAGGTACCTGAGGGCTGCACTGCAAGCAGACACAGCCAGGCTGGAGCCCTGGGAATGGGCAGCAGACCAAGGGGTGCTCAGGTCAGATGGGCCCTGTCTCATAGGCAAGACCATCCTGTCAGATTTCAGGTCTGACAGTTTCCCTAGGGTTAAAGTCTTGTATGGGGGCAAGTGGAGCGTTGGGGAATGGGTGTCCCTGGCCACACTCCACTACAGATGCTTCCACACCAAACCCTCTGGGCTCCACACTGGCTGGAGTTCTGCCTCTACCACTTCAGTGAACAGCTCTCCCCGCCAACTCAAATGTCTAGTGGTCAAGGGGTTTCCTCCTGCTGGGATTCGAGAGGTCTATGGTGAGAGCAGGTTGCTCTTTGCCTGTTCAACTCACTCCACTACAGGAGTCGTGGGGGGCCAGGAACAAATCCTAGTATGTGATAGTCCCATGCAAGGTTCTGAGCTTACTCCCCCTTCATCTCAGCACCTGTGTCTTCCCTCCATCTGCTTTCAATGCTTTCCCTCTGAAGATCTGCTAGGAGTAAGCCAGTTTTCCTCATGTTTTCATCCCTTGGTGGCAGATATTCCTCCTGGCTGCATCTAGTTGGCCATCTTGAAGCAGGCAACCTTGAGCAAATGTTTTAAAACTTTGATATTTGACAAACTTTCCAAAATTGAAATTTTCAAATTCTAACTCAGCCTTTTTGACCTCAAACTAACTTTTTGGATATTAGAGCCCCTGGAAATCACAGACACATTAGGCTTATTTGATATGTTAAAATCACATGGAAATGATTGTGAAATATGAAATGGTGTTTAATTTTCTTTGGGTTATAGTTTTAGACATGTATTATTAATATATGTTCCAAAATTTATGAGATTTCTAAAATTCTGATGTCTTAATATGTTCTAGTAATTATTATGTCAAATTGTTGTATACCACAGAAATAGCCAAATTTTCTTGTCAGTTGAGTCTTTAACCATGGCTATTCTAAGACTTTTGTCATTCACATATAATTATTGTTTTACTTTGATTCTTCTCACAAAGTGGCTTTTAATTATTTTAGCTCAATTTGCTTCCTTAAGAATATTCATGGAAAGGCCTCTGACAAGTACTCTTGAATACAAGTTTCAGATAACTTTGGAGATCATATCATTGGACTAGGTAAAAACTTTCAGGACTCCAGTTAAAAGCTAGTGCATTTATGAGGATTGCTAACCCAACATCAGGCAGAACAATAATTACTTACACAAAACTGAACAAATAGAGGACTGAAATAATTTTATGACTTCCTTGGTTGTAACATTGCTAATTCTTTTTGTGTTCTGTTTTCCAGAGTCAAGAAATCTTTTTTCTTTTGAGCTATTTATAGCTTACAACAAATTGAGTGAAGTATACTATTATAAGCAAAAATGTGAAGGATTTATCTTTCTCTCTACCTGATTTCTTCAGAATTTAGAAACTATTTGTGAACATTCTTAATTTATGGCAATATAATTATTTATATAAGTTTAATAATAATCTGTTTTCTTTTATAACAGGAATCAATTGGAGACTTGTTATATTACCAAGGCTGTGAGAGAAATGGCATATTTTCAGATATGCCCAGATTACTTTGAGGAATTAAGGTTGACTTTTTAGACCCGAAAGGAAGCCTCTTGGAAAGACTGGCCTGGCACTTTTTCTATGCAGTTGCTTTACAAGGTTCCTGACCTGTGGTCAGTAAAGAATGTCACTTTATGACAGGCCCAGAAATCTCAAGTTATTTTGGGACTTTGAGAAGAAACAACTTCACACAATTCGTATGGGTATCACAGGCAAGTCTGATAAATCCCTGACTTGAATAGCTTTGAGAGGCCTTTCAAATCAGAGATTCCTTATGAAAAGTTCAAACAAAGCCAATCAAAAAAGCAAAACGTTATTCTTGCTGCACTTTATGCAAATAATTAGACCACATTTAACCAGACTAAAATCTACTTTGCACACAAATTAGTTTTATTATAATTTGTATCTGGTACAAAAAGGGATCCAGAGAGAGAGAGAGAGAAAGAGAGAGAGAAAGAAAGAAAGAAAGAAAGAAAGAAAGAAAGAAAGAAAGAAGAAAGAAAGAAGGAAAGAAAGAAAGAAAGAGAGAAAGAAATTGTATTTCAAAAGGAACCTATAACATACCTGTCATTAGATTCTAGCCTTGAACATTGTTTTTGGTTTTTATTATTTGACAAGTCACTAAAGAAGAAAAAACTCATAATTTTCTTTTTTCTTTAAAGTATTTAATTATTTATTTATTTTTATTATACTTTAAGTTCTGGGATACATGTGCAGAACGTGCAGGTTTGTTACATAGGTATCCATACGCCATGGTGGTTTGCTGCGCCTATCAACCTGTCGCCTACATTAGGTATTTCTCCTAATGCTATCCCTCCCCTTGCCCCCAACCTCCTGACAGGCCCCAGTGTGTGATGTTCCCCTCCCTGTGCCCATATGTTCTCATTGTGCAACTCCCACTTATGAGTGAGAATATGTGGTGTTTGGTTTTCTATTTCTCTGTTAGTTTGCTGAGAATGATAGTTTCCGCTTTCATCCATGTCCCTGCAAAGACATGAATTCATTCTTTTTTATGGCTGCATACTATTCCAAGCATATATGTGCCTCATTTTCTTTATCTAGTCTATCATTGATGGGCACTTGGGTTGGTTCCAAGTCTTTGCTGTTGTGAATAATGCTGCAATAAACATACGTGTGCATGTGTCTTCATAGTAGAATGATTTATAATCCTTTGGGTATATACCCAGTAATGGGATCGCTGGGTTAAATGGGATTTCTAGTTCTAGATCCTTGAGGAATTGCCACACTGTCTTTCACAATGGGTGAACCAATTTACACTCCCACCAACAGTGTAAGAGCGTTTGTGTTTCCCCACATCCTGTCCAGCATCTATTGTTACCTGACTTTTTAATGATCACCATTCTAACTGGCATGAGATGGTATCTAATTGTGGTTTTGATTTGCATTTCTCTAATTTTTTATGTTTGTTCACTGCATAAATGTCTTCTTTTGAAAAATGTCTGTGCATATCTTTTGCCCACTTTTTGATGAGGTTTTTCTTTCTTGTAAATTTGTTTAACTCCCTCGTAAATACTGGATATTAGACCTTTGTCAGATGGAGAGATTGCAAAAATTTTCTCCCATTCTGTAGGTTGCATGTTCACACTGCTAATAGTTGTTTTTTTGTTTTTGTTTTTTTTTTTTGCTGTGCAGAAGCTTTTTAGTTTACTTAGATCTCATTTGTCAATTTTGGCTTTTGTTGCAATTGCTTTTGGTGTTTTAGACATGAAGTCTTTGCCCATGCCTATGTCCTGAATGGTATTGCTTAGGTTATCTTCTAGGATTTTTATGGTTTTAGGTCTTACATTTAAATCTTTACTCCATCTTGAGTCAATTTTTGTATAAGGTATAAGGAAGGGGTCCAGTTTCTGTTTTCTGCATATGGCTAGCCAGTTTTCCCAACACCGTTTATTAAATAGAGAATCCTTTCCCCATTGCTTGTTTTTGTCAGGTTTGTTGAAGATCAGATGGTTGTAGATGTGCAGTGTCATTTCTGAGGCCTCTGTTCTGTTCCATTGGTCTATATATCTGTGTTGGTACCAGTACCATGCTGTTTTTGTTACTGTAGCCCTGTAGTATAGTTTGAAGTCAGGTAGCATGATGCCTTAAGCTTTGTTCTTTTCACTTAGGATTGCTTTGTCTATAAGGGCTCTTTTTTGGTTCCATATGAAATTTAAAGTAGTTTTTTTCTAATTCTGTGAAGAAAGTCAATGGTAGCTTCATGGGAATAGCATTGAATCTATAAATTACTTTGGGCAGTATGGCCACTTATAAGACATTGATTCTTCCTATCCATGAGCATGGAATGTTTTTCCATTTGTTTGTGTGCTCTCTTATTTCCTCCAGCAATGGTTTGTAGTTCTCCTTGAAAAGGTCCTTCACATCTCTGTAAGTTGTATTTCTAGGTATTTTATTCTCTTTGTGGTAATTGTGAATGGGAGTTCGCTCATGATTTGGCTGTCTATTATTGGTGTATAGGAATACTTGTAATTTTTGCACATTGATTTTCTATCCTGAGACATAGCTGAAGTTGCTTATCATCTTAAAAAGTTTTGGGGCTGAGATGATAGGGTTTTCTAAATAAACAATCATGTCATCTGCAAACAGAGATAATTTGACTTCCTCTCTTCCTATTTGAATATCCTTTATATCCTTCTCTTACCTGATTGCCCTGACCAGAACTTCCAATACTATGTCGAATGGGAGTTGTGAGAGAGGGCATCCTTGTCTTGTGCACGTTTTCAAAGGAAATGCTTCCATCTTTTGCCCATTCAGTATGATTTTGGATGTGCGTTTGTCATAAATAGCTCCCATTATTTTGAGATATGTTCCATCAATATCTAGTTTATTGAGAGTTTTTAGCATAAAGTGTGTTGAATTTTGTCGAAGGCTTTTTCTGCATCTATTGAGATAATCACGTGGTTTTTGTCATTGGTTTTGTTTATGTGATGGATTACATTTATTGATTTGCATATGTTGAACCAGCCTTGCATCCCAGGGATAAAGCCGATGTGATCGTGGTGGATAAGCTTTTTAATGTGCTGCTAAATTTGATATGCCAGTATTTTATTGAGGATTTTTGCATCGATGTTCATCAATGATGTTGGCCTGAAATTTTCTTTTTTTGTTGTGTCTCTGTCAGGTTTTAGTATCAGGATGATGCTGGCCTCATAAAATGAGTTAGGGAGGAGTCCCTCTTCTTCTGTTGTTTGGAATAGTTTGAGAAGGAATGACACCAGCTCATCTTTGTACCTCTGGTAGAATTTGGCCCTGAATCCATCTGGTCCTGGGCTTTTCTTGATTTGTAGGCTATTAATTACTGCCTCAACTTCAGAACTTGTTATTGGTTTATTCAGGGATTTGACTTCTTCCTGGTTTTGTCTTGGGAGTGTGTATGTGTCCATGAATTTATCCATTTCTTCTGGATTTTCTAATTTATTTGCATAGAGGTGTTTATAGTATTCTCTGATGATAGTTTGTATTTCTGTGGGATCAGTGGTGATATCCTTTTTATCATTTTTTATTTTGTCTGTTTGATTCTTCCCTCTTTTCTTCTTTATTAGTCCAGCTAGCAGTCGATGTATTTTGTTAATCTTTTCAAGAAACCAGCTCCTGAATTCATTGATTTTTTTAAGAGTTTTTCGTGTCTCTACCTCCTTCGGTTCTACTCTGCTTTTAGTTATTTCTCATCTTCTGCTAGCTTTTGAATTTGTTTGCTCTTCCTCCTCTAGTTCTTTTAATTGTGATGTTAGGGTGTCAATTTTAGATCTTCCCCACTTTCTCCTGTGGGATTTAGTGCTATAAATTTCCCCCAAGCACTGCTTTAGCTGTGTCCCAGAGATTCTAGTACATTGTGTCTTTGTTCTCATTGGTTTCAAAGAACTTATTTCTGCCTTCATTTCGTTATTTACCCCATAGTCATTCAGGAGTAGGTTGTTCAGTTTCCATGTAGTTGTGCAGTTTTGAGTGAGTTTCTTAATCCAGAGTTCTAATTTGATGGCACTGTGGTCTGAGAGACTGTTTGTTATTATTTCCATTCTTTTGCCTTTGCTGAGAAGTGTTTTACTTCCAATTATGTGGTTGATTTTAGAATAAGTGCTATGTGGTGCTGAGAAGAATGTATATTCTGTTGATTTGGGGTGGAGAGTTCTGTGGATGTCTATTAGGTCCACTTAGTCCAGTACTGAGTTCACGTCCTGAATATTCTTTTTCATTTTCTGTCTCATTGATCTATCTAATATTGACAGTGGGGTGTTAAAGAATCCCATTATTATTATGTGGGTGTCTAAGTCTCTTTGTATGTTTCTAAGAACTTGCTTTAAGAATCTGGATGCTCCTGTATTGGGTGCATATCAATTTAAGATACTTAGCTTTTCTTCTTGCATTGATCCCTTTATCATTATGTAACGCCCTTCTTTGTCTTTTTTGATCTTTGTTGGTTTAAAGTCTGTTTTATCAGAGACTAGTATTGCAACCCCTGCTTTTTGTTTTGTTTTGTTTTGTTTTTTGCTTTTCATTTGCTTGGTAGATCTTCCTCAATCCCTTTATTTTGAGCCTATGTGTGTCTTTGCATGTGAGATGGGTCTCCTGAATACAACACACCAATGGATCTTGACTCTTTATCCAATTTTCCTGTCTGTGTCTTTTAATTGGGGGATTAGCCTGTTTACATTTAAGGTTAACATTGTTATGTGTGAATTTGATCCTGTCATCATGATGCTAGCTGGTTATTTTCCCCATTAGTTGATGCAGTTTCTTCATAGTGTTAATGGTCTTTACAGTTTGATATGTCTTTGCAGTGGCTGATACTGGTTTTTCCTTTCCATATTTAGTACTTCCTTCAGGAGCTCTTGTAAGACAGGCCTGGGCATGACAAAATCCCTCACCATTTGCTTTTCTCTAATGGATTTTATTTCTCATTCACTTATGAAGGTTAGTTTGGCTGGATATAAAATTCTGGGTTGAAAATTCTTTTCTTTAAGAATGTTGAATATTGGCCCCCACTCTCTTCTGGCTTGTAGGGTTTCTGCAGAGAGAACAGCTGTTTGTCTGATGGGCTTCTCTTTCTGGGTAACCTGAGCTTTCTCTCTCACTGCCCTTAACATTTTTTGCTCTGTTTAAAACTTGGAGAATCTGATGATTATGTGTCTTGGGGTTGCTCTTCTTGAGGAGTGTCTTTGTAGTGTTCTCTGTAGCTCCTGAATTTGAATGTTGGCCTGCCTTGCTAGGTTGGGGAAATTCTCCTGGATAATATCCTGAAGAGTGTTTTCCAGCTTGGTTCCATTCTCCCCATAACTTTCAGGTACACCAATCAAACATAGGTTTGGTCTTGTCACATAGTCGCATATTTTTTGGAGGCTTTGTTCCTTCCTTTTCATTCTTTTTTCTCTACTCTTGTCTTCATGCTTTATTTCATTAAGTTGATCTTCAGTCTCTGATATCCTCTCTTCCATTTGATCGATTCGGCTACTGATACTTGTGTATGCTTCACGAGGTTCTTGCGCTGTGTTTTTCAGCTTCATCAAATCATTTATGTTCTTCTCTAAACTGGTTGTTCTAGTTAGAAATTCCTGTAACCTTTTATCAAGGTCCTTAGCTTCCTTGCATTGGGTTAGAACATGCTCCTTTAGCTTGATGGAGTTTGTTATTGCCCACATTCTGAAGCCTACTTCTGTCAATTTGTCAAATTCATTCTCAATCTTGGTTTGTTCCCTTGCTGGTGAGGAGTTGTGCTCCTTTGGAGGAGAAAAGGCATTCTGGTTTTTGGAGTTTTCAGCCTTTTTGCACTAGTTTTTCCTCATCTTGGTGGATTTATCTACCTTTGGTCTTTGCTGTTAGTAACCTTTGGATGGGGTTTTTGCATGGTTGTTTTCTTGTTGTTGATGTTGATGCTATTGCTTACTGTTTGTTAGTTTTCCTTCTAACAGTGAGGCTCCTCTGCTGCAGGTCTGCAGGAGTTTGTTGGAGGTCCACTCCAGACCCTGTTTGCCTGAGTATTACCACTGGCAAAGATTGCTGCCTGCTCCTTCCTCTGGAAGCTTCATCCCAGAGGGGCACCCAACAGATGCCAGCCAGAGCCCTCCTGTATGAGGTGTCTGTCAACCCCTGATGAGAGATGTCTCCCCATCAGGAGGCACGGGGTTCAGGGACCCACTTGAGAAGGTAGTCTGTCCCTTAGCAGAGCTCGAGCACTGTGCTGGGAGATCTGCTGCTCTCTTTAGAGCTGGCAGGCAGGAATATTTAAGTCTGCTGAAGCTGCACACACAGCCACCCCTCCCCGCAAGTGCTCTGTCCCAGGGAGATGGGAGATTTATCTATAAGCCCCTGACTGGGGCTGCTGCTTTTCTTTCAGAGATGCTCTGCCTAGAGAAGACGAATCTAGAGAGGCAGTCTGGCTACAGCGGCTTTGAGGCACTGCAGTGGGCTCTGCCAAGTCCAAACTTCCCAGTGGCTTTGTTCATATTGTGAGGGGAAAACTGCCCTCTCAAGCCTCAGTAATGGTGGACCCATAATTTTCTTCATGATGTTTTTATTTTGCTTCCTAATTTAATAAGATTTTTTTTCATTCTGTCAGAGACATTTTCTTTTGATTGTACTACTCAAATTAACAATGTTATTCATCTCTCATTGTTTACTTTTTCCAAGAAAACCAGAATAATGGTATCCTGAAAACTAGAAATAACTCAAGAAAGCCTGCAAATCTCCTTCCTTTAAAATCCCATTGGGGCAAAGCACTGTTCTGTTAGCAATATACCCTTCCTCTAGGCCCAGGGACTATCAGGGAAGAGGTGGATGCATGAGATTGTAAGGGCCAGTTTTAAGGGGTTCAGACCCCCAAAATCAAGGGCAGGCACACACACATGCTTATACAGGGGGTAAATTGAAGGACTTTGCCTCCTGAGCCATTATATGCCCCCTTTCCATCTTTCTCAATCATGAAAAAAAATTTCTGCTTTAATATAAGAGCCCAAACCCAAAGCCTTGGCCACATTCTGGGACCCATGTGTATTTACAATTAAATGTAAAACAGTTTTATTCCTTAAACCTAGACCAATTCCCCTTGTCAGCAAACAGTAGCTAGAATTGCCATTGCCCCATATCCCTCAAGATTGAGGAATGCACAACAGAAAGGGAGTTGATATAGTTTGAATATGTGTTGCTGCCAAATTTCATGTTGAATTGTGATCCCCAGTGTTGGAGGTGGGGTCTTGGGGGAGGTGTTTGTGTCATAAGGGCAGACTCTCATGTCATAGTACATTCATTTGAGATCCAGTTGTTTAAATGTGTGGAACCTTCCCTACCCATTCTCTCTCTTGTTCTTGCTCTGCCATGTGATGTGTCTGTTCCTGCTTCTATACACAGAGACTTTTGCTCCAATTCTCTATGTTTTTAAATTTAAGAATGAAGAAGAGCTCTATGTGTGAAATAATGAAGTAAAACGGTATTTCAAGTAGCATCTTTACCAAAGATTTGGGCAGAATCTTCCACTGGCTTGGACCTAAAAGATCTAACTGTGGCATTGTAAATGTCAATATTCCAATGAGCAGAGCTGAGATTGCAGGTGCATTTGGAGGAGAAAAGCACATTTGTGGTGGCAGGGCGTCTGGTGATGACTCCTGGAAATAGTGCAAGAGAAGGTTTACTTGTACCATCAACTATGGTAAGGATCTTCCTCTGGTGAAAGGAATCAAGTTTCAGTAAAGTTTTATAGACGAACATTGCTTAATTTTAGGTGTTCCTGCAGCTGTTTCTGAAGAAGACAAAAAAAATTAAAATTTTCCCTGAATAAATGCATCATTATGACTATGACAGTGACTAATGTCTTATGACCCCAAAGCCCTGATTAAATCAACAGACCCATTTTTTAAAAAATCAAAACAAAATTGTCACATTAAAAAATGGTATTGATGAATAGAGCCCTGCTATAAAAATACTTGAAAATGTGGAAGCAGCTTTGGAACTGGGTAACAGGCAGAGGTTGGAAGAGTTTGTGGAGGCCTCCATGTGGTATTAAGCCCACAGGCATACAGAATGCAAGAGTGAAGGAAGCTTGGCAGCCTCCACCAAGATTTCAGAGGATGTATGAGAAAGCCTGGGTGCCCAGAAAGAAGCCTGTTGCAGGGGCAGAGCCCTCCCAGAGAACCTTTAATAGCAGGGTTTGGAGGGGAAATGAGTTAGAAGCCCCACACAGAATCCCTACTGGGGCACTGCCTAGTGGAGTTAAAGCTCCCTGAGGCCTCCCTAGAAGCTGAGCTGATGCCAGCACTATGCTTGTACAGCCTGCAGAACCATGATCTGATTAAACCTATTTTCTTTACAAATTACCCAGTCTCAGGTAATTCTTTATCACAATGTAAGAACTGCCTAATATAGAAAATTGGTACTGAGGAATGGGGCATTGCTATAAAGATACCTGAAAATGTGGAAGCAGCTTTGGAACTGGGTAGCAGAGGTTAGAAGACTTTGTAGAGATCAGAAGAAGATGGGAAAATGAGGGAAAGTTTGAAACTTCTTAGGGACTGGTTAAATTGTTTTGAGCAAAACAATGATAGTGATATGGACAATTAAGTCCAGGTTGCCAAGGTATCAGATGGAAATGAGAAACATACTGGGAACTGGAGCAAAGGTCACCCTTGTTATGCCTTAGCAAAGAACTTGGCTGCATTGTGTTTATGCCATGAGAGTTGGTGGAAGTTTCAACTAAAGAGTGATTTAGGATATCTGGCAGAAGAAATTTCTAAGCAGCAAAGCATTCATGATGTTACCCAGCTGCTTCTAACAGCTTGCCATCAGATGCAGGAGCAAATAAATGACTTAAAGTTGGAATATTTAAATAGGAAGTAGAGCATAAGAGTTTGGAAAATTTGCAGACTGGCCAAGTGGCAGAGAAATAAAACTTTTTTGGGAAAGGAATTCAAGCAGGCTTTGGAGAAACCGTTTGCTAGAGATATTTGCATAACTAAAAAGGAACCAGGTACTAATAGCTAACATAATGAGAAAAGGGCCTTAAAGACATTTCAGAGATTTTTGAGGCAGCCCTTCCCATCGCAGGCCTAGAGGCCCAGGAGAGAACAATTCCATGGGCCTGTTCTGGGGACCCACTGCCATGCACAGCCTTGGGACACTGTTCCTCCTGGCAACTCCAACTCCAGCTGTGGCTCAAAGGAGCCCAGGTACAGCTCAAGCTACTACTTTGGAGGGTGTGAGCCATAAGCCTTGTGGCTTCCACGAGGTGTTAAGCCTACAGGCACACAGAATGCAAGACTGAAGGAGGCTTGGCATCTTCTACCAAGATTTTAGAAGATGTATGAGAAAGCCTGAGTGGCTGCTGCAGGGGCAGAGCCCTCATGGAGAAACTCTAATAGGGCAGTGGGGGTTAGAGGGCCCACACAGATTCCTTACTGGCTAGTGGAGCTGTGAGAAGGAAACCACTGTTCTCCATGCCCAAGAATGGTAGATCCACCAACAACTTGCAACCTCAGTGTGGGAAAGACATGGGTGGAGCTGGTCAAGGCTTTAGGAGCCCACCCCTTACATCAGTGTGCCCTAGATATGGGGCATGGAGTCAAAGGAGAATATTTTGGCACTTTAAAATTTAATTACTTCAGGGTTGAGCATGGTGGTTCATGCGTGTAATCCCAGCATTTGGGAGGCCGAGGTAGGAGGATTGCTTGAGGCCAGGAGTTTGAGACCAACCTGGGCAACAAAATGAGATCCCCATCTTGAAAAAAAACAGATTTAATGACTTCCCATACAAGTCTGGGTTCCAAACTTGTATGAGGCCTGTAGTCTCTTTCTTGTGGCTGATTTCTTTGTTTTGAAGTGGTTTACCCAATGCCTATACCCCATTGTATCTTGGAAGTAAATAACTTGTTTTGATTTTACAAGCTCATAGGTGGAAGGAACTCATTACCAGATGAGACTTTGGACTTTGGACTTGGAACTTTTCCTTGAGTTGATGCTGAAATTAGTTAAGATTTGTGTGTGGGGCAGGGGGCTGTTGGGAAGACATGATTTTATTTTACAATGTGAGAAGGATATGAAATTTGGAAGGCCAGGGGTGGAATGATATAGTTTAAATATATGTCCCTCCCAAATCTCATGTTGAATTTTAATCCCCAATGTTGGAAGTGGGGTCTGGTGAGAAGTGTTTGGGTCATGGGAGTGAATCCCTTGTGGCTTGGTTCTGTCCTTGCAGTAGTGAGTGAGCTTTCTTGAGATACGGTTGTTTAAGTGTGTTGTACCTCCCCCAACTTCCCCACTCTCTCTCTTGCTACTGCTCTGGCCACGTGATGTGTCTGTTCCCACTTCACCTTCTGCCATGAATGAAAGCTCCCTTTTTTCATCTCTCTAGTAACTGAGCTGATGCCAGAGCTATGCTTGAGCAGCCTTCAAAACTGTGCCAGTTAAACCTCTTTTCTTTATAAATTATCCAGTCTCAGGTATTTCTTTATAGCAACGTAAGAATGACATAATACAGGGGGCTTATAACCGTGGGACCAGCTCAAACCAATTAACCACTGCTTAAGTTGTTACAGATGTTGCAGAGGCAAAATTGCAAGTCATTGACCCCAGCCATGAACAATGTTAACCTCCTGATTTTTAACACAACCAATCTGGCAGACCAGCTGCAGTGGCATCACCTAGACCTAGTTAGAAATGCCATAAAAGCTTGGCCCAACTCCAAATTGAAGAGACACATTTGAGCATTTCCTCCTGTCTCCTTGCCAGTAAACTCAAAATGAAGCTTTTATTCTCAGAAGCCAGTGCCATAGTGTTGGCTTCTATGCACATTGATTGGCAAGCCCACTGCTCAATAACAGTTTATATATTCTCATGATATTGGTTAGCATCCTTTAATTTCAACCTAAAATACTCCCTTTTGCATGCATGGTAAGGCAGATGATGATGAATTCCTTCAGCTTTTATTTGTCTGGGAAAACCTTTTATCTCTCCTCCATTGGTAAAGAACATCTTTGCTGGGTATAAGATTCTTGGTTGGCAATTTTTTCCTTTTAGCACTTTGAATATATCATTTCACTCTCTCAGCCTGCAAAGTTTCTGGTGAGATCTGCTAACAGTCTTATGAAGATTCCTTGGCCAGGTGCGGTGGCTCACGCCTGTCATCCCAGCACTTTGGGAGGCCAAGGCAGGCAGAACACCTGAAGTCAGGAGTTTGAAAACAGCCTGGACAACATGGTGAAACCCCATCTCTATTAAAAATTTAAAAATTAACCAAGCATTGTGGTGGGCACCTGTAATCCCAGCTACTTGGGAGGCTGAGGCAGGAAAATCACTTGAACCGAGGAGGAGTTTGCAGTGAGCCAAGATTGTGCCACTGCACTCCAGCCTGGATGACAGAGCAACTCTGTCTCAAAGAAAAAAAAAAAAAGATTTCTTCCTGTTAAGCTGTATTTATCTTACTGATTTGAAAATTATATTTGTTACTGACTTTTGAGAACTGAGTATAATGCATCTCAGTGAAGATCCCTTTACATTTAATCTACTTAGTTTATAGGGGCTAGATCAGCACCAGGGTCCACTGGAGCCTGGGCTTGTGGGCAGAAGCCTGAAGGTAGGGGCCACGGTTATAACTTAGATCCTGGGGCTATGATGTCTAGAGTCCTTTAGGCTTTATAGACCTAGATGTTCATTTCCCTCTCCAGATTTGGGGAATTTTATATTATTTCTTTAAATAAATGTTCTGCTTTTTTATCTTTCTCTGCTTCTGAAATTTCCATAATGTGTGTTGGTTCACTTGATGATGTCCCATAAGTCTGTAGGATTTCTTCATGCTTTTTCATTCTTCTTTTTGTTCCTCGTACTGGGTAATTTCAAATGATGTGTCTTTGAACTCACTAGTTCTTATAATTCAAATCTGCTATTGAAGCTCTCTGAAATTTTCAGTTCAGTTATTGTGTTCTTCAGCTTCTGAATTTCGTTCATTTTAATGGTTTCTATTTGTTGAACAACTCTTTGTTTATGTATTCTGATTATTGTTTAGTTTGTGTTTTCTTGTGGCTCACTAAACTTCTTTCAGATAATTATTTTGAACTCTTAGGCAGTTCATAGATCTGCATTTCTGTAAGGTCTGTTAATGGTGTTTTATTTTGTTCTTTTGGTGTCATGTTTTTCTGATTATCTGTAATCCTTGGGGCTTTAAATTGGTGTTTGCATATTTAAAGAAGTAGGCAGCTTTTTCAGTCTTTACAGACTGGATTCAGCAGGGAAAGCCCTTCACCAGTCAGCCCGAAGATTCTAGGTAAGCCAGCTAATGGGGTTTATCAGTGGGCTTGTGATATAGTTTAGATGTTTGTCCCCCTCCAAATCTCATGTTGACATTTGATTCCCAATGTTGGAAGTGGGGCCTGGTGGGAGGTCATTGGATCATGGGGGCAGATCCCTCATGAAGGGTTTAGCACCATCCCCTTGGTAATAATGAGTTCTTGCTCTGAGTTCATGTGAGAACTGGTTGTTTAAAAGTGCGTGGCCCCTACCTCCCTCTCTTGCTCCCATTCTTATCATGTGACCTGCCTATTCCCACTTCACCTTCCTCCATAATTGTAAGGTTCCTGAGACCCTCACCAGAAGCAGATGCTGTAGCCATGTTGGTACAGCCTACAGGTTGATGAGGCAATTATAACTCTTTTCTTTACAAATTACTGAGCCACAGGTATTTCTTGATAGCAGTGCAAGAATGGCCTAACACAGCTTGGTATTGGAGTCCTTGAGCATGCTACCCTGGTCCCTCAGCAAGTAGGTGGGCAGGCCTGGTGCTTGGATCTACAATGACCAGCTTGGAGCCTGGATCCACTAGGGTGGCACTGGAGCTTAGGTCCCTGTGGGCAGGCCTGTCACTAAGAAGGGCCTCACATCTGGGACTATAGAGATGGGCCTGGTTCTGAGTCTGTGGGCCCAGAGTCTACAGGGGCCATCCTGGTGCTATGGTGAGACTGGAAATTGGGTCTTTGGGTTTATGCCTGAATCTCAGGTCTATAGTGGCTAGCTTGGCACCAGAGTTCACTGGGTTCTGGGCTTGTGGACAGAAGCCTGAAGGCAGGGGCCACGGGTACATTCTAGATCCTGGGGCTGTGATGTCTGGTCTGAAGGTTTAGTCTTCAGAGCAGGCCTGCATCCTGGAGCCATGGGGCCAGCCTGGTGCTGGGATGAACCTGAAATTGGGTCCATGTGGGTCAGCCCAAAGCCTGGGTCAATGGGAGCCAGCTTGGCCCTGGAGCAGGCCTTAAAGGTCATCTTTAGATCCAATATGAACCCTCATCCCATGAGTGCTAGTCTACAGAATGAGACTGCAGAGGCTGACCTGGAGCCTGAGGCTGTGGGACAAGCCTGAAGCCTGGGGCTTTGTGGGGCTGGCCTGGTGCTGGAACAGACCTGGAGCCTGAGGCTATGAGGGCAGACCTATTGCTGGAGTTGGCCTAGGACCTGTGTCTGCAAGGTGGCCCTGGAGCCTGGGGCTGCAAAGGGCCACCTGACAATGGGAAAGGCCTGGAGTTTGGGGCCATAGAAACACCTTTAGTTATACTAACTAAGAAAAAAGAAAAAAGACTCAAATATATAATATTATTAATAAAAGCAGAAACATTACAACTGATACTGCAGGTATACACTGCAGGACCACAAGAAATTATTATAAATAATTATAGACCAATAAATTTGATAGCCTAGAGAAAGTTAGTAAATTCATAGGCATATACAACCTATCAAGACTGAATCACCAAGAAATAGAAAATCTTAATAGATCAATGACAAGTAAGGAGATTAAATCCGTAATTGCAACACTCCTAACAAAAGCTCTAGACATGAAGGCTTCACTGGTGAATTTTAACAAACACTTATAGCAAAATGAATGTAATGCCAATTCCACTCAAACTTTTCTGAAAAATTGAAGGAAAAGGAACACTTTCAAACTCATTTATTAGGCCACGATTACCCTAATACCAAAACCAGAGGACACTACAAGCAAAGAAAATTACAGGCCAATATCTCTGATGAACATAGATGCTAAACTCTTTAATAAAATACAAGCATACTGATTTCAACAGCACATTAAAAACATTATACACTTTGAGCAAGTGGGATTTATCCCTAGAATGCAAAAATGGCTCAACATATGCAAATAAATAAATGTGACACACTACACTAACAAAATAAAGGATAAAAATCATATGATCACCTCAATAGATGCAAAGAAAGCACTGGACAAAATTCAGTATCCTTTCATGACAAAAATGCTCAACAAGTTAAGTACAGAAAGAATGTACCTTTATGGTGGCCAAGATGGCCAACTAGAAGCAATTAATATGCATGGCTCTCATGGAGAGGAACAAAAAGAGCAAGTAAATACATCATCTCAATGTGAAACATCAGGTA
The DNA here is from genome assembly GCF_028858775.2 of Pan troglodytes. Lineage (NCBI taxonomy): Eukaryota > Metazoa > Chordata > Mammalia > Primates > Hominidae > Pan > Pan troglodytes. The sequence continues at coordinate 165,550,096 of NC_072404.2, read as the reverse complement.
CTTGCATTGCCTCTAATCAAGGAAATAACTTGACCCTGGAGAACGAAGAAAAGCAAGACAGCATGACGGCTCACACAGGAGCAACACAGAGGCAGGGGAATCTCCCCCACCAAGGGAAGCAGTTAGTGCATGTGCGACCCCAGGAACCAACACTTCTCCCACAAATTTTTGCAACCCATGGGCCAGGAGATCTTCTTGTGAACCCATTCCACTGGGGTCTTTGGTGGACAAACAGAGCTATGGAGTCTCAGCGGAGCAGCTGCTCAGGCATGCATGGAGTCCTGGGAAGCTTAGATACTCAGGCTTTCCGGCAAAAGTAGCTGCAACTCCAGCAAAGTGCGAGGTTAGATCCCTGTACATACCCCTAGGAAAGAGGCTGAATCCAAGGGACTGAGCAGTGACAGCCTGCAGGCCCCACTTCCATGGCACCTCACAGGATAAGACCCATTAGCTTGGAGTTCCAGCCAGCCACTGGTAGCAGCATTGCACTTCCCTGTGATGGAGCTCCCAGGAGAAGGGGCAGGCTGCCATCTTTCATCTTTGCTGTTTGAGCTACTTAGCCCCCAACCAAGTCTTCAGAATTTGGAGAGTCTTAGCTGACCACAGGCAGAAGGGACCCACCCAGAACAGCACAGCTGCTCTAACAAAATGTGGCTAAACTGCTTCTTTAAGTGGGTGCCCAATCCCATTCCTCTTCCCTGAGTAGGATCTCCCAACCAGGGCCTCTAGCCACCCCCGTTAGTGTTCTCCAGCCAACAGAGATTTTAATTCTCTGGGACGAAGCTCTCAGCATGAAGGGTGGACCACCATCCTTGCTGTCTGGGCAACTTAGCTATTCCAGCGTTCAGGCTTTGAAGTGTCCAAGGCAACCAGGAGCTGAAGTGGATCCCCAGCACAGCTTAGCTGCTCTATGAAATCATGGCCAGACTGCTTTTTAAAGTGGGTCCCCAATCACATTTCTCCTTACTGGGTGGGACCTTTCTATTGGGGTCTCCAGCCACCTCCTACAGGTGTGTTCAGGCTAGCAACAGGCTTGAACAGGCTAGCAACAGGCTAGCAACAGGATGAAGCTCCCAGAGGGAAGGGCAGTTTGCCATCTTTGCTATTTGACAGGCTTCACTGGTGTTACCTCCAGGTACTGGAAAATCCGAGGTAACTAGGGACTGGAGTGGGCCCCTAGCATACCGCAGAAGCCCTATGGAAAATTGGCCAGACTGTTATGTGGGTGGCCATTCCCATATCTCCTTACCAGACAGGTCCTCCAGGCTTGGCCTCCAGACACCCACCACCAGAGCTATCAAGCCAATAGCAACTCAGCAACTCCCTGGACAGAGCCTTCCAGGGCAACTGAAAATCTCTCTGCCACTGCCTCTGCAGTGGAACTGCCTTTGCCACCCGTGGACTAACATAGGAGCAAAGACCCTAAGTGCCTTATACACACCTCCAACAAGCTACATTTCATCCAAGAAGAGGAAGCCAGTCCAATTTCCATGGGTCCCCCACACCCCCATTGCTCATCACCAGACAGGGAATCCCTGGCTTGGGCCCTCCAGCACAGACCCTCCATCTTGGGCTAATTGCACTGAGCAACTGCTGACCTGCATCTTTCTGGGGTGGGGCCCCTGGGAGACAAGCAAAAGACCATTGTCCACAACCACTACTAAGGTTCTTCCTTTACTGACTCCAATTTGAGGAAGGAATGTAAACACTGAGATCACCCCAGAGCTGCAGTGGGCAGCCCAGGAGCACCAAACCATGATCTACAGCCAGCAGTCAAGAGAGAGAGAAACCAACACTTTCAGAGCATTGAAAGGGAACATGGCTGCAACTGTAAGGAAACATAGGGGAGCCACACAACCAAGCAAGAGTCTACGAACTGACCAACAAACATAAGTGCCACCTGCTGGATCACACCCCAAAGCTTCAACACCAAAAATACCTCACTAACATACCCTCCTCTGAAACCAGAGACAAGAAGTCAGCTTCAAATAAAGACCCTGCACAAAGACTTGGCCCTGTGAAAACATCCATAAAAAGAAGTTTATTGATTGTATTCAATCTACACTGCAGTTAAAGGAACACCGACATGCAGAGATGAGAAAGAACCAACGCAAGAACTCCAGTAACTCAAGTGGCCAGATTGTCATATGTCCTCCAAATGGCACACCAGTTCTCCAACAAGGGTTCTTAACCAGGCTGAAATGGCTGGAATGACAGAAATAGAAGACAAAATATGGATAGAAACAAAAATCTTTGAGATTCAGAAGGATGGCAAAACCCAATCCAAGGAAAATAAGAATCACAATAAAGCAATACAGGAGCTGAAGGACAAAATAACCAGTATAAAAAAGAACCTAATGCATCTGACAGAGCCGAATAACATAATACAATAATATCATAAATATTAAAAGCAGAAGAAATCAAGCTGAGGAAAGAATCTCAGAACCTGAATACTGGTTCTCTGAAATAAGACAAAAAATAAAGAAAAAAGGCTAAAAATGAATGAATAAAGTGTCTGAGAATTATGAGATTATGTAAAGAGGGCAAATCCGATTGGCATTGCTTGAAAGGGAAGGGGAGAAAGCAAACAACTTGGAAAATATATTTCAGGATACTGTTTATGAAAACTTCCCCAACCTTGCTAGAGAGTCCAACAGTCAAATTCAGGAAATACAGAGAACTCCTGCAAGAATCTACATAAGAAGATCATCCCCAATACACATAACTGTCAGATTTTCCAAGGTTGAAATGAAAGAATGTTAAAGGCAGCTAGAGAGAAAGGGAAGCCACCTACAAAGGGAAACCCATCAGGCTAACAGTGGGTCTCTCAGCTGAAACCCTACAAGCCAGAAGAGATTTGGTGCCAATATTCAACACCCTTAAAGACAAAATCTTCAACCAAGAATTGCATATCCAGCCAAACTAAGCTTCCTAAGTGAAGGAGAAATAAGATCCTTTTCAGATAAGCAAATGTTGAGGGACCTCATTACCACCATTCCTGCCTTACAAGAGATCTTGAGATGAGCACTAAATATAGAAAAGAAAGACTGCTACCAGCTAATACAAAAACACACTTAAACACACAGACCACTATAAAGCAACCATAAAAACAAGCGAACATAATAACCAGCTAACAGCACAATGACAGGATTAAATACACATATATCAATACTAACCTTAATGTAAATGGACTAAATGCCCCCACTTAAAAGGCACAGAGTGACAAGCTGGATAAAGAAGCAAGACCCAATGATATGCTGATTCAAGAGACCCATCTCACATGTAATGACACTCATAGGCTCAAAATAAAGGGATAGAGGGAAATCTACCAAGCAAATTGAAAAGAGAAAAAAGCAGGAGCTGCAATCCTAATTTCAGGCAAAACAGATTTCTTTTTTTTTAGTGAGAAGAAAATGTTATTGACCTCAGTTTAGAAGAAAAGAAGATGAAAAATAAGGAAAAAATATGGACTCTTTTATACCTGAGTTTTTATTAAGTAATGTTAAGCCTGGTCTACCTAAGAAAAATTATTTTGTAGAATTGCATATGTAAATAATCTCATTTAAATTATAATAACTAAATTTTTATTTGAGTCCAGGTTTGTTTTTTTTATTTTGCCTCTCTAGCATCAATTAGTTTAGCAAGGTACAAACTAACCAAATATGTATTTTTTTTTTTTTGCTTTAAGACAAAACAGATTTCAAACCAACAAAGATCAAAAAACACAAAGAAGGGAATTACATAAAGGTAAAGGGTTCAATTCAATAAGAATACCTAACTATCTGAAATATATATGCACCCAGCACAGGAGGACCCAGATTCATAAAGAAAATTCTTAGAGACCTTCAAAGAGATATAGACTCTCACACAATAATAGTAGGAGAATTCAACACTCCACTAACAGTATTAGACAGATCATCAAGGCAGAAAATTAACAAAGATATTCAGGACCTCAACTCAACATTGGACCAAATGGATCTAATAGACATTTACAGAAGTCTCCACCCAAAGACGACAGAATATATATACACTCTTCTCATCACCACATGGCGCATACTCTAAAATGAACCACGTAATTGGACATAAAACAATCAACAAATGCAAAGGAGCTTAAATCATACCAAACACACTCATGGACCACAGCACAATAGGAATAGATGTCAAGACCAAGAAAATTGCTTAAATCCATGCAGTTAAACAACATGCTCTTGGATGACTTTTGGGTAAATAATGAAATTAAGGCAGAAATCAACAAGTTTTTTGAAAATAACGGGAACAAAGATACAAAATACCAGAATCTCTGGGGCACAGCTAAGGCAATGTTAAGGGGGAAATTTATAGCACTAAACGCCCACATTAAAAAGTTAGATCTCAGCTGGGCACTGTGCCTCATGCCTGTAATCTCAGCACTTTGGGAGGCCAAGATGGGCAGATTACAAGGTCAGGAGATCAAGACCATCCTGGCTAACATGGTGAGACACTGTCTCTACTAAAAATACAAAAATTAGCCAGGCATGGTGGCACACACCTGTAGTCCCAGCTACTCAGAAAGTTTAGGCAGGAGAATCACTAGAACCCAGGAGCCGGAGGTTGCAGTGAACCAATATCGTGCTGCTGCACTCCAGCCTAGGTGACGGAGTGAGACTCTGTCTCAAAAAAAAAAAGTTAGATCTCAAATTAAAAACCTAACATCACAACTGAAAGAACTAAAGAAGCAAGAAGAAATCAACCCCAAAGCTAGCAGAATACAATAAATAACCAAAATCAGAGCTGAAGTGAAAGAAATCGAGACACACACACACACACACAAAATTCAAAAGACAAACAGATCTAGGAGTTGGCTTTTTGAAAAAAATAATAAGATAGACAAGCCTCTAGTTACACTAATAAGGAAGAAAATGGAGAAGATCCAAATAAACACAATCAGAAATGATGAAGGGAATGTTACTACTGATTCTACAGAAATTCAAACAACCATCAGAGACTACGATAAATACCTCTGTGCACACAAACTAGAAAGCCTAGAAGAGATGGATAAACTCTTGGACACATACACCAGCCCAAGACTGAGCCAGGAAGAAGTTGATTCCCTGAACAGACCAATAATGAGCTTTGAAGTTGAATCAGTAATAAATAGCCTACCAACCAAAAAAAAAAAAAAAAAGCCCAGTACATGATGGATTCATAGCCAAATTCTACCAGATGTACAAAGAATAGCTGGTACCACTCCTACAGAAACTATTCCAAAAAATTAAGGAGGAGGGATACCTCCCCAACTCATTGTATGAGGTCAGCATCATCTTGATACCAAAACCTGGCAGAGACACAACAAAAAAGGAAAACTTCAGGCCAATATACTTTATGAACTTTGATGCAAAAATCCTCAACAAAATACCGGTAAGCTGAATCCAGCAGGACATCAAAAAGCTAATCCACCATGGTCAATTCAGCTTTATTCCTGGGATGCAAGGTTGGTTCAACATACACAAATCAATAAATGTGATTTATCACAAAAACAGAACTAAAGACAAAAACCACATGATTAATAGACACAGAAAATGCTTTTGACAAAATGCAACATTCCTTCATCTTAAAAACTGTCAGTCAACTAGGTATTGAAGGAACACACATCAAAATAATAAGAGCTGTCTATGACAAACCCACAGTTAACATTGCTGAATTGGCAAAAGTTGGAAACATTCCTCTTAAAAACAAGCACGAGACAAGAACGCCCTCTCTTGCCACTTCTATTCAACATAGGATGAAGTCCTGGCCAGAGCAATAAGACAAGAGAAAGAAATAAAGAACATTTAAATAGGAAGAGAGGAAGTCAAACTATGTCTGTTTGCAGACAACATGATTCTATGTCTAGAAAACCCCACAGTCTTGGGCCAAAATCTCTTTGAGCTGATAAACAACTTCAGCAAAGCTGCAGGATACAAAAATCAATGTACAAAAGTCACTAGCATTCCTATACACCAACAAGATCCAAACAGAGAGTCAAGTCAGAAAGGTAATCCCATTCACAATTGCCACAAAAAGAATAAAATACCTAGGAATACAGCTAACCAGGGAGGTAAAAGATCTCTACAATGAGAATTACAAAACACTGCTCAAATAAATCAGAAAAGACACAAACAAATGAAAAAACATTCCCTGCTCATGAAGAATTAATATTGTTTAAATGGCCATACTGCCCAAAGCAATTTACAGGTTAAATGCTATTGCTATCAGACTACCAACAACATTCTCCACAGAACTAGAAATAAAGCTATTTTAAAATTGATATACAGCCATAAAGGAGCCCGAATAGCAAAAGCAATCCTAAGCAAAAAGAACAAAACTGGAGGCATCACATTACTCACTTCAAACTATACTACAGAGGTACAATCTCCAAAACAGCATAGTACTGGTACAAAAACAGGTACATAGATAAATGGAACAGATTAGAGAGCCCAGAAATAAGGTCACACATCTACAACCATCTGATCTTCAACAAAGATGACAAAAACAAGAAACGGAGAAAACACTCCCTATTTAATAAATGGTGCTGGGATAACTGGTTAGCCATGTGCAGAAGATTGAAACTGTTGAAACTGGACCTCTTGCTTACACAATATACAAAAATCAACTCAAGATGGATTAAAGACTTAAATGGAAAACCCAAAAGTATGAACACCCTGGAAGACAATTAGGCAATACCATTCTCGACATAGGACTGGGCAAAGATTTCATGGCCAAGACACCAAAAGCTATCGCAACAAAAGCAAAATTGACAAACAGTTATCTAAATAAGAGTTTCTGCACAGCAAAAGAAATATCGACAGAGTCACAGACAACCTACAGAATCAGAGACATTTTTGCAAACTATGCATCTGACAAAGGTTTAATATCCAGCATGTATAAAGAACTTAAACAAATGTACAAGAAAAAAAAACTACCCCATTAAAAAGTGGGTAAAGGACATGAACAGACACTTTTCAAAAGAAGACATATATGCAGCCAACAAGCATATGAAAAAAAGCTCAACATCACTGATGATTAGAGAAATGCAAATCAAAACCACAATAAGATATTATCTCACACTGGTCAGGATGGCTACTATTAAAAAGTCAGAAAAATAACATGCTGGTGAGGTTGCTGAGAAAAGGGAATGCTTATACACTGTTGGTGGGAGTGTAAATTTGTTCAATCATTGTGGAAAGCAGTATGGCAATTTCTCATAGAGCTAAAAGCAGAACTACCATTCAACCCAGCAATCTCATTACTTACATGCCCAGAGGCATATAAATCATTCTACCATAAAGACACATGCACATGAATGTTCACTGCAGCTCTATTTACAATAGCAAAGACATGGAATCAACGTAAATGCCCATCAATGACAGATTTGATAAAGAAAATCTGATACATATACACCATGGAATACTATGCAGCCACAAAAAGAATAAGGTTTTGTCTTTTCTGGGAACATGGATGGAGCTGGAGGTTGTTAATCCTTAGCAAACTAATGCAGGAACAGAAAACCAAAAACCGCATGTTCTCACTTATAAGGGGAAGCTAAATGATACGAACTTATGAATGCAAAGAAGGAAACAGCAGACACTGGGTTCTACTTTAGGGTGGATAGTGGGAGTAGGGAGAGGTGCAGAAAAGATCACTATTGGGTAGTGGGCTTAATACCTGGGTGATGAAGTAATCTAGTTTAATTTACCTAGAAATGCTAGTTTACCTATATAACAAACTTTCGCATGTATCCCTGAACCTAAAATAAAAGTTGAAAAAAAAAGAAAGAATGTACCTCAACACAATAAAGGCCATATATGACAAGCCCACAGGTAACACCATACTCAATGTTGAAAAGCTGAAAGCATTTCCTGTATGATCAGGAACAAGACAAGAATGCTCAGTCTTGCCACTTTTACCGTGGTGCTTGAAGTTCTAGCCAGGGCAATTAGGCAAGAAATAGAGATAAACGATAACCAAATTGGAAAGAAAGACATAAAATAACCTCTGTTTACAGATGACATGATGTTATACATAGAAAACCAAAGACTCCACTTGAAAAAAAAATACAGAAATCAGTTGTGTTTCTATCTACTAACAATTCACTCTACAAAAAAGAAATTAAAGAAACAATCCCATTTACAATAGCTACCCCCAAAATACTCAGGAATAAATTTAACCAAGGAGGTGAAAGACCTATACGCTGAAAACTATAAAACGTTGATAAAAGAAATTGAAGATGACACAAATAAACACAAATATATATATACTATATGTGTGTGTGTGTGTTTGTGTGTGTGTGTGTGTTTGTGTGTGTGTGTGTGTGTTTGTGTGTGTAATGTTTATGGATTAAAGTAATATTGTTAAATGTCTTTACTACCCAGAGCAATCTATATAGTCGATGAAATTCTGTCAAAATTCTAATGCCATTTTTCACAAGAGTGAAAAAGAATCTAAAATCTATATGGAACCACAAAAGACCCTAAGTAGCCAAAGCAATCTTCAACAAAAAGAACAAAGCTGGGGCCCTCGCACTACTTAATTTCAAAATATGGTAATCAAAACAAAGCTATAGCAATCAAAACATACTATTGTAATTAAAACAAAGCTATAGTAATCAAAAATTATGCTACTAGCATAAAAACGGACATAAAGACCAATGAACAGAATAATAAACCCAGAAATAAGCCTACACATTTATGGTCAGTTGAACATAGAATGTACAAAGACAAAAGGATAGTTTCTTCAATAATGGTGTTGGGAAAACTGGATATCCACTTGCAGAAGAATGAAATTGGGCCATTATCTTAAAAAAATCAACTCAAAATGGATTAAATAGTTACATGGTAGGCCTAAAACTGTAAACTGCTAGAAGAAACATGGGGAAAATCTTGATCTGGGTGACGATTTTTTATGACACCAAAAGCATAGGCCACAAAAGCAAAAATAGACAAACGGGGTTATCTCAAACAAAACATATCCTGCATAGCAAAAGATACAATCAACAGTGTGAAGAGACAACCTATGGGATAGGAGAAAATATTTGTTAATCATACACCTCACAAGGGGTTAATATCCAAAATACACAAGGAACTTAAACAATTCAACAGCAATTAAACAAATAACCAAATTTAAAAATAGGCAAAGGACCTGAACAGACATTTCTCAAAATAAGACATACAAATATCTTTATGACAAGAATATGAAAAAAATGCCCAACATCAGTAATCATCAATGAAAGGCAAATCAAAACCACAATGAGATATTATCTCATACCTGTATATTACCAAAAAGACAAAAGATATCAAGTGTTGGCAAGAATGTGGAGAAAAAGTAACACTTGTACACTGTTGGTGGGAATGTAAATTGGTACAGCCATTATGGAAAACAGGATGGAAGTTCCCCCAAAAATTAAAAATAAGAACTACCATATAATCCAGCAAGCTTCTGGGTATATATCTGTTATATTCTGATTGTTTATGTTCCCACAAAATTGATATGTTTAATGTGATGATAAATTTTCATGCTTAGTGTGATGATAACAGGAGATGGGGCACTTGGAATGTAACTAGCTCATGGGGGTAGTGACCTCATAAATGTGATTAATGCCCTTATATAAGAGGCTCAATAGGAAGTTTAAAAAAATAAAATAAAATAACAAAACAAAACAAATACAAATAACAAAAAACAGATAACAAATAACAAAAACAAAAACAAAAATAAAAGAGGCTCAAGAGAAGACGCTTGTCCCTTTCACCATGTGAGGTTATAGTGAAAAGATAGATGTCTATGAAGAAATGGGCCTTTACTAGATGCTGAATCTGCCAGTGCTTTGGACTTCTCAGCCTCCAGAACTGTAGGAAATAAATTTCTGTTGCTTATAGGCCATGCAACTTATAGTATTTTGTAATAGCACTCCAAACTAAGAAAGAATATTGGTATCAAGAACTGAAGGTGCTGCTGTAGTAAATACCTAACATGTGCAAGCAGTTTTGGAACTGGGTAATAAGTATAGGCTGGAAGTGAGAGATTTGTGCTAGAAAAATCCTGCATTGCTGTGAATGGACCATTAAGGATGATTCTGCTGAAGTTCAGAAATCCTCAATTTTCTTAGTGAATACCTAAGTAGATATACCAATAACTTAGGTTATTGGTAGAAATATGGCTAGTAAAGACCATTCTGATGAGGTCTCACCAGTGAGAAATGAAGAATGTGTTGTTGGACAATGAAAGAACAGAAATCCTTATTATAAAGTGGCAAAGAACTTGGCTGTGTTGTGTTCTTGTTCCAGTGTTTTGTGGAAGGTAGAATTTGTGAGTAATGAATTGGATATCTGGAAGAGGAAATTTATAAGTAAGGTGTTGAAGGTACAGTGTGGCTTCTCTTCACTGCCTATAGTAAAATGTGAGAAGAGAGAAATAAAAATGGATTTGTTAGTTAAAGGGAAGTAGAACTTAAACATTTAGAAAATTCTTAGTCTATCCATATTGGAAAAAGATAAGAAAGCTTTTTCAGAAGAGAAAATGATGTGGCCTATTGATCATGTGATAAAGAAAATTAGTATGGATCAGCCGTCTCAATGGAAGTCATGTGCTATTGATCAAGGCAGTGAGCCATCTAAACAGAAGCAAGGACCTATTGTCCAGGACAATGGAAAAATGACCCCAAAGGCATTTCAGAAATCAGTAGGGCTGACTGCCATCACAGAATGCTAGGGCCCAGGGGATCAGAACAATTTCAAAGGAGGGGCCACTGCTGCTCAGCATTACCTCACATTGCGGACTCTGCTCCCCACACTCTGTTGCCATGCTGCTCGGCTCCCCTAGGTGCAGCTCTAGCAGGCTCTGGTGTGGTGTGTGCTGAGCTCAGCAAAGCTGTGGGGACAGGCAAAACTTTGGAGGCTGGACAACCATCAAAAAGGGTCCAAAAGGCAGGACCTCCATATCAGTGGGCCTTGAGAGCATCAAGCCAAAAAAGATTATTCTTGAGCCATAGGGTTTTGGACTTGCTTGGTAACTGTCACTCCTTTCTTCATTTCTATTTTTCCCTTTCAGACATTTTCTTGAAAACAGTGAGCCTTTGCTTTAGGGAAAATAGTGGTAGTATTTATGGTCAATGATAAAGTTCCTAGATTTTAAGCAAAAATTTTAGACAGCTTGTATCAGCTGCTGTAAGTATATAATGAAATCTGTCATTATTTGATTATCTGCATAACTGAGTCAGTATTTCCAAATGATCAATGCGTAGTTGTTGCGGGAAGTCAGGGACCCCAAACGGAGGGACCGGCTGAAGCCATGGCTGAAGAACGTGGATTGTGAAGATTTTATGGACACTTATTACTTCCCCAAATTAATACTTTTATAATTTCTTATGCCTGTCTTTACTGCCATCTCTAAATGTAAGTTGTGAAGATTTCATGGACACTTATCACTACCCCAATCAATACCCTTGTGATTTCCTATGCCTGTCTTTACTGCAATCTCTTAATCCTGTCAGCCGAGGAGGATGTATGTTGCCTCAGGACCCTGTAATAATTGCATTAACTACACAAATTGTACAGCAGGTGTGTTTGAGCAATATGAAATCTGAGCACCTTGAAAAAAGAACAGGATAACAGCAATTGTTCAGGGAATAAGAGAGATAACCTTAAACTCTGACCGCCGGTGAGCCAGGTGGAACAGAGCCATATTTCTCTTCTTTCAAAAGCAAATGGGAGAAATATCACTGAATTCTTTTCCTCAGCATGGAACATCCCTGAGAAAGAGAATGCGCACCTGGGAGTGGGTCTCTGAACTGGCTCCCCGTGGCGTGGTCGTCTCTTACGGTCAAGGCTGCAGAGATGAAATAAACTCCAGTCTCCCATAGCGCTGCCAGGCTTACTAGGAAGAGGAAATTCCTGCCTAATAAATTTTGGTCAGACCAGTTGATCTCAAAACCCTGTCTCCTGATAAGATGTTATCAATGACAATGGAACCCAAAACTTCATTAGCAATTTTAACTTCGCCTCAGTCCTGTGGTCCTGTGATCTCGCCCTGCCTCCGCTTGCCTTGTGATATTCTATTACTCTGTTAAGTACTTGATGTCTGTCACCCCCACCTATTTGCACACTCCCTCCCCTTTTGAAAATCCCTAATAAAAACTTGCTGGTTTTTGTGGCTTGTGGGGCATCACGGATCCTACCAACGTGTGATGTCTCCCCCGGATGCCCAGCTTTAAAATTTCTCTCTTTTGTACTCTGTCCCTTTATTTCTCAAGCCAGCCGACGCTTAGGAAATATAGAAAAGAACCTACGTGATTATCGGGGCAGGTTCCCTGATACATAGTATTATAAAAATCATACATGGGTAAGAAATCTTGCCAGGCACAGTAGCTCACGCCTGTAATCCCGGCACTTTGGGAGGCCGAGGTGGGTGGATCACGAGGTCAGGAGATCGAGACTATCCTGGCGAACACGGTGAAACCCCGTCTCTACTAAAAATACAAAAAATTAGCAGGGCGCAGTGGCGGGCGCCTGTAGTCCCAGCTACTCAGGAGGCTGAGGCAGGAGAATGGCGTGAACCTGGGAGGCGGAGCTTACAGTGAGCCGAGATCACGCCACTGCACTCTGACCTGGGCAAAAGAGCAAGACTCCGTCTTAAAAAAAAAAAAAAAAAAAAAAAAGAAATCTTGATCTTGGGAGGGTGTGTGTGTCGAGGAATTTATCCATTTCTTCTAGATTTTCCAGTTTATTTGCATAGAGGTGTTTATAGTATTCTCTGATGGTAGTTTGTATTTCTGTGGGATCGGTGGTGATATCCCCTTTATCATTTTTTATTGCATCTATTTGATTCTTGTCCCACCATTGTATGTTTGACGCTCATAATATACTTGATTTCACTGATTCACAACTGGTAAGCAATTTGCCTCAGAATGAATTGTACCTTAAGTCTCACCCATATCTGATTTAGATGATAATTAGATGAGACTTTGGAGTTACATTTTAAAACTGATGTTGGAACAAGATTTTTGAGGCTACTGGGATGAAAGTAATGTATTTTGCATGTGATAAGGGCATATATTTTGGGGAGCCAGGAACAGAATGTTATGGTCTAAATGATTATGTCCCCCCAAAATTCATATGTTGAAATCCTCACCTCCAATGTGATGGTATAAGGAGGTAGGCCCTAGGGAAGTGATTAGGTCATGGGGGCAGAAGCTCCAGAAATGAAATTAATGCCCTCATAAAAGAGGCTGAAGAGAGACCCCTGAATATACACATTCCACTGAATATATATATATATATTCCAGTGGATAAAGATATATTTCATTTCCTTTAGGTATTAGTCCATTTGGGCTGCTATAAAAATACCATAAACTAGGTGGCTTATAAACGACTATATATATATTCCACTGGAATATATTTTTATCCATTGTGAATAATGCTGCAATGAGCATTATTATAGAAATATCTGCACTCCCAGGCTCACTGCAACATTATTCACAATAGCCAAGATATGGAAATAACCCAAGTGCGTCCATGGACAGATGAATGAATAAAGAAAATGCAGTGCATTATTAACATTCCATTAATAAAGGAACATTATTCAACCTTGAAAAAGAAGTATATCTTGTCGTTTGCAACAATATCGATGAACCCAGAGGACAGTATGCTAAGTAAAGTAAGCTAAGCACAGAAAGACAGGCACTGCTTGATCTCACTTACATGTGGAATTTGATAAAGTAGAATGCACAGAAGCAAAGAATAGAATGTTAATTGCCAGGGACTGGGTGTTGGGGGAAATGGGGAAATGTTGGTCAAAGGGTACAAAACTTTAGTTATGCAGGATGAATAACCTCCTCTGGAGATCTAACATACAGCATGATGACTATACTTAATAATACTGTATTGCATTTTTGCAATTTGCTAAGAGAGTAGACCTTAAATATTCTCACCACACCAAAGAAAATAGTAACTGAGAGGTGCTAGATGTGTTAATTACCTTTATTTAATTATTTCACAATGTATATATATATATATATATATATATTTTAAAATCACATTATACACATTAAACATATTTTATTTTTATTTATCAATGATACCTTAATAAAGCTCAGGGGAGGGAGGTATTTCTCTAACTATCTTTGCAAAATACAATTCATCCATTAACAAATCACAGTAAATTAGGAAGAATAAAACTTACATTTCGACAAAAACCTATGCCATATTTCTGAAAGCATCTTCCAAATCCTATTAAAAACATCTTTAAATATATTTCTCTCAGCTTCTTCCCTTATATTTTTTATTTTTTCATCATATTTTAATTTTAGCAATTTAATTTCTTTCTCCTTTTCTTCCTCTGATTTATGCTTATCCTCTTCTACTAGTTTAATTTCTTCATTTAATTGGTCAGTGTAGATTTTCCTCAAAACCTCTTCCCGTTGTTTCAGCCTTTCCTCTGTGTCCTTGTATATGTCATCAGAAAAGTAAGCCCCTTCGTTGCACTGCACCATTTTCTCTATCAGCTCCACCAACTCCTGCACTTGACTTTCCTTCTCTGCCTTACTGGTTTTCTTGCTGTTGCTAAAGGCACAGCAGCGGTTCCCGCACTCCTTGACGATGCTTTTTAGGCCCACATCCGCATCTGCTATGAAGTCATGGAAGCTCTGGCCCTCCAACTCTTCTTTGCGAGTGAACAAGATGACCATGTGCTTCATGGCTGACTTCCCAAAGACAGCCTTGATCAATGCAACGGTTTTCTGCTCCTCCTCTGTGTAGCGGCCCAGCAGCAGAACTAGGACAATAGCATGGGGCCCTGGGCAGGAGGAGATGATACAGCGGCTGATTTCCTTGCAGGTGGTGTCCAGGCTCTCCTTGGTGTCAAAGAGCCCTGGAGTGTCCACAACAAGAAGGTCTCTCCCCTGCCATTCCCGGGAAGCTTTTTGACAGTTCTTGGTAACAGCTTGGGCAGCAATTCTAGAATCAAAGACTTCCTCTCCAAGGATGGTGTTCGCTGTTGCACTTTTCCCACTTCCAGTTTTCCCTACCAGAACGATCCTCAGGGAGCGGTCCTCACTCTCAGCCATGCTCACGTCAGGAGGCTCTAGAACTTAGGCACGTACAAGACCTTAAGGAGGGGAAGATAGGGGGAAAAAGCCAGTTTTAGTAAGTGAGATCCATTCCCAACCTTCTTTTCTGCTTTCTCTTTCTTCCTGAAAATTTGTAATATCCTATTATCCATACTAATCACAGTAAAGACAGAAAGATGAAATAGTCTGATTAATATGGAAGAAATAATAGAGAAAGCAGTTAAAGAGTTTCCCCACAAAGTAGTACCAGGTATAGATGGTTTCACAGGTGAATTCTATTAAACCTTTTAAGATCTGATGATCTCAAAGCTACCTAAAACTGCTCCTGGCCATATAAAAAGAAGGAAAAAGTTACATTTTTTTTTCTATGAAGCAAGTATATTGATTCCAAAGGCTGACAAATATTTCATCAATAAAGAAAACTAAAGATGTGTCTCATTTGTGAATACTAATATACAAATCCTAAATAAATTATTAGACACTAATAAATAATAGACTGTGATTAAGTGTGATTTATTTCAGAAATACTATGGTGGGTCAATATGAGAATGTTGATTGTTACAACACATCCCGTTAATAGGTTAAGAAGAAAATTAGCTAGATGCAGGAAAGATATTTTGCCAAATTTAACACTGATTCATGTTTACAGTAGTTTGTAGAACAGAAAAAATATCTATTTCTTTAACATGATTTTATATAAATATAATTTTTTCAATTTTGTCATCTTTTTTTCTGGAACTAAAATAGTTGATTATAAAGTTCATTCGGATGAAGGAAAATGCAAGTTAGCCTAGACAATCAAGGAAAAGAAGAACAGGGGAAGACTAGCTCTACCAGACAATTAAATATTATAATCTCTATAATTAAAGCAGTGTGATATTGGTGAGTGAATAGAGACAGGCCATGAAACAGAAACAGAGAATTCACAAATAGGCCATTGCTCATTTTATGTTCATTTATATTCCATTCAATTACATTAACTTACATTCTGTGAAGCAACACCTCATACCAATGGGAAAGATGATGGACACTTTTATTAGCAACACTGAAATAACTATACCACCATATAATTGGATGCAATTTTAAAAATAAAATTGCCTCCAATTCCTCATGTCATACAAATTCCAAATAGATCAGAAATTTGAATGCAAAAACTATCCCATATAAATAATAAGAGAAACACGGGTAAATTCTTTGTAACCTGGGAGTGGGGAGGATGTTAATAACTAAGGTTTAAAATAGTATAAGGAAAAGACTGATAAGTTTGATTACACAAAAATCCAAAAAATTATGTAAGGCATACAACACCATAGGCAAATTAAAACACAAATATCAAACTAGGAAAACATTTTTTCCGATTTATCTCAAAGAGGGCTACTTTTCCTACTGTATGAAGAATAGCTAAAAGTAAAGAAACAAAAGACCAATGACTTGATAGAAAATCAGGCAAGATATGAACCCACGGCCAAAGAAAAAAATATATAAATTATCCTTGAATACATAAAAAGATATCCAAGTTCATTCACAATAGAGAAAAATAATTAAAAACATAGAAAAAATAAAAAATTCTCAGAGATAACTATTTCTCAACTATAGGTATGGCAAAAATCCATTTCCCAGCATAATCTGGTGGTAAAGGTATGGGGAAAACAGGTAATTTCTTGCATGACTAGTGTGAAGGGGAAAACAACCTAACACCTATAGAGGAGAAGGTAGCAATACCTTGAAAAATTACACATGCATTTACTCTTTGATTATCAATCCTGATTTTAGGATTTATCCCAGAGCTGCACTGACAAAAATACAGAAAGGAATGATGCCCATCAGTGGGGACCAGTTGAATAAACTAAGGAATATTCATACAGAAAAGTACAATCCAACTGCAAAAAGGAATGAGAAATATATCTATATACCAGTATGAAGAGATCTCTGTGATATACTGTTAAGTGAAAAAAGCCAAGTGAAGAAAATAATGTATAGTTTACTACCATTTATATAAGAAGAAGGAACATTAGTTTTATATATATAAATAATTTTTATGTGCATGTGAAAAAGCAATGGCAGAACCATTTGAAAACTAAACAAAAGAATTATTTATATGAAGATGAGAGAAACAAGGTACAAGGGACAGGAACAGAAAATGGTCATTAGACTTCTTTGAATATCCTTTGTTTTTGCAAATTTGATCTTGAGAACATTTAAATAGTTTACATAATTATACAATAAAAATTATATTTTAAAACACCAGTAAAAGTTAAAAGAAACGGAACAAATAAACCTAATCGTATCTTGTGTCAAGGATGAACCACACAAAGATTTGTCCTGAAAGGCTTGAAAATGTAGTATTAATAATTTCACTGTGTGTGTGTATGTGTGTGTGTGTGTACTGTTTTGAAGTCCATCTAAAAGGCATAAACCATGGTCAGCCAAGTAGCAGTGAGTGCACTTAATACCCAGATTGTGATCTTCAAATGGTATTTCCCACAAAAGAAATTAGGACTACTAGGAAAAAGTACTGATTCCAGGTCTGGGCCAGTAAACATACAAGTTTAGCCTACAACATCTTTCATACTAGAAAGTAGGGATGCTATCAAAAATTACTTAGTTTTATCAGAAGGACTTGGAAGCTACCTTAAAGAGGTTCCAACTGGACAAAGATGGAATAATTTGAGCATCATTAATAAAGATTATTCCAATGGATTAAAATATACCAAATATATTGAAATCCAGTAGTTGATAACAACACCATCTTCCTGAAAGAAGTTAATTGCTCCCTTTGGAGTATGCTAAGAAAGTGACTCATCATTCTGAACATTGACAACTAAAGGGAAAGAAGCATTTATTTTGTCTTTCATACATCTCATCTTTTAACTATATCTCACAAAAATGAAAGAATCACTGAATGAAAGTTCCTTTGTATATGACTATTCCATCTAATAAATAAATAAAGAATGATAGAATATCATCTTTTGGTAACTTTTAATGAAACAAATTCATTCTAGACAATCATTAACATCTGCTAACATCACAAAAAGAGAGGCACTCAAACATTATGTGCCTTCTAATAGAAGTTTAGGAGAGCATCTATGAAGTATTCCCACTAAAAAAACAAAGTCAAACTTTAATCTGATCCAACCTCCCCATTCATATAAATTCACACAAAACACTGGAGCTAGAAGCGAATGTTAAATGACATTGTTAGGATGCAATCAGCAGTATGAATACTGTCCAGTTCTGTTGGACAAAAGACCTTCCCTTCCTTAAACAAAGAAATTTAACACAAAGAAACAAGGAAGGTGAAAACCTACACATTGAGTGAAACATAAGAGATGTCAAACAATTGTAATGCATGAATTTTACTTAGATCCTACCTCAAACAATTTTAAAAATTATGAGATCTTCAGGGAAATCTGAATACAACTGGTAGTATTAAAATTTATAGTTGCCTTTTGAAGCCTGTTTATGAAATTGTGGAAATGTTTTTAAATGGTCTTTATCTTTCAGAGACACATACTCAAATATTTACTGATAAAATGATGTAATATCTGACATTTGCTTCAAAATAATCTGTGATAGAGTTGAGAATAGGAGCAGATATTTGAACAAGACTGGCATAAATTGATAACTGTGAGATTTTAGTATAGGTACATGGAAGTTCCTTATATTATTTTTACCTTTGAATAAGTATAAATTTTTCACAAATAAAAAAATTAACCCATGTATAGTGTAACCACTATCGAGTATAGACTGCATATCAGAACACCCTGATAAAACATGTTTTGTATATCTCGTTTATTCTTCAAAAATACTCTACAGTGAAACTAATTTTATTATTCTAATTTTTTAAATGAGGAAGCTGGTGTGGCTCAAAAATTCTGGGAAACATGCCCCTGGTCACTGTGCTAATAGGTATTGGGCAGAGAAGACATTCGATTCAAAGTCTGTCTGAATCTACCATGCTCACTCTTAACCGTGCACTCTACTGCCTGTTCTTGGCTACTCTCAGGCCATGATTCTAAATTTTCATTGACATGGCACAGAGATAGACCAGTGGAGGGCAAAGGAGATGATCCACGCTTTCTGAAAAAAGGTGAGCTGGGAGCCAGCCTGTTATAAGGGAACCGTGAGGAGGGCTCCGCATTTCTCGTGGACTTTTCCATCTCTCCCATATTGAGAAACCAAACGTGAGAGAGATGGTCAGAAATATCACTCTAAAACTTTCTCAAATTTTAAACTTTCTCAAGTTTTAAAACTTTCTCAAGTGGTTCCTGGAAGATCCAGAGGACCTCCAGCTAAGAGAAAGGCTGAGAAATGACAAAAGCGTTTACAACAGAGGTGAACAGTTCTAAACTGTGGCCAGACCCACCGGTTCTAGAAAATTTCGTAGCTCCTTGAGATCTAGTTCCCTCTGCTATAAAAAAGGAAAATAAAACCAATCTTGCAGGGTTGTCCTTAGGCTTTCATAGAGTGATTTCTATAAAGGTCTTTTATAGCAACTCTTTTTGTATTGAATGGCGCAGCAGCCCCACATGTTACACTGTTAGGGACACAGCTTGTCTCTGCTTAATGCTGGAAAAAGTCAGCAGACTGAATTCTAGTGTTCCTCTGCCATGAGTGATCTGGGTACCCCTTGGAGAATCATCAAAATCTCTGGGATTGGGATTCTGATTCTTTTTCTGTAAGAAGAGGGACTTAGACAGGTGGACTCTAAATTGCCTGTCACCTTTACAAATCTGTCTTAGGAGCCCTTAATTTCTTATGAAGGTTATCAGGCAACACTCTGTGTCTATCACAACAGCCAGTGAGTGGAGGGTGCACTATGCAGCCATGCGTGTCCTGTTACATATGAGATGCATGGGCTCCATGCAAACAAATCTCCTCACTCCCCTTCTACTCACCCCTCCCACAGCACCTTCTATGCAGTGCTGCTTAGCACAGTGCTTTGTCCCTCCTAAGGGCAGAGTCTACTCCAGCCACACACCCTGTCGTCACTGCCCTTCGCAGCCCAATAGCACCAGACCCTCTTCTCAGCCAGGCTCACCTTCTCTTGAACAAGCTGAATTTTCAGGTTTTCTCCAAGGAGGCTGCTTGAGCTGTTGCTTTTGCTTTTACTGTGAGTTAAAAGTGTCTGTACCGCCACCAAAACCTCTCAGTCAGGAAGCTCAGGCTGGGTGGAGCCACACACAAAAAAATGTTTGTCTTTAAAGAAACAGAAATACGGCTCCATAATCTGGTGATTGCTTCAGTTTTGCCCGGTTGAAACCTTTTGCCCATGGGCCTGCTATAAACACCATTTCCAAAGCTACATTTTTCGCTTCAGGTTATAGTTATGGATGCAAAAGAGCCTTATTAAATGACCCAAATATTGCCTAGAAAACAAGGCACAGGACCTGATTGTCTTCCCAGGGTGGAGTGGGAGGCTGAGGGGTGATTTGGGGAAGAAGAGAGACAGGCATATACCTTGCCGTTTCCAAGCGTAGAGCTGGGGGTTCTTAGTGATTGTATAATATGGGTTTTTTATTATAGTCTTTCAGGAAGGCCTCAAGTTACTCATTCAAAAGTTAACATCACTGAGGCTCAAAGGCAGAGTCTAAATCATTAGGAACCAAGGGAAAAAAAGGAAGGTGAGGCCTGGAAAAATAATCTGCCCATGAACACATAGTTTCTCTAGTTGCTTTTCGTATAATTCTTCCAACTTTGAAAATATGCATGACCTAACAAGTAAAGATGCACCCAAGGAATAGATCCTACATCCCTTCCCCACCTTCCTCTCTACCCCACATCCTCCTACCCCAGTCTCAGGCAGAGACAGATTTTCCAGAATTTACCCAGTGGATGGTTCCAATCTGCTCTGGAGGTTTCTTGAGGTGAGAGGCAGGTTCCCAAAGCTCTCACGGTTGACCAGATATTCCAGTTGGCTACGTAAGAATACTATGTTTAGAGTTCCAAGCCCACAGCCCCTGTCGCGGCCTTGCCACCCTCCAGCGCCCCATGCCAGGAGTGGGCCTAGAGCACTCGCCTTGCCCCTCTGTGATCCGGGCTCTGGCACCCGCCCAGGTCCGCACCACTGGCAGCCTGTAGGGAGTCGCTGGCCGTCGTCGCCGCTAAGTAGGATATATCTGCATCTTCAAAGGAAGATAAAACAAAAGCCTTCTTTGGAATATTTGGATTTTTGTCACTTTCTGTGAGCTTTAGTTCAAGAACACAAGTTGAATCACTCAAACATGAAAAACAAGTCTGAAACCAGTATCCATCAATACTTGGTCGAAGAGCCAACCCTTTCCTGGTCGCCTCCACCCACTAGAGCCAGTGAAGTAGTATGTTCTGCCAACGTTTCTCACTACGAGCTCCAAGTAGAAATAGGAAGAGGATTTGACAAGTTGACTTCTGTCCATCTAGCATGGCATACTCCTACGGGAACGCTGGTAACTACAAAAATTACAAATCTGGAAAACGGCAATAAAGAACGCCTGAAAGTTTTACAGAAAGCCATGATTCTATCCCACTTTTTCCGGCATCCCAATATTACAACTTATTGGACAGTTTTCACTGTTGGCAGCTGGCTTTGGGTTATTTCTCCATTTATGGCCTATGGTTCAGCAAGCCAACTCTTGAGGACCTATTTTCCTGAAGGAATGAGTAAAACTTTAATAAGAAACATTCTCTTTGGAGCAGTGAGAGGATTGAACTATCTCTACCAATATGGCTGTATTCACAGGAGAATTAAAGCCAGCCATATCCTCATTTCTGGTGATGGCCTAGTGACCCTCTCTGGCCTGTCCCATCTGCGTAGTTTGGTTAAGCATGGACAGAGGCATAGGGCTGTGTATGATTTCCCACAGTTCAGCACATTAGTGCAGCCATGGCTGAGTCCAGAACTACTGAGACAGGATTTACATGGGTATAATGTGAAGTCAGATATTTACAGTGTTGGGATTACAACATGTGAATTAGCCAGTGGGCAGGTGCCTTTCCAGGACGTGCATAGAACTCAGATGCTGTTAACAGAAACTGAAAGGTCCCCCTTATAGCCCATTGGATATCAGTATTTTCCCTCAATCAGAATCCAAAATGAAAAACTCCCGGTCAGGTGTAGACTCTGGGATTGGAGCAAGTGTGCTTGTCTCCAGTGGAACTCACACAGTAAATAGTGACCGATTACACACACCATCCTCAAAAACCTTCTCTCCTGCCTTCTTTAGCTGGGTACAGCTGTGTTTGCAACAAGATCCGGAGAAAAGCCCATCAGCAAGCAGTTTATTGTCCCATGTTTTCTTCAAACAGATGAAAGAAGAAAGCCAGGATTCAATACTTTCACTGTTGCCTCCTGCTTATAACAAGCCATCAATATCACTGCCTCCGTTGTTACCTTGGACTGAGCCAGAATGTGGTTTTCCTGATGAAAAAGATTCATATTGGGAATTCTAGGGCTGGCAAATCATCTTATGTCCTATATACTTGACACTTTCTCCTTGCTGCTTTTTCTTCTGTTTTGCTAGGTACAAATACCAGAATTATACTTGAAAATACAGTTGGTGCACTGGAGAATCTATTCAAATCACTCTGTTCAAAGGGGCATCAGTTTGTAGTCCCTTTGGTTCACACAGAGTGCTATGACAACTCCAAGGAAACATCAGAACTAGTAACCTAGCTAGTTAGTGTTATTTATTCGGGAAATTTTTCTAAGCTGTGGCTAACCGTCCTGATCTCTCAATATAATTTTTGAGCCAGTTAATTTTTTCAATATTTTGCTGTCCTCTTGGGAATGGTCCCTCAAAGGATAGTGCTTCTAAGTACATCTTCTTCTCCCAGATTGTCTGGCCTTTTTAATGAGCTATTGTTAAACCAACAGGCTAGTTTATCTTGCATCAGACCCTTTTATGGTAGAGGGAAAATGTCTTTACTTTCCCTTTTTCTTCTGTTAATACTTATGGTAACATCTAACTCAGCCTCACTCACATTAAGTGATTCACTTGAAATGTATTAAAAAAGAATACTGTGTTTAAAAATAAAAATAAAAAAAGAACATTATGTTTTTGATTTTGTGTGTATGTGTATGTGTGTGTGTGCACAAAACTTGGGGCTTTTCTTCTGCCGCCATGATGCTAAATCAATGCAAAGCTTAACTTATTAAGATAGTGCACAAATAATAACAGGAGATGAAAGGTATAGTACTGTCCTAGCTCTTACACAGATTATGTAACCTTGGAGTATCAGCTTCCTATTGCTATCATGACAAATTACCAAAAATGTAGTGGCCTAAAACAACATAAAATTTTCCTCTTACAGTTCTGGAAGTCAGAAGTCCAAAATGAGTGTTATGGGGATAAAATCAGGCTAATTAGCAGGGTACCTTCTAGAGGTTCCACGAGAGAATCTGTTCCTGGCCTCTTCCAGCATCTCTATGCTACTAGTGTTCTTTGGCTTGTGGCCACATCGCACCAATCTCTCCTGCCATCTTCACATTGTCTTCCTTCTTTGACTTTCTTGTTTCCCCCTTAGAAAGATCTTTGTGTTTACATTTAAACCCACCTAGATAATCCAGGATAATCTCCTCACTGTGAAAGCCTTAATTTAATCACATCTGCAAAGACTGTTCTGCTATATAAAGCAACAGTCACTTGTTCCTCCCAATATCAAGTCTGTATTAGTTTCCGGGGCTGCTGTAACAAATTACCACAAACTGGGTAGCTTAAAACAAGAAAAAATTATCATCTCACAGTTCTTGAGGCCACAAGGTGTCAACAGGGCCGCACTCTCTCTGAAGACTCTAGGGGAGGAGCCTTCCTTGCCTCTTTCTGGCTTCTAGTGGTTTCTGGCAATCCTTGCTACTCTTTGACTTGTAGATGCATCCTTCCAATCTCTGCCTCCAGAGTTACACGGTTTTCTCACCTGTGTGCTTATTCAAATTTCACTCATTTTCTAAGGAAAAAAGTCATTGGATTAGAAGAGCTTGCCCCAAAGCCTCATCTTAATTTGATTACATCACAAAGACTATTCCCAAATAAGGTCACATTCTCAAGTCCTAGGGGTTAGATCTTGAACATTTCTTTTAGTGGATACAATTCTAAATTGTGATAGAAAATTGATGGTTAAATAAGAAAGGACAGTGTATGCATTTTGAGAGTGAAACACCCTAGATCTCTTCCTTTGCAGTCCCAGTTGCAATGAATTGGTGAAGCCCACGCGGACAGTCCATGTCATGGTAGTTGGGAAGTTCTTACTGCATAAGGTTTAGCATCCTTATTGCTTAGCCTGGAATTCAGCTATTGTTACAGTGTTTCAATCTTTCTTTCTGGGCCAAATCTTCCTCTATTCCTCTCCTTGAGAGGCAACTTAATGTTTCAGTGCAGCTCTGCTTACCTAAAATTCCAATCACAGTTCCTGTTAATACCTATTTTACATAGCTGAAGGAGACAGAGGTATAAAGGCAGTTTCTGAAATACCACAGGTGCTCAGCAAATGCTTTTAATGATCCTGTCTTAGTCTGTGTGGACTGCTATAACAAAATACTGTAGAATGAGTAATTTATAAGCAACAGAAATTTGTTTCTCACAGTTCTGGAGGCTGAGAAATCCAAGATCAAAGTATTGACAGGTTTGTTATCTGGTGATGGCGTGTTTCCTGATTCATAGATGGTGCCTTCTTGCTGTGTCCCCACATGGTGGAAGGGGCGGGGAGCCTCTCTCTAGCCTGTTATAAGGGCACTAACTCCATTCACGAGGGCTCCACCATGATGACCTAAGTACCTCCCAAAGGCCCTACCTCTTAATACCATCACTTCAGGATTAGGTTTCAATACATGAATTTGGAAGAGGATACACAAACATTCAGACCCCAGCAGATCCCTCCTCAAGTCATTTAATCTTCTCTGTGTCTCATAGTCCCACTACTGAGGCTTTGCTTGTGATATTTCTCTGTGTTTCCTGTTAAAGTAAAATTAGGAAAAAAAAAAAAAAAGCAAGGTCATGACTTTCATGCAAATTTAAAATACATGCATGTAAAAGATTTTACTTAACTTATTGATTAATGAGAAAACCAGTAAGACTGGTTTTAAACTATAATTAGTTCAAAGGACATTTGAGAATCTTGGGTAATTTGTAGGTGGATAAGATTTCCCTTGTGCCCATTTAATGACTGTTCCTAAGATGGTCATTGTATTAGCCCGTTCTTGCACTCCTATAAAGAAATTCCTGCAACTGGGTAATTTATAAAGAAATGAGGTATAATTGGCTCACAGTTCCACAGGCTGTGCAGGAAGCATGATGGCTTCTTGGGAGACCTCAGGAAACTTTCAATATGTTGGAAGGAAAAGGGGAAGCATGCACATCTTACAAGGCTGGAGCAGGAGCAAGAGTGGAAGGCGGCAGTGCTACACACTTTTAAACAACCAGATCTCATGAGAACTTACCCACTATCGCAAGAACAGCATCAAGGGATGGTGCCAAACTGTTCCTGAAGGACCACCCCCATGACCCAATCACCTCCTACCAGGCCCCACCTCCAATATTGGGGATTACAATCTGGCATGAGATTTGGGCGGGGACACAGACCTAAACCATATCAGCCATAAAATGTAATTTTGGGGTATACGTTCTGCCAGACAAAAAAATTATTTACTTGTCTATAAGCAAAATTGCAAGTTACCTCTCAACAGAGTTGAGTATCTTAGACAGTAGTCAAGCCTCGCATCACACAGAAAGAATACCCAATAATCTCTTTTGCTTATTTCCACATGTTGGATCATTTTAATGTCATTTTCTACCTTGTGATCATACATAATCTCCAACAATTATTCTTGATCCCTCAACACCATTATTATGTACAGCTTGGTTATTTACATATATATAGCAAGAGTTTTAATTAGCCAGATAGGCTTTCCTAAGCTTGCTCAGGAAATCCAGAGCCTAACAGCATTAAATAACTACCAATGCCAAAGAATGAACTTCTATTTGGAAATTTTCAAAATGAATCTTGAAAAGTTCTATTATTTGTTTTTCTATCACAAATGTAGAAAACCAAGACAAAGACACTTTTTCCAATAGATTTTACATGCAGTTCTTATAAATGTAGGTGAATTTTCCTTTTTTGTGAGGTCTCCAAAATTTGCAGAGGTTCCCAGCGTGACAGGTAGTGGACTGACTTACTGCCTGTGAGACGAGGAGCCTAGATGACAGCTACCACGTTAATTTTCTTGGGAGGGTTTTGGAGGGTTTTGGAGGCATTAGCCTCACATAGAATGTTAATCACTATTCCTCAGTAGTGGCCTTATTGTACCTGATTAAGTGAAAACCACTCTCAGACATCACACTCTAGATATGGCCCTAGTGCCAGTGTCCCTGGCTGCCTTCATCACCCGTCATCTATCCGACGGTCCAGATAGAAGACAAACTGGGTCAGGCCCAATGTCTGTACCCACATTGATCCCTGCCTGAAGGAAGGTATGTTTTGTAGCAAAGGCTTATGATTTTGCCTTTTTTGAAGACTTAGGAGGGAAGTGTTTTCAGATACACAGGCAGAGGAGGAGCTGCTGAACCATGAATCAACAGCATCTGAGAACTTTCATATCTGCTAATAAGGCACAGTCCTTTCTTGGAATTGGAGGCTGAGGCTGTCTGCAGTGCATAGGTAGCATGAGGTAAGTGCTTTCCAAGCCCGCCAACTCTGTCTCTCCCTTTAGGGCCTTCAGTTCTATTTATGTATCTGGACACCTATGATGTGAAATTGTATAATACGTGAGCTTAAGGAGACCAAACCACGATCCTGGGACTGACATCAAGAGTATTACCATTACCATTACTATTGCTGACACCACTGCTACTAGCTGACACTTGCTGATCACTTACTGTATGCTGAGTACCCTTCTCACCCCTTTATAGATACTACAGGCACACCTCAGAGATATTGCAAGTTCAATGCCAGCAACTGCAATAAAGCAAATGTAACTATAAAAAGAGCCACATGAATTTTTTGGTTTCTAAGGGCATATAAAAGTTATGTTTATACTACACCATAATCTATTACATGTGCAATAGCATTATGTCTAGAAAACAATATATGCGCTTTAATTTAAAAATACTTTATTGCTGAAAGATGCTAACAATCCTCCGAGCCTTCAGTGAGTCATAGTCTTTCTGCTGGTGGAGGGTCTTGCCTCAGTATTGATAGCTGCTGATTGATCAAGATGGTGATTGCTGAAGGCTGGGGTGGCTGTAGCAATTTCCTAAACTAAGATAACAATGAGGTTTGTCACATAGAATGACTCTTCCTCTCACAAAATGTTTCTCTGTAGCATGTGTGATGCTGTTTGATCGCATTTTAAGCATAGTAGAACTTGTTTCAAAATTGGAGTCAATCTTCTCAAACCCTGCTGCTGTTTATCAAGTTTATTTAATATTCTAAATCCTTTGTTGTCATTTCAATAATGTTCACAGCATCTTCGCCAAAAGTAGTTTTTTTTTTTGAGATGAAGAAGGAGATTTTATTTATTTTTTATTTCAATAGGTTTTGGGGGGTTGGGTAGTGTTTGGCTACAGGGATAGGTTCTGTAGTGGTGATTTCTGAGATTTTGGTGCCATCACCTGAGCAGTGTACACTGTGCCCAGTGTGTAGGCTTTTATTCTTCACCTCCCTCCCACCCTTTCCCCAAGTCCCCAAAGTCCATTGTATCATTCTTATGCCTTTTCATTCTCATAGTGTCATTTCCATCTCAAGAAATCAGTTTCTTTTCTCATCCATAAGAAGCAGCTCCTCATCCATTCAAGTTTTATCATGAGATTGCAGCAATTCAGTCACATCTTCAGCCTACATTCTTCTTTTGTTGTTGTTAGAGACAGGGTCTCACTCTGTCACCCAGGCTTGAGTACAGTAGTGTGATCATAGCTCACTGCAGCCTTGAGCTCCTGGGCTCAAGTGATGCTCACACCTCAGCCTCCCAAGCAGCTGGGACTACAGGCACACACCACCATGCCTTACTAATTATTTTTTTTTGTCGAGATAGGATCTCACTGTGTTGCCCAGTGTGGTCTCCAACTCCTAGTTTCAAGTGATCCTCCTGCCTTGGCCTCCCAAAGTGCTAGGATTACAGGCATGAGCCAACACACCTGGCCTCCACTTCTAATTCTACTTCTCTTGCTACCTCCACCACATCTGTAGTGATTCCCTCCAATGAAGTCTCGAACCCCTCCAAGTCATCTATGAGGGTTGGAATCAACTTCTTCCAAACTGTTGTTAACATTAATATTTTTATCTCCTCTCATGAATCATGAATGTTGTTAATGGTATCTAGAATGGTGAATCCTTCCCAGAAAGTTTTCAATTTACTTTGCCCAGGTTTATCAGAAGAATCACTATTTATGGCAACTATAGCCTTATAAAATATATTTCTTAAATAATAAGGCTCAAAAGTCAAAATTATCCTTGATCCATGGGCTGCAGAAGGGATGTTGTATTAGCAGGCATGAAATCTCCTTGTATATCTCCATAAGAGATCTTGGGTGACCAAATGCTTTGTCAATGAGCAGTAATATTTTGAAAGGAATCTTTTTTTCTAAACAGAAGTATCAACAGTGGGCTTAAAATATTCAGTAAGCGGTGGGGGGGTCAGCCCCCCACCCGGCCAGCCGCCCTGTCCGAGAGGGAGGTGGGGGGGTCAGCCCCCTGCCCGGCCAGCCGCCCCGTCCGGGAGGGAGGTGGGGGGGTCAGCCCCCCACCCGGCCAGCCGCCCCATCCGGGAGGTGAGGGGCGCCTCTGCCCGGCCGCCCCTACTGGGAAGTGAGGAGCCCCTCTGCCCGGCCACCACCCCGTCTGGGGTGTACCCAACAGCTCATTGAGAACAGGCCATGATAACAATGGCGGTTTTGTGGAATAGAAAAGGGGGAAAGGTGGGGAAAAGATTGAGAAATCGGATGGTTGCTGTGTCTGTGTAGAAAGAGGTAGACATGGGAGACTTTTCATTTTGTTCTGTACTATGAAAAATTCTTCTGCCTTGGGATCCTGTTGATCTATGACCTTACCCCCAACCCTGTGCTCTCTGAAACACGTGCTGTGTCCACTCAGGGTTAAATGGATTAAGGGCGGTGCAAGATGTGGTTTGTTAAACAGATGCTTGAAGGCAGCAGGCTCCTTAAGAGTCATCACCACTCCCTAATCTCAAGTACCCAGGGACACAAACACTGCGGAAGGCCGCAGGGTCCTCTGCCTAGGAAAACCAGAGACCTTTGTTCACTTGTTTATCTGCTGACCTTCCCTCCACTATTGTCCTATGACCCTGCCAAATCCCCCTCTGCGAGAAACACCCAAGAATGATCAATAAAAAAAGAAAAAAGAAAAAAAAAATTCAGTAAGCCATGCTATAAACAGATATGCTGTCATCAGGCTTTGTTGTTCCATTTATAGAGCACAGGAAGAATAGATTGAACATAATTCTTAAAAGCTCTAAGGTTTTTTGGAATGGTAAGTGAGCATTGACTTCAACTTAAAGTCATCAGCTGCATCAGCCCCTAATGAGAGAGTCAGCCTGCCCTTTGCAGCTTTGGAGCCAGGCATTGACTTCTCCACTCAGGCAATGAAAGTCCTGGATGTATAATCTTCCTACAAAAGTCTGCTTTGTCTCCATTGAAAATCTGTTGTTTATTGTAGCCACCTTCATCAGTGATCTAAATTAGATCCCCTGGATAACTTGCTGCAGCTTCTCCATCAGCACTTGCTGCTTCGCCTTCCACTTTTATGTAATGGGGACAGGTCATTTCCTTAAACCTCATGAACCAACATCTGCTAGCTTCAAACGTATTTCCTGCAGCTTCCCCACCTCTGTCAGACTTTATAAAATTGTGGGGTCCTTGCTCTGAATTAGACTGTGGCTTAAGGGAATGTTGTGGCTGGCTTAATCTTCTATCCAGACCAATAAAACTTTCTTCATATCAGCAGTAAGGCTGTTCAGCTTTCTTATCATTCATATATTCACTGGAGTAGCACTTTTAATTTCCTTCAATTACTTTTCCTTTGCATTCAAACTTGGCTAATTGTTTGGTGCAAGAGGTCTAGCTTTTGGCCTGTCTCAGCTTTTCACATACCTGCCCCACTAAGCTTCATCATTTCTAGCTTTTGGTTGAAGGTGAGAAATGTGCAACTCTGCCTTGCATTTGAACACTTAGAGGCCCCTGTAGTGTTATTAATTGACTTGATTTCAATATTGTTGTGTCAGGGAATAGGGAAGCCTGAGGCAAGGGTGAGAGACAAGGGAACAGCTGCATGGTGGGAGCAGTCAGAACACACAATGATCAACTAAGTTCATCACCTTCTAAGGCGCAGATTGTGGCACCCCAAAACAATTACAATAGGGACATCATAGATCACTGATCCCAAATCATCAGGACAGATGATAATGAAAACGTTTGAAATACTGTGAGAATTGTCAAAAAGTGACACAGACACAAAAAAGTGAACACTTGCTGTTGGGAAAATGGCACCAACAGACTTGTTTGATGCAGGGTTACCACAAATCTTCAATTTGTAAAAAGCACATCATCCACAAAGTGCAATGAAATGAGGTACAATAAAGTGACGTGCACCTGTACATCCTTCCTCATTCCTCATCCCACACATCTGGCCCAGATGGGACATGAAAGTCTCACTGATGAGAGAAGCAGCTGTGGCTTTCTCCGAAGGTCATTTGAGACACTACCTGAGACTGTTCCTCGGGGACTTTTCATTTGCCAGGTCTCTCTGACTCTGCAGGTGCCTTCAACCCACTCCCTTTTACTCTACCCTTTCCAAACTCAGATCCTTTTGCAGAAGTATTTAACTTTTGTCATCAATTTATATACACCAAGACAAAAAAAAGTGTTACCTTTAAAGACAGACATAGGAAATTAAGGTGTGCAAACAGACCTTTGAATCCTATGAGGAGCAGGCAGACAATTGAAACAGGAAGAGCTGAGCAGGTTATATGGCCACCTCTGCCTAAAAGCATGTCCCAGTCTCACCAGCAGGAGCCAATTGCCTACTCTTACAGAATTCCCAATTTATATCAAAACAACTGTTTTATCACTAAAGAGGAGGGTTTTATCCCTTAAAATAAAACAAAACAAGCTTTAATGCAATTGAATATACAGGGGACTTCTCCCTGGGGCACACTGTCAGCACAAGATTACTAACTTTATCTGAGTTGTTTAAGAGTAAGCAGTATCTTTCTGTTAGCCCAATGACACCTGTTTTGTTCCATGACCTTCAGTAGTAGATTCTCATGTTAGCATATCCGTACTGGATGTCTCCCATTACTATACAAAATGCAGTGTCAGTTGAAAAGTGTGTGAGTCTGATTCTGCCACTAGTAATATCTATGGCTTTGAAGGGAAAAAATAATGTTACTAAGCCCCAGTATCTTTAGGCCTTACCAAATTAGTACAAATTCCCAGACTCTCTCAAATCATGAGCCCTGGCCCACCTACCCACAGTACTTCTCAGATGTTGGTCAGAACATAGTTACAAACCTATAAGGTGGTATGTTGGTCAGAACATAGTTATAAACCTACAAAGTGGTGCAGAGAACAATAATCCTCAAAGGGAGGCCACAAGGGACAGAACAGTCCTGGGACTTCTCTTGAAGAGTCCGACATGAGGGAGCAATATTAGTACAAGCCCTCTTCTCCCAGTGCTATTGAGTCCCTGTGGTCATATGAGTAATGTGCAGACAGTTACAGATACCAGCTTTATTTGTTACTTGGCACAGAACAGCCAATGAAGCATGAAGCAAGGAAGCAGGTATTTTTCTTCCATAGGTTTCTGCTACTCTCACCACATCCTAGATTCCTTCCATACTTGCCTACACAGTCTTTTTAGCCCCACCCCTCTAAAACCCAGGATTTGCTTATACACTCCTGAATTCTTCGCCATTCCATAATACTAATGGTGGAAGCAAAAGATGCTTAGCAGAACAGAAATTGGGGAAATAATTAAGAGGTTGCCATAGCCACCAGATAGCATTCAGTATCTTACCCTCTCTCTAGAATTTATAATTAGGTTTGTGCAATTTCCACTATTATCTTAATTTCCTCATTTTGTTTTCAATTTAACACCCTTTCTTTTTCTGTTTCCCATAATCCCTTATATCCTCAAGAAATGAGCTATAAGATGATTTATTGTAAATTCACTCATTCATTTAAAAAACAAATGCATCCTGCCTCAGCCACAGCCATTTCCTGCCTTACCTCCTCCCCATTCTGTTTTACCCATCACTTAAAGCTGTGGTCATATCACAGGCTAGAAAGGTTATGCTACAAGGCCCATGTCTCCATCTTTGCATCTGCTAAAGTATTCAGAAGAAATTTGAAAGAGACAGACAGGGCCAAGAAGAAATATCACCATGGAGATTGCTTTCAACTGTGCTCTGTCTCCTCTTTTGGTCCCTCTTCCAGTTGGTGCTGGCCCAGAGATGAGGCAGAAGGGTTTTCCTCTGAGTCTCCAAACCCACACCAGTGCCTTATTCAGAGGTGCAATCATTATCATTTTGGACTCTGACGTGAGCTAAACAAAATAAAAATTGCTGTGAATTGGAACAGGTGCTTATGTGTGTTGCTACTTTTCTAAGTCCTAACAATGAAGTTCTGAAAACTTACATAGCTAATAAACAGTGGAGCAGGCTCAATGTTTTTTAATTGTTTGTTATGAAGAAAGATAATTTGAAAATAGTATTTAAATGACACATTTCTAAGCTGTGAAATATTATAAATGACTATCTGGAAATATAAAGAGGCATCAGCAGTTCTCTTTTTTTATTGTTATATATTCTTATTTTTAAAATATACTTTAAGTTCTAGGGTACATGCCCACAATGTGCAGGTTTGTTACATATGTATACATGTGCCATGTTGGTATGCTGCACCCAACAACTCGTCATTTACATTACGTATTTCTCCTAAAGCTATCCCTCCCATATCCCCCACTGCACGACAGGCCCCAGTGTGTGATGTTCACCGCCCTGTATCCAAGTGTTCTCATTATTCAATTTCCACCCATGAGTGAGAACATGTGGCATTTGGTTTTCTGTCCTTGAAATAGTTTCCTCAGACTGATGGTTTCCAGCTTCATCCATGTCCCTACAAAGGACATGAACTCATCCTTTTTTATGGCTGCATAGTATTCTGTGGTATATATGTGCCACATTTTCTTAATCCAGTCTATCATTGATGGACACTTGGGTTGGTTCCAAGTATTTACTATTGTGAATAGTGCCACAATAAACATACATGTGCATGTGTCTTTGTAGTAGCATGATTTATAATCCTTTGGGTATATACCCAGTAATGGGATGGCTGGGTCAAATGGTATTTCTTGTTCTAGATCCTTGAGGAATCACCACACTGTCTTCCACAATGGTTGAACAAATTTATACTCCCACCAACAGGGTAAAAGCATTCCTATTTCTCCACATCCTCTCCAACACCTGTTGTTTCCTCATATTTTAATGATTACCATTCTAAATGGTGTGAGATGGTATCTCATTGTGGTTTTGATTTGCATTTCTCTGATGACCGGTGATGATGAGCATTGTTTTCATGTGTCTGTTGGCTGCAAAGATGTCTTCTTTTGAGAAGTGTCTGTTCATATCTTTGCCCACTTTTGTATGGGGCTGTTTGATTTTTTTCTTGTAAGTTTGTTTCAGTTCTTTGTAGATTCTGGATATTAGCCCTTTGTCAGATGGGTAGATTGCAAAAATTTTCTCCCATTCTATAGGTTGCCTGTTCTCTCTGATGGTAGTTTCTTTTGCTGTGCAGAAGTTCTTTAGTTTAATTAGATCCCATTTGTCAATTTTGGCTTTTGTTGCCATTGCTTTTGGTGTTTTAGTCATGAAGTCCTTGCCCATGCCTATGTCCTGAATGGTATTGCCTAGGTTTTCTTCTAGCGTTTTTATGGTTTTAGATCTAACATTTAAGTCTTTAATCCATTTTGAATTAATTTTTGTCTAAGGTGTAAGGAAGGGATCCAGTTTCAGCTTTCTACATATGTCTAGCCAGTTTTCCCAGCACCATTTATTAAATAGGGAATCCTTTCCCCATTTCTTCTTTTTGCCAGGTTTGTCAAAGATTAGATAGTTGTAGATGTGTGGTGTTATTTCCGAGGGCTCTGTTCTGTTCCATTGGTCTATAACTCTGTTTTGGTACCAGTACCATGCTGTTTCAGTTACTGAAGCTTTCTAGTATAGTTTGAAGTCAGGTAGCGTGATGCCTCCAGCTTTGTTCTTTTGGCTTAGGATTGTCTTGGCAAGGTAGGCTCTTTGTTGGTTCCATATGGACTTTAAAATAGTTTTTTCCAATTCTGTGAAGAAAGTCATTGCTAGCTTGATGGGGATGGCATTGAATCTATAAATTACCTTGGGCAGTATGGCCATTTTCATGATATGAATTCTTCCTACACATGAGCATGGAATGTTCTTCCATTTGTTTGTGTCTTCTTTTATTTCATGAGCAGTGGTTTGTAGTTCTCCTTGAAGGGGTGCTTCACATCCATTGTAAGTTGGATTCCCAGGTATTTTATTCTCTTTGAAGCAATTGTGAATGGGAGTTCACTCATGATTTGGCTTTCTGTCTGTTATTGGGGTATAGGAATGCTTGCGATTTTTGCACATCGATTTTGTATCCTGAGACTTCACTGAAGTTGCTTATCAGCTTGAGGAGATTTTGGGCTGAGACGATGGGGTTTTCTAAGTATACAATCATGTCATCTGCAAACAGGGACACTTTGACTTCCTCTTCTCCTAACTGAATACCCTTTATTTCTTTCTCTTGCCTCACTGCCCTGGCCAGAACTTCCAACACTATGTTGAATAGGAGTGGTGAGAGAGGGCATCCCTGTCTTGTGCTAATTTTCAAAGGGAATGCTTCCAGTTTTTGCCCATTCAGTATGATATTGGCTGTGAGTTTGATATAAATAGCTCTTATTACTTTGAGATATGTTCCATCAATACCTAGTTTATTGAGAGCTTTTAGCATGAAGGCTGTTGAATTTTGTCAAAGTCCTTTTCTGCATCTATTGAGATAATCGTGGTTTTTTTACCTTGGTTCTGTTTATGTAATGGATTACATTTATTGATTTGCATATGTTGAACCAGCCTTGCATCCCAGGGATGAAGCAGACTTGATCTTGGTGGATAAGCTTTTTCATGTGCTGCTGGATTCATTTTGCCAGTATTTTATTGAGGATTTTTGCCTTGACATTCATCAGGGATATTGGTCTAAAATTCTCTTTTTTTGTTGTGTTTCTGCCAGGCTTTGGTATCAGGATGATGCTGGCCTCATAAAATGAGTTAGGGAGGATTTCCTCCATTTCTATTGATTGGAATAGTTTCAGAAGGAATGGTACCAGCTCCTCTTTCTACCTCTGGTAGAATTTGGCTGGGAATCCATCTGGTCCTGGACTTTTTTCGGTTGGTAGGCTCTTAATTATTTCCTCAATTTCAGAGCCTATTATTGGCCTATTCAGAGATTCAACTTCTTCCTGGTTTAGTCTTGGGAGGGTGTATGTGTCGAGGAATTTATCCATTTCTTCCAGATTTTCTAGTTTTGCATAGAGGTGTTTATAGTATTCTCTGATGGTAGTTTGTATTTCTGTGGGATGGGTGGTGATATCCCTTTTATCACTTTTTATTGCATCTATTTGATTCTTCTCTCTTTTCTTCTTTATTAGTCTTGCTAGTGGTCTATCAATTTTGTTGATCTTTTCAAAAAACGAGCTCCTGGATTCATTGATTTTTTGAAGGTTTTTTGTGTCTCTGTCTCCTTCAGTTCTGCTCTGATCTTAGTTACTTCTTGCCTTCTGCTAGCTTTTGAATGTGTTTGCTCTTGCTTCTCTAGTTCTTTCAATTGTGATGTTAGGGTGTCAATTTTAGGTGTTTCCTGCTTTCTCTTGTGGACATTTAGTGCTATGAATTTCCCTCTACACACTGCTTTAAACGTGTCCCAGAGATTCTGGTACGTTGTGTCTTTGTTCTCATTGGTTTCAAAGAACATCTTTATTTCTGCCTTCATTTCGTTATGTACCCAGCAGTTACTAAGGAGCAGGTTGTTCAGTTTCCATGTAGTTGTGTGGTTTTGAGTGAGCTTCTTAATCCTGAGTTCTAATTTGATTGCACTGTGGTCTGAGAGACAGTTTGTTATAATTTCTGTTCTTTTACATTTGCTGACGAGTGCTTTACTTCCAACTACGTGGTCAATTTTGGAATAAGTGTGATGTGGTGCTGAGAAGAATGTATATTCTGTTGATTTGGGTTGGAGAGTTCTGTAGATGTCTATTAGGTCTGCTTGGTGCAGAGCTGAGTTCAAGTCCTGGATATTCTTCTTAACTTTCTGTCTCATTGATCTGTCTAATATTGACAGTGGGATGTTAAAGTCTCCCATTATTATTGTGTGGGAGTCTAAATCTTTTTGTAAGTCTCTAAGGACTTGCTTTATGAATCTGGGTGCTCCTGTATTGGGTGCATATATATTTAGGATAGTTAGCTCTTCTTGTTGAATTGATCCCTTTACCATTATGTAATGGCCTTCTTTGTCTCTTTTGATCTTTGTTGTTTTAAAGTTGTTTTTATCAGAGACTAAGATTGCAACTCCTGCTTTTTTTGCTTTCCATTTGCTTGGTATTACTTCCTCCATCCCTTTATTTTGAGCCTATGTGTGTCTCTGCATGTGAGATGGGTCTCCTGAAGACAGCACACTGATGGGTCTTGACTCTTTATCCAATTTGCCAGTCTGTGTCTTTTAATTGGGGCATTTAGCCCATCTACATTTAAGGTTAATATTGTTATGTGTGCATTTGATCCTGACATTATGATGTTAGCTGGTTATTTTGCCAGTTAGTTGATGCAGTTTCTTCCGAGCATAGATCGTCTTTACAATTTGGCATGTTTTTGCAGTGGCTGGTACCAGTTGTTCCTTTCCATGTTTCATGCTTCCTTCAGGAGCTCTTTTAGGGCAGGCCTGGTGGTGACAAAATCTCTCAATGTTTGCTTGTCTGTAAAGCATTTTATTTCTCCTTCATTTATGAAGCTTAGTTTGGCTGGATATCAAATTCTGGGTTGAAAATTCTTTACTTTAAGAATGTTGAATATTGGTCCCCACTCTCTTCTGGCTCATAGGGTTTCTGCTGAGAGATCCACTGTTAGTCTGATGGGCTTCCCTTTGTGGGTAACCCGACCTTTCTCTCTGACTGCCCTTAACATTTTTTCCTTCATTTCAACCTTAGTGAATCTGACATTTATGTGTCTTGTGGTTGCTCTTCTCAAGGAATATCTTTGTGATGTTCTCTGTATTTCCTGAATTTGGATGTTGGCCTGCCTTGCTAGGTTGGGGAAGTTCTCCTGGATAATATCCTGGAGAGTGTTTTCTAGCTTTGTTCCATTCTCCCTGTCACTTTCAGGTACACCAATCAAACATAGATTTGGTCTTTTCACATAGTCCCATATTTCTTGGAGGCTTTATTTCTTTTTACTCTTTTTTGTCTAAACTTGTCTTCTCACTTCATTTCATTAATTTGATCTTCAATCACTGATAGCCTTTCTTCCACTTGATTGAACCAGCCACTGAGGCTTGTGCATTCATCACGTAGTTCTCATGCCATGGTTTTCAGCTCTGTCAGGTAACTGAAGGTCTTCTCTACACTGTTGATTCTAGTTGGCCATTCATCTACTCTTTTTTCAAGGTTTTTAGCTTCCTTGTGATGGGTTCGAACATCCTCCTTTAGCTCGGAGAAGTGTGTTATTACCAACCTTCTGAAGCCTACTTCTGTAAACTCGTCAAAGTCATTCTCCGTCCAGCTTTGTTCCATTGCTGGTGAGGAGCTGTGATTCTTTGGAGGAGAAGAGGCCCTCTGGTTTTTAGAATTTTCAGCTTTTCTCCTCTGGTTTCTCCCCACCTTTGTGGTTTTATCTACCTTTAGTCTTTGATGATGGTGACCTACAGATGGGGTTTTGGTGTGGATGTCCTTTTTATTGATGTTGATGCTATTCCTTTCTGTTTGTTAGTTTTCCTTCTAACAGTCAGGTCCCTTAGCTGCAGGTCTGTTGGAGTTTGCTGGATGTCCACTCCAGACCCTGTTTGCCTGGGTATCACCAACAGAGGCAGCAGAACAGCAAATATTGCAGAACACCAAATATTGCTGCCTGATCCTTCCTCTGGAAGCTTCATCTCAGAGGGGCACCCAGCTCTATGAGGCGTCAGTCAGCCTCTACTGGGAGGTGTCTCCCAGTTAGGCTGCACGGGGTCAGGGCCCCAGTTGAGAAGGCAGTCTGTCCATTCTCAGAGCTCAAACACCATGCTGGGAGAACCACTGCTCTCTTCAGAGCTGTCAGACAGGGACGTTTAAGTCCTTGCAGAAAAGGAGTTTCTGCTGCCTTTTGTTCAGGAGGCTGCCACCTTGCAGTTCGATCTCAGACTGCTGTGCTAGCAGTGAGCAAGGCTCCATGGGCTTGGGACCCACTGAGCCAGGCATGGGATATAATCTTCTGGTGTGCCGTTTGCTAAGACCATTCAAAAAGTGCAGTATTGGGCTGGCTGTGTCCTGATTTTCCCAGTACAGTCTTTCAAGGTGTCCCTTGGCTAGGAAAGGGAAATCCCCCAACCCCTGTGCTTCCTGGGTGAGGCAAGGCCCTGCCCTGCTTCAGCTCATTCTCTGTGGGCTACACCCACTGTCCAACCAGTCCCAGTGAGATGAACCATGTACCTCAGTTGGAAATGCAGAAATCACCCATCTTCTGCATCGATCACGCTGGGAGCTGCAGACCGGAGCTGTTCCTATTCGGCCATCTTGGAACTGATCTTCAGCAGTTCTCTTATCCTTTACAAGCATAACACATTTGCATTTAGTGGAAGACCAAGGACTTCCACTAAATATAATATAAATATAATATATTTATATTATAATATTAATATAATATAAATATATTTTTATATTATAATATAAATAAATTATATATATATTATATATATATTATATATATTATAATATAAATAAATTAATATAATATAAATATATTATATTTATATTATAATATAAATAAATTATATTTATATTATAATATAAATAAATTATATTTACATTATAATATAAATAAATTATATTTATATTATAATATAAATAACCTGGAAGACAATGTCTTCCATAAATATAATAACCTGGAAGACAATGTCAACTGCTACCTGGGTCCCTATTTAGCCATTTCTTATTGTAATACAAAAAATAACAATAAAAAGGGGAAAATAAACCTCTACAAAATCCATTCAATCAACAGGAAGAAAAGAGGAGTTAGCAATGTGACCAAAGTTTGATCTAAAACCACTGACAGGCTTTCTACTTCCATAGTACATTAGAGACATATAACACATAGATTCAATTAGTAATTTTAAAATTACCTACAAAGAAAACCCAGGCCCTGATGCCTTCAATAGTGGATTCCACAAAACTTGTAAGAATAATTAATACCAGGTAGCGTGATGCCTCCAGCTTTGTTCTTTTGGCTTAGGATTGTCTTGGCAATGTGGGTTCTTTTTGGTTCCATATGAACTTAAGTAGTTTTTTCCAATTCTGTGAAGAAAGTCGTTGGTAGCTTGATGGGAATGGCATTGAATCTATAAATTACCTTGGGCAGTATGGCCATTTTCACGATATTGATTCTTCCTACCCATGAGCATGGAATGTTCTTCCATTTGTTTGTGTCTTCTTTTATTTCATTGAGCAGTGGTTTGTAGTTCTCCTTGAAGAGGTCCTTCACATCCCTTGTAAGTTGGATTCCTAGGTATTTTACTCTCTTTGAAGCAATTGTGAATGGGATTTCACTCATGATTTGGCTCTCTGTTTGTCTGTTATTGGTGTATAGGAATGCTTGTGATTTTTGCACATTGATTTTGTATCCTGAGATTTCGCTGAAGTTGCTTATCAGCTTGAGGAGATTTTGGGCTGAGACAAGGGGGTTTTCTAAATATACAATTGTGTCATCTGCAAACAAGCATAACTTGACTTCCTCTTTTCCTAATTGAATACCCTTTATTTCCTTCTCCTGCCTAATTCCCCTGGCCAGAACTTCCAATACTATGTTGAATAGGAGTGGTGAGAGAGGGCATCCCTGCCTTGTGCCAGTTTTCAAAGGGAATGCTTCCAGTTTTTGCCCATTCAGTATGATGTTGGCTGTGGGTTTGTCATAGATAGCTCTTATTATTTTGAGATACGTCCCATCAATACCTAATTTATTGAGAGTTTTTAGCATGAAGGGCTGTTGAATTTTGTCAAAGGCCTTTTCTGCATCTATTGAGATAATCATGTGGTTTCTGTCTTTGGTTCTGTTTATGTGATGGATTGTGTTTATTGATTTCCATATGTTGAACCAGCCTTGCATCCCAGGGATGAAGCCCACTTGATTATAGTGGATAAGCTTCTTGATGTGCTGCTGGATTCAGTTTGCCAGTATTTTATGGAGGATTTTTGCATCAATGATGCGAGAGTACTATTATTTTCTAACAGAGGAGAAAACTGAGGCCCAGGGAGCTTAGATGCATAAACAAAGCCACCCATTGTGCAAGATCTGGAACCCTAATCTAAAATGGTTCATTCTCCTGTCCCTTCATGCATCTCTTCAGATCCCAACCCACCTACTTAGTAATAAGAGTATGGGAAATTGGGAAGTGAAACCTCATGTCAAAGATTGGTGTGCAGGAATCTGAATTATGAAACACAGTTCTCTTTGGTCATCTGTGCTCAATCTTAAGAAAAAAAGGTCCTTGTAGATGTTTGGAAACAGTATACATTATTAAGAAAGGCATGTTGAAATCTCCAACTATAATTGCGGATTTGTCTGTTTCTCCATTTCTGTCAATTTTCACTTCTTGAATTTTGAAGTTCTGTTATTTTTTGAAGCCGTTAGTTATTAATTAGGTGGATGCACAGCCATTATTATTGTCTTGTTGATGAACTAATTTTGTAGCATTATTATTATACTATTATTATGAAGTGTTCTTCTTTATGCCTGATGAAGAGATAGCACTGTTCTA
Organism: Pan troglodytes; assembly: GCF_028858775.2. NCBI lineage: Eukaryota > Metazoa > Chordata > Mammalia > Primates > Hominidae > Pan > Pan troglodytes. The sequence continues at coordinate 165,508,987 of NC_072404.2, read as the reverse complement.
AAGCCCACTTTGTCTGATAACTAATATAGCCATTGCCGTTTTTGTATGTGTAATGTATGCATGATGTATATCTTTTTCAGTTCTTCTACATTTAACCCATTTGTGTTTTTATATTTAAAGTGACTTTTCTTTAGATAGCATACAGTGAAGTCTTGCTTTTTTATCCAATCTGACAATGTGTCTTATAATTGGAGCATTTAGAAATTTACATCTAATATGATTATCAATATGGTTGTGTTTAAATCCATCATTTTGCTATTTGTTTTTATTTGTTCCAACTATTCTTTTTGATGCCAACTTTTTTGTTTATTTTAAGGTGGAGTCTTGCTCTGTCACCCATGCTGGAGTGCAGTGGCGCGATCTTGGCTCACTGCAACCTTCGCCTCCTGGGTTCAAGCGATTCTCCTGCCTCAGCCTCCCAAGTAGCTAGGACTACAGGAGCATGCCACCACACCAGGCTAATTTTTGTTTTGTTTGTTTGTTTTTTGTTTTTTGTAGTAAAGACAGGGTTTCACCATGTTGGCCAGACTGGTCTCAAACTCCTGACCTCAGGTGATCCACCTGCCTTGGCCTCCCAATGTGCTGGGATTACAGGTATGAGCCACCATGCCCGGCCTTTTATGGCAACTTTTTAAAATTTCATTTTATTCCCACTATTGCTTTATTATCTGCACCTTATTTTATTCTCTGTAACATCACATTCTACCGTCAGTAAATATTATGTCACTTCATCTATAAGACCTTTATAATATTATACTTTCACTCCCTTCTTTCTACCTTCTGCATTATTGCTGTCAAACATTTTACATTTACATAAAAGGTACATTCAATGAAAATGGTTTCAAGAATCTATCATTTATCTTCTAAAGAAATTTTAAATGATAAAAAGAATATTTTATATTTATCCAAGTATTTACTATTTTTGATCTCTTATTCTTTTGTGGAAATCTCAGTTGACATCTATTTTCATTTTCCACCCACTTGACCTATCTCATGAATCAGTCCTGAGCAGCCTATTGTCCAATGTCAGGAAACAGTTCCTTTATATATTTTACCATTTTTCTGGTTGTTTATGGAAGGAGGGTAAATAACAATTCCCATTACTCTATCATGGCATGAAACAAAAGATTTTTCCCCATTTCTTTTCTTCCAATGTATTCATTTAAAAATACCATATAATTTGTACTATTGATTTTTCTCCATTCTGAATTTTTCTGTTTAATATCACTTGCCATGTTCCTCAGTCTCATACATTTTTATAAACTGGAATTTAGCTGTGGTTGATTTGATCAGAGAGGTCACAATCAAGTTCAATTTTTTTACAATATTACTCATAGATGATGTTGTATATTTCCATTGGGGGCACTTGATGCCTTGCTTTTTCTCTTTTTATGTTAGCAGTTATTCATGAGCATTGTATAGATCCATTACCTTATTGTATGTTGCAAAATGGTGATATCGTATTCTCACATGTCCTTTCTGTTAAGTAGCTAGAATATTTTTTATTAAGATATTCTCTTCCTCTTCAATTGTTTAGTAGCTGGAAGAACAGTTTATGCAGGCAAGGGAGAAGAATTGCTTGATAAACGCCGGGATGAATTACAAATGAATAAAACATTTAAATGCTAGAAAAAAATTTTTTTAAGTCCTAGAAAGAAACAGAAAACAATTCCATTAAAATCCATACATGTGGAAGGCATGACTCAAAAACCAGACATACACATAATTTGATTAATTTGCCTATGTAATAGTGATACACTTCTACATAACAAAAACAAACTAAAATATGACAACCTGAAAAATAATATTTGTAACTCGTAGAATAGACAAGTGACTAAGCTCTTACTGTGTAGAGTGTCAGGCTGTGCTTACTGCTTGTTACCAGTGTATCCCTGTGGTGCTGGATGTCAATAGTTGGGGATGTTGGGCATGTGTGAGGATAGGGAGTGCCTGGGAACTCTGTGCTTTCCACTCAATTTTGCTGTGAATCTAAAACTGCTCTAAAAAATAAAGTTTGCTGATTGTAAAGATGCAAAAGTCCAACAATTCATTGTAAAAATGGACAAAATATATGAAAAAATTTTAACAGAAAAAAACTGATATTAAACATATAGAAAAGATGCTTAATCTCACTCACATGGAGAGAAATGCAATTTCAAACTGCACTGAGATATGATTTCTCCCCATCAGATTTTCAAAACCCATGATATGAGAACAAACATGCACCTTTACACTTCATTAGTGAAAACACAGAGTGGCATAACCAATGTGGAGGGAAATAATAGCAAACAATGAAGTACTGTTTGAAACTGCAAAGTTTTAGAAATATCCCAAATGAAATGGGTTAACACAAATGCAGGTATTGATACACAAAGGACTACTATATCGTTGTATAAAACAAATAAGGAGACTCTCTAGATACTGAGATGGACCAATCCCCATGATATGTTGTTAAGTGAAAAGAACAAGACATAGAGCCATATATATAAACAGTATGCTACCTTTTATGTTAAAAAAAAAAAAGAGAGAGAGAGAGAGAAGGAATTAAGAATCTATGGCCAGGCACATGGGCTCAACTATAATCCCAACACTTTGGGAGGCTGAGGTGGAAGGATTGCTTGAAGACAGGAGCTCAAGACCAGCTTGGGCAGTATAGTGAGACCCTCCCTGCCTCCATCTCTGAAAAAAAAAAAATTAACCAGGTGGGCATGAAGACACTTGCTGGTAGTCTTAGCTACTTGGAGGCTGAGGCAGGAGGACCATGAGCTCAGAAGTTCAAGGCTGCAGTGAGCTACGATCATGCCACAGCACTCCAACCTGGGTGACAGAGGGGACTCTGTATCCGAAAAAAGAAAGAAAGAAAGGAATTAAGAACGTGTACTGCAATTTGTTTACATTTTTAGAAAGAAACAATGTAAGTATACCCAAGAAACAATGGTTACTTTAGAAAACTGTGGGAGAACCAGGCAGGCAAGGTGGAATCAAGACATCTTAAATTTGCCTTTTCATATTCTTTTGTTTTTTGAATCATGTAAATACATTATTTATTCAAAAATTAGATGTGAAAAGAGTCCCCAGCCTTCCTTATCATAAAGTCATAATATATTTTTTACACTTAAACTTATTTTTTTACAAAGGAAGTTGAAGGTAACAACTGTGCTGTGTTGCAGCTGCCCCAACAACCAAAGATTGCTCTTATACCATTATTTGTACAGAATATAATTCTCTGGCTGAACCTTATCTGACGTTTACGGTCTCTTTTATTTTATCTCACAAATGTAAGGGGAAAAGTGGATTTTCAGAAACAGTCATCCATTAATGATTAAAACTTAAAACAAATATCAGAAGCCCCAGAGACTGTTTTTAAAAATTGTGTACTAAGAGTTAGTAGTAGCTAGAGGTGATTCGTTCATTCATTAAAAGGGGAAATCGTTTGTCATGTTAAGCTAATATCAGAGTAGGTTTTGGGAAGATAGATGTGATTGAAATATTTTGGTATGTTCTTGGAGTGAAACAGAAAAACAGATTGCCTGCCCTACCAGGCATGACTGTTGATACACTTAGACAAAATCTGGGCTTGCAATGTTGTTGGATTTATGCAAAGCCATTTTCTTAAAATATCTGAATCTGAATATTACCTTTATTTTTCTCTTGGCATCTCTTTTATAACCAAATATATCTTAATTTCGCCTGAGGACAGACGGGTGCCTCCAACAGAATTTAGCCATGTTCATGTGCTTAGAAATTCCAAAAAGTAAGCATGTTAATACTTTTCGAACCACTGTTCACATTCCAGGTGTTACTGTTTCGATTCAGAGTGCCGATGAGCCCCTTCTTTCCTCCATAGCTCTGAATAATAGCATATATACCCCGGGCGCGGTGGCTCACGCCTGTAATCCCAGCACTTTAGAAGCCTGGGGCGGGCAGATCACGAGGTCAGGAGATCGAGACCATCCTGGCTAACACGGTGAAACCCCCGTCTCTACTAAAAATACAAAAAATTAGCTGGGCGTGTTGGCGGGCGCCTGTAGTCCCAGCTACTCAGGAGGCTGAGGCAGGAGAATGGCGTGAACCCGGGAGGCGGAGCTTTCAGTGAGCCGAGATCGCGCCACTGCACTCCAGCCTGGGCGACAGAGCGAGACTCCGTCTCAAAAAAAAAAAAAAAAAAAAGCATATATACATAAAGAATGGAGTCGGTTGGGCAAATGATCACCTTTTCATCCAACACACAGAGCCCCCTAAGATGTTGGAGTGAAGAACACAACAAGAATCAAAGTTCAAAATGAGGCTTCCCAAATTTTCTTTCTAAATGGAGTAGCATGAGCCCACAGTACAACTCAGCTAACATCCATACCACATTAGACTGAGAAAAGTAAACCTGAAGAGGAAAGATTAGCCGGAATCTGCCCAAAATAGACCTACTCCAGACAGCTTATAATATGGAAAAAGGAAGCCCCAGGCAGGCTACCTACACATGGGTGTAGGGAGATCTAGGAACCCAAGAGAAGGAACCTGTTTCCTGGTTTGAGGCAAAGTAACATTAGTAGTGAGAACTAAAATACAATCTAAAAGCTACTGGTGAGTTGGTAATAGGTAGTGCAGATGTCGACAAAACCATAGTTTCCTACTGTCAATAACAAACCTGTTTCTATATTGCAACAAATAAAATGCTATAATGTAAATACTGAAGAGTGATCCCATTTATAATGAGTTGGGCCCTCTAGGAAAACTCTTGTCAAAGCAGCAATTCTCTACTTGCTGTGTGATTGTAAACTTGACTTTGGAACTGGCTCTTGTAATACAGTCTACTATAGTCTTCATACATATTACCACTGTATTCATACATATTACTACTGTATGGGGTTTGGAAATCAAGGGGAAAAATTGTGGGATGTTAAAAACCACAAACTTATTTCCAAACCTATGGCTTCAAATTTTACATACTTTGCTTGGTGCCCAGATAAAGAGCTGTACAATGTTTTTTCTGCATCCAGTGAGATGATCATGCAATTTTTGTCCTTCATTCTATTAATATGGTGTGATACATGACTGATACTTGCATACTGAACCTGTCTTGCAACAACTACTACATGTGCCCCCAGGTTATGTGTTAATAATGGGTGCGAGATTTTCCATTATACTAGGTCTATCCTGCACAAGAATATCATGCCATCAAATACAGAAATCCTTAGCGAAAAATTCTGGACATAGTATTTCCAATAAAATCAATAACTTATTAAGCAGTTCTAAGTACCCTGTGAGGAGCCAATATTGCAATGACTTTTAGAACTCCAGTTAGAAGAAATGAACAAGTCATTGATCTTAAGCTACATGAGGAGGGACCGCAGAGAATATGAAACTACAAGGGCAAATAATAAGCCATTTCCCAAAACATCCGCTAAGAACAAAGGAAGCATGAGGCCAGTCGCTGCAAAACAGGAAACACACCCCAAAATATCTTCTGTCAGCCAACATGAAGAGATTTTAAGATAGCGGGGAAAACATGAGAACCTAAGAAACTGAAAACAATCAAACAACTGAAATAACAAGCAGCAACCGGCAAACAGCTGGGAAAAAAAGCAGCTGGAGAAAATTCAAAAAGAGACAGCCCTTCTCCAGGAGCTAGAAGATTTAGAAATGAGTCTTTTAGGTATTTAAAGAACATAAATTGAATGCCAGAAATCAGTATAAATATATCTTCTTGTTAAACCTGATGGGGTACTCTAAACATTCTTATGCCCATACTTGATGATCATTTATAATGTATCCAATATTCTGAATATGTGGGGTTTTTAAATGTTTATTAAATGGACTTTTTCTACCTTTCAATGTAACGTAGAAGGGGGTAGGAATGAGTTTTTTTAACCAAAGCTTGACAGACTAAAACAGAGATATTATTATCCACTAAAGAACAGTCTCTCAAGACACAAATAAAAGCGTCTTACACTTTTTTAAAAGAGGAAGGAGCAAAAGGAAGAGTGATCAAAATCAGGAAGGAAGGCTGCATGCTGACTCTGCATGTTCTCTGTAGAACCTCCAGTAAAAGTTCCTGAAACTAAAACAACAGGAAAAAGAAAAAGTCGAATAGGAATAATTGTGTGTGTGAATACCAGGGTGTGTGTGTTTTTTTTTTTTAAGTAACAGTAAAAACACCACATTTTAGGCTTTTGGAGTTTTGCACCAACAAAGAAACAGTGCATAATTCTGTAGGACTGAGGAGGTAGAGAAAAGGCTGAGGAAAAAGAGGACTCTTAGAAACAGTGGGGAGGATCTCAGGATTTTTCTTTCTTTTAAATTAGTACTATATTTATTCTTTTTCATTACCTTGTTCCTTTTTTAATTTTTATTTCAATGGTTTTTGGGGTACAGGTGATTTTTGGTTACATGGATAAGTTATCTAGTGGTGATCTCTGAGATTTTAGTGCACCCGTCACCCAAGCAGAGTACACTGGACCCAGTGTCGTCTTTTATCCCTCATCCCCCTCCCAATCTGCCCCCCTCCCAGTTCCTCAGTCCATTATATCATTCTCATGCCTTTGCGTCCTCATAGCTTAGCTCCCACTAAGAAATGAGAAAATACACTATTTGGTTTTCCATTCCTGAGTTGCAAGTGGGATCTCCCAGGGCACCACTAGACAGGTCAAATAATGACATTTTTCTAGAAATGGGACTTTTAAGGGGCTCTAACTCCATTCAGCTCCCTTCAGTGGCTTCCAGGCTGCTAGTTTTCGTAGTGATTTTAGTTTTCTGGTTTTCAAGGTTACCACAGAGTTGGAGGTAATGAGAAAGGGGCAAGTTGAAACATGACAGAACTCACTATTCTTACTATTTTTCTTGAATGAACACTCTCAATATTGCTTCAAGCGTTGGGTTGATACCCAGAGTTCTGAAAAAAAAAAAAAAAAAAGTTGATTCTGACTATTTTTTGACAGTGTTCTCTATCTTTGTGGAGATTTTTGGAGGACATTATTCTGCTATTCCCACTGACATCATCTCACAATTATATTTGTCTTATAAATATATAGCATTATGGTTGCAGTGTGAAAGGTAATTTGAGAGAAGCAAGCCTCGAAACAGGTTCAATCCAAAGAAACAGTTGCAACAATCCAGTCCAGAAACAATGGTGACCATAACTCGAGTAGAGATAAGGAAAAAAAAGTGGATGCTCCAGAGAGATATGAAGCCTTTATAATACACAACTCTTTTGTTATTTGTTGGAAGAAAGAGTCAAGGCTTCTGGCATGGACAACTGGACAGATTATGGCACCATTTGCAAAACAGGAAACCCAGGAAGGAAGGGATGAACAGCCAGTGGAGCCAAAGGTGGTGCCCGTGAGAACCTCATTACCCAGTGAAAACACAAATAGAAGAAAGACCAAAGGTGTTTAGCGCATGCTCCAATACCCAGTAGACCTTGCAGTGTTGACTTGAAGCTGTGGTGGCCAACAGGATTGAAAGGCATGCTTTGTAGTTAACAGTGCCTAGTAAGCAGCACCCAGTGGAGAAGGATTTGGATCAGGACAAAAGTAAAACCAAGATAAACACCACGTGACAAGTGACAGAAATTTTCGGTAGCTAATGTAACTCATCCATTGGGAAACCTCAGAAATAAATTGAGGGAAACAGGAACATGCTGGCAGCCCATAGTGCTGCAAGAGCAGGTGGGTTGCAAGCTAGGAAAACATTCATAATTATTGTCGACATGATGTCATTTTAAACTTCAGGTTACTGATGATTTTCGAAGGACAAATTACAAATATATTCCCAGAGGGTCTTTTAGGCATGACACCTTGGCCCTGGCTTGACCCCTTTTAGTCTAGCCTACACGCTGCCCTATAATCTGTGGGTCAGGAAACGCAAGCCCACCACACTACCACCCACCAACATACATGAGGACGATGTGAAGTGAAGAGCAATAAACAGGAACTGTTTGTAGCTAGAGGAAAATGTATCATGCTGATCATGCTGTTCACAACTAGATTTTACACCAGTCTGTTGAGCACATTCTGTGTGTATTCACAGAAATACAGAGGTGCAAGAGTGAAGGCCACGGAGGTTTCTCATGAACATCAAGCTGCCTCTCATGGGAGAATGGGAGGTGGGCCTGCCGATGCCTTCATCTGCTAGGGAGGATGATAGTGTGCTAGTGGTAGAGGCTGGACCAGTGGGCCCATGGAACAAGCTAATGTAAGGATGGGCTAGGAAGGAGAGAGTTTTTACTGAAAAGGTGGATGCTTCATTTGAGGGAGGAGAAGAGGCTCATAGCCAAGTGGCCTGGGGATTCTTCTAGGGAAGTGAGCTTGCTGGCAGGCTTCACAGATCATGTCAGCAACTTAGCTGACTCCCTTGCAGAAATTTAGCCAAATTTTATGGGACTTTCTGTCGTCATGGAATCACGAAACTATTTTTTTTTTTTACTCTTTATGCTAAGTTCATCACAAAAGCCTTGTTCTTCAGTAAATCTTGCTCAGTGCAGGAAAAGAGAGAAATGAAGTGAAAAGGATTGCTCTGAGGAAGGAGAGGAGGCTGGGGGTGCTGGATGACGCTTTGTGAAAAATAAGCATGTTCTTAGTGCATTAGCAAAACAGAGGCACTGTAAATAGGCAAAAAACATTTCCTTAGAAGTTACCTCTCCCACTCTCTAACCAAAAGAGGTCTGGACCATCTGTACATCCTGCAGTCTATCACATTGGTCCACTGTATCAGGGTCTCTCAGCCTTGGGACTACTGACATTTTGGTCCAGATAACTCTGTTGTGGGGGACTGTCGTGTGCATCTTAGGATGTTCAGTAGCATCCCTGGATTCTATTTACCACATGCCAGTAGCACCCACTCCCTGTTGTGGCAACTAAAAATTTCTCCAGGAGGCTGGGTGTGGTGGCTCACACCTGTAATCCCAGCACTTTGAGAGGCCAAGGCGGGCAGATCACGAGGTCAGGAGATCAAGACCATCCTGGCTAACACAGTGAAACCCCATCTCTATTAAAAGTAATTTTTAAAAAAAATTAGCCAGGCGTGGTGGTGGGCGCCTGTTGTCCCAGCTACTCGGCAGCCCGAGGCAGGAGAATAGCATGAACCTGGGAGGCGGAGCTTGCTGTGACCCCAGATCACACCACTGCGCTCCAGCCTGGGTGACAGAGGAAGACTCCGTCTCCAAAAAAAGAAAAAAAAAAATTTATCCAGGAATTGCCAAATGTCTTCTACAGGGCAAAATTGTTTCCAATTGAGAACTAGCACATTACCTCAATGATGTCACATTGAAGAGGCAGGACAAGCAATAGGTGGCCAGCATGATAGTGTGCCTTGGTAGGACACATATGTTTGAGAGAGTAGAATATCAGTTCTGGACTTCCAGCTCAAGGAGGGTCTTCAGTGAGACATGGAGGATGTCCGCCAATTATGGCAATGAGGAAGGGATGCCACTCTTGAAGGCTTTCACTTCAAGAAGAAACTTGCCATTCAGCTCCAGCTGCAACACTGTCAGGCCCCACCTGAGCTTCTGAGCTGAAGCCATGCTTTCTCCAGCCAGTCCCCAGCCTAAAGCTGAGCACAGCAGAGCTCCTAGTGTCTGTCCAATGCAGGACTTGGCTATTGATCTGTCTTTGCCCCAGAATTCCCTATTGAGCTGGCCTGGGCTTTGCCAGGCTCTCCCTGCCCAACTCAGCTCCTCCCCACTTTTCTCTTGCAAGTGTCCAGTCTAAATGACAGTCTGAAGGCTTTCCCTACCCAATTTGGCTTCTTCCCTCTTTTGTCTTTCATGAGCTTTCCCCATAAATAAACCTCTTGCGCTCCTAACTCTTTCTCGGCATGTACTTCTCAGAGAAACTGACACAGCAGTATTGTCGCCCCGTTCAGACTTGGACCTGAAGGAAAACAGCAAGGTATGTTAGAGCCAGCCTGTGAGAGGATGCCACATTGCTTAGCCCACACATCACCCACCTTGTGCAGCTCCCAGTGTCACCTGCTCAGCCATAGGTAGCACACTGGGATTTGTTTCTGCCTTCAAGCAGAAGGGAAGCTCAGGGAAGAAGCACAAAATGCCTTTCAGACCTTATTCCTCCCATGTTTCTGGTTCTAATACTGGTTACATTTATTTGTCCTTGCTATACTTAGATGTCCAGAGTGAAAGATAACTGAGCTGTCAGGGACCTGCCACACAAATGGCTGTCACCCAGTCTAAATGAAGGTCCTCAGGCACCAAAGATACAAAAACCTCGCCTGAGTCCAGGTATCTAAACATCTCAATTGTCTCTTCATGAAGGTATGCTCCTTCCCTAAATCATAAAAATAGAAATCAGAAAGAGAATGTGAATTCATAATCTGATTCATCTTTATTATTTGATTCAACTAAATATATTTACACACTTTTTTTTTACTTTCCAATTTTTATTTCAGGTTCAAGGGGTACATGCACAGGTTTGTTACATGGGTAAGTTGTGTGTCACAGGTGTGTGATGTACAGGTAATTTTGTCACCCAGGAAACCAGCATAACACGCAATAGGCAGCTTTTCAATCTTCACCCTCCTGCCGCCCTCCACCCTCAAGTATACCCTGGTGTCTATTGTTCCCTTCTTTGTGTCTATGGCACACACATTTTCTAGAAGTTATCGTGTTAAGGGTTATATGGAATCCAAAAGTATTAATGGCAACAGTCCATGTCCTTTTAAATGGATTAATGTTGACGGTAACCTGATATTGTCTAGGGGAAAAAAACAGATGACAAAGATTATGCTCTCAAAGCATGTACAAAGTGCTCAACATTTTACCCTGTATCTATCTTATCCTGTATCTACCCAGAAGAAGGTTCCAGATTTCTCGCTCACATATCACCCACCTCTCAAAATAATCTGCTCAGCTATGGAAAGAACACCACTGTCTTGAAACCAAGAAGCAAACTCGAGTGTAGAAGCCACATCCCAGTGCAGGTGGGACACAAAGATAGAACAAAACTGGGATGTTGACGCCCACCAGCCCCAGCCTGCTTATTCCTCGGCTTCCTGACAGGAGATACAGGAAGCCCCTGATGTTTTTAAACCATTATTACTGGAGTTCTCTGAGTTTTAACCTGTTTCCTAACCTCAAGGGAAAGAGAGGGAGAAAGAGAAACGCAATGGAGATTCTAATAACTTTCTCTAGAGGAAATCTAGAACAACACTTAGAATTACAGAACTTTGCAAGATTCTCTGATTTTGGCAATCTTACTATGCTTCTAATTTCTGTTCTAGTCTATGTCACTGTGATAATTAGCAATAAAATCATTCAGAACCTCCAAGACTCATGTCTGTTTCCTCAGGGACAGCCAGCAATGGAAGACTATGTCCCACTTCACATCTAGGCGTGGAACGTGAAGAACCGTAAGGAATGGCTAACGTGTGAAGAAAGGAACACTCTAGCCCTAAGTCGCATCCCAAAGGAGACAGGAGAGCTCAGGGAGCCAACAGCCCTGGACAACAGGGAGGCCCTCTGGAATCTGCTTCCTACTTCTGCCATGCCCAGGAGTGTGCTGAATGCTGCCCTGGTCTCATGTATCTGGATCCCCTGGGTTGTTGTACGACTATCTATATTCTCATCCCAGGTGGCCTCAGCCTTGATCACAGTGTCTATCCTGATTCCAACCTACCTACACAGGTGAGGTGATTCTTGTGACTTGATTCTACCACTTATTATCAGCCTAATGTCTGAAATCTTTTTCCAGATTTCACCACCTTGTATCTTCTTTCTCCTTTATAATACCCTACTATTCGCCCCCGCCTGCAATTTATTTATCTACAAATAGCTGATACATCACAAGGCGGGATGCATTTGCCTCTCAGGCCCTCAAAGCCATGAACCCGCTTCCCTTCCCACAGGTTGTACCATGCCCCGCCCCTCCCCCCAACCTGAGGGTGTCTCTAATTGAGGAGACCCCAGGCACTTCGGCTACCTATTGTAAAATACCTATTAAATTTTTAAGGAGTTTTTCGGCTTGGGACATTTCCTGGACATTTTTAATTAGTTTGCTGACGTTCTCCTGTGTATGGGGATACCCGGACCACCCACTTTCTTTTCTCAGATCATTGACCTTTGTTAAAAGAGCTTTCACCTGGGTTTCCTGGGCCTGGCCTGTTTCCTTGTTGTTAAAAGCACAAACTCGCCGCCCACACTTTTTAAAAATGCGCCGAAGGGCTTTGTTATCTGAGTTCTTCATGAAGTCTTCCAAATTCCCCGCCCCTAGGTCTTCCTTCCGGGTGAACAGCATAATCGCGTATTTCGTAAAGTCTGCTCCAAAGATGGCCTCCAGTTCCGCCACCGCTGTTTTGTCCTCTTCAGTGAATCGTCCCAGCTGGAACACCAGGACAAAAAATGTGTCCCCTTTTTCACAGCAGGACAAACAGCGCTTGACCTCCTCTTCTAACCGGGATGGGTCCTTTTCGACATCCAGCATCTGGTTGAAGGAAGGAGTGTCCACAACCACCACCTCCTGTCCGTCCCATGTCCTCCTGCCGCTCTGGCTGGTCTTGGTGACTGGCTGGGCCCGGAGCCGAGAGGTGAAAACGAGGCTCCCCAGGATAGAGTTCCCGGTCGCACTCTTCCCAGTCCCGCTTCTCCCCACAAGGACAATGTTTAGGGTTTCTGTCAAAGGAAAGTGGGAAAGATTCGTGACCATGGGCTGATCTGAAATTGGATTTTAAAGTTATCCCATGAAGCAAGATTACATCACTAAAGTAAACAGGATGTTCAAACAGCATCAAGGCCTCCTTCTCACCCAAGCAGGGGGATCTCCAAACACGGGAATGACTTGGCCCAGTTCACTCACTCTGTGGACTCATGGCAGGACTTCGACTACATACAGTCTGCGTCCAGGGTTCATCCACCAATGTGGCACTGTTCCTATCACTGAATCGGCTCTGCTCCCTTTTTGCAGCACCTTCCAGACTCCCTGGCACCTGTGAGTGTCCCCTGGCCTTCTTACTCTCTGCTCCCCTCAGCTGGGTCCCATCTACACATCTCATCCCTTTGTCTTCTGTTCCTGTTACAACTACATCTTCTCACTCCCAACTACTGCTAACTATAGCAACATCTCCTTACAGTATTTAAAGAATTATTCTGTAAAATTGACTTTCATGAAAAAGAAACTCTACATATCACTGATAGATTACCAGTTTCCTTAGTTAGGACATGTAAAAATTCATTTCTCATTAAAACCACATTGAACTTAATTGCCTTTCACTGATGAGTCAGAAGAAACCGCATGGTTATAATAATGAATATCCAGTAACACTGTTGGGTGTGTGGTGTCCATGATGGAGAAAGAGAATGAATTTCCCTATAAATGGAATTTACAGACACATAGAGACCTTACAATATGCGTTCTTTGGAGATTGTTCATATGCTTTTGCACTTGCACTGTGACAGTCCAGTGCTCATTCAAGTCTCTTCATAGTTCTCTTCCATTATGAATTTCATATCAAATAGCTAATATCTACTTCAATGCAAAGGAGGAAGAAAGCACATCCCATGCTCTTCCTTCAAGGGGAAATTATTAACCTGTTTATGCTGAAACTTCAACTTCATAGTTATGCCCAGCAGATGAACAATAGCTTAATCTTCCAACACTCCCATATTTGTCATATATTTCAGTCCCTACTTCTGTACCTACAGAGGGTGTGTTTCTCATGTACCTCTGAAATCCGGCCCCACTCCCCATCCCATATTCTCTAATTCAGTGTTCTTAATGTTCAATGCCTTAATCTTCAATGTTCTTGGAAGATGTCCTTTAGAGCTGTGAACCCCCATCTCCACCAAGATTATTCTTTTTTGTCCCCTAACAAGTGACATGCTTAGTCCTACCTCTTTGCTTCAAATTGCTGGTGTACTGTCTGGAATATCTTCCAGCTTTCTGCTCAGCCATTTAATCCCTACCCATTCTCTAAAACCTGTTTCAAATTGGGCTTTCTACACAAAGCCTCTCCTGACTTTCCCATGTATCTATACTTCTAAAGGAGGGTTCAGTAAGAAAATATGCTCCTTTGGGTTTTATCTTCTTCCTGGGTGAGGATGTTTGAAGCAGAAAAAAAAACGGGATGAGTAAGAATGGGAAGGACCTCAGCATAGGTCAACTGAACCTGTAGCACTAAGTGGATGAGGAGTCCTTAAGTAGTAAAGAGAGCAGTGTGCCAAGCTCTGGGCAACAGTACACTGTGGGGAAACAAAGGGTTGGAAAGCATCAGCTCCTTTCTTCAAGACACTCACACTATCCAGTTGAAGAGATAGTAAAGATCGTGAAAAAATTAAAGACCGGTTCAAGAGAATGCGCATGGAAAAGCTATAACTTCAGTACAATTTGAGAAGCAAAGAAAGAGAAAAGAGTTAGTCCATAGAACAGACCTATTCTTCCTTTATTTTTCTGCCAGTTTCAACTTCTTTTTTGTTTCATTTCAACTTTTATTTTAGGTACAGGTACATATACACCATAGAATAATAGGCAGCCATAAAAAAGAATGAAATCCTGTCTTTTGCAGTAACATAGATAGAGCTGGAGGCTGTCATCCTAAGCAGACTAACATAGGAACAGGAGACCTGTCCTTTTTATCTTCTCTATGCCTTTTAGAAAATAAAAAGTTCTTGTATATTTTATACCTATTTTTAAATGACATATATAAAAATATATATCCTATTCACAGTTTTACCTTTTTCTCTGAAAACACAATGCTTGTTCCCATTCTGATGCACCATGCTCTCAATTTTTTCCAGGAGCTCGTCTGCCTGCCTTTGCTCTTCTTCTCCTGTTGCCCGGTAGTTGAAGGCACTATATCTGTTTTTACACTTCTGGATGAGACCATAGAGAGCTTTATTGCTGTTTCTTAAGAACGTATCTAGATCCTGATCCCCTAAATCTTCTTTCCTGGTAAGAAGTATGATCATGTACTCAAAGAATTTTTCTCCAAAATTGTTTTGGATGGTGCTTAGCACTGCCTCATCATTCTTAGTGTAAAAGCCCAGTGGTGTCACCAGCAGGAAGGCATGGGGGCCTGTACAGATGTGTTTTCTAACTTCTGAGTCAATGTTCTTTAAAGATGAGATGTCCGGAGCATCAATGATCGAAACTTTCTTTTTTCTCCAGCTTCTGCTCTCAGACAAGAAGCTCTGGGTTACTGACTGCTCACTAAATCCGGTCTGAAAGGCCTGCCTCCCCAGAATGCTGTTTCCTGCTGCACTTTTTCCAGCACCGCGTTTCCCCACAAGGAGCACTGTCAGTTCTGATGTCCCCGGATTCTGCTCGGGTCCTGTGGACTGCAGCTGCCTCTCCCTTGGGCCTGTGGGACAAATGGACAGGTTCAGAGTCTCTTCCTGCAGTGGAATATGGATGTGGGCAGGTTTTATGATTTCTCATCCCTGCAAACTTGTATAGAGAATGGCAACAACACTGTAAACCAGTAGAACTCTACTCTCAGCCAGAAGCTCTCCATCAAGGTGAAAGCCACAAACAGGGGCAGGAGTGAACTAAGAGATATTCATGGAGCTTAAGATTCCCCAGGAACACGAACATGCCAACTTTGGCCTTCATTGGTCTAGGTCCTCAGGGTTCCCCTCATTTTGTTATCAAAGGTAAGTACTGGGGCCTACCAAAGGTAAGTACTTACCAAAGGTAAGCCCAGGGGCTAAGGCAGGAGCAGGGAGAATCCGATTTTCAAATGCCCCTTGGTGGTATAAAATCAAATACACTCAGCAATTAAAAAAAAAGTGAACTAGCGATATGCAGTATAGATGGATCTCAAAAAAACACGCTAAGTAAAAGAAGCAGGACACAAAAACTGCATACTAGATGATTCTACCATATGAAGTTGAAGAACAGACCAAATTAATCTATGTTGATAGAAATCTGGATAGTGTTTCTCTTTGGCGAGGGGCAGCAAGAATCTGTAAGATGATGGAAATGCTCTATATCTTTATCTAGATGGGGATCCCATATGTATAGATATAGAAAAAGGCATCAAGCTGTTTGCTTAAGATTTGTGCATTTTACTCTGTGTAAATCGTACCTCAATAAATTGCTGTAAAAACCTGCAAACCTGCACCCTACAACTATCTCTCCACACGTCCCCTGGCTGAGGCAGCATCAACACCAGACCTATGAACTGAGCCAAAGGGAGAGTCTGCAACTGCAGGGAGCTTTCTCTGAGGCTGAGTCATCAACAGCCTTCGTGGGAAGGGTCTGAGCAGCAAGTTGGGAAGGTGGGATGGACACAGCATCAAAGGCCCTTGCTGTATTGCCTTGGAAAACTTACTGCTTTGCGAATCTGTTTCCATGTTGGTAGAATGGGAATCTAATGCCCATGTTGAGGTCGAAAAGACTAAAGGAAACAGCACCTGCAAAGCCCTTAGGACCTGACTAGCACGGAAGTGTGCATGGAAGGCTTCACAGTTAAGGAAGAACTTGAGTCAGGCCTGGAAGTGCCCCTCCCTCCCTCACACTCCCCCCTACTCTCCTTTACAGACTTCAGGACTTTTGCCCATATGACAGCACTTTCTTTGCCTCCTGCCCTATCTCCTGCTGGCTACTCAGGTTCCTATGCAAATATAACTTCTTCAAGAGAACTTCACCTAAATTGCTCCCCGCAAAACTATACAAATCAGCTGCCATGTGTATTTCCTCTCTTCTTACCAAAATAATAATTTTATATTTATTTCGAATATGGACTCTCTTCAATTTAGAGAGACCATACAGTGCAGTGGTTAAAAGTAGGAGTGAGAAGGGATAATAAATAGCCCTTGAGAGCCAGGAGCTGGTCTGGCCTCCACAGCAAGGCCATAGCACCCTCCTGTCTCTCATCCACAGTATTACAGAAAATCAGACACGAGTCTTCCACAACCACAACCACTCTGCAATCATATCTGAGCACACAAAAACAACAGCATTGCCCGAACATCCCCTGCACTGGCTAAATAGATGACAGCTGCCTCCTGATAGCTTTAGCCTCGCTCCACCCTTGTCACCTTGGACAGAAGAATTATTCAAACACTTCATTGTGGAACTACCCCCCACTTCCTAAGCGCATCCATCCTGGAGCAAAGTCCCACTTCCTGGAACCTTCCTCAAAATCATCTAACATGAGCCCACATCCTATAAAAAGTCCTTCCCTGCCCCCCGTTTCTGACAGCCCTGTGACTCCCCACGGTGTGCTGGGCCCTCACAGCCACAGGTCAATAAACGCACTTTTGTTCAGTCACACGTATGTTCCTGGGGTCTCGGCCAAAGGGCATTGCCAGAATTTTGAAACCCTTCTGCCTGAGTACACGTATTTCTGGCTGAGTGCACTCAGCTGTGAAATGAGGATGAGGCTCACAACATCTTCTTTACAAGATTGTTACAAGAATTGAACTGGTGCATTTTAAGAGGATTATATATGAATATGCTATGAAGATTAAATTACATATATATGAAAGTTATTTCCCAGGACATAATGTCAGCTGCAATTTTTTTTTTTTTTGAGACAGGGTCTTGCTCTGTTGCCCAGACTGGGGTGCAGTGGCATGATCTCAGCTCACTGCAATCTTGCGCTCCCAGATTCAAGTGATTCTCATGTCTCAGCCTCCCAAGTAGCTGAGACGACAGGCATGCACCACCATGCCTGGCTAATTTTTGTATTTTTAGTAGAGACAGGGTTTTGCCATGTTGGCCAAGCTGGTCTTGAACTCCTGGCATCAAGTGATCCACCCACCTCGGCCTCCCAAAGTGCTGGGATTACAGGCATGAGCCACTGCACCCAGCCTCAGCTACAATTATTAGCAATACTATTAAAATTATGATTTTATTATTTGGGAGATTTCCATGAGAAAAAGGATCTTGTCTATCTTATTCATGACTGGATACTCAGAGCTTGCACAGGGCTGACCCAGAAATAACCTGCAAATCCATCAGTAAAGGCATGGTTGCATTTGTTGTGTGTATCCACATTGTGAAACAAACTGCATCTACTATACACAAAGAGGTAGATCTATACATATTGACTTATGCAGATGTGCAGGATCTATCATTACTGGCAATCATCACATGAATACTGCACCCCATCACAGAATTCTCCAAGTTGGTGTTGTCCATGAAGGAGTGATTTCTGCTTTCCTGGGAGGAGTCAAAACTTGGGCAGGGCCGGATCCAAGGCCAGAAAGAAGAGTCTGAGTTAGGAAAGAAGACACAAGAGGCAAGCCCAGCTCTGTAACACTTCAGAAAAGTCCAAGGACACCCTCGCTGGGTCCAGGAACTTTGCTGGTGCTATACCTACTCACAAGTGTTAGGAGTTTCCTAGGGTATAGGTTGTGGGAACCAACCTCAGCTAGGTCCCCAGGGTGAATTTTTTTCTGGTTTATATGGATAATGTTTCCGCTTCACTTTGGCTGCAGAATGCATTCAAAAGAATACAAGTGTGAGCTTAATGTTTCTTAAAGATCAACTTACCATGTGGCTTGTCTCCCTCTTGAGATGCAGCTTTATTCACACAATCCTAGAAAATAAAGGAACAAAATAGTGCACACAGATCTAAAACCTCATCTTCCACAAACTAAAAAAAAAAAAAAAATTGAAGTATTAATTCAGAGTGATCTGCTGAGTCAGATGTGGTCAAATCAAGGCCCTGGTCATGGTCTTTGTTGGTCTTTGTGGACCTGTCCACAATGGCAGTGGATCCTTAGATCCCCTGATGCTGCTAGGACTGGTTCTCAGAGAAGGTGATGTTTCCAACGTCTCCTTCCCTCACTGCTCCCAGTATGGAAAGAAGCTTCTTCTAACCTGAGGTTAATTGTCCAGTATAATTTGGAATCCCGTCCCCCACCCCCCCAAGTCTGGCAAATGGAGACAACAGGATAGAGAACCAAACACCTAACTGACATCCCCTTCTCCTGCCTGGGGAATCCTTATACTTAGTTCCAAAATATTTATTGTTGTGGAATCAAGAAAGGAGGTGAAAAAACAGTATGCAATCTTGATGAACCTCCTAGTCTTAGAAGCTTCCTAGACTTCATTTTAACCTTATCTTTGTTAAATCTTCATGCCAGCCAAGGAAACCTTCCCTCAGCTTTCTTGCCTGGCTTTGCCCAATATCATTGATACCCTCAACCATCCCTCTCCCTGCATCCTCTCCATTTAGCTGCCATTATCAGATTTCTTTAACCTTACATAGCCCAGTTCAAATTATTTAGTGTTCTCTAAATTCAAAAGATTGTTACGAGGTAAATGTCCATAATATAAAAATTAATGATCTTTGCATTACCACTCCACCAGAAAAGTAACAGTTGTTAACTGGTATATATCCTTCTATCTTTTTCTATGTTCATACAAATACATACAAGCATACATGAACATATGGAGACTTATTATTTGTTCTACAATCTGCTTAATAATGCATTCTGTACATCTGTAGAAGTCAATATAGACAGAACTACATCATTCTTTAAGTAGATAGAATTTATTCCATAGTACGGACATGCGTAACTGATGCAACCATCTTTTCATTGATCAATCTTCAGGTTATTTCTGGTTTTACTGTTTCAAATGATGCTGTGCTAACTATTCTTGTACATATATCTTTATGTATACCATTTTTTTTTTATTTCCAGGGCATAGAGTTCTAAAAGTATGGCTCTAACTCAGTCTCTGGGTTGTTAAAGTTCTTAATGATTCCTTAATTTATTTAATCCTCAGGCATTTTCATCATCATCATCATAACAGCATTACTGAACACCTACCAAGTTTCAAGCATTTGTTAACAACTTTGTAAGCATTTCATTTAATTCTCACAGCAATTCCTGACATACATGTGATTATTATCTCTGCTTTACAGAAGACAAAACTAAGATGCTATAGTCAACAAAACAGATATGATTTCTTCTGCCTTCATGGAGTTGGTAGGGAGACAACCAGTGAAATCACTTGATGTGGTGGTGACATTGCCATGAGGAAAGGAAGCTGTGGGGCTCATTCCAAGGCCTGAGAGCCAAGATGGTCAGGGAGGACTCCCTGAGGAAGTGACTTTTAGCTGATGCAGATGGAGAAATAAAAGCAAACCTGGTACAGGGTGGGAGGGGGGAGAGCAAGTGTCAGTGCAGAGAGAATCGCAGGCTTGAGGCTCAGGAGTGGATGTGAGTGTAACTCAGGGGCAAACAGGAAGGCCAGCAGGACCAAGGCATAGACAGCGGAGCACAGGGCAAGGAGTCAAGCCAAATTAAGAGTTCTGAACTTTACCTTATGATCAGCAGGAAGTCACTGGAGCATGTAAAACCAGACGGTTTCATTGTAGGAAACTTACTACACACCCATTCTTCTCTTTATTAACATCCCTGTTCCATGCAGCCCTCAAGGAAGAGACAGATTGTCACAGAGGAGGGAGCACTCAGGCTAGGAGATAAGAGAGCAAGTGTCTTCAGCCCTCTTGAGCCTCAGTTTCCTCATGTGTAGAGCATCTGTCCATAGGGTTGTCACGAGGACTTAATTAGTTTATGTCTTTGTCTGGAATTCAGTGGGCATTCAGTAAATGATTTCTCTCTTATTTCCATGCTGCTTGGGCTTATTACTCTTCCCTCTGAGCAGTCTCTCTCTGACCAGAAAGTAACAGTTGTTAACTGGTATATATCCTTCTAACTTTTTCTATGTTCCTACAAATACATACAAGCATACATGAACATATGGAGACTTATTAAGTTATATGTTCTACAATCTGCTTAATAATGCATTCTGTACATCTGTAGGAGTCAATATAGATAGAACTACATCATTCTTTAAGTAGATAGAATTTATTCCATAGTACGGACATGCGTAACTGATGTTACGCATCAGGCTCAGTGTGTGCCTGCTGTACACCCTCTGGGGCTTCCCCTTGCCAAATCCTCTGTGCTAGCATCCCCCTCACACTCAGCCAGGAGTGCTTTGTTTCTTATGCATCAGCCACTCCAGTTAAAGTGTAAGCACCTCTAAGGCAAAAGACTGCATTTTTGTATCTTCCTTAGTTACAAATACATTTTCCTTTCACATCAAAAGCTTAAATAAAATCTCACCCTGGCTGTAATGTGTGAGATGGATTGTGGGATACAGCCCAAGAATACATAAGGAGAAAATCATTACGTTAAAATAGGATAGGCAAGAAACGATGTAGGCTTGGACGAGGTGGTGGGAGTGGGATGGAGAAAAGCAGGTGGATTCTGGGTATATTGATCCCGCAAGACCTGATGATTTCTTGGCTCTCCAAGGGGAGCTACCAGGGTAGCAGAGCTGACACTGGGGTGTGGGTACAAAGAGCATGGTGAACAGCACAGCCCTTTTCTGAAGCATGAAGGAGAAGTCTTAATAGATTTAAAAGAGAAAATCAAAAACTTGGACATGTTAAGTGTGAGAAAGTATAAGAGAGACAAGTGGAGACCCCAAGCAGCAATTGTGTAAAGGAGGAAGAACTCAGAGGACAGATTTGGACTAGAGTTACTACTCATTTGAAAACCGTTAGTAGTAGATGAAGCTCAATGCCATAAAAGTGTGGGATCATCTGAGAAGAGAGTACAAAGAATTGAGGAAGGCCAGAACCAAGCCCTGAGGATGTTCATTTTTAGACGTCAGAGATTAGAGAAGGACTCAGCGATCTTTGGAATAGCCAGAAAAAGAGGGAAAAATAAAACAAATGAACAAGGAGAGGGCAATTATATTGAAGTCAGGGGAAGAGAGAGTCAAACAAATCATTGTGTGTTGAAGAATATGAGGGACCAAGTAAGATAAAGGCTTAAATTTGTCCATTAATTTGCTAATAAAGCCTAAAGTCCTTAGGCTGATAATTAAAGTACCCTAAAATCTGATACCTCTTATTCCTGCAAATTATATATAAATATCTTATTAAACAAAACCCATGTTCCATCACACAATGCAATATTTCATTTATTTATACCCACTTTCATCCCACTAGTTCAGCAACATAGAGATCTTTCAAGATATTAACAAAATTCTTACTTGAAACCTGCTGCCTTCAGTTTTGAAGTTCACATGATAGGGTCCTCCGTTCGTATTCACCAAAGACTCAACCTTGCGAAGGAGCTCCAACACCTGGGTGATCTGCTCATCCTTACTATTGGTCTTGTTGTTGAAAATGCAGTATCGGCCCTCATAGTCTTGAACCAACTGCTTGAGAGGTTTGTTTTTTTCAATGAAATCTTGCAGCAAGTCATCCCCCAAATCATCCTTCCGAGTGAAGACAATAATGATGTGCTTCCTGGCTTCAGCTCCAAACACTTGTTGGATGCCCTTGGCTGTTTCCTCATCCTCCCTTGTGAAATGGCCGATGGCAATTACCAAGAGCAGAGCATGGAGGCTGGGAGCAGAGAGCTCCAAGCAGTGTTGGATGTTGCGTTGCTTGTCTTCAGCACAAGCTATTGAGGAGAAAAGGTCAGGGGTGTCAATTACCACAACCTTCCTTTCTCTCAGGACCCGATTCTCTCTCTGGCACATTTTGATCACTGTCTGATCACTGAACTTGGACTTGAACACATGTTTGCCCAGAATGGCATTTCCTGTGGCACTTTTTCCCGAGCGGCATTTCCCCAGGAGGAGGAGCCGCAGTTCGGACATCTGGCAGCTCTGCTCTGACATGCTTTCCTGACATAGGCTCCCGCTTGTTCTGTTGGGACAGAAAGCAACACATTAATGTTCAACTCCCACACAGAGTGGACAGGAAAACAGCAAGAAAAGACATTCTCTTTTTGACTCAAATTGCTGCCAATGAATTTGAGCTACTGAAGTTCTAGACCCAGACTAGATTAGAACAAGAAACACTTTCCCAGGATCTTCCTGTTCCCTCATCTCTGAGACAAACCTAGAGATCTCTTTTAGTTCCTTAAATTTTTTTTTTTTACCATTAGGAACCACAAGGAGTCAGATATGTTAGAAACCATAGTAAATAAGCATGTTTCAAAGTTGAAGGAAATCTCATAATTAATAGTAATGGTCAGATGTTTAAAAAATACAGATCTCTGGGACCCAACCTAGACCTATTAAATCAGAATCTCAAAGGAAAGATCCTAGAAATCTGTATTCATCAAATGTCACAGTAATTCTAATGAGTAGCCAAGTTTGGGAAGCATTGCCCTATAAAATGCAATGAAGTAGTAATGTCTAGAGCATACAAGCAAATATAATATATGGTATACATGATACTCTGAAAATAATATCACAGAAGACAAACTAGAAAACTTCATTTGTGGGACTCGTGATGCACCCAGTGCCAGGTGAAGTTAACAGAGAAGCATGATGTGGTGGGTATGACCATGGTCTTGGACTCTGACCTGGTTCACCTTCTGCTCTGCACCCATTAGCTGAGATCTGTAGAGGCCACTTAACCATTCTGAGTCTCAGTGTCCTAATCCATAAGATAGAAGCGGTATTACCTACTTCAAGGATATTTTTATAAAACTCAAATGAGATGACAAATGAGAAAGTACCTTGCAAGTTTCCACATATTACCTAAATGCAAAGTGGTACGATTTCAGTATATAGATAGTGCTGCTTGGATTTAATATTCTCCCTGCAAAGGCTTCCACCTGCCAGGCAAGTCAAACCCAAAACTCTTGAGCTAATGTGCCAAGCTCTTTGCAATCTGTTTCCAGCCCACAGAGTCAGCTCTACTTGTAGCCACTCTCCTCAACACACTGTATGCTCCAGCCAAGTGAACTACTCATCTGTATTTACTTATTCAGGCCCCACCTTGTTTGACATATGTTTTGAGCTGATTTGCTGTACCTGTTCAATCATCCTGCCTTGTACAATTTCTTCTGGATTTCCCGAGAGACCCTGACCTGAAATCAAGTGAGGCCTGGAAATTCATGGCAAAACTGTCGCTGCGAGGAAAAAAACTCCCCTCTACCATAATCACAGGTTTTCCCTTTAGGGTACATCAGCAAGTAGCTGTGATTCCCACACAGGGTTACACCAGGGATCCTGTGTTCCTCTCTTTAAAAACTTAGTTTCCAAGACTGCAAAGCTGGCCATGATGCCCTCACCTGGGAAGGTTTACCTATGCAGATCTACAAGAGAGTGGCTCTCCCTATGAAAGCTTCATACAGCACCCTCTTGGATGGCCACCCCTCCATGGTCCATGGTGAAGTCAGAAAGTTATTCATATTATTTCACACCCTTTCTAGTGTCTCTGCCCCTTGATGGGTTCCCTTCCTGTTCTCACCAAGCCTGCTCCAGCATCCTTTTTGTCACTTGTATGAAAAGACTGAACAACAACAAATAAAAGGCATAGATGCAGCAAGCAGATAAGAAGAATGTGACACACATGAGGACAATGTTGTGGGAGTCCAGGGAGGAGTCAGTCACTGGGACAGATTGGTACCACTCCATCAAAACTGCTCCAGCAGAGGGCAAAGATCCCTTAGCTGCCAATTCACAATGTGCTTACACTCATTGTCTGATCACTCTGTGCCATAACCTCTTCATTCTTTATATTTTTCTGATTATGAAGTTTAGTGTTTATTCTAAAGAATTTGGTATATTTAGAAAATTTTAAAGAAAACAATCTGGCTCCATCTGTGGCTCCATCATACATAAATAGCACATTTAACATAAATTATTAAAATATGCCTATAATTTCTTTTCTTTTTTTTCTGTTTTAGAGACAAGGTCTCTCTCTGTTGCCCAGGTTGTTGTGCAGTGGTGGGACCACAGCTCACTACATCCTCAACCTTCTGGGCTCAAGTCATCTCCTGCCTCGACCTCCAGATTATCTAGAACTACAGGCACACACCACCATGCCAAACTAATTTTTTAAAATCTTTTGTAGAGATGGGGTCTCTCTATGTTGCCCAGGTGGGTCTCAAACTCCTGGCCTCAAGCAATCCTCTGGCTTTGGCCTCACAAAGTGTTAGGATTACAGACATGAGCCACCATGTTCAGCCCATAATTTCCTCATACACACATACATTTGCATCATCTGGCAATAACTTCTCTTGTAAAATATATTCTCATTAAGTAAGAATAACATAGTCCTTAAAATAAGTTGGAAAATATGCAAAATGATGATTGGAAAATGATCTGCCGTCTACAAAGAATCGTATCAATTTGTAGTGTTTTTATTACATGTAAATGAGCATTTTAGGTTCTTTTCCTTTTTATCATACTTATGTGTCCATCTGAAGCTAATGTAAACTCTGTATGAGGAAAGTTTACCCTAGAAACTACTCCAAATATTGAAAATAACAAGTAGTAGTAAAATAATTTACTTTATCCTGCCTATCACTGCTGCCACTGACACCTATACACACTGCCCAGGGGCCCAGGTTCCAGCCAGCCCAGCCCACTACTGCCACCACCAGCGCCCATGCATGCCACTTGGGGGTCTAAGGGCTGGCCCACCACTGCTACCGGCACTACCAATGCTACATATATCATCCAGGGGCCCAAAGACTGGCCCACCAAACCTGTTGCTGTGGCCAACACACACCACCTGGGAGCCCAAATACTGGCCTACTCGGGTCCTCCACCTGCCACTATCAGTGTTTGTATATGCCACTCAGAGGACTGAGTACTGACCCACATAGCCCATAGTCACCAATACTGGTGCTCATGTGCATCACCCAGGGCCCAAGGGTGAGCCCACTTGGTATCTCTATCCCCAGGAAATCTTACCACAGCCTTCACTAACAACCACAGGCTAAACCACTGAGGAACTTGCAGACATCACTGACATTGATTACAGCCAAAGAAATCATATGATTTCTACTACACTACTGCACCTACCCAGAATCAAAGCCAAAGCACCCTACCCAATCAACACTAGAGATATGTGTACAGAAAAAAGTCTTTCCCTGTGAAAGCCAATGCATAAAATTGAAAGAAGCAACTGTTACACCAGATGCACATAGTGCAAAAACACAAGAAACATTAAAAAGCAAGGGAACATAGTATCTCCAAAGGAATGCAATAATTCTCTAGTAACAGATCCCAAAGAAAAGAAAATATTGGAATGCTTGAAGAGGAATTCAAAATAATGATCTTAAGGAACATCAATAATATAAAAGAGAACACAGATTGACAATACAAAGAAATCAGAAAAAACAATTCATGATCTAAATGAGAAATTCAATAAAGAGATAGATATTATTAAAAAAAGGAACCAAATGGAAATCCTGGACCTGAATAATTCAATGAACCAAATAAAAAAAATAACCAAGAGCTTCAAAAATAGACTAGATCAAGCAGAAGAAAGAATTTCTGAACTTGAAGGCAAGTCTTTTAAAATAATTCAGTCTGGATAAAAAAAACTTTTTTAAGAATAAAGAAAGCCTATATGACATATGGGACACCATAAAATAAACAAATACTTGAATTTTGAGAGTTCCAGAAAGATACAAGATGGGAAAAGTCACAGAAAATCTATGTAATAAATAATAGCTGAAAACTTCCAAAGTATTGTGAGAGATATAGACATTCAGACACAGGAAATTCAAGATTCTCAAATAGATTCAATCCAAAAACATCTTCTCTGAAACATATTGTAGTCAAATTGTCAAAAGTCAAAGACAAAGAAAGAATTCTAAAAACAGCAAGATAAAAGTCTCAAGTCACATATAAAGGAATCTCCATCAGACTAACACCATGTTTTATTAGCAGAAACCTTGCAGGTCAGGAGAGAATGGGATGATATATTCAAAGTACTGGGAAAAAAAAAAATTTTGGCCAAGAATACTATACCCAGCAACACTATCCTTCCGAAATGAGGAAGAAATAAAGCCTTTCCCATACAAACAAAAACTGAGGTAATCTATTACCACTGGACCAACCCTACAAGAAATGCTTAATGGGGTCCTACATGTGAAAGTGAAAGGACAGTATCTACCACCATGAAAATGCACAAAGTACAAAACTCATTGGTAGAGCAGATATACAAATGAGAATGAGAAAGGAATCAAATGTTATTACTATAGAAAACCACCAAATTTCAAGGATAAGCAATAAGAGTAAAATAAAGGAACAATGTGTCAGGCCTCTGAGCTCAAGCTAAGCCATCATATCCCCTGTGACATGCACGTATACATCCAGATGGCCTGAAGCAACTGAAGATCCACAAAAGAAGTGAAAATAGCCTTAACTGATGACATTCCACCATTGTGATTTGTTTCTGCCCCACCCTAATTAATCAATGTACTTTGTTATCTCCCCCACCCTTAAGAAGGTTCTTTATAATCTCCCCTACCCTTAAGAAGGTTCTTTGTAATTCTCCCCTCCCTTGAGAATGTACTTTGTGAGATCCACCCCCTGCCCACAAAACACTGCTCCTAACTCCACCGCCTATCCCAGAACCTATAAGAACTAATGATAATCCCACCACCCTTTGCTGACTCCTTTTTCGGACTCAGCCCACCTGCACCCAGGTGAAATAAACAGCCTTCTTGCTCACACAAAGCCTGTTGGTGGACTCTCTACACATGGACTTGTGAGACAAAATGGATATACAAAACAATCCAAAAACAACACAATGACAGGAGTAAGTTCATCTATCAGTAACAACCTTAAATGTAAATGGATTAAATTCACGAATTTAAAGCAAAACAATGACAGGAGTAAGTTCATCTATCAGTAACAACCTTAAATGTAAATGGATTAAATTCACCAATTTAAAGGTATAGACTGGCTGAATGGAATATAAAACAAGACCTAACTATATGCTGCTTACAAGAAATTCGCTTCCTCTGTAAAGCACATAGAATGAGAGTGAAGGGATTAAAAAAAACGTATCGCACACAAACAGAAACCAAAAACATGCAGGAGTAGCTATACTTATCAGACAAAATAGACTTTAAATAAAAAACATAAAGACACGAAGAAGATTATTATATAATGATAGATCAACTGAGCAAGAGAGTATAATAACTATAAATGTATGTGCACCTAATACAGACAGGTAAAGCAAATATTATTAGGGCTAAAGAGAGAGATAGACCCCAATACAATAATAGGTGGAGACTTTAATACCCCAGTTTCAACATTGGACACATAATCTAGATAGGAAATTAATGAAGAAACATAGGACTTAATCTACACCACAGATCATGTGGACTTAACAGATGTTTACGGAACATTTCCTCCAACAGCTACACAATGCACTTTCTTCTTATAAGCACATAGAGAATTTTCCAGGCTAGACCATCTGTTATGTCAGCATTATCCTGATATGGTTTGAGCATATAATTTATTAGCTCCAATGGTGCTTAAGGTATTAGTAGCCAATATGGGATATTGTGTGGAGCCTTTGGCGGGCCCTTATAGATAACTCACAGTACAAACCCTAAAGATTTTGGAGCAAAGCCCTGCTATTGTCTATGAATAACTAGTCACCTTTTGAGAAACAGCTTTTGGCCTGCCGCTGGGCCTTAGTAGACACTGAACACTTAGCCATGGGCCACCAAGTTGACGTGCAACCTGAGTATACAGTAAAGTCGGGTGTGCACGGAAGGACTCCATCATCCAATGGAAGTGGTATATATGAGATTGGGCCTAAGTAGGCCCTAAATGCACAAGTTACATGAAAAAGTAGCCCAAATGCCCATGATACCTACTCCTGCTATACTGCCTTCTCTCTCCCAATCTGCACTCATGACCTCATAGGGGAGTTTCCTACAATGAATTGACAGAGGAAGAGAAAACTCAGAGCTGGTTTACAGATAGTTCTGCACAATATGCAGGCACTACCCAAAGTGGACAGCTTCATCACTATAGCACCAATCTGGGACATTTCTGAAGGACAGTAGTCAACGAAAATCCTCCCAATGGGCAGAACTTTAAGTAGTGTACCTGGTTGTTCATTCTGTTTAAAAGGAGATATGGCAAGTATAATTATATACCAATTCATAGGCTGTGGCCAGTGGTTTGGCTGGATGGTCAAGGACCTAGAAGAAACATGATTAGAAAATTGGTAACAAGGAAGTCTTGGGAAGAAGTATGTGGGTAGACTTCTCAGAATGGGTGAAAAACATGAAGAAAACATGAAGACATTTAGTCCCATATGAATGCTTACCAAAGGGTGACTTCAGCAGAGGAAGATTTTATTAAAATAATCATCAAATGGATAAAATGACCCATTCTGTGGATCCCAGTCAGCCTCTTCCCCCAGCCACCCCTGACATCATCCAATATGCTCATGAGCAAAGTGGCCATGATGGCAGAGGTGGAGATTATACATGGGCCCAGCAACATGGTCTTCCATTCACTAAGGCCAATCTGGCTATGGCCACCACTGAGTGCCCAGTCTACTAGCAGCAGAGGCCAATACCAAGTCCCTGATATGGCATCATTCCCCAGGGTTATCAGCAAGCTACCTATGGCAGATTGATTTCATTGGACCACTTCAGTCATGAAAGAGGGAGTGTTTTGTTCTTATCAAAATAGACACTTACTCTGAATACGGATTTGCCTTCCCTGCACACAATGCTTTTGCCAAAACTACAATCCTTGGGCTTACATAATGCCTTACCTATTGCCATGATTTTCCATACAGGCTTACTTCACGGGAACTCACTCCAAGGAACTCACTTCACAGCAAATAAAGTGAGGCAATGGGCCCATGTTCATGGAATTCACTGGTCTTACCATGTTCCCTGCCATCCTGAAGGAGCTGAATTGAAAGAAAAGTGGAATGGTCTTCTGAAGATTCAGTTATAGCACCAGCTACGTGACAATACTACCTTGTAGGACTGGGGCAAGGTTCTCCAGGAGGCTCTATATGCTCTGGATCAGCATCCAATATATGATGCTGTTTCTCCCATAGCCAAGATTCATGGATCCAGGAATCAAGGGGTAGAAACAGGAGTGGTACCACTCACTATTACTCCTAGTGACCCACTAGCAACATTTTTGCTTCGCATCCTCAAGGTCTTATGCTGGCCTAGAGGTCTTAGTTCCAAAAAAAGAAATGCTTCCACTTGGAGATACAACAATGACTCCATTGAACTAGAAGTTAAGAATGCCACCTGGCCACTTTGGGCTCCTCATGCCTCTCAATCAACATCAAGAAGGGAGTTTTGGTATTGGGTGGGGTGATTGATCCTTACTAACAAGGGGAAATTGGACTACTACTCTACAATGGAGGTAAGAAAGAATATGGAATACAGGAAATCCCTTAGGGCATCTCTTAGTGTAGCCACGTCCTGTGATTAAAGTCAATGGAAAATTACAACAACCCAATCCAGGCAGGGCTACTAATAACTCAGATTTTTAAGGAATAAAGGTCTGGGTCACCCTCCACCTCCCCAGATAAAGAACCACAACCAGCTGAGCTCATTGATGATGGTAAAGGGAAAACAGCATGGGTGGTAAAAGGAGGTAGTTATCAATACCAGTTATGACCACATGACTAGTTACAGGAATGAGGATTATAATTGTTATGAGTATTTCCTCCTTACTTTGTAATGAATGTATGTGTGTAAAATATCTCTGTTTTCTTCCCTCTCTTATCCCTCTAACATGTAACAAAAGATGTATTGATTTTATATTATAATATTTAAGTATGGTTAACTTTACATCATAGTACTTAAGTTACAGGATATCAAAGAGAAGGATAAAAAGACTTTATTTCTTTTTCTGGAGAAGGAATTAGTGCATATCAGTTGTATGCAGGACAGTTGTATCATGTTAGATGGATTTATGACCTTGTTATTGTCTTTAATTGGGAGATTAAGTGTCGTTTAAGGAGAAGTGTATGGATTCCAGATGGATAAGGTGAGGACATGTGCTGGTTAATTTTGTGAGTCAATTTGTCTGGGTCATGGAGCCTAGATAGTTAGGCAAACATTATTCCGAATGTTTCTGTGAGGGTGTTTTGCGATAAGATTTACATTAAAATCAGTGGACTCTGAGTAAAGCAGATTGCCCTCACTTGTGGGGGTGGGTCTCATCCAATCAGTTGAAGACCTGATTAGAATAAAAGGCTTACCTGCCCCAAGCAAGAAGGAATCATTTGGCAGATGGCCTTTGGACTTCATCTGCCACATTGGCTCTTCCTGGTTCTACAGCAGGTTGCCTTTGGACCTAAACTGCAATTCTTTCCTGAGTCTCCAGCCTGCTAGCCTCCCCTATCAGATTTTGGTCTCATCAAGCCTCCACAATCATGAAGGCCAATTCCTCAAATAAGTATCTTACACATACACACACACACACACCACACACATCATTCATTCTGTTTCTCTAGAGAACCCTGGCTAACGCACATGGGAAAGGTGCTAAAGTGCTCAGTGCCTTACATCTAAGCAAGACAGAAGTGGTGAGGAGGTGAAGGAGCCAGGCGTATGGCTCTCTGAGGAAAGAGTGTTGCAGGCAGAGGGAGCAGCAAGTTCAAAGGCCAGGGCCTGTTGGGGAAGGAACAGGGAAGGCAGTGCAGCTGGAGTGGAGAGTGGCCGAGTGCAGCTCAAAGAACTGCCCATGAGCAAGGTGGAGCCTGTGGAGCTTGCTGGGGCTTTGGCCTCAGGATGTCTGCATCTCTTCAGACCTTAATCTCATCAGACCTTCAAGATCTTGCCAATCTGACAGGGGTAAAACAGTATTTCACGAATGTTTTCAGCTGTCAGAGTTTACGTTTTACATTTTTTCATGTGCTTGTTGGTTATTTGGACTGGCCCTTCTGTGAATTTTTAGTTAATATTCTTTTCCCAGTTGTCCCTATGGATATTTAGTATAATTTATTGCTTTGTAGAAATGATGTATATGTTCTGGTTACTAAACCTTTGTTGATTCTACACATCTCATAGATCTTTTCACAGTCTGTGGCCTATTTTTAGGTTTCTAAATATGTCTTTTGTCATACACACAAAAACACTAAATTTTAATCCACTCTTATCAACCCTTTCTTTCATAATTTAAGCATTGTTGCTGGGAACAGGCCCCAAGCCTGTCCATAAACAGGCCATGAGAAACTGGCCATAAACAAGATCTCTGCAGCACTGTGACATGCTCATGATGGTTATGACACACACGCTGGAGGTTGCTGGTTTACCTGAATGAGGGCAAGGAACACCTGGCCCACCCAGGGCGGAAAATCGCTCAAGGTGTTCCTAAACCACAAACAATGGCATAAGCAATCTGTGCCTTAAGGACATGTTCCTGCTGCAGATAACAAGCCACAGCCTGTCCCTTTGTTCTCCTTAAGGAATACTTTTAGTTAATCTATAAACTGCAGAAAAGATATTTATCACGGGATTACTGTCAATAAATAGGTGGGTGAAACTCTGTTCGAGGCTCTCAGCTGTGAAGGCTGTCAGCCCCCTGATCCCACTCTGCACTCTGTTTCTGTGTCTGTGTCTTCATTCCTCTAGCACCCTCCATTTTTTGTTGTTTTTTCCTCCATTCTTTTTTGTTGACCAGTTTTTTGTTTTTTGTTTTTTGTTTTTTTTTTTGAGATGGAATTTCGCTCTTGTTGCCCAGGCTGAAGTGCAATGGCACGATCTTGGCCCACTGCAACCTCTATCTCCCTGGTTCAAGCGATTCTCCTGCCTCAGCCTCCCGAGTAGCTGGGATTACAGGCATGCGCCACCACACCTGGCTAATTTTGTATTTTTAATGGAGATGGGGTTTCTCCATGTTGGTCAGGCTGGTCTCGAACTCCCAACCTCAGGTGATCCACCCGCCTCAGCCTCCAAAAGTGCTGGGATTACAGGCATGAACCACTGCGCCCGGCCTGTTGACCAGTTTTAAATATGTTCTAATTTCAAGTATGATTTCTTTTTGACCCAAAGGTAAATGATTACTAAATTTAAAAATGTATTGAGACATCTACTACCTTTTTATTTCAAATGCTGCATTGTGGCCAGAGAACAATGTCTGTATAAACTATTTGTCATTGGTTGAGATTTGCTTTTTGGCTCAGTGAAATTTTTGTAAGTGTTCCTGTAGGCTCAAAAAGAATGTGCAGCCTGTTACTGTGGTACCTTCCACAATCAAGGCCCCATCTCTCCACTGACACCTTAGCTACAGCTTCCCAGATGGTCCAGCACACCCTTGCCTGCACCCCATCCTCCTGTCTGCCTGGAACGTTCCTACCCATTCTCCATCACTTAGCCCAAGGACTCTGAGGCTCCATGTCAAGCCTTTCCTAACTTTTCCAGATTGAACTGGTCATCAGCTCCTCTTTGGACTTCTGCAGTAATATTAACACTGCTCCCCTGTTTCCACCCTTCTCCAGCTGTCTATTGTCCATCAATAGCCACAGTTCTCCTCTCCTGTTAAAACAAGAGACAGGTAATGTCACGCTTCATTCTAAACCTCCCCCCACCCCCAGTGACTCTCCACCCATTCAAAGTAAAAGACAAAGCCTTTATAGTGGTCACGAGACCCTACCTTGTGCCCAGCTGCCCTC
The DNA here is from genome assembly GCF_028858775.2 of Pan troglodytes. Taxonomy (NCBI): domain Eukaryota; kingdom Metazoa; phylum Chordata; class Mammalia; order Primates; family Hominidae; genus Pan; species Pan troglodytes. Next base: position 165,475,633 of record NC_072404.2, on the reverse strand, counting down.
TGACCTCATCTCCCACCCCCTTCCCCTCACATTGTGTGCCATAGTCACATCAGCCTGCGCTGTACTTCAAACATGCTTGCTGTTCATCTGAACTGGGGCATTGTCCCTTGCAGACATGTGCAAGACATGTGCCTGAGCACTTCCCTTAGGTCTCTATCACACTGTCCCCTTGGTACAGGAGGCCCTCTCCAGCCTCCACCCGCTATTAAAGAGCTGTCCATGCCTCTGTGCCCCACTGACACCCCCACCCCATACCTAGCACCCGCCACTGCCACCCTAAGAGCTGTCCACCCCTCTATGCCCCACAGGCACCCCCGCCCCATACCCAGCACCCACCACTGCCACCCTAAGAGTCGTGACTCCTCTGCGCCCCCCGCCCCGTACCCAACACCCACTACTGTCACCCTTCACATCTGCATTTAGTTGCTTAGTGCTTTTTAGTCTGCCACCACTACAGGTGAGTTCCATGAGAATAAGGACTTGCTCTGTTTTTCTCACCACTGTATCTACAACATAAAGAAAGTATCTGATAAATACTTGTTTCTGAGTTGATGGTTATTGACTTGAAGAACAAGCAAAATGCAGCAGATACGCCGAAGAAAGTGAAGAGTGGGAAAGCCCTTTTTCTGTGCAGCGATTTGGTGGTTCATACCTTTTCAAAAAATGGGGTCTGTGGCAGTCAGGGGAGAGGCTGCACTGCAGGAAATGACCCAGGGAGGTAGTAAAGGCAGTGGCAGGGCCCACTTTCGAAAAGGGCGAGGCAAAGCCCACAAGGGCCTTGGCAGAGGCCTCTCTCTGGAATCATCTGGATGGCTGCACGGCACGGGGCAGAGCCCACTGCAGCCTCAAACACCTCAGAACCTCAGAACTGGTCCACCAGGGGAAAAATATTTCCGGTGGGTTCAAACCTAATCAGCACCGGGGATCTTCTAAGAGCATCTTTCACCCAGATACACCCTATGGAGAGAAGCTCTCACTAATGCCCTATCTCCTCTCTCTCCTCAATCTTCTTCATAACATTGATTCTATCTGATATTATTTATATTTTATAATTATTTATTAATTTTATTTTTAAATGTCTAAATGTTCTCTGTACTACCCTTGGTACAAAGCTCCATAACAGCATGTGCTGAAACTCCAAACATGCCTGTTTTGTTCTGTGTCCCCAGGCCCTGACATTGTGCCTGGCATGTAGTATATGCCCAATACGTGGAGGTAAAGGAATGAACGATCACAGGAGAGACAGAAATGTGAAGAAAAGAAGAAAAACGGTTTTTAGAACTGAGAGGGAGGCCGGGTGCAGTGGCTCACGCCTGTAACCCCAACACTTTCAGAGGCCAAGGCAGGTAGATCCCTCGAGATCAGGAGTTTGAGACCAGCCTGGTCAACATGATGAAATCCCCGTCTATATTAAAAGTACAAAAATTAGCCGGGCATGGTGGTGGGTGCCTGTAGTTCCACTCGCATATATATATATATATATATATATCACACACACACATATATACATATATACACATATATACATACATATATATATATATACATATATACATACACACACACATATATATGCAAGTGAAGTGAGATGTCTCTGCAAATTAAGAAAAAAAGACACTAGTGAGAAAACAGCAAGCTGAAGGAAGCAGAGGCCTCCCACAGGTCTGAAGAAGAAAGAAATTTCTTTCCCAATTAAGCGACACAGCCTTGCTTGGTTCCCCAGCAGAGTACGACCAAACCAATGAGTCTTGGCTGGACTCCTGCCTGCAGCTCCACATGATGTCAGGACCTACACACACACACCCACACACACACACACATGCACACTCCTACCACACATACAGCTTCCCAGCCAGTAGCACTTCACCCCAACATGTAGAAAGTGCACTTAAGGACAAAAAGTTACCCAAACTCACCCTCACTCATGCTCTGCCAGCCCACATTTCCCTCTGCTCAATTTCCCAGGCCACTCTGGAGACCCCAGCAGAGCAACTGAGAGAAAAAGAGAGCGTTCTTCCTATAATTCACTGAAGACTGTAAAGGCAGCCTCCGCCTCCTTCTCAGGAAACAGCCCAAGGCAAACGTGGACTCAGGCATCTGAGCACAGCGTCCAGCCATGCGGGGATTCATCCCACATCTAATCGCAGTTCCCACTTACAGAGCAGGGTGGTTGGAGATGCCTCCAGAGCCCAGCGTGGGGAAGACCTTAGACCCAGCCCAGCAGGGCAACCATCAAGAGGAAGGGAAGAGGTTAACTGCTGAGGACCAGGTTGGCTGAAATGTAGGTGAAATCAGAAATATTGCTTTTGGTAAGGTCTTGACCCCTCCAATGCCCAGTTCACAGAATCCTAACTGTGCAAGGGGCAGGAAAGATCAGAAAAGCAGACGTGGAAAAATCAGCATCCCCCACCCCCTGCTTTGCGGGAGGAGCTCCGCTGGCTTCCTCCTGGGGGCTGCTCTGTGGCACCATCTAGCTTCATGGGGCATCTGACAGGCTCCTTCCGCCTGCTTCTTCCTCCCTTGTGCCAGTCTCAGCCCTCCTCCTCTTCAGGGCTCACACCCACTCCCCGACACGCCTTCTTTTAGGACAGCCACTCTCATAGCTGTCTGGGAATGTGCCTCTGTCCCCATCCTGCCGAATCTACTCCCCAGCAGGCTGGGGAGACACGCTTTGGACCAGGAGGAAAGCTTCCCAGGGTCCCTGCCATTCAACCCCACAGGCAGCCTCCTCTCCCATGGCTGAGCAGGCTGCCTTCCCGGTGCCAAGCCCATCCTCCCCCACAGCCATGCACCAGCGCACACACATCTACACACGTGTGCACATGTCACACATGCACTGCGGTCGTGTCCCATGGCGTCCCAGTCTCCGAGGCTCCGCAATCCACCTGGCTCTATCCCTCCATCTCTCACCTGGGTGGAAGCAGCTGCTGGTCCCCCAGGGCACAGGATGTGAGGAAGGTGAGGAGGGTGAGGGGAGAATGGCCGGAGAGCGACCCTCTTCCCAGGCCCTGGTCTTCCTGGCAGGAGGGTTTCGGGTGTTTCTGCAAAGGAAGAGATTTCTAGAAATAGCCTTCACATCCACAGAGGCATAAATGCAGTCGGAGAGGAAGTTCCCTGTGCAGGCCACAGGCTCAGAACCTCAAGAGCCGTCGGGGCTCAGGGAGGAGCCAGCATCGGGGACACACGCGCCTTCCCTGGGTGCTGAGCGCCTCGTGGGGTCACAACACAGCAGAAACTGAGGAGCCCGGCCCGTCCCGCAGCTGCAGACTGAGAGGAGGGAGGAGAAATGACAGCAGAGGCTTGGCCAGGGGCTGGGGCGCCGGGGCCGGTGCCAGGCTGAGCTTCAGAAGGGCTGCAAGAACAGGGGCTTGGATAGGGCAGGAAAAGGACGTCAAGCCAGTTCCTGTTCCTGAGAGGACAGAGATTGTGGCGCCGCTACAAGCTCTGAGCAAAGCCAGCTCCGGGCCTCTGTGTGCCCTTAAGTGGCCTTTAGGACTTCCTCTCACAAGTCCTTCCTCGCTTCCCTTCCCTTCCCTAAAACCCACAACCCGGGGAACTCCAAGCCTGACAGACCAACGCTGCTTCTCAGGGAATGAATGCTTTTCCCCAGCTTGCAAAACGTGAAATGCTAGACTTCGATGCTTTCAAATATTTCACAAAATGAAATCCCTTTTGTGAAAGAACATAGTGTCCAAACTCCCTGGTCTCTGCTTCATAAGGAAGTCAAACACGGAGGAAGACTTCTGAAAAAATGTTTACCAGGGTAAAAATGATGTAACATTAATAGTACCATCCTAACCATTTCTAAGTGTATAGCCCACAGTAGAAAGTACGTTCACATGGTTGTGTGCCAGATCTGCAGGACTTTTCATCCTGCAGCACCCAAACTCTCCCCATTACACCCCAACTCACCTCCCCGAACCCCAGCCCGGGTAACCACCATTCTACTTTCCGTTTCTATGATTTTTCTTTTTTTTTTGAGACAGAGTCTTGCTCTGTCACCCAGGCTGGAGTGCAATGGTGTGATCTCGGCTCACTGCAACCTCCACCTCCCGAGTTCAAGCAATTCTCCTGCTTCAGCCTCCCGAGTAGCTGGGATTACAGGTTCCCGCCACCACACACGGCTAATATTTGTATTTTTAGTGGAAACGGGGTTTCACCATGTTGGCCAGGCTGGTCTTGAACTCCTGACCTCAAGTGATCCACCTGCCTCAGCCTCCCAAAGCGCTGGGATTACAGGTGTGAGCCACCACACCCGGCCTGTTTCTATGATTTTTGGCAACGTCAGATACTCATGTGAGTGGAGTCCCACAGTGTCTGCCCTTCTGAGACTGAGCAGAATGCCCTAGAGGTTCATCCAAGTGAGTGCGGGACCCTCTGCACTCTGCACAGCAGGGCCCTCTTCACAGGATGCAGAGGCTAGGGCCTCAAGGGACTGGAGCTCAAGTCAGTTTTCCAAATGTCTGAGGTGGTGCTGAGCTTTCCAAAGGGACCCCGCAGAAGGAGGAGCAGTGGGGGTGGCTGAAGTAGAGGGGCATGCTTCAGATATGAAGTCTCTACAGTAGTCAAAACCACAGGCTTTGGGGAGCTGCTGTCAGCCTATCACATCCCGAGGGATCCACCCTCCCCCTGGACTGGTCTTGAGGACTGCTCTACCTTGTTATGAACCTGAGGGAAACCCTGGTTATGCTGGGATGGCTCAAGAAGAGGTTTGGGGACACACAGGACACATCTTGATTGGGAAAGCTGACAAAGCCCTTCCCATGTCCCACTCTACCTGCCTCCTCATTGAAAGAGGATCTATTTTGGAAGAACCCCACCCTTCCTTTATAGTAGGTCAACGCACATAAAACCAACTCATTATAATGAAAAGACAAAAACCCAAAGCCAGGTACTGCAGTTCATCCCCGCTGGGGTACTAACAGAGGCAGAGGCTCAGCAAGAAACTGTTTCCCCAAAATAGAGAAGAAAAGGCTCACTCATTCTTAAATGAAATATTAAGCATCCAGGGATTGCTCTAAGTAAAACTGAAGCTGCAAATAACTCCTCAAAGATTCAGCAAGTCGATTATTTGCTGAGTTGACCATTTTGCAAAATGATCTTTCAGCAAATCAGCTCCTAGAGAATTGATTTCCGTGCAGAAGGCAGGCTGCCGGGTTCTGGTTTGGCACCGATCTGAGGCATGATGGGGGCTCCCTGCCCCCTAGTGGCTTTGTGGCTAATGACAAGTGCTGCAAAATGCTCCCCAGCGGGCCGAGAGCCCTGACTCAGCAGGCAGGTGAAACACTGGGGAGAAGTTCTAGACTTCCAGAAATCGAATAAGCCAGGAAGACACATGTTATGCAAGCAAGGAGAAATCTACCAGGACCAAGCACCGTATTAGACACAGAGGGCACAAAGATTAGCAAGGCAAATACCTGACTCAAAGGGGCCCTAACTCAGTCTGAAGATGGGGAAGAGACTACGCTGTGGTCACGAAACGAGGTAATGTGCTGTGATAGAGATGCGTCCAGGCTGCCACGCAAGTGAGGAGGAGACGATGTAAACCCCGCAAGATGGAAAAACAACCAATTGGGGAAATAAACTTATAAACAAATCCGTAAACCCGCCATTTCCTGTGGCAGGTACTGACGGAGTGGTAGAGACGGAGTTTCACTATGTCCTGCCATGGAGAAGATTGTAAGGCACAGTGAAGGGAAGGCCGCGCGGGAAAGGTAATGCCTAAGTCTTGAAGGGCTGTAACATTTGCCTGTCAGATGACGGAGGGAGGACGCCTCAGGCAGACGGAGAATGGCAAACGCCACCGGCATCGGGGCCCTAAGACAGCCCCGCAGGTGCGGGAAAACGCAGTCAGGTTGGAGACAGAAGGACCAGTCAGAGGCTGCTGCAGCACCCAAGCTAGAAATGAGGAGAACTAACGCAGAGACAGCAGCAAGGGGAACAGATTTATTACAAATAGAAACAATAAGGCCGGGCCTGGTGGCTCTTGCCTGTAATCCCAGCACTTCCTTGGGAGGCCGAGGCCGGCGGATCAACTGAGGTCAGGAATTCGAGACCACCCTGACCAACATGGTCAAACCCCGTCTCTACTAAAAATACAAAAAAATTAGCTGGGTGTGGTGGCACGTGCCTATAATCCCAGCTACTCGGGAGGCTGAGGCATGAGAATTGCTTGAACCCGGGAGGCGGAGGCTGCAGTGAGCCAAGATAGCGCCACTGCACTCCAGCCGGGGCAACACGAGTGAGACTGTCGCGGAAAAGAAAAGAAACAACAAAAGAATTTCTTAAAAAGATGAATTCACAGTTGTTAACACGATTGACCCAGTTGCCACATCAAAGGGAGTGCTATTCACTGCAGAGACATCTTTGTTATTTTGGAAAACATTATTATAGGTTATTTCATTTCAAAGATGGAAAATGTGTGTGTTTACTACAGCTTTGGTAGATGGTAGTAAAGTGTCTTGTGACTAAATTTGTATATTTTGACAATTTTTTGATGGAATTAAGTATCTTGTTCAAATGGAGTCCATGTCTGTTATAGTAATTCAGAAATAATATACTTATTTTAAAACTTTTAGCTTCTCCTATAATCCCAGCTCTTTGGGAGGCCGAGTCGGGTGGATCATTTGAGGTCAGGAGTTCAAGAGCAGCCTGGCCAACATAGTGAAACTCCATCTCTACTAAAAATACAAAAATTAGCCAGGCATGGTGGCACGCACCTGTAATTCCAACTACTCGGGAGACACCTTTTTCTGATTCTCATAAAGGGCAGTGGTCACCCAGGCTGCCTGGATGTGGAGCAGCCTGGCATCACAGTACTTTCTAGTGGCCTTTATGGAGAGAGGGCTGAGAGGCTGGTGTTTTGCTAGAGATGAGCACGTCGGCGTGGGGATGCTGGGCTTGAGGCTTCTAGAGACAGAGCAGGCAGGGGCATCCAAAGGTCTTGATTGATTCCTGTGTCCCAAGGATTCTTCATGCCAATCCTCTCACTGAAAACGACTAAAAATAAAGAGGATAAAAATATTGCTAAATCTTCTCGACACCATCCAAGGGCCAATGAGATGATAAAGAATGACTTTCTTCCAGCCTGCACTCTTGCTGGAGCGCAGGCACCCTGTGCCCAGCTGCAGCCCTCAACCCCACTCTGTACCTACATTCAACACAGCTCCCCTGGGCTTTGTTTACAGGTTTCCTTTTTCTTTTCTTGTTTGTTTTGGGTTTGGTGGGGGTGGGGGTGCTGCTATTGCTGCTGCTGCTGGTGGTGGTTTATTGCCAAGTAAGACAAAGTGCCCTCTTTTTATTGCAGCGGTGACTTTTCTTCACCTTCTTAGCTGGCAGCAAAGGCCTAAAAGAGTCAAGTTGCTTCTGGAAGATTCTAGAGAGATACAGGCAGTCATAAGAGGCCCACAGACAATGATCAGGAGTGGAAATAGAAAGTTCTTAAACTCTGAGTGACTGATAGTGGTAGCAAACAGCTTTGTGAAGGTAAAAACTATGAGTCAATGGTAGTTAAAAGCTGGCAAGAGACCTGATTTTGAAATGAAAAAATCCACCAAAAGAGAAGGATCACCCAAACAGAGAGGGAGGGGCAATTCCTGTAAAATTCCACAGCAACTTCATATGATCCCAGGGTTTTCCCAGCACCTCACTACTGGTTCTTCTTCCTGGGATTTCCCCAAATTCTCCATATTTTTTCACCTATAAAAAGTGAGGGTCGGGTGCGGTGGCTCACCCCTGTAATCCCAGCACTTTGGGAAGCCAAGGCAGGTGGATCACTTGATGTCAGTAGTTCAAGACCAGCCTGGTCAACATGGTGAAACCCCGTCTCTACTAAAAATAGAAAATTAGCCTGGCTTAATGGGGTACTCCTGTAGTCCCAGGTACTCGGGTAGCTGAGGCAGGAGAATCACCTGAACCCAGGAGGTGGAGGTTGCAGTGAGCCAAGATCACACCACTGTACTCCAGCCTGGGCAGCAGAGTGAGACTCTGTCTCGAAAAAAAAAAAAAAATTTTAAGTGGGGACAGCTGGATGTGTTGGCTCACACCTGTAATCCCAACACTTTTGGAGGCCAAGAAGGGAAGATCCCCTGAGGCCAGGATTTCAAGACCAGCCTGGGAAACATAGAGAGACTCCATCTTTGCAAAAAAAGTTTTAAAATTAGCTGAGCTTGGTGATATGCACCTGTGGTCCCAGCTACCTGGGAGGCTGAGATGGGAGGATCACTTGAACCCAGGAGGTATAGGCTGTAGTGAGCTATGATTGCACCACTGCACTCCAGACTGGGTAACAGAGCAAGACCTTGTCTCAAAAAATATATACAAAAATACAAAATAAAATAAAATTTTTAAAAAGTGAGAGTTTCTGGAATGACTTGAGCTCCACTCCAAATTGTTCCTCTGTAATATTCAAGATGCATTTCCACACCATTGCACCAAACAAAAGCTTTCTGAAGGTGGGGACTATGTCTGTCTTGCTTATGACTCTATTCCAGCACCAAAACGGGGCCTGGCACACCAGGGATGGAAGAATGAGTGAGTGAGGAATGAAAAAAACACCACTCCTTTATTCCAGGGAGTGGATGGAGCAGGTGTGGCCATTGCCCTCACCCTCTCCCCTCCCCACCCACTCAGGTCTGGAGGGAGGCCTCAATCCTCACGGCTTAAGCCCCTCTTCTGATGTGGACATTCACAAGTCCTGAGCCAGCTCCTGACACTGGAGACACAGTGAGCAGAAGCAAAGTCCCCCAGTCTCTGACTCTGCCTTCCCCCGGGCCTGGCACTAGACCAGTCTGCAGGAGCTCCAGGCCCAGGCTGGCCCCACCCCAGAGCTGCATTCAGACATCCCAGGGGCACAAACCCTCCCCCAGAGCCACAGCTTCCTGGGCTCTGGCCCCATGCCCACAGCTGCCCCCCATGTGGCCTTCCCGCAGCTGTGACAGGGCCCCTGACACCTTGCCGTGGCCGCTGGGCTCCCTGGGGACTCATTCTGCAGGCAGAGAAATGGACACCTGGCTTTCCACTTCAACCTCCCAAGCTTTCTATTTCTCCTCGTAGGTCTTCTGGTCAGCCTGGTTCCCTGGTCCTATAGCGGGAAATGACACAAGGCCTGTGAGGCTGCAGCTGACTGTGGTGGAGATTGTCACACAGGGGCTTCCAGGAGCATTCCAGGTGAAGGTCAGAGACCCCGGCCAGCATGTCCTGACTGCAGGGAGCAGCACCTGTGCTCAGAAGGACTTGGTGGCCCAGGTAAAGTTCTCATTCAGCATGCAGCCCTGGCCTCCTGCAGGTCCTCAGGCATCTGGCCCCTAACCCAATAGAATGGAGACTTCAGCCAGAACTTGGGACAGAGGAAACTGTCACCCATAGTCCCCATTCATGCAGGGTAATTAATTGGCTGGCTGCAGCCAACAGAGACATTCAAGAGAGTTCCGTAACCTCGAAAGGAGCGTCAGGGCCAAGAAGTCTGGGGAGCAGCAGAGCCTGAGATAAGGCAGTGTCCTACCTGCATCTGAATCCCAGCCCCGTCAATCACGCCCTGTGTGAACTTGCACAAGCTCATGAACCGTGCTGCCTCCCAGTTTTGTCATCTGTGTGATGGGGATACAACTGTTAGCTCATGGCACTGGAGGGGGACCGGAGGACCCAATGTCTGTCAAGCACTAACGCTTTGCCCAGGGTCCCCCATGTGGTGGTGGGTGCCACAGCATCAGTATCTGGGTAGGGGCCTGCGGGAAGCGGGACTGGGGAATGACAGCCGGTGCAGCCGGCTCTGGGCAGGGAGACTGAAGGGCAGAGTCAAGGCCGACTCCACACATGGGGCTGTGCCCCGTGGGGTGAGTGGGGATCTGGAGGAAGAGGCCTAAGAAAGAAGAGGCCACCTGAACCATGAGACCCCAAAGGGCCCCCCTTGCCTCTGGCCAGGGAAACAGAGCCTGTGGCTCCAGCCTTGGGGACAAAGGCCCGTTCCTTGGCTCACTTTCCGGGGCTCCCTTCTCTGAGAGCCTAACCAGGGTCCCTCTGGAGTCTAGGTTCCTGCCACAACAGCCCAAGTAGATTCCGCTCTACCTCTGAATTCCATAGTCACTCCCCACAACCCACACAGGAAATTCTAGCCCTTTCTCAGCTGAGGCCCCTTCAGGAGCTCTGCTTTCTCCATGACAGCCTCACACCCACGGGGCACAGGTGGTGGTGTTATTGTTGTTATCATTGTGACCCCCTGGTGTTTTCTCTTGAACATAATTTCTACAGGGGCCAGAGAAGGGTAGACGTCATGAGACGCTGAGGGTGGCCCTGGGGTTGCTACCAGCACGGATGCCAAGGACCTAGGACAAGCCTGGGACTGGGACCAGCCAGGTCTAGATGGAGCTTGGGCCATTCTCCAGGGGAACATTGTCCCATCCTCTGGTTGTACCCACTTGCCCCTGGAAGCAGGGGCGTCCTCTTCTCTCTCTTCCATCCCGTCTCCTGTGGACATTCCCCCACATATTCTAGCACAGGCTATGCGTTACCCTCAACCCCTTCCAACACCTTCAGGTTCCTGCCAACACCCACAGATGATCCAGTGGCGACCAGAGCAAGAGTCGGGGCTCACTGCCATAGGGATCAAGAGATCGGGGGGCTCAAGACCAGAAAGTGTTCTCCAGTGGGAGCTTCCCTCACTCCTAAGAAGACGACACGGGCTGAACACAGAGATTCCAGGGCAGAGACTGATCACCCAGCCACCCTGTGTCTCCTTCAGCACCCGTGATGACGCCACACTTCAGAAAGCAAAGGGCCCTCAGCCCCTGGCTCTCCCCAGCTGCTCTCACCTCTTCGCCCCCTCGCTGGAAATGCTCCCCTCAACCCAGGGCGGAAGTGCAGGCTGATCAGGGGAGGGTCCCCGGAACTTCTGCCAAAAATACCGTCCTTACCCATCTAGGCGCACTCCTCCCAGCTTCCCTGTGCTCTCTGCTCTGAGAAAAGCTCGCAGCTGAAGCGAATGAAGCCGTGGCCGCAGCCAAAATAGTGATTGTGTCGGAAGCGGTTGCGGACCCTGGAAAGGAAATGAGTCCAGAAGGCACAGAACCAGCAGGAACCGGGGCGCAGGGCACAGGGCGAGTCCCCACGTCATGGCACAGGGCAAGTCCCCACGTCAGGAGCCGGTGCTATTGGCTCCCAGCATGACCGGCAGAAAAGATGGGAGCCTACACAGCACCCCTCATGCGGGGACCCCCAGCCATGCCCCCAAACTTTTAAACCCTTTCACACAGCCCGTGCCTGGAGGAGCTCTCCACGACGTCAAACTAAACGGGTGCAGCATGTGCAAAGGGGCAGAGAGACTCAGTGGCCTCCCCACTCATCTACCACGAGTGCAAACTGCCCGCTTTTCCAAAGGACGGGCTCTCCCCTGAAGCCCTCCGTGCTCTCAGCTTCTCCTCAATCTCCATTTCTGACCAGTGGATCCTTCCGCTTCTTACGCTGCCAACTGCTAAGATGTGACCCGTTAACCAAAATGGCTTCCATTTTTTCTGCTGCTGCTTCATCTGCAGGCGAGAAGTAGGAAAGTGTTAGAAAAATCAAGCAGCAATCCAGGCATCGCTCGTAGCCACATTCCTCCCTCCTTGCTGGGGTTCATCACAATAGATAGCTCCCTGTGCTTCCACTCGCACACACAACACTGTCGCCCTGGTGGCCCTGCCCTCCCATGTAGGCACTAGCAGGCTCCTGCTCTTTGCCGGAAGAGAGGGATAGAATCAGAAGAAGAAAAGGCCTGAGAGGCGCCTTGACCTCGTTTCCAACAGCATCAGCCTCAGAGAGATGGCCAGAGGAGGGGATGTGAGTACACACATGGCCAGGAAGATGAAGGTAGGGGGTACCCTCAGGCCCCAGAGTTTCCCCTTCCCGCTACCCACATACTTGATGGAATGAGAAAGGCAAGTGAGAGGCAGGCCAGGAAGCCCTGAGAGAAGGGGCCACATCCCACTTCCCAGCAGCACAGCAAAGGTGCTGGGAGACCCCTGAGAGAAGTGGCTCCCCAGGGATCCTGGGCAGGCAGCACAGGGGCCTCAGAGCAGATTCCCACACCCCAAGCTCCCTGTGGAAGCTGAAAAGAAAGGCAGACCCAAGAGGCCAGTGGGCCAGGACTAAGGACTGGTGAAAGGCACTCCTGAAGACCTGCAAGGGGTAAGGGGAAGGGGAAGAGGAAGCAGAAGGAGAAGGAGAAGGGGAAGCGAAGGGAACAACAAATATCTCTTATGAATATAGATGTGTGGATGCAAAAGTCCTCAACAAAATGCTAGCATACCAAATCCATAAATATAGAAAAAGAATTATACACCATGAAAAAGTGGGAATTATCCCAGGAATGCAAGGTTGGTTTAACATCTGAAAATCAATTAATGTACTACACCATATCAAAAGACTTTTAAGAACACACACATACACACACATAACCATCTCAACAGATACAGAACAAATATTTGACAAAATCTAATGCTTTTTTGTAATGAAACACTTCATAAACTAGGAATGGAAGGAGACTTCCTCAATCTGATACAAGGAATCTACCAAAAAACACACAGATAAAATTATACTTAATAGTCAAAGATCGGATGCTTTCCCTCAAGATTAGACACAAGCCAAGGATGGCTGTTCTTGCCACATCTATTCAGCATTAAGTAGACATTCTAGCCAGGGCAATTAAGCACACACACAAAAAAAGGCATCCATATTTGAAAGGAAGAAATAAAACTATCTCTATTCACAAATTACATAGAAATTTTCTACACAGAAAATCCTAAGGAATCTACTAAATAAAACTATTAGAATTAATAAGTAATTTCATCGAGCTTACAGGATACAAGGTCAATATACAGAACCAATTATATCTCAAAACAATGCACAATCTGAAAATAAAGTTGAAACAATTCCATTTATAATAGCACCAAAAAGAACAAGAGAAATAAATTTAATAAAAGTTTAAAATTTATACTTTAAAGACTATAAAACATAGTTGAAAGAATTAAAGGTCTACATAAATGAAAAATATACCATATTCACGGATCAAAAAACTTAAGATTGTTAATATGGCAATACTCCCAAAATTGATCTATACATTCAAGAAAGCCCTATTAGAATCCCAGGTGGTTTCTTTGTAGAAGTTGACAAGCTAATTCTAAAATTCATATAAAAATTCAAGGGACCTAGACTAGCCAAAATTCTCTGACAAAAGAACAAACTGGAGGATTCATACTTCCTGATTGCCAAACTTACTACAAAGCAGCAGTAATCTAGATAGTGTGACACTGAGATAAGGATAAACATATAAATCAATAAAATAGAGCTAAGAGTCCAGAAATAAACCCTCACATATGTGGTCAATTAATTTTCAACAAGAGTGCCAAAACCATTCAATGGGGGAAAAACGTAGTCTTTTCAACAAATCATACTGAGATAATGGGATAGCCACATATAAAATAATGACATTGAACTCTCGCTTCACACCATATACAAAAATTAACTCAAGATGGATCAAAGACCTAAACATAAGAGCTAAAACTATACAACTTTTAGAAAACATGGGCGCAAATCTTCATGATTGGATTTGATAATAGGTTCTTAGATATGACATCAAAAGCATAAGCAACAAAAGAAAAAATAGATAAATTGGGCTTTATCAAAATCAGAACTTTTGTACTTCAAAAGACACTACTTAAAAAGTGAAAATACAACCCACGGAATGAGAGAAACATTTGAAAATCACATATCTCATAAGGAACTTGTCTCTAGACTATATAAAGAAATGTTATGACTCAATAATAAAAAGACAAATTACCCAATTTTTTAAAATGGGAAAATGATATGGATAGTCATTTCTCCAAAGAAGTCCCACAAATAGCCAATAAGCACATGAAAAGATGTGTAACATCATTAGTCATAAAGGAAATGCAAATCAAAACCAAAAGAGAACACGACTTCATACCCACAAGCATGGCTGTAATCAGAAAGTCAGATAACAAGAGAGTGAGGATCAGGAGAATGTGGAAGAGGTGAGAATGTGGAGAAATTGGAATCTTCATACATCACTGGTGGGAATGTAAAATTGTGCAGTCACTTTGGAAAACAGTCTAGCAGTTCCTCATATGGTGAAACATAATCAAATGATCCAGCAATGACATTCCTACATATTTACCCAAAAGAAAGGAAAACATGTCTACTCAAAAACTAGTACATGCATGTTTGTAGCAGCATTATTTATAATAGGCAAAAAGTGGAAACAACTCAACATCAACTGATAAATGGATAAACAAAATGCAGTATTTCCATACAAGAGGATATTATTTGGCCCCAAAAAGGGATGAAGTACTGATATATGATCCAACATGGATGAACCTTGAAAACATTAGGCCACCTATTATATGATTCCATTTACTTCAAATGTTCAGATTAGTCAAACCTATAGAGACAGAAAGTAGATGAGTGGTTGCTTAGAGCTGGGAGGAGATGGGAGGAGGAAGAGTGATCCTTAAAGTACAGAGTTTCTATATAAGGCGATAGAAATGTTATGAGGCAGACTGTGGTGCTGGGTTGCACATATCTGTGAATATACTAAAAACCATTGACTTGTACACTTTAAATGGTTGAATTTTGTGGCATGTGAATTATATCTCAAAACTGTCATAAAACAAATGAGATTTCCCTATGGCCATTTTCCTTACTGCTCTGCAATTCCTGCCACAGGTGACGCTTCTTTCTACCCTCCACATCACTCTTTTTGAAGGTGCCACAGATTCCAGCCCCAGGGTCAGCCTAGACAAAATAAGGAGGATTGACTGTGGTCTGGAGCTGGATCAGGGTATTCCTGGGTTCCTAATACAATATCATCTTTTTAAAACAAGGTATTGCACAGTGTGTGAACAAGCATGGAAAATAACCCGTGTACTCAACACCCAGCTCATTAAGTCTAAGCAGTTTGTCATTTTTGCTCCAGATTTTTTAAGTGAAAATATTTCAGATACAGCTGTAACCCTTTATATACCCTTCCAGTGATGAACCTACAGGCTGCTTCCAATTTTTCCTACTACAAATAAGGTTACAATTAACACAAATACAGATGAGAGCTCCCCTGGAGTCTATACTGTAAAGTTAAATTTCTTTGTCCTAGGGAATGCACATTTTTAAATTCACTGGATATCATCACATTGCTGTCCTGTTTATAAAAACTTACATTTGTGTTTGACAGTGGTTGATAGTTATCATTTCTCTACATCTTCACCAATAGCTGGTATTATCAGACTTTATTGCCAGACTGGTGGGTGTGAGATGGTATCAGATTGTTTGATTAGCTGTGAGGATGAGCATGCTTTAAATGTTTAAATGTCTTCTGTGTCTTGCCTGTTCATATCCTTTGCCCAATTTTTTATTGGGTTGTCTGCACATTCCTTATTAAGTTATAGGCATTTGATATGCTGTATGTTTCTTATATCCTATATTTTATGTTCCACATTTTTATATGTTCTTCTTCTTTATTTTTGAGACAAGATCTCATTCTGTTGCCCAGGCTAGTGTGCAGTAGTGCAATCTCGGATCTTTGCAGCCTCGGCCTCTTGGGCTCAGGTGATCCTCTCAACTCAATCTCCCAGGTAGCTGTGACTACAGGCTTGCACCACCATGCTCAGCTAATTTTTGTATTTTTTTGTAAGATGGGCTTTCGCCATGTTGCCCAGGCTGATCTCAAACTCCTGAGCTCAAGCAGTCCTCCCACCTCGGCCTCCCAGAGTGCTGGGATTATAGGTGTGAGACACCACATCCATTTTTCTATGTTCTATGTACAGATAGTCCCTGACTTACACTTAGGATTGTTTGACTTACAATTTTTCAACTTTACAATAGTAGAGAGCGATATGCATTTAGTAGAAACTGTACTTTGCATTTTGAATTTTGATCTTTTTCCAGACTAGCAATACGCAGTACAATACTTTCTCATAACGCTCCACAGTATTTCATAAATTCCATGAGATTTTTCAATACTTTATTATAAAATAGGCTGTGTGTTAGATGACTATTGCCCAACTATAGGCTCGGGTGGTTGTTCTGAGCATGTTTAAGGTAGGCTAGGCTAAGCTATGATGTTCCATAGGTTAGATATATTAAATGCCTTTACATTTATATTTTCAACTTACAATGAGTTTATCAGGACATAATCCCTTCATAAATCAAGGAGCATCTGTACTAATAATTCACTATTTTATGCTTTGCAGGTGTCTTTTCAAAGTCTGTGGCTTGTATTTTGATGTAGTTTATAATGTCTTCTGTTATACAGAACTTTGATCTGGTCAAAATTATCAATATTTTCTCTTATGATTTGTGCTTTTCTTGTGTACCTTAAAAACTGGAAAATCTTCCTCATATTTCTTCTGGAAGCTTTATTTTTTTCACAGTGGAATTTTTTGTGAACAGAGTGAGATAAAAATGTAATTTTATGACCGGCCCAGAGGCTCACGCCTGTAATCCAAGCACTTTGGGAGGCCGAGGTGGGTGAATCATTTGAGGTCAGGAGTTCGAGATCAGCCTGGCCAACAGGGTGAAACCCCATCTCTATACAAAAAATTAGTGGGGCATGGTGGGGCTCACCTACCAGCTGCTCGAGAGGCTGAGCCGGGAGAATCACTTGAACCTGGGAGGTGGAGGTTGCAGTGAGCCAAGACCGCACCACTGCACTCCAGCCTGAGCAACAGAGTGTTCTTATTTTTATAATTTATAATTATAAAACTTATAATTTAAAAAATTATATATACAAAATTTTATTTTTTCATATAAATAATTAGTTGTCCTAGCACTGCTTATTGGATATTTCATCCTCTACTCTCTACTAATCTGTAATGCCAGCCAGACCATCTTAATACATCAAATTATAATCCAGCATTCTTTCTAACATAGCATATATAAGTGGTATTATAAATCAATGAGAAAAAGATGACATCCTAGTCAAAAAAAATGCTCAAAGCACATAAACAAAAAATTCACAAGACAAGATATGCAAATGGTAATAACTATATGAAGAAATAGCCTCATTTAATTAGTAAAGAACAGTAATTTAAAGCTACAAGATACAAACGTTCATTTGCCAAACAGTCAGAGGTTCTACCTGGCATCACTGCCAGTGGAAGAGTAACTGATAAGGTTTGGGGAGGGTATTTTGGCAATTTAGCAGCCTTTACATGAACATATGCTTTCCACTTTTAGAAATTCTACTGCCAGGATTTTATACCTACACTTATAGAAATTATATGTCCACTTCTAATAATTTATTGTAAGGAAATAATTAAGAGTATACACAAATATATGCCATAAGCATGTGATTTTAATTATAAAACCCAAAACAACCTAAATTTTCAAATAAGGGATTGGTTATAATAATGTTGCGTGGTATATCATTAAAACACATAAAAAGCAGTTTTTAGATTGGTGATTTTCAACTGGTGATTTTTGTAGCAGAGCCCTGTTTTGCAAATAAACGCGCATGTGAAACCCCAATGTGTGAAAGAGATGGATGTGAGGATGCTCCTGGTGAAGGAGTCAGGCAACCCCATCACCCGCCTCCTTCAACATCTTTAGGAGGGTGCTAAAAAGAAGACTGTAAAACGCTCCACGGAACCCTGAGGACAGCACTAACACCAAGTGTATTTACCATGTATTGTTAAATGAAACAATTTGCTTTAAAAAAAAAGAAAGAATTGATTCATCTTTTAAATGTACATATGAAGAGAGAATAAATGAATATATTCCAACAGTCTGGACACCACTGTATTCACGGAAGGGTATGGAATTATGGGGATTCCACCCTTCTTTTCTGCTTCAATGTATAAATTGCAGTGCTTTTGTAATAAAGTGAAAAGCAATGGGAAATGAGATGAAACAAAGAGGCATTAATTCAGA
This sequence comes from Pan troglodytes, assembly GCF_028858775.2. Lineage (NCBI taxonomy): Eukaryota > Metazoa > Chordata > Mammalia > Primates > Hominidae > Pan > Pan troglodytes. The sequence goes on along the minus strand of NC_072404.2, from coordinate 165,457,717 downwards.
CCAGAGCACAGAGAAGAAGGAAAAGGGAATATATAGCTATTGCCAAAATAGTGACATACAGCAAACAACCACAAAAATCGACATGGCACAGATACAGCAATAAACACATTTCTCAGTCATCTGTGGGTCTACTGGCTTCATCTTGTTGATCTCTAGGTCAGCTGGAGTGGCTTTGTCCCACGTGTCTTCATTTCAGGTACCAAGTAGAAGGAACCGAAACCACCCAGGGAAAGCCCCCAGGCAAGGGCAGAAACCCAGGAGGCCAGCAGAAGCCTGCAGGGTCTTACAAGGGGCAGGCTGAGAACGGGAACCCTCTCACTTTGCCCCATTCTAGTGGCCAAAGCAAGTCACAAGACCAAACCAAAACTCAATGGGCAGGGAAATACAGTCCGCCCAAGATGAACAATGGCATGGGTATGAATGGAGGACAGGAAAGAATTGGAGTTAATCCTTCAATCCCTCACAGTATGGAGGGCAGGGCCTGCTGACAAGCAGCAAGAGGTACCCAGGAAGGCAGGGCCTGGCTGTCCCCACCAGCACCCCAGACACCCACCTCAGCCCAAAGAATGGCTCAGAGCCACGCTTTCTAGGCCATGAAAGGAGAGGGGCCCTTTGCCTCATGACCCCAGAGCAGATGGCAGAATACAGTCTGGGAGGAAGTTCCAGGAGGAACATGAGAAACCTCACAAGCCTCATGCAGTTTAGTTTCTGATAACCACTTCTCTTTCTTTGTCTCATGTTTCCCTTCCTTCGTGAAGTTCCTAGAAAGTGTAAATTTTTCCTTACCTTTAATTTTTTCTTTAATTTTTCTTTACCTTTTTTTTAAGTTGCCATCTAATCTACCCTTGAAATGCTCTATTCTGTGCCAGTTGTCCATTTCAAGATGGAGTCACTTGTTTCAAACCCAAGCAAAGTAGAGTTAGGAGCCTAAGAAGGGAGGGTCCTCATGCACATGAGCCTACAATAACAACAATTACAGCCAAACACAGTGGCTCACACCTATGGTCCCAGCTACTTGTGAGGCTGAGGCGGGAGGATCACTGGAGCCCAGGAGTTGAGCCCAGGCTACAGTAAACTATGATCACGTTGCTGCACTCCAGCCTGGGCAACAAGGCAAGACCCCATTTCTAAAAAGAAAAGGAAAAAAAAAAGGACTATTACAAAGACTCTCTGAAGGCTGTGACACACATATGCCTGTAATAAGGACTACTTCCAAGGGCCTTCCCAACTGCAGCCTGCCACAGGAGTCACTGGACGGCCAGCCACATGTTGGAGCACTCTCACCTCACATGCTGTCTCCACTAAGAAACTGACCTCAACTCCTGTGCCCAAGTAACCAATGTTCTCTTTGTTCAAAAACAACTCAACAACTCCTGTGCACTCCTCCTTTTGCCTTTATTTTTTTGAGACCGAGTTTCGCTCTTGTTGCCAAGGCTAGAGTGCAATGGTACGATCCTGACTCACTGCAACCTCTGCCTCCCAAGTTCAAGCGATTCTCCTGCCTCAGCCTCCCAAGTAGCTGGGATTACAGGCATGTGCCATCATGCCCAGCTAATTTTGTATTTTCAGTAGAAATGGGGTTTCACCATGTTTATCACGCTGGTCTTGAACTCCGGACCTCAAGTGATCCACCCAGCTCAGCCTCCCAAAGTGCTGGGATTACAGGCGTGAGTCACCACACCCAGTCTTCCTTGTGCCCTTAAAAGCTTCCCCTTGCCTCAGCCTCCTGGATGCGCCCATGGCTGCTGTGGCACGGGCACTCCGTATCACAATCACGCTGCTCATTTCCAAATAAATTCATCATCTTTGGAGAATCACTTCCGTTTGTTATTTAGGTTGATAATTCTTCAAAAAAAAAGTCTATGACTTCAGTGACAAAGAGGGAAGCTGGGGGGTCGGGAGGAAGGTGTGTTAGGAAGAATGCATCTGACTCTGTGGTTGGGGTGGGGACCCTTCAGCCTCCTGAGTAGGAGCAGCAGGCCTGGGAACAGGGCAGTCTCCTTCCTAGGTCCTATTGCCTAGGCCCGCATGATGCCTACCTGAGGCATATGCACAAAGAAAAAGTCCTTAAAATTTTGTTTTTCTCCAGAACAACCTACAGTCCTAGGGACAGACACACCATCCTCCTAAGTCCTATCACACCCTGGAAAATTGTAACAAAAAGGTGACAGTCTCCTTGGGGCATTGCCTGCAGCCTTAGCTAGGGGCCATCCTAGTTATCTCAATTACTCATCCAATTTGTGATCAGCCCTAAGTTCTGGCTCACTCTAGCTCTCTCCTTCGACTTCCTCATCTCCCAAATGGAAGTGACTACCCCGACCTACCAGGCTGTTGTGGGAACCGAACGATGTGGCAGAGAGTCCAGCTCAGCTTCCTACTGCTCCACGAGGGCCACTGAAAGGCCAGTCCTCTTCAGCCTGCAATGAGAGAGATTGAAAGTGGAAGCAGGTCTAAACTCACAGAATCAGGAAGAAGGTAGAATGCTGAATACACTTCTTCCTCCAATCCCAAATGCTAGAACTGTGTTCCTATCGAAGTTTTGTCATGGACTTTTTAGAATCAGAAAAATGATTAAGAAACATGAGCTCTGTAATCCTAGCACTTTGGGAGGCCGAGACTGGCGGATCACGAGGTCAGGAGATCGAGACCATCTTGGCTAACACGGTGAAACCCCGTTTCTACTAAAATTACAAAAAATTAGCCGGGCGTGTTGGCGGGCGCCTGTAGTCCCAGCTACTTGGGAGGCTGAGGCAGGAGAATGGCGTGAACCCGGGAGGCGGAGCTTGCAGTGAGCCGAGATCGCGCCACTGCACTCCAACCTGGGAGACACAGCGAGACTCCGTCTCAAAAAAAAAAAAAAAAAGAAACATGAGCTGAGATATGCAGGTTCCTTGAGCAAATAGGATTTTGTACAGCAGACACCTCCTGGTGTCTCATTTCCTGAGATCCCCAAAGTGAGAGATAAGAAAGCTGTGGCCACAGCAGAGACTTGAAAGAGTGACCAGAGACAAACTCTTCCACAGGAAGATGTCTGCACAGAAGACTCACAGGGGCAGCTGACAAAGATCTGTCTATAGCCTGGTCCACAATAAAGATCAGGGGTTGGACAGGGTAAGACACCCAACAGGGTGGCTGGAGCCACCCCCTGTAACTATCCAGAAACTTGCAGCCCAAGGTCAAGCACAAATAAGTGGGCACAGAAAGACACTTCAGGACACGAGCTACAGAGAGGCAGCCACCTGGCCATCCTCCAGCTGCCTGAGGTTTGCAGATGCCCTTGATGCCACCCCCTATCCCTCCCAAGCACTCTCCTCTCCATGCACACAGATGCTTAACAAGAGCACCTATGACTCTCCACAGACCAGAGCACCAGGGACACAGTGCCCCTGGGAGATGCTGCCACCAAGGCCAGATGGCAAGAACACCCTTGTGTTCTTGCTCCATGGTTGGCATCTGAGACGCACCTGCCAGGGTTCCCCAGCAGGATCAAGCTCAGTGGCCCAAAGTGGAAATGAACTTACCAGTCACCCTCCAGTGGCCTCCTCTCTTTCTCACTTTCCCACTCCCCCACCAGGGTTTCTCGGGATCCACTCTCAAATAAACTACTTGCCCTTGAATCCTTAATTCAGGGGCAATCAAAACAAAGACGAGCAATCAGAGACAAATATTAACCATAATGATGTCTATTACTCAGATAGGATTGAAATCAACTCAGAAGGGCAGGAATGTGTGAAATCTTCTCCCTTTCCCTTCTCTGCTGAGTAATTGACTCTCATGCCCTAGAGCCTTCTCTACCCCTCTGTGAGCACATGGATTCAAAACTGAATGTCCAAGTTCAAACCCAACTCCCCACAACCCAGCGTTCCCAAGTCATCTAGGGAAATTTGCTTCCCCTCTTCAAGTCTCCATTTCTCCAATGTTAAGACAGGAGAGTCTCAGACAGTTCACAGCGACCAACCCACCCCTACTCGGCCACGACCCACATAACATCTTACTGGGAGATTTCTCCCATTGAGTTCAAGTTCATAGCTGGAGAATATGGAAACTGCACACTCACCATGGAAGATAACACCAAGAAGTCTTTGTCTTTCCTGCCTTCTGCTTTCATCATCTGCCCCCTCCCACCAGACTATGTTTCTCCATGACACCCTGTAGTTTGGCCACAGCCAAGCGGATCTGAAGACCATTGCCTCCAGAAGCTGGCATGACGATTCTAAGTTCTCCAGGTGGGAGGAGGAGGGGGATTTACTTATGTTTTTAAATGTTCTAGGACTTGTGTGTCCTGTTGAACTCCAAGATCTGTGGAAAAGGGAGTCACAAGAAAGACAAAATTCTCATAGTCCAGCTTCACAGGCACAGAAGGGCCTCAGCACCACCATGGAGCAGGCCCAGACACAGGGCTGAAGCGGGAGCTGGAGTCTCCCCAGCACCTAAGCAAAGCCTCTCTTCCCCACAGCTCAAGGTTCCAACAGCGCCTCCTTCTCACACCTTTCCCCCTTCAAGTCTTCCAAGTATGCACTCCAGACTGGTGTTGGTATTGAGTGTGGGCCGATGAAGGGAGAGTGGGGTGACAGAGTTGGTCTGTCCCTTTTCAATAACTGCCAAGAGGACTGTTGATGTTCTCTCTAGAATGTGAGGTACTTGACTGTCCTCGACTTTGAATAGAATATTCAAAGTGGGAATACAAGCTTTCCCACTCAAAAGCTAATTACACCTAGGAAAGAAAATCAACGGTATTTTTTTATAAGCAGTATACAAAATAGTTGCCTAATTTTCTTCTTTTCCTTATAGCCTTGTGAAACTGTTTTGGAATGCACGTCATTTAAAAAAATATTCATAACCCAGCACAGTGGCTCATGCCTGTAATTCCAACTCTTTGGGAGGCCAAGGCAGGAAAATCGCTTGAACTCCAGAGTTCCAGACCAGCCTGGGCATAATAGCAAGACTCCATCTCTACAAAAAATAAAAACTTAGCTTGGTGTAGTGGTGCATGCCTGTAGTCCCAGCTACTCCGGAGGCTGAGGTGGGAGGATCACTTGAGCCCAGGAGGTTGAGGTTGCAGTGAGCTGTGTTTGCACCACTGCACTCCAGTCTGGGTAACAGAGTGAGACCCCCATCTCAAAAAAAAAATGTATCTCAAGACTTGTTCACTTCAAGAAAAGTTTAGAGTAGCCCAATCCCCTGAGGAAATTGGAACCAAGGGACGATGAAACAAGGGTCGTATCTCCTTTTTGGCTTCTCTGCTGATGTGGTTCTTATCTGAGAATCATATAAACTGTTCCCAGTGGGCAGAGCAATGGCACAGCCAGGAGTGTCTGGGGAAACTGCAGCATCCTGAGCCCCCTCCCAAGTCATCTGTGTCTGGGTTCTCTGCTTATGCCCCACAAATAGCTCGTCCAAGTAGGACATTCGAACAAGCACCCCGGACACAGAATGTAATCCGCACCACAGCCCAGCATATGGCCTGGCTTTTTCTCTTCATCTTCATCCTTGTATGTCTAAAGAGAAATGTTTGGGTGGGAGGAGATGACATTTGAGTTCGTTAATTCAAAACACTGGTGGTAAGATGACTTATTCCAGGAACTTCAGTTCTGGATTTCATCAAATAAACTCAGGGACTCAACAGAAGAAAGTGACCGTCTTGTGAGTCCACTGAGCTCTGTCTCCAGAACAGAACCCCAAGGAGGCGGACACAAGAGCAGCAAAGTGCAGGCTGCCCACTGCGTCTGCACCAAGGGGAAGGCACGGTCTCTGCAGGCAGCTGCCTCCTACCCCAGCAGCCGCACGTTGCTGCCAGCGCCTGGGGACCGCTGCCTCAGATGGAGAAGCTGGAACTCAGATCCTAGACTATTCCCCTGGGGGAATGCGATGATGGTTTCCAAACTTCACAGGTGCAGGCACGGTTCAAACCTCTGCTTTGCCCTTCCTAACTGCCTGAACTTGAGCAAGTGACCTCCACCCCCAAGTACTTCAGGTTCCTGATCTATAGAAGGAAGATCATAATGATAATGGTCTTGTGGAGTAGGATGAGGATTAAATAATCTCTCTCCAGTGGGGACTGTTTATTATCTCACACCCCATGTACCCCAGGGACAGAAAATGGGGTTAGGGGGCAGGGTGTGGTGGTGCACACCTGTGGTCCCAGCTGCTCTGGAGGCTAAAGCAGGAGGATCGCTTGAGCCCAGGAGGTCAAGGCTGCAGTGAGCCGTGATTGCACCACTGCACTCCAGCCTGGGTGACCAAGGGAGACCCTGTCTCCAAAAAAATAATGCGGTTAGAGTTAGCATCTCCCTTGCTCCTTGGCTTTCAGGCCATACCTCTTCTCCCTTTTGAGAACTAGTCGGCCTCTTCGAGTGTTAGCTGCTAGTCACTTCCTTTCGTGCTTTCGGGTATGGGCGTCCAGCTCAGTCCCCTCCTGTGTCCCCAGGCTTTGTCCCAGGACATGCCGGGTGTATTTGTTCCTCATTGCTGCATAATAAACCACCACAAAAAGTGGCTTAAACAACACAGACTTACTCTCTTAGCGTTCTGGAAGTCCAGAGTCTGAAATGAACCTACAGGGCTAAAATCAAAGTGTCCACAGGGCAGGTTCCTTCTGGAGGCTCCAAGGGAGAATCTCACTGTTCCATGTCTCCTTCAGCATGAGACAGAGAGAGAAAGAGGGAGAGGTGGGGGGTTGGTGAGGTAGGAGGTGCCACACATTTTTAAATGACCAGATCTCATGTGAACTCAGAGCGAGAGCTCACTCATCACCAGGAGGATGGCCCAAGCCATTCATGAGAGATCTGCCCCCATGGCCCAAACACCTCCCACCAGGCACTTCTAACACTGCAGATTACATTTCATTCAACATGAGATGTGGGCAGGGACAAATATCCAAACTATATCAGCTATTAAAGTCCCCAAACCTTCCCTTTAGCTTCCAGCTGCTTTCCTTTGGCTTCTGGGGCAGCCTGCAGAGGGCAAGTGCCTTCGCTCTGAGAGCAGCTGAGTAAGAACACTGCCTTCTCTGACTATATTGAGCACCAGCCCCCCGTTCACCAGGCATCCGACTCTCTGCCTCCAAACAATTGCTTTATGCAGGTCCAGGGGCTGGGCCTGGCTATTCTGCGCCATCCTTGGGAGTCCTTCCCATCTTCAAGAATTTTCTGAAAGGTCAAGCCTGGCTGCACTGGAGAAGGGAATGTGGAAGCCACAGCCCCTCCTAGCCGGCAGCCTGGGCAGCAACTGGAGGAAGTGGAGCATTTTCCTCTCCCTGTGGGGCTGAGGAATGTGCAGAAAATGGGCCTGCGGGTTCTTTCCAGGTTGCTCAGGAAGGGGTCTAGGGATGTGTCTGAGGGGACAAGGGTTTGGGTAGGGACCCAGGCCAGGACTCCAAAGCCCCAGTGCCCTGGCCCTGAGAGCTTGCCTGCCAGTGATTTCTACCTTGGCTGGAATGCACTTTGCCATTCCCTCTGTAGACACTTCCTTGGGCAGATGCGGCCATCTGGTCTACTCCACAGGAGGTGGGAGTGACAGCAGCAAATAAAGAAGACAGGAAGAAGGCGGCCAAGGGCTGCGTGAGTGAACACAAACAGCAGGAGGGCACTGTGCCCGGTGTGGCTTCTGAATCATGCCTCTGAAAGTCCCTGTGTGTGCACGCAGCTGTGGGCAGTGCTTACGTTTCTGTGCATGTGTCTGTGGAGAGTGTGGTTGGGGGTCGGAGGGGGTACCTGTGAATTCCTTAGAGAATCCTAGAGGGTGGGACTCTACGGGACCTGCAAGCAAGTCCAGTGGGTTCCAAATGTTTTCTGCAGGTTCTGGTGGGGGCCCCCGGACACCTAAGGGGCGGGCCCGGCAGACAAGGTTGCTGGGGAGAGGGAGACCCATCCCATGCTGTAGCTGGAACACTCCTGGGGTGATCCATGGGTCTTCCCAGTGAGATTTTGAAAAAATAAGATTTTACTTTCATTAAAAAAAAAACACAAAACTTTGGAAGTAGTGACTTCCCATCCAACCTCTTCATTCTTCAGTGAAGAAACTGTAGCCCCCAGAAAGGAAGTGACTTCCCCAAGGTCGTGAAGGAACCAGCTGGGGGAGAGTCTCAGGCCTCCTGACTCCAAAGTGGGTGCCATCCACAGTTTATCTTGCATCTCTCGGCCTGCAGGGCTGTGGAGGTACAGGCGGCTGGAGGGTGCACTCTGCCCAGCCTCACCCCGGTGAGGACCAAGTGTCCCAGTTCTGAGGAACACAAGGCAAGGCCTCCCTCTTCTAAAGTCTCTTCTTGTTTCCTGACCTGCCGCACTAGTCAGGCCTCTGGTGAAAGGCGTTTGAGGCCCTCAGCACCCTCATGTGACGTGGGAGCCCCAATACGCATGGAGCTGTTGGCACCACTTGCCACTGCTTGGCCTGGAGAAGTTCTCATTAGCCCTACAGGGACATGGGACCGCGGGATACGTAAGTTGTGGTGGATGGAGGATGGAAAATCGGCCCCGTAAGCATCAAGAGCGTGCAGCTGCAGCGTCAGGGCACCTGACAGGCAGCCAGGTGGTGAGAGCTGGGAGCCCTGCTGGGCACTGACGCAGCCCATGCTGCAGGGCTGAGAGCCCTTCCTGCCTCAGGTGTGGCCTCCCACTAAGAGGATTTGCCCAGTGAAGGGCAGAGTGGGCCCACACACCTGGCGGCAAGGGCAGAGAGACACCGTGGTTGGGAAAGGCAGAGGGTGCAGCCCCCAGGGAACAAATCAGCAACATGAGGAGTCACTGAAGATGCCGAGTACTTTAGGCAGACACTGCAAAGTCAGGGGTCGGTGTGAGCCATACACACACACACACACACACACACACACACACACACATTACCACCATAATGGCTCCTCCCCCCACCACCACCACGTTCTCCCTGACGGGGCAGGAGGAGGCCCCAGCGCACAACTATTTCAGAGACACCTGTGCCTGTGCTCAAGCCCCTGCTGCTTTAGAACGAGACACAGGGTACAATGACTGCATAATTCCCCCCACCCCCCACCCCACACACACGGAGCCCTTGAAATTGAGGAGAAGGGTCTGTCCTTGGGGAGACAATCAAGTGGCATTCAATGTGGCAAAGGGAATGTTCTATTGATAAAACTACCTTCCCCTCCCAGCAAGTGAAGGGGCCAAGCCGTCACCAGGGGCAGATCCAGGATTTGTGGAGCTTGAAGCTTATGGAACTTGGGGGGCCTCTTTTTCAAAAAATACAAAAATGAAAGTACTAAATTAATGACCTTTTATCTATTGATTTCTTTTTAACCAGTAAGGCTTCACGTCTCAAATTTTCCAAATTGAGTCCTCCTATTTTAGTCACTTTGTTAATAATAATAATCTCTACACCTATTGAATTTCAAGTGCTACCAGCAGTGCTGATTTTCCTTTCTCTTTTATAAGATTGAGATTCACCAAACATATCATAATATGCAGAATACATGAAGAATAACCCCATATCAAAAAGCCCTACACATTTAAACACACAAAGTCATTTCACACATAAGGTATTCAAGGTTATACAAAACAGATGACATTGGCGCCTTTCACAACCTCTGTGCCTCCGGGTACGACTGGCAATAATTGTGCTCTTGGCAAGATACTATAAACTATTTTTCTGGAAAACATTAAGCAGGTTTATTTTTCCCAAAAAAAGGTTCCCTGCCTTCCCATTGAATGGATGTGGCCAAAATTAATCACTTACCTTCAATTCATGTTGCTACGAGGCCAGGTGAGGTGGCTCATGCCTGTAATCCCAGCACTTGGGGAGGCCGAGGTGGGCGGACCACCTAGGTCAGGAGTTCAAGACCAGCCCGGCCAACATGGTGAAATGCTGTCTCTACTAAAAATACAAAAAAAAAAAAATAGCTGGGCGTGGTGGCGAGCACCTGTAGTCCCAGCTACTCAAGAGGCTGAGGCAGGAGAATCGCTTGAACCCGGGAGGTGAAGCCTGCAGTGAGTTGAGATCATGCCACTGCACTCCAGCCTGGGTGACAGAGCCAGACTCCATCTCAAAAACATATATATATATATATATATATATATTGCTACCAGATGGGAAAGGCTCTCCATGTTCTTTAGCCTCATCTCTGCATCTATATGTTGGAGAATGTGAAAAAAATATTGGCTCATTGCATTTGAGAGAAATACTGCTTGATTTTCTATTTCATCCATTTTCAAATACCTCAAACTTAAATGCTATACAACTAACAACTGAAGAGCCTTTACTCAATACAAAAAAACAAATGTTTTGAGGGGAGACCAAGGCAGGCCGATCACTTGAGTCCAAGAGTGCCAGACCAGCCTGGGCAACATGTTGAAACCCCGTCTCTACAATAAAAAAGAAAGAGAGAGAGAGGGGGAGGGAGGGAGGGAGGGAGGAAGGAAGGAAGGCAAGAAGGAAGGAAGGAAGGAAGGAAAGAAGGAAGGAAGGAAGGAAGGAATTAGCTGGTCGTGGTGGCACACGCCTGTCATCTCAGCTACTCAGGAGGCTGAGGTGGGAGGATCACTTGAGCCCGGGTGTTGGAGGTCGCAGTGAGCCAAGATTGCATCACTGCAGTCCAGCCTGGGCAACAAGGACAAACCCCATCTCCAACACACACACAGACACACACAAGTTAACGTGTATGACTTTGTCAAATTCAAGGAATTTTAACCCTCTGGTTTGACCCATCCACAGCACTGACCATGTAGCCTACCACAGTGGCAGGAAATAAATCACAAAACTAATTGTATTCCAGCTGGAGAATGAGGAGTGTAATGATGGGTATACATCTAAAATAACTGAAAGAAGGATATCGAGAGGCATTTGTACACTCGTATCCACAACGTCATTATTCACAATAGCCAAAACGTAGAGGCAACCCAAATGTCCATTGACAGATGAATGGATAAACAGAATATGGTATATATACGCAATGGAATATTGTGCAGGCCTTATAGGGAAGGAAATCCAGTCTCAACATGCTACGACATGGATAAACCTTGAGGACATCATGCTAAGTGAAATAAGCCAGTCACAAAATTAAAAATACCACCTGATTTTATTTATATGAGGTATCTAGAGTAGTCAAATTCATAGAAATAGAAGGTAGAATGGTGGTTGCAAGGACCTGTGGGGAGGGGAAAATGGGGAGTTGTTGTCTAATGGGTGTGGAATTTCAGTTTTGCAAAATGAAAATGTCCTGGAGATTGGTTGCACCACAATATGAGTATATTTAACACTGCTGAACCATCCCCTCAAACACGGTCACGAAAATGTCTGAGTCTGTTTGCGCTGCTATAACAAAATACCTGGGACTGGGTAATTTATAAAGAACAAAAACTTATAAAATTATAAAGAACAGAAATTTTCTCCCCATTCTGAAGGCTGGAAAGTCCAAGATCAAGGTGCCAACAGATTCAGTGTCTGGTGAGGGCTGCCCTCTGCTTCCAAGATGGCACCTTCTTGTTGCGTCCCCACATGGAAGCGCAAAAAGAGGCCTAGCTAGTTCCCTCCAGCCCTTTTATAAGGTTGTTAATCCCATTCATGAGGGCTTTGCCCTCAGGACTTAATCGGCTCCTAAAGTCCCCACTTCTTAATACTGTTGCATTGGGGATTAAGTTTCAACATGAATTTTGGGAGGTCACACAAGCATTCAAACCATAGCAGATGGTAAATGTTATGTTATGTGTATTTTACCACAATCCTTAAAAAGAAAAGAAAGAAAGGCATAAGGAACCCCTAGTTACCTCTCATCCAGCTTCGAAATTGTCAATGCATGGTCAATCTTGTCTTATCTGCCCCTCACCCACCCTTTTCCAGAAAGAAGACCTAGAGGATTCCACATCTGCCTGGAAACCATGACCAGTCTCGACTGGAAGTTGTTGTTAATGTTGCATGTCTTCATACAACCTCTAGTCATTTCTAGTGTCCCTCAGAATTTTTCCAAATTCAGGCAAACACAGAAATTACTTCCAAAAATTCAGCAGAGCCGTCACTTAGCCTTAATTCAGAGGATTCTGTTACAGGTGGGCATCAGCATCTGAAATGCTGGCATGAGCTGGGCATTCCCCACCTGCACCCCCAATTTAGTATCCAAGCGGCTGAGAGATCAGGTGAAGATAACAGTCATTTTAAAGAGCTGGAATTCTCAAAAATTATTTATATCATTTTTCCTTTTAAAAGCATTTAGTTTAAAACAACAGCAAAGACCATCAAAGCATTCCCATTTGGAACTGTCATTCTGGAGAGTCAAACACTGCACATGTCAAGCTGTGAAAAGACATGGGGGAATTTTAAATGCATATTATGAAGTGAAAGGAGCCAATCCAAACAGGCTACATACCATATGACTCCAACTCTGGAACATTCTGGAAAAGGCAAAACCATGGAGACAATAAAAACATCAGTGATTCCCAGGGGTTTCGGTAGAGGGAGGGATAAATAGGTGGAGCGCGGAGGAGTTTTAGGGCAGTGGAAAGACCGTACAGTGGATACGTGTCATTATACATTTGTCCAAACCCATAGAATATACAACGCCGAGGGTGAGCCCTAATGGAAACTACGAACTTAGGGTGATAATGATGTGTCAGTGCAGATTCATCGATTGTGTGAAGTGTACCACTCTGATAGTGGGGGAGGCTATGCTTGTGGGGATAAAGAGTATATGAGAAATTGCTGTACTTTCTGCTCAATTTTGCTCTGAACCTAAAACTGCTCTGAAAATAAAGTCTATTTTTTAACAAAAGTTGCTTCATACCAACCATCCAATGGACAGCAAAGAGGTGTTTGATGCAATTCTATTTGTTCAGTATTATTTGGAAAACTTTTCATATTTTCCAGTGCATATAGAAAAGTAGGTTCTCCCTTGACTGGGGCAGTGAAGAAGAAAAGAAAAAAAGAAGAATAAAAGAAAAGTGGATTCATCCTCCCATCAATTCAACCACAAACAATTATTTGGATCAGTTATCTCATTAGTTTGCCTTTCCCAATCTTTCTTTTGTGAAAAGAGACAAGGTCTCACTCTGTCTCCCAAGCTGGAGTGCAGGGATGTGATCATAGCTCACCGCAGCCTCAAACTTCTGGGCTCAAGCGATCCTCTCATCTCAGCCTCCCAAGTAGCTGGGACTACAAGCACCACCGCACCCAGCTAAGGCCTTTCTCATTCTTGAAGGGACTATTTTGAAATCACCCCCTATATAAATTAAGCAAGCAGTCCTCTTAGCCCCTCCCCCTTCTCAGCCATCATGGTCTCTTGAGCCAAAGGAAATAGCCCGAAACAAAAACTTCAATTCAACCAAAAACATTTCCTCTCCTCGTCCCAACACATTTGCTTTTTTAGGAGTCTTAGGAGAGAAATTTTCAAAAGGAACAAAAAGATCATATACAAACATATATTAACTTGTCACGGGAAAATTCTAGCACATGATGATAGTACAGCAAAGTGTAATGAACTTTCCCTATCACCCCCCCTTCGAAATTATCAACACAGAGTCAGTGCTGTTTCACCTCTACCCCCACCCTCACCCACACCCCAGATGATTCTGAAGCAAATCCCAGACAGCGTTTCATTCAGTACGTATCTCTGAAGGATAAGGGTCCTCGTATTTCATAAGCACAACATAATCATAACTAAGAAAAATTAATGATCCTGGCCAGGCGCAGTGGCTCACACCTGTAATCCCCGCCCTTTGGGAGGCCAAGGCAGGCAGATCACCTGACCTCAGGAGTTCAAGAACAGCCTGGCCAACATGGTGCAACCCCGTCTCTACTAAAAATACAAAAATTAGCCGGGCATGTTGTAATACCAGCTACTCCGGAGGCTGAGGCAGGAGAATCGCTTGAACCCAGGAGGCGGAGCTTGTAGTGAGCAGAGATCACGCCATTGCACTCCAGCCTGGGTGACAGAGTGAGTCTCTGTCTCAAAAAAAATAAATAAATAAAATAAAAATTAACAATTCTGTAATATCAAATATCCCATTGGCGTTCAAATTTCCCCAGTAAACACCTACATTTGAAACATGTACTTACAGATGAAAGCAGCCGCGGCTTTTCAGCTGGCGTCGTCGGCTTCCCACTGCCTCTCCACGCGGCCTCTCTCCTCCTGCAGTCGACTGGGAGTTGGTGTCTCACCCGATCGATGCACGGCCTGTTCGGTATTGTAGGTCTTAGTGAGCAAGCTTCCACTGCTGGCTTTTGGGCTAATTCTTGCTGGAAAGTTACCCTACGTTTTCTTCTTATGTCCTCTTTAAACCAGAAAAGAAACACATTTCTTTCTTTCTTTCTTTTTTTTTTTTTAGACGGAGACTTGCTGTGTTGTGCAGGCTGGAGTGCAGTGGCGCGATTTCGGTTTACTAAAACCTCCTCCTCCTGGGTTCAAGCAATTCTCCTGCTTCAGCCTCCTGAGTAGCTGGAATTACAGGCGCCCGCCACCAAGCCCGGCTCATTTTTTGTATTTTTAGTAGAGACGGGGTTTCTCCATTTTGGTCAGGCTGGTCTCGAACTCCTGACCTCAGGTAATGCACCCGCCTCGGCCTCCCAAAGTTCTGGGATTACTGGCGTGAGCCACCGCTCCCGGCCCAAGAAACACATTTCTAACTGCATTCCTTCCAGCTTCTTGTCTCCTCTATCTCAGCTGTCAACCTTCCTTTCATCTCTAACAGGACCATTTATTTTTATGACTCTGCTTTTCGGACTCACTTCTTTAGGGCAGTCCGAAAAGTTCATGGTTCTAGACATTAATTCATTCGACAAATATTAACTGGACGCCTACATGGTTCCTGACTTATATTCTAACATCAATGCGGCCCCTAAGGGCACTGGAGAAACAGCCCTGGCTGCGGATCCATCCATTCACTCAACGTCAGATCTCAAAATGTGCACTAGAGGGCGCCGCTCTCCTCCCGGCACCTGTGAAAGTGGTGCAGCCGCGCACCACCGAGAATACTAAGCCGTTAGGTCCTCTCTACCTACCCGCGCGGTCTAACAAATGAAGAATCTCACACAACCCGCACTTTTAAAATGAAATAAATTCCATTTATTGGAAGCACAAACAAAGAGAGAGAGACAAACATGGCATAACTGCCCCAAACAGGTCCATTTTCCATTAGAGATGACAGGCAAAGGGCCTAGTTTACGAGTTTGGTAAAATTATGAAAAGGTTAAAGGTTGTTTTCAACCCAAAATACCAAAAGAAAACTGCAAAATCAAAATCAATAAATCTGAAACTCGTGTCTACAAAGTACAACCTATCAACTTTGCTGTTAAATGTAGTCCCAAATATTACAGTACATTTGAAAAATTAATCGGTTTGATTTGCTCACATTACAAAATTTCCCGAGAAGGCCCCATAATGGCCAAGGAAACAGAGCCAGTTAATAGAGCAAACATTTCCTTGGCATCTGAAATGTGCCCAGTTTTGTTCTGGGCAGTGAAGAGACAGGGTCCCACTGTCCTGGACAACTCATGTTTGAAGCGGGAGATCCTGAATAAGCAAACATGTAAATAAGCAAGGCAATGTCCATCATCAATGTTCAGGGGGAAATAAAACTGGGCAACTTGCAGTAGAGGGCTGGTTAGTTAGAGATGGGTCTGAGCAAGGCCCCAGAAGATGACAGCTGTGTTGATACCTAAGTGACAAGAGGGAGCCCTGGGAAGCTCTGAGAACAGAATATTCCATGCAGAGGTAACAAGGCAAAGGCATTACCCATGACGGTGTGTGAGTTTCTAAAGGAAAAAGAAGAGCAGGAAAGATACGGTATGACAAGGAAAGGGAGAAATGGACGGGAGCAAACAGAGGTAATCATGGAAAGGAGGGTGGTTTGGTTTTTGTTTTGTTTTCTTTGTTTTGGATTCTGTCTTTTAATTAAATTGAATCAAATTATAGATAGCAAATGCTTTTTTTTCATCTGTTGAGATAATCATGTTTTCTCCTCCACTAATCTGCTGAAGTGGTACATTTCTTTAATAGATTGTCTGATGTTGAATCAACCTTTTATTTGTGGGATAACACCTTCCTGGTCATGTTACACTTTTTTTTTTTTTTTTTTTTTTGAGACAGGGTGTCACTCTGTTGCCCAGGCTGGAGTGCAGTGGCGCGATCTTGGCTCACTGCAACCTCCGCCTCCCAGGTTCAAGCGATTCTCCTGCCTCAGCCTCCCAAGTAGCTAGGACTACAAGCACGCACAACCATGCCCAGCTAATTTTTGTATTTTTAGTAGAGACAGGATTTTGCCGTGATAGCCAGGCTGGTCTCCAACTCCTGACCTCAAGGGATCCACCCTCTTCAGCCTCCCAAAGTGCTGGGATTACAGGCGTGAGCCACCATGCCCAGCCATGCTATACTTTTAAATACATTTCTGGGTTTAATCTGCTAATATTTTATTTTGGATTTGTACAATTCTGTTCCTAAGTGAGACTGGCTGAAAATTTCTCTACATGGTGCTGTTCTGCTCTGGTTTCGTCTTCAACTTTTACTGATCTACCTCATTAAATGAGTTTGGATGTGTTTTTCCCCCTACTCACTGGAACTGTTTGTATATGAGAGCTTATCTTTTCATTAAAGGTGGACAAACCTCCTCAGTAAAACTATCTGGGCCTCCTATCTTAATTAACTTAAGGGAATGAAGGTTATATTTTTGACCACTGATTCAAGTACTCTAATGCTTATAGGTATATTCAGATTGGTTTAAGTTTCTTTTAGTAATTTATATTTTTCTAGAAAATAATCCATTTCATATAAATGTAAAATAGTCATAAATTGTTCACAGTATTTTATCATGATTTTTCAAAATCTCTATTGTATCCATGGTAATCATCTTTTCATTCCTAGCATTGTTTATGACTGACTTCTCTCTTTTTTTTACTTTTTGCAGAGGTTTGTCTGTTTTATTTGTCTTTTCAAAGAACAGGTTTTGGTTTTACTGAGTCTCTTTAATATTATTTTTGTTTTGCAGTCCATTAATTTTTATCCTTATTTTTTTCCTTCTTTGGCTATATATTCCATTATTTTTCTAACTTCTTAAGTTGAATTTTTTTTTAAAGAGACAGCATCTCACTCTGTCATCCAGGCCAGAGTGAGGTGGTGCAAACATAGCCTCGAACTCCTGGGCTCAAGGGATCTTCCAAGTAGCTAGGACTACAGGTGCATGCCACCACGCCCAGCTAATTTAAAAAATTTTTTTTTAGAGATGGGATCTCGCTACGTTGCTCAGGCTGGTCTCAAACTCCTGGATTCAAGCAATCCTCCTGCCTTGGCCTCCCGAAGTGCTGGGATTACAGGTGTGAACCATCCCACCATGCCTGGCCTTAAATTGAACTCTTGACTTTTTGATTTTCAAAATGTCTTCTTTTCTGATGAATACATTTAAAGCTAAACATTTCCTCTAGTTGATTTCAGTTGTATCCACAAGTTTTGAAATGTAGCATTTCACAGTAGTCATTAATTCATAAATATTTCATTATTCCCATCACAATTTTTTATTTGATTTGAATTATTAATAAATGTGTTTTCGAAATCCCTGAATGTGCCAGCCTGGTCAACAAAGTGAGAACCTGTGTCTACAGGAAAAAAAAAAAAAAGTTTTAATTAGCCGGGCATGGTGGCACATGCCTGTAGTCTTAGCTACTTGGGAGGCTGAGGTAGAAGGATCCCTTGAGCCCAGGAGTTTGGGGCTGCAGTGAGCCATGATGACACCACTATACCACTCCAGCCTGGGCGGCAGAGTGAGACCCTATCTCAAAAAAAAAGAAAAAGAAAGAAAAAAACCCTGAATGTATACAAGTTTTCATTTGCTGTCTTTTGTGAATGACTTCTATTGCATTGCGTTCACAGAATGTGACCTACCAGTGATGTGTAGTATCTGTTGCGACTTGCCTTATTGCCTAAAATAGGACCGCCATATTAACTGGCCCTGTTTCTTGATTTTCTCT
Source organism: Pan troglodytes (assembly GCF_028858775.2). Taxonomy (NCBI): domain Eukaryota; kingdom Metazoa; phylum Chordata; class Mammalia; order Primates; family Hominidae; genus Pan; species Pan troglodytes. The sequence continues at coordinate 165,439,804 of NC_072404.2, read as the reverse complement.
TATTGTAAAATGTCCTGAATATGCTCCGACAATGGCCAAGAAAACAGTCCCATTTTATAATACTCTCCAGGCACGAGGGAGAACTCATTATAAATACCTACCCACCAGGGGGAGGCAATATGGAACCCCAGGAGCTCCAGAAGTGATATTTTGGTTGTCCAAGGGTCCAGCTCTATGTCCAGAACAAGAATCCCATCAAGACAACCTTCATGCAACCAGGCCAGCCATCTCTTCATCGGGAGCTCCCCATGTCAGACACTGGGAGCCTCGGGCCTGCAAGATCACGTCCACGCCCTCAAGTTACACCTGTGAAAATGAACCAGAAAATGTTGCACAAATATGATTTGTCATTGATTGGAGATCAAGCCAAAAACACATGAGAAACTAATCTCAAGAAAATGAGAGAAAAGGGAACACAGGGCATGCGTGATAATTTACCAAATGACAAGTTCGCACGGCAAAGTATGGGCTCTGAGCAGGGAGAAACCACAGAGTAGTAGCCAGGCAAGCCAGAGAGCACCCCAGGCCTGTCCATAGACACCCCCTCTGAGACTAACGCTCACCATGCCCTTGTGAATAAGTCCCTGGGATTGATGCTTGGGACCTCTGTCACTCGGGCCATAGCTATGGGACCAGGGGATGTGCCCCAGCCTAGGGAAGCCACCTCGAGGCTCACAGATGACACAAGCAGAGCCAGGAGAAAGGATTCTGCCTAAGAGATTCCCTAAACAAGACTGTGAGCAGCCACAGTACAACCTCCCTCGGGGTCCGCATGCGGCATAAGGAGAGGCACCTGCAGAAAGCAGAGTGCTGAGGAAGCTAGAGGAAGAAGAAGGCAATTCCTGTGGAGAGGTTCACAGCTGCTAGGTGCGGTGGCCCACGCCTGTAATCCCAGCACTGTGGGAGGCTGAGGCGGTGGATCACTTGAGGTCAGGAGTTCGAGACCAGCCTGGCCAACATGGTGAAACCCCACCTCTACTAAGAATACAAAAATTAGCCAGGCGTGGTGGCAGGCACCTGTAATCCCAGCTACTCAGGAGGCTGAGGCAGGAGAATCACTTGAACCCAGGAGGCAGCGGTTGCAGTGAGCCAAGATCACACCACTGCACTCCAGCCTGGGTGACAGAGTGAGACTCTGTCTTAAAAAAGAAAAAAAATGGTTCATGGCTGAGACGCCCATAACAAAAGCCAGGTCAACAAGAGAACAGCATACAAATGTATTTAATATAAATTTCATGTGACACAGGAACTTCAGAAATAAAGACCCAGCCGGGCGTGGTGGCTCACGCCTGTAATCCCAGCACTTTGGGAGGCCGAGGTGGGCAGATCATCTGAGGTCAGGAGTTCAAGACCAGCCTGGCCAACATGGTGAAACCCCGTCTCTATTAAAAACACAAAAAAGTAGCCAGGCGTGGTGGCGCACGCCTGTAATCCCAGCTACTCAGGAGGCTGAGGCAGGAGAATCGCTTGAACCCAGGAGGCGGAGGTTGCAGTGAGTTGAGATCGAGCCATTGCACTCCAACCTGGGCAACAACAGTGAAACTCTGTCTCAAAAAAAAAAAAAAGAAAAAGAAATAAAGACCCAAAGAAACAGGAGAAACTGTCTTCATGCACAGTCGTGCAGATGTGTGATTGGAGGACAAGAGGGTGTGACTTATGCTAATAAACTGGGGGACTTAGCAAGGCCTGTTTGTTCAGATTCTTCCTGGGGTCTCTGTAGGGCACTCCTTTTCTCCAGGGATAGGGAAGATGCTTCTGGAATGAGGGTCTTATGACCTGCTTTACAGGAAGATCTGAGAATTCTTCTATGGCCTGCTTCGGGGGAGACAGGCGAGGGGAAGGGCAACGTGGCCTTCCTGCTTCTGCCGTTTTCTTGATGCCAAGGTGCTATATTTTGGGGTGGCATGTCCTGAACCCTGTTAAAGCCAAGAGCAGTGGCAAAAAGGAGAAGAACAGGCATTGGCCATGCGCAGCAGACCCCATGAGTGAGCACCAGGCCAGAGGTGGGAAAAGCAGCAGCCAGTGCATCGCCTTGGCAGCCTGAAATACGGTTCTCACAATGTCATAAAGCAGGAATCCTCCGCAGTCCCTGGGACTATATGCAGTCCATTTTCCCTCCAGAAGCCCCATACGCTTCCTCCTGCTCTGTAATTTCTGAGAGCACTCACGTGCAGCAGAAGCTGTCACCTCTGTCCATCAGCCAGTCCCTCCCCCACCTCTCAGAACGCCTGTGCACCATCATGTCACCCTCTCCAGAAGACTCTCTCGCCCCACACATGGACACAGTTTTCACTACTCCTATAAACTCAGATTCTCTTGAACCCACATGCTTTAAACCCCATCTCAGGGGACCCTGCCATCCCCCAGCAGGTTTCCATGTGCCAGGGGAAGGACCAGCTCAGCCCCTCCCCACTGAGAGATTTTCAGGTCCTTCCCACACCCCAGAGGCCCCTGTCCCTGATGCTCTGCCTTACAACAGCCTTTTGACAGTGATTGTTATGAAACGGGAGAGCAAACACACCGGCCTGAAGTGTCTGTGTTTGAGATGCTTTCCAAGTCCAAGGCCAGTGCAAGAGTAGCAGTGTGTATTTGTTTAGTGTTGGTTTAACTGCAAGGGCCTGATGACCTTCCAGAAAGAAAGAAGTTCTGCTCCAAGGTGACTTTCTGTGTCTGCTGCTAGAAACTGCTAGCAACTGCAGTTCTCCTGCTTAAAGAAAAAAATCCAGTTGCAGTTCACCAAGCATCTGTACAGAGCAGAGATGGTGGTAGCCTAGCGCAGAGCAAAGCCCGAGTCACAGGAATGGTGGCAAGCCCAGAGGGGCAGGAGCAGCGTCCCAGGGGCTTCTCCAGCCTGCCCCGTGAGGCCTGGCCACTCAGCCAAGCTGGGGGGTCACCACCCAAAAGAGGCCTGCACAAGTAGTCGGGGAAGCATCCGAGAAGAACCTGAGGTCAGCCAGTCCACCCCATTCATTTTATGTATCAGAAACTGAGCCTTGAGATGGTAAGGACCTTGGCCAAAGACATGTGGTCAGACTAGACCCCAACCCTTGACCTGTGAATTTGACTCTTGTCCCTTGTTTCCAGTGGAGAGGGGCTTCAGCGCAGCTGTGAGGGCCACCAGCATTTAGGTCCTCTGGCCTGGCCTCTCACCAAGGAGATGGTCACCTCCAGTCCATTCATCCAGCAGCAGCTCACTGAAGGCCCAGAGGTAACCAGTGTGACACAGAAAGGCCAAAGAAAGGGGCAGGTCATGATCTACTGTGTGCAAGATGCTTCAGCTTGTGTTCTTCAAAGACCTTGCCTTAGGGTGGGGATCCTAGAAGCAGAGCCTGAGACAAGGATTCTTGTTCAGGCAGGGAGGGTGAGAATTGTCAGAGAAGGGTTCTAGAGAGGGAGAGTGGCCGGAAGCAGCACAGGGCAGAGAAAGAAGCCAGCAATGTTTCCCCAGGAGAGCAGCTTCAGTCTGATCCCTTTGTGTGGGCAGTCATTTGCCAGGGGGCAGCCCACAGGCTGGGCAGCTGTAGGCCATCAGTGGCCCATACTCACAACCGCTGGAAGGTGGCTGGGCTGGGGCTCTGAGAGCATCACAGCAGGTGTCTCCACCATGGGCATGATGAGAAAGGTGAGGCTCAGATGTTAAGGAGGGTTGGGCACTGTGGCTCACGCCTGTAATCCCAGCACTTTGGGAGGCAGAGGTAGGTGAATCATCTGAGGTCAGGAGTTCGAGACTAGCCTGACCAACATGGAAAAACTCCATCTCTACTGAAAGTACAAAAATTAGCCAGGTGTGGTAGCATGTACCTGTAATCCCAGCTACTCGGGAGGCTGAGGTAGGAGAATCACTTGAACCCGGGAGGCAGAGGTTGCAGTGAGCTGACGTAGTGCCACTGCACTCCAGCCTGGGTGACAAAGTGAGATTCCATCTCAAAAAAAAAAAAAAAAGCTAAGGAGGCCTTAACAAGGGTGGAGATGGGAACCAGGGGAGGGTCCCAGACAGCGGGTGGAGGAGCCATGCTGTGTGAGCCACCTGCTTCTGTGCCCAGGACTGGCCCTTCCCTTAGTGTTTCCCTCCTGTACTGCATCTGTACTCCAGCCAGGCTGGGCAGGCCAGGTCAGGATGAGCCCCGCTGATGTGTGTGCCAGTCCTGGAGGGTGGGGGTGGCGGTGGCTAGTATCTGGGCCCTGGGGAAGGCAGCAGCCTCTTGTCTCTACCAGCTCGCCTAAAAGGAAACTCCGTCATTGTCCTCCCTGCAAGCAGCAAGGCCAATGGAATGTCTGAGTCAAAGGCCCTCCTTGGAGGGCAATGGCAAAGTGGCGCTGGGTCTGACAGCAGATGCTGTCAGCCTGGGATCTTGAGCACATGCAGTTTCTGACTGGAGTCTGGGGTGGGAATTGCAATTGTGCGTTAACAACTCCCAGGTGACACCAACGCTGCTGGCCCGGCCTCTCCCTGCTCCACCTCCACCCAGTCCCCATAGCAAGAGTGTGGGTCTGCTGCCTGGAGTCCATCCACCCATCTTCTCGTCTCTGGCTTTCCTCTGCTGAACAAAACCTTCCCACTCCCAGCACATGGACTCTAGGTGCAGCTGAGCCCCCTCGGCCATGGGTGTGCGTGTGACAAGGCCTTTCAGAACCCTGCACTCCCCTGGCCACTGAGACGGGTCTAGTAACGGGCACTGACCCGATTCAGGCCAACAAGAGTAGGACCCTCCGCTGTCTCAGATCCATTAGAGAAGGACTGGAAGCTGCCAGGCAGAAGGCTGAGCTGCCGGCTTCTTCTTCCTGGCTGGGTCCGTGTGACCAT